>NW_026000037.1:15021982-15112036 GCF_001458135.2 Marmota marmota marmota
CCCCAAAAAAAAAAAAAAAAAAAAAAACCTACCGAAAAGAAGAAAGTAAAATTTGTGCCAGCTCTAACCACTATGAGCAATGTGGTATATGTCTTCTCAGATACTTCCTGAAGTCATACAGACATAGGTAAACATAATATTCTATATTATTATGTGCTCACAGAACACATACTACTCGGTATTTTTAAAATGAACTCCATTCCTAAGTAATATTTTATATTAATATATTAATAGTATATTATTATTATATTAATATTATATTAATTCTGAGAATACATTTGGTTCTATGTATTACCACCCAGCATTTTTTCCTCACAGCATCAAGATGGGTTTATTAACAGTATTTTAAAAATTAATAGTAAAAATACAAAAGGATCTATAATCTAAGAATAATTTTATTCATAGAACCAATCATATGATTTCGAAAACAGTAGTTAATATATTTGTACAGAGCATCTGGAAAAATATAAGCTAAAATACTAACAAAGGTTATGTCTGGATGATGTAATGTCAGAAGGTTTAATCAATTGATTTATTCATTTTGCTCATTTAAAATTTTTCTTATAGTGGCTACTACTGACTTCTTATAAAAGGGGGCTATTTTTTCCCAAATCCTCCCAGATAAGGAGAGTTTCTTTACTTTTCTGGGCTTTATTTCTACTGTCAGATGGAAATTTCAGTCATTTCTCCTCATTGGAGAAGTCCTGAGGGTCAATCTGCATAATGCAGGTAGAACTCGTCACAGGAACCTGGTAAGGGCACAGTGGCTGCCACCATCTTGACTCATATTCCTTTGGACTTCTGCTTCTCCCCCTGTCCATTCTTCATGGAGTAGGAAGGTAGCCTTTGAAGTCAGCTCATATAGGTCAGGACTTCCAATGTGGACCTGGCAGGCAGGACCAGATGTAAAAGCTTACACTGGGGTTTCAGGTCATTCACCCTCTTTAGGCTACTCAGGCTGCCCAGGTCTGCCTGAGTAGCCTGCAGAGGGTGAATGACCTGATACCCCCGGGAACACCCCAGCCATACCTCCTCCTCTCTTCCTGAATTGAAGTCAAGTTCTAGCAGGGACTTTGCACTCACTCTTCACATGGGATTTTCTTCCCATGTCTTCTCATAGTCGGTTTTGGGTCTTAGCATAAAAGTCACCTTTTCAGAGGGGTCTCCCTCACCACCAGCCAAGAGCAGCTTCCCAATACAGTGGGTTCAGCACGTCACTTGTTGAACATTCAGCACAGCATTGATTACTACCTTGCATATTCTTATTTACTTATTTTATTCTGTTTCCTAGTGTCAGTCTCCCTGCAGACTTTGTCACGTCCCAGCTGTCCCTGGAACACCTAGAACAGTGTCCGGCACATCCAAGGTGCTAGGTACAGGAAGGCTAAATGCTTTAATTAATTGAATGGGTGATCTTTGTCAAATGTTTAAATAGTTTAATCACCTCTTGCCACCTTCTCAGAGGGCTTCTGCTTTCCTAAGGAGGAACAGGGTCATTAGATCATTTTGCTTTCAATACCCCCTTCTCATCCTCAGTCTCAGTTAGGAAGAGGATGATAGAAAATCCAAACCATGTGTTTCTCAGGACCTCCTAGATGTGGCTGAATTTCTAGCTTTCCATCTCCGATTGAGGTTTATTATTATTATTGTTGTTGTTGTTGTTTTTATTAAGGTTGTTCAGATTTGAAAAGAACCCCCTTGTAGGCTTTAACTCTGATCCATGAGGCTGGGCAGGCAGTCACCATCCTACAAAGAGGTCGTGTTCCCAGCGTTTCTTTGTGTCTGTTATTTGTTTCCAACACAGAATGCACTTTTCACTGAAAACAATGTTCCCAGACTAGCCCACAAAAGCCTACTTAATCCACAAAGTGAAAAAGAAAAAAAAAAGTGAAATTCTAGGAAACACAACAGGGGAAACAAATAAGAAATACATTTTAAATGTTTATCTTGAAAGCTAGTGCTCAAGGAAAAGCACCTTCTAGTAAAGGGGAAAGAGAAAGGCTCAGGGCTTGGAGGATGCAGAGGGCAGTGCCTGCTCAGCTGTTTCTGAGCTTACATTCTGCATTTGACAGGCGGAGGCTGTGGACACAACATAGCACAGCAGGTCTGAGTCTGTTTGAGAGAGCATTTTTGCAGATCCATATGCCACAGAGGTGGGCAGGGACTGGCCAATGCTTCCACCCATTGAATTCTTGAGGCTGGCATCAACACATGAGGATTCTTCCAGAAAACTGAGATTTGAGTATGTAATATGGGTGGCTCTTGAGTTTTCTCAGGAATTTCTGCCTGAGTTATCTAAGTATAGGCATGGTAATGCATTCTAAAAAAATAATAGGTTCCATTTTGGTTTCATCATTGTTTACCACAGGGTAATTTCAGGCTTTCTTTTCTTTTCTTTCTAGATCTGAGTTTTGTGCTGCTACTTGGAGAGAAGAGATTTTGTCTCCTAAAAGCTAGTCCTCAGAAAGAGGGGCAATGTCCTCATATGGAAGGCCTTAAAAAAATTGTCATGTCATTTTGAATAAGAAATTGTTCCATTTTAGAAAGACTTGTGAATCTGAAACAATTCCAGTTCATTCTTTTTTTTTTTAATTTTTAACATTTTTTTTTTAGCTTTAGGTGGATACAATATCTTTTTTAAAATATTTTTTAATTGTAGTTGGACATAATATGTTTATTTTATTTATTTATATGCTGAGGATTAAACCCAGGGCCTCACACGTGCTCAGCGATTGTTCTACCGCTGAGCTAAAACCCCAGACCACAATATCTTTATTTTATTTTTAAATAGGATCAAACCCAGTGCCTCACGCATGCTAGGTGAGTACTCTACCACTGAGCCACAAGCCCAGCCCCTCCAGTTCATTCTTTTGGATGCTTGTAGAAAGGGCCCCTTTGGTAGATTGGTCAAAAAGGCAAAGAAATTAACACAAATTCCTAAAAAGAAGACCTCACTGCCGCAGTCTGGTGGCACCTCACAATTAAATTTTATAAATGAGCTTTAGGATATTGATAAATAATTGTATTTGCAAAAATGATAGATGTAAACTCAGAAGACAGGGCCGGGGATGTAGCTCAGTGGCAGAGGGTCTGCTTATCATGCATGATGCCCTAGGTTCCATCCCTGGTGCTGCTAAATAAATAAATAAATAAATTTAAAGGACAAATACAAAAATAAGGTAAGGTTTCAATGATAGTATCTTAGATAGAATTTTAAATGCTTAGTCAGGAGAAATAATATGCTCCTGAAAACTGTGTTAGCTGATTCTAAAAATGGCTGTAATCATGATGAAGATGCTCATATCAGATGTATGTGAAGAGTTTGAATAAGATCATTTCATGAAATGTCAGATTGAAAGTGGCAGTATTTCTTAATGTATTATTTTATATAATGTGTAATTTAAATATGCATGCACTCACATTAACATATTAAATACCACTGACATTTGACTCTTTTGTCCACATCTCTAGTAATTAATATATCGAGCTGGGCTAAGGAAGGGGCAGGAGTTTATTGGAAAATAAGGATTACATTATATATGTCACCTCTTTGCTTTCAGGCTCATGTGGCATGTATCAATAGTTTGTTTCTGAAGAAGGCAGGGCATACAGGATTAAGAGAAAGAAAATCAAAGATTCAGGCTTTAGTTCTGAATTTATTACCATCACTGGGTCCTCTGGAAAGTCACCTGTATGTTTCTCAGCTTTATCAACCGGAAAAAATAGAAACAGTTACTTTTAAAATCATCTTTGTTATACATATTATTAATTGATGCTAATAATTGGAAGCAGGTCTGGGTAATCCCAGATGAGTATTAATTTAATACCACTTTTCATTTCACTTATTGTTTTGGTATTGACATTTTGTATCTACCTGCACTCATACTTTAAACACGGTAGTAAGACCAGGCCAAGCATATTGTCGGCGCTGAGTGGCTGTGTGGGCCTTCCCCTCCAGGCTGCTCATTTCTTCCATGGAACCTTCTCTACAGTGTCAGCAGCTTTGGGGCCAGGTGGCCTGGAATAAAATCCAAGTCTCATCTCTTTTTAGCTGTCTGATCTTAAGCAAATTTGTTCATCTTACTTAGGCATGCCTGCCTTGTTCTAAACTAGGGATGATAAAAAGACCCTCTTCACTGGCTAATGGAGAATATAAAATGAGATTCAGCTTGTAAACCCAGCAATAAATGGTTGCCATTATTATTGTTACTATTATTTTAAAGTACAGGTTGGTAATTGTATCAGTTTTCTGGGGCTTCTGTAACAAAGACCACAAACTGAATAGTTAAACAACAGGTATTTTATATCTCACAGTTTTAGAACCAGAAGTCTGAAATCAAGGTGTCAGCAGCGCCATGCTCCCTTGGATTTCCTCTGTGAGGGAAGTGTTGCCTGCCTGTGCCTAGCCTCTGGTGTTGGCCAGCAAGCTTTGGAGTCCCCTGGCTTGTGGATGCGTCATTCAAGCCATATGGCCTCTTCTCCCTGTGTGTCATCTTCCCCTGTACATGTCTGACTGTGTCTAAATTTCCCTGATAAGGCCTCGGTCCTATTGGATTAAGGTCCACTCTAATCACCTGATTTTAACTGATTACTTCTGCAAAGATCCTATTGCTAAGGGAGGTCTTATTCTGAGACGCTGGGGTTTAGGGCTTGAACACATCCTTTTTGGGAAGATGCAATCCCACCCATAACATTAATGGTTCTTATTTTCAAAAATTCTCCAAAGTAAGAATAGTAAGGATGTTTTACATTATGCTGTCTAAAGTCTCTTTCCCAAGAGATATCATCACAAGATTGGTTGCTCATCAAGAGCATGGAGCTGGGCACAGTGGTACATATCTGTAATCCCAGCTAGTTGGGAGGCTGAGGGAGGAGGATCACAAGTTAGAGGCCAGCTTCAGAAACTTAGACCCTATCTTGAAACAAAAAGTAAACAGGGTTGGGCATTTAGCTCAGCCCTGTGTGTCTTCACATCATCTTGTGAATGTCTGACTTTGTCTAAATTTCCTGAATATGGACACAGTAGAGCACTCACAAGTTTAATCTCCAGGCTGGTTCTTCCTGCCAATAAACTGGAAAGCAAAGAATATGATTTATTTATTTTTTAAAAATATATTTTTTAGTTGTAGATAGACATGATACCTTTATTTTTTTTCTTTAATATTTATTTTTTAGTTTTTTGGCGGACACAACATCTTTGTTTGTATGTGGTGCTGAGGATCGAACCCAGGGCCACACACATGCCAGGTGAGCGCGCTACCACTTGAGCCACATCCCCAGCCTACAATACCTTTATTTTTATTTATTTTTATGTGGTGCTGAGGATCGAACCCAATGTCTTGCATATGCTAGGTGAGCTCTCTACCACTGAGCCACAACTCCAGCCCCAGAATATGATTTATTTAAAAGAGGGATATGCGTAACACAGGAGCCCTAACTAAACCCCCATTCTCTCTTTAATGGCAGCCAAGCCCCTCACTAGGTATACATTTAAAGTGGTCATTAAAATTTACCTCAATGATGTCTGTTTTGCAAAAGAAAGCAATGCCCCTTGAATTAACTGTTGAAGTCAGCTGACCTGATTTCCAATTCAAGCTGTGCACCAATAAGCCAGTTACTGATATCTCTGAACTTTCTTCCTCTTACCTGTAATGAGAGTGATAATTCCTGATGGGCTAGTGGTGAGATTTGGAGCTCATGTTGCCTGGCAGACAGTCTCCAAGTAGAGCTACTAGCATGGAAGAATTATATATGGGGGACTTGAAGGGACCTTCTCTGTCACTTACTTGAGATTTGCAATGCGCTGGCATCCCATGTTAGCAGAGTAAGAGCTGTGATTTCAAGGTGGCCCCAAAGCTCTGATATCAAAGACATCACTTTCAAAGGAAAGAGATGTCGCTGTCATCCATGCTCCTCTCTGATCTACCATTGGTGGGTTTGAAATAGCATCACTTTACTTTGAACAAATGAAGTCAGTGTAAGAGAAGAAAGTTCCATTCAGTTGGGAGGGACGGTGAAGTAGAGAGTCGGGGAGCAAAGCAGGGGTGGGTCTGGAGAAGACCCAATTTCAGTCCAGAGAGGGTGAGCCCCAGACACTGGTATGAGGGTGGGGGAACCCATGCAAAGGAAGCAGGGAAGGAGGAGCAGAGGAAGAGAGGGCACAGCCACCTGACTCCCAGAATCCTGCCCATGACTGAAATTTTAAGCATAAATATATATATACACATACATACATATGTACACACACACACACACACATACACACATACACATTTTAATATCACATGAAATTGCACATATTTATGAGGGACTTGTAATGTCTCAATACAATGTTAAGCTTTGAATTTGTTTCCTAATTATGGCTGGTCTGCTCGGGCCAGGAGTTCTCTGAATGCCAGCTCTGTCATTTCTAAGTCGGGCAAAACCCAAGGCCTCTCTCATAAATCGATCGGAACAAGTGAGCAATAGATCAAGAGCAGCTGTAAAAGCCTTGACCGGGTTCCTTGAGAGACGTATGAAGAGACCCTGGAGGGCACATCTTCCCTCCCCTTTGGAAGCGGCAGTTGGGAACCCTGGGTAGACCTCAGAAGGTCTGTGGGAGCCACTGCCCGGAGGTCTGCTTTGAAGAGCTTCCTGTTGGTTTTTTAGGACTGCAGCTGAGTCTGTCCAGTGGCAGAGAGGAGGGCTGAGTGCCGAATTGCCTGTGAGTAGCTTTTCATCCCCTGAAGACAATGCCCGGATGTTCCTTCTATTCCCTCATCCATTATTTGCTTCCAAAGGTCTCTAGCTTCTTTGAAAGAGCAATTGTCACTCAACAACTTAATGTATTGACGATGAATTTTCTAGATTAAGCATAGACCTAGCTCATTTCTTCCCTGGAGCCTTGGGGTACTATGTAAAAGAAGGTTGCAGGAGCAGGATGGGCTCCCAATGGGATGAAATCCTCCAGTCCCCAGCAGCCAGGGCCTCGGGGCATGTGGCAATCCACACAGGGCAACGCAGGTGAAAGTGGGCAAAATTGCCTCAAGCTCTCCCTCAAAGGGGAAGAATTCATCCATTCACTCTTTTATTTTTCATTCAACAAATGAGCACTCAGATGCAAGAAAGAATAGGGAAGAAAACAGATGTTTCTTAAGGAGCTCTGAAGCCAGGAGTTGGGGAATGACCAGAAGACCCCTTGGAAGGGCTAGTGCTGGGAGTGACATTGCCCAGGATGAGACATCTTGCCTGGCTTGCCCTTATGCACCCTTCACTTATTAGGCTATAGACTCCTATTTTGGGTTCAAAAACCTTGATTGGGGGTCTCAGGGCTAAAAGAGAACAATGAAAAAGTACCTCTCACCTCCCTCGGCATCCCCAAAGTGACAAGCCAAGCCCTGACATGGCCCCGTTTGCCTGGATGCTGTGATGTTGGTGCGGGTCAACAGCTGTGGTACACATATGTATGAGCTAGGGGGTCTTTAAAATCCCAGCCCGACTCCAGTCTGAGTTGGGGAGCAGGTGGGTAGAGACCAGACCAAGGTCCTTAGGGGCAGCTCTGTCTGCGGCTTTCTTTACAACCTGTCTTCTAGACCACACCATGACTCCACCTCACAGTCTCTGCCCGAGGAGGAGGGTTGTGATCACTCCTAATACACACACAGGAATGCTAAGCATGGGAACGCTTTGGTACTGTTCCCAAGGTCACATGGGGAAATCAATCGCGTAACAGAGAAAGGGAAAGGATTCGGGTTTCTGGCCCTTCCAGTTTGTTCCCTGGCTCTGGCCTGCTGCCTCTTTAAATCTCAAATCTAGTTAGAATGGGAGGGGGAGCTATAGCTATGAATGAGTTCCATCTTAACTTTGCTCTTAAAACAACAATAACAACAACAACAACAAAAAAAAAAAAAAAAGAAAAGAAAAGAAAGTGGGCAGCCCTTGCTTTCCTGATCTTTTACTGCAAAGCTACTTTATAATTTGCCCGAGCAAGGTCTAAATGCCCGTCAGATCTCCCTCTGGGCACACAGGAATATCCTTGTTCTCTCAGCTCTTGGTGTTCTGCCGGGCTGTGTGATGGAGCGGGATGGGCTGCAGCTCCAGCTGCCTGGGAGCACGTGTTCGCTATTTATAGCGGGAGGGGGGCTGCAAGGAATGGAATTTTTTTTCCTTCTGAGTAGTGTTGATGCAACCAACAACAGGAAGTGAGCTCTGATGGGTGCTAAATGTGATCAAAGGAATGAAGTCTCTTAGGCACCTTGAGCACACACCACAATCACTTGCAGGGGTTTTAAAAAATCACAGAATCCTGGGCTCCAACCCCAGTGTGTCTGATTCCAGGCGTGTCTGAATCAGTTTGGGCTGCTATACCAAAGTACCACAGCTTGGACGGCTTAAACCACAAACAGGTCCTTCCTGCAGTTCTGGAGGCTGGGAGTCCAAGATCCAGGTGCTGACAGATCCGGTGTCTGGTGAGGGTCTGCTTCTCCTTTACAGACTGCAGTCTTCTTCCTGTGTCCTCACATAGTGAAAGGGGACGCAGCTATCTGGGGTCTGTTCTAGAAACACACTAATTTCACCTTCAGGATCTCGCTTCCTCCTGAAGATCCCAGCTCCTAATAAATCATCTTGGGAATAGGATTTCAGCATATCAATGTTGTGGGGGGTAGCAAGCACTCATTCCACAAGGGTGAAAGTTTGCATTTCTAACTATTTCTCAGATAATGCTAATGCTGCTAGTTCTGAGGCCACACTTTGGGAACCACTGCTGTATTTTGATGGGTGGGGTGGACAAGGAGGGGTCGTCATCTATATCAGATTGAACAACAGAAGTGCACAGACCTCACCAAAAGACTCTTGGGGCCTTTCCTGTCCTTGTCAAATAAAAAACAGCTACTTCTTAGCCAAGTACTTCCAAGGCAAAGGTGTTGTTTTATTGAAAAAAGATCATAAAACTTAAAGAGTAGGACTCATAAGAAATATGTATAATGCACCATATAGCAAAATATTTTTTTCATCTCTCTCTTTTTTTTTAATCTCCAGGGGAAAAATGCTATTAATTTGGTAATTTGATCACCTTACAGTGCTTGGAATTAATGCTGCCGGACTTGACCACCAATTTCAATCCAGCCGAGCCAACACCGACCCTGGTGGCTGACGAGGCTGGTGTCCATCTTTGATGGGAGCCAGGACAAGTGAGCAGGCAGGCCCAGGAAGAATGTGCTTAATTACTGAGCAGACCTCACCCTGGGCTTTGGCCTTTCCTTTCTCGCATGAAACGGACATGTTCAGGATTTCTTCTTCTTTTTGACGTTTTATGTTTTCCTCGAAAATTGTTCATTTCACTCAGATTTTCAAAACATTAGCATATATTTGCACAAATGAGTCTTTTTATAAGAATACAGTTTCCTATATATGTGTAGGCACTAAGCCATTCTTTACTAAATTTATTTATATTTTTTTCTTTTTCTTGATTAGGTTAGCTAATGGATTATTTATTGTTATTGCTCTTTTCCATTTTGGTTTTTCAACAAACTAGCTCTTGGATTTCTTTATTGATATGAAAAACTGCAAACAGCATGAGATATTTTTTTCCTACTTGCAAGCAAATAAATTAATCTGCAGGCAGAACTCATGAGACTCCAGGTCAGAGATAACTATAGTATCAGCATCTATACTAGATCTTAAACCCCAGTTTCCACAGGTCACCATAAAGGCACTTGGCGCCTATATATTTGGGCAAAGGTGGGGAATCTGAGTTCTGAGCTTAGGGAACCTGACTCTTTTATAATGGACCATCAGGAATGGACCTTAGCTCTGGATAGGAGAACATTCTTTGTTTTCCATAACAGTTTGATACATAAACCCCCTTGAAAAGATCATCCAGGACAAAGACAGCTAATGACTCTGCTCCCTGTTTTCAAATTCATTAAACAGTTGTCTCAGTATCCCCAGGAGGATGGGGTTCCAGTATTGTACCCCAACCCTAGGATACTAAAATCTGCAGATGCTTGAGGCCCTTATATAAAATGGTCTATTACTTGCATATCACCTATGCACATTGTCTTGTGTACTTTAAGTCATCTCTAAGTTATTGTAATACCTAATGCAATGTTAATGCCATATAAATTGTTTTTATATTGTATTATTTAGGGAATAAGGACCAAGAGAGAGAGAGAGAGAGAGAGAGAATAAGCAAGAGAGAATCTGTACATGTTCAATAAAAATACATTTCTTTTTTCTTTTCTTTTTTTTGGTACCAGAGATTGAACCCAGGGCATTTAAACACCAAGTCACATCTCCAGGACTTTTTGATATTTGATTAGAGAAATGGTGTCTCTGAGTTGCTCAGGGCCTCACTAAGTAGCTGGGGCTGGATTTGAATTTGTGATCCTCCTGCCTCAGCCTCCTGAGTCTCTGGGATTATAGGCATGTGCTGCTCTGCCTGGCTCAAGTACATTTCTTTTCTATTAAATCTTTTCAAGGGGCTGGGCCCTGTGGTGCACACCTGAACTCTCAGCTGCTCAGAGGCTGAGGCAGGAAGATCACAGGTTCAAAGCCAGCCTCAGCAATTTAGCAACACCCTAAGTAACTTAGTGAGAACCTGTCTCAAAATAAAAAGGGCTAGGGATGTGGCTCAGGGATTAAGCACCCCTGTGTTCAATCCCCAGTACCAAAAAAAAAAAAAAAGAAAAGAAAAGAAAATTCTTTTTAATTTGTGGTTGAATCTCCAGATGTGAAACTCATGAATATAGAGGACTGACTATATATTTTTAAATTTTTTTAATTGTTTCCTTCTATTTAAAAAAATATATTATTTTTCTATCTCTTTGAGGTGAATAATTTTTTCCTTCATTGTTTTGAATGAAGGATTTTAAAATTCCAAATTTTCCTTTAGACAAATATTTGACTATATCTCATAAGTCTTAATAAACAGTATTTTTCATATCATTATTTCTTAAGTTATCTAGCTTTTCTTTCTTATTTGTGGAAGCCAGAGGTTTTTAATAAAAGTAATCAATATCTTTAGGTTTACTTGTTTTCTTGGTTTGCTCTGGAAGAGATTTTCTTTTTTTCTTCAGACCCTGTAGATCAAAGCTATAAAGCCCTTTTAACAAGATCCCTGTGATTTGTGTGCTAAATAAGGTCAAATTGCACTTCATTGCAATTTAGGAGGAAATGGAATTTGGAAGATGGAGGTTCAATTCCTGACTCTGCCACTTTTTATCAATAACCAAATAAATTACCCACGTTGAGTTTCACTGTGTCTACGAGTGTAGGATCGCATTACATTATCTCCAAGGCTCTTTGCAACTAGGACTCAAAGGGACTTGAAATTAGTTTCAATTAAACTGCTTTAATGATTTCTGGGGTGACTTGTTAGTCGAAGCAGCTTGGCCATGGAGACTGGAGAAGCTGAATACAGTCCTTGTCATAGGCAGGCAGATCACACAAATCATCTTGTGCAACAGAAAATCCGCAGGGCCATGGGAGCCCATTTCCTGGGAGCTCTGAGCTTGAAGGGATGACAGGCTGACGCCAGAGGGGGCGCTCTGGAGCCTCCTTTTCTCACTGGGCTGTTTCCTGTCAGGAATGCCAGACAGCAGAGGTACCCGGATGTGCCTGCACTTCTTTCTACTTATGTATGTACAGCAATATAGGGCCAGGGCCCCTCTCCTGGGGTCTTTCCCTGTTGTGCCTGTCTGTCATCTTATGCTGGAGGACGTTTCTGAAGAATAATGAGACACAGAGCCTACAGAATACTGCTACTTCTCTGAAAATAGTTTTCCTCAATAAATCCTATTTTAAATTGACACCATGAGCAGTGTTATAGTGTCTTCCTGTCCTTTGTGCACAACGCATTCTGTTTGTTGAACATAATGCTTTTACATACATGATCTCATTTCATCCCTTTGTTATATAACTGTCATCACTTTACCAATGGGGAAAACCTGGTGCTCAGAAAACTTAGGCGAAGTGCCCAAAGTTCACACGGCTGGAAGAGGGAGAGCTGGAGGTTGAATTCAAATTGCTTGGTTTCTGGGCCTATGATTTTATGTCTATATGGATGCCATGCAGATATCATGGAAAATTTTCCTGTAGATGGTGCTAAAGGGTCTGATTCAAACAGAATCAGTATACTAGGACGATTTCTATTTTCCATTAGAAGGTAAAGTGTAAAGGACCCGTTTTCCCATTTGTCAGCAAAAGTGCTCATCAGATCTGTAGCAGATCTGGTGCTATGACTGAGTCACAGGAGGCAATTAATACATGGGATGAACACATATTTTTTTAAGGAGAGGTTTAGTCCGAGATACATCCAGCACCCATAGGAAGGCAAAGACCAGTCTCAGAGGAGAGGTCGAAAGAGGTGGCAGTTCCCGGAGGCCCCTGTGTGGACCTTGGAGGTCTTATGTGGAGCATTCTGGGTAATCAGAGCCATCTATCCCTCTTGCTCTGTGGATACTAATTTCCCAGGTCTCAAAGGGCAGTTATTGGGAACTGGGTGTGTGGAGGAGTTTCACAGCACTGGGGCTTGAAGGAAGTCATTTGTTGTTTTAATGCTGATATGGACATTCCTAATTAGGAACATCTGTTTTTTAAAGACAGATGGGGGAAATCTTCATTTTTAAGACACTGACTTCATTGTTTCATGAGCTAAAAATCACCCTTCCGATCCATAGCACATCAGACCCAGATGGGGCTGTGGAGATCCCCTACCTTCCTGGCAGTATTTTGTAACAAAGTATCCTTTAATTCTTTTCCATAAGGCTCATATGTCCTACTTCCACATGCTATTTTCAGTGTTTTTTTTTTTTTTTTGTGAGCAAAATACTCTTCTGAGATCTGCCAGCACTCATATTAACTCTTTCCCTTCTTTTCCCCATAACCCAGCAAATGATGTATTCTCTGGGGTCCCGGTAGAGCCTGCCCTTCTAGATTCTTCCTTGACTCAACTTCTAGTTGGCTTAAACACATTATCACTTCAGGGAGCCCTGTATCCCCAGAGGACCTGTGATAGCAAAGACGTAGAAACGTCCAGCTGTCCAGCACCCCAACGTGGCTACATGTCTGAATCCACAACAGGTCTGATTTGTGAGTCCCAACACTGAGACTAATCTTCATATGGGCTTGTGAAGTTGGGCCCAAGACTTCGGGGTAGCACTACAAACCCATACACCTGAGTACTTAGTCATGCAGATGAGTGACAAGAGAAGCCTGGGTGTCTGCTCATAGCCACACAGAAATAGATAAATTACCCCGAGGGAGCAGAGGGATGCATAGAGGCCTCCCTGGCCCAGGCATAGAAAAGAGTTCATAAGCTTCTGAGTCAAAAAGATGCCAGGAAACAAGGAGAAAGGAAATATAAGCCCAAGCTCATGAAGATGATGACCATCCTGAAGAGAACTAGTTCACGGTCGGTCAAAAGCAAGACAAAATGGCCCTGTAATTTCATATAAATGCAGCTCCCAGTTTGGAACCTAGAGAAAGGAATCATTGCAATAATGAGGCTTTCTCTGATGCCCCAATACAACCCAAACGGGGAAAATTTTGATCTGCATAAGAGTGTCCCAAGCTGAAAAGTGGTTTATGTTGGTTGTATGAATGTCCCCTAAATCTACTTATTTACCATTTTACTGGTTCTAGGTTTTTCCAAATCAGTTATTTTTTTGTCCTTATTTATTTATTTTTGGGTATTAGGGCTTGAACTCAGAGTTGCTCTGTCACTGAGCTATCCCCAGCCCTTTCTATTTTTTTTTTTGAGACAGGGTCACCAAGTTGCTTAAGGCCTTGCTATTTGCTTGAGTCTGGCCTCTAACTTTCAATCCTCTTGCCTCAGTCTCCCGAGTCTCTGGAATTACAGGTGTGCGTCACTGTGCCTGGCTCTGAATATGTCTTTTGATAATTAATTTGGATCACTGAGACATTTCTAAGTATTGTATATCTCAATAGAATTTCAGTAATATTGAAGATCATTTCTTTTGGCATTTTTTTGAGGTTTCCAGGGAAATATTAAACCAGATATGTCTCCTGCTACAAAATAATAAATGTTTCCTAATGTATATATTAGTCTCCTGAGAATTTGGTTGATATAAATTCATTCAGTAGAATTTGAACTAAGAAAATTGAGTGTATCTTTATCACAGTGACCCAAATAGCACTTCTTTGGGAAATTTACCTCTAACCTCTCAGAAGAAATCTCACAGCATTCATATTCACTCAACAAATATTTATTGACCACCTTCTATGTGCAAGGTCCCATTCTAGGTACATCAATGAACAAAATAAAAACATATGCGGTTCTTATATTTTAGCCAAGATCCTATCTTGTAATTTCACACATATTATTATGCATTGATGCGATTTTTCAAGTTATTTTTAAACTGATACATAAAAATATAAAATTGTACACATTAATGGGGTACAAAGTGTGATGATTTGATTGTCGGTTTTTCCCTTCTATGTAAGATCCCTGTGGATGGGTCCGTGTTGCCAGGCATGGTGGATCCAGCACTCACACAGGGCCAACTCATAAAAGGTACTCTATTTGATGAATGAATAAATCAGTCAATTCCCAATGCTTCACAACTGACTCTGGATCCCAAGCAACTGATCCTAAACCCCTGATCCTATAAAAAGCGTACCTGTTTAGAAATGACTAATGGGAATTCCTCTCTTGGTACAAGATCTCTGTCCCACCAGTTTTATCTCAGCCAGGAGACAGCGATGTCAGGAACGGAGGCCCTGAAGCTAGCTTTCCTGACCCCCACACTGCATGGAGGCCCCATCAAGAGTGGTGGTCCTACCACAGAGCCCTCTAGGAGCACTGGATGGGTGGCAGGGGTGGTTCACAAGCCAGCTGGAGGTCATGGGAGGAGCCCAGACTTCTGCAGAAGGAGGATGAGCTGGTAAGGGAGGGGTGCCACCCAGGCCCTGCCATGCCGGCGCGGCCTGTTCCACAGCTGCTGAGCTAGCATTGCCCATTTCAGCCCACGAGGCTGGTAACACCATGGGGAAGAGAAACTTGGTCTAGAGATCAGCAGAACGCAGCCAGGAGACGCGCAGAGACAAGCCCAGGGCCAGGGTCAGCCCTCCTCCAGTCAAGCGCATGGGCATGTGCCAACCCAGAACCTCGGGAGAGCCCAGGCTGGACTGTGGACGGTCTGGTTCCCCGGGGAGGGAGCAGAGACAGTGTTCATGCCCACGAGAATGAATGACAACCAAGAAAGCTCTCCAGTGGGGTGTGCGGTGACACGCGCCTGCAATCCCAGTGGCTCGGGAGGCCAAGGCAGGAGGATTACAAATTCAAAGTCTCAAAATAGAAAACAAAAAGGGGGAAGTACCAGATCTTGCTTCTTGGGCCGCAGCAAGCCGAACCTCCGCCCCTTGGGGAGGTCAACAGGGATCTCACCCACTCCCCTGCTTTGCGATGTCTGTTGTTCCCCTTCAGTTGGAGAACGGGTGCACTCCGTCCAAACTAGCTAAGGACACTAAAGTCTATTTCCCGTAAGCCCAGGAGCCATTTTACAGGGAAGCAGGGGGAGGGAAAGAGTGAGCTTATTTTACTTTTTATAATCAACTTTACTGGGGCTGGGGATGTGGCTCAAGCGGTAGCACGCTCGCCTGGCATGCGTGCGGCCCGGGTTCGATCCTCAGCACCACATACAAACAAAGGTGTTGTGTCCGCCGAAAACTAAAAAATAAATAAATAAATATTTAAAAAAAAAATAATCAACTTTACTGACATATTTACATATTTATTAGGATCTCAGATACCACAGGCAGGAAGCGACAGAGCCAGGGTTCAAATCCAGTCTGACTCCAAAGCCAAGGTGGTGTCCACTGTACAGTGGTCTCAACTGAGGACCTAAACCAAGGGAGTCAAAGCTACTTCAAGGGCTACGCGGGCACAGAGAGTATCACAGATGTGGTTGGTTTTATCTTCTAAATAGGGCTTCAGCACTTTCCCCACCATGTGTTCTTCTGGGACCTTGCTACACCCCCACTGTGAGGCAGAGTCTGTCTCTTCCCCTTGATCCTGAGTCCTTTGTGGATGTCTCAAGTGAGAGGTGACAGAAGCGATGCTGACTTGGGTGGCTGGGTCCTAACAGGCAGCACACTGCCACCTGGGTCTCTGGGGAAACTGCTCTGGGAACCCAGCCGCCAAGCTGCGAGGAAGCCCACGTGGCAAGGTCCTGTGCTGCGACCCCAAGATTTGCAGGTGTGCATCCACATGAAGGTTGACTGGGAGACTCACAGGACTCCCGTGGTTGTGCTCGTGGCTGAGACTCATTGCAGGTGAAACACAGGAGGCCAAAGCAGCAGACAGAAAGCATGTGGAAGCCAGGAGGAAAGAGTCCCCTCCAGTGGAGTCACAGGGCACACTTAATTCCTCCTGCCACTGCTTGTAGCAATACCTGTGAATGCTGTCTTCCAGGAAAGTGCCAGGGCCAGTGCCCACGACTTTGATCATGGAATGGCCCTGTAGGCATTTCCTCCTGGCCCCTCCAAGACTCTAGACCCCCAGGACAAAAGCAGGTACCAGGGATTGAACCCAGGGGTGCTTCACCACTAAGCCACTGTTCAGCTTCAGCGTAAACCACACTGATTGTACGAAAGTCAGTTTAAGCACAATGAACCACTTTTATTAGTTAAGGTGGCAGGAATCCTCCCCGAATCCCAAATCCCAAACCCCCAAATGCCCACCAAGGACCAACCTTACAAATAGGCCTTTCTAAAGATAGTGGCCTGACCTGCTATTTCATTCTTTTCTACACAGGGCCCAGAGCCTCTGGCCTCCGTTCCAATGGAGATCCCCATAGACGGCAGGCAGCACTCTACTGTCTTGTCAGACATGTCTCAGAACCCATCCCCTGGGCCTGAGGCCACTCCTGCTAGCCACGAGGGGCAGAGACATGATTCCCTACCGGAGCCTGCCCACATTGTAGATCTGTGAACAGAGCAAATGACTGTTACCGATTTGAGCTATTAGGTTTATTAGGCAATGATAGGTAGGGAATCCTCTCCCTAGCTGTTTGCCCCACAAGGTGCTCCCAGCCATCACCATACAACACCCTCACCCATGACCAAAGTGATGGGCCCACCTGATCTTGGAGTGGAACCTCTAAAACCTCCTATAATTTAATCAGCTCAGATACTTCATCCTAGTGATGCAAAGATGGCTAAAACACTCATCTCATATATTGTCTTCTAAAACTGATCATCTCGAGAACCTGGGATCAAGGCAGTTCCTTTTGGAGAGGCCAGTCTTTAACTGGACAAAGCAAAGCTTGTGCTTGACCCTCCTGACACTTAGTAGACTTCCTTGGCCTAGGTCAGGGATCTGAATACTACCTGGAAGGGGACAGAGAGTATAGCATAGATTTTAGAATTTGTGGGCCACCTACCATTTATTTCACTGTGTGTGTGTGTGTGTGTGTTCCTCTTATGTTGAATGGCTGGATGGGCTCTCTGCTATAGGCAAACGAGGGACATAAAGGTCCATTTCCCCATAAACTTAAGATCCCTCTTACAATGGCCTTTTAAAAAAACGTAGAAATAATGTTTAAGGGCTGGGGATATAGCTCAGTTGGTAGAGTGCTTGTCTCGAATACATAAAGCCCTGGGTTCTAATCCCCAGCACCAAAAAAGTTTAACACAAGGGCTGTAGAAGAAGAGACCAGGCAGGATTTGGCCAGTACCAACTGGCCTTGGCTTACCAACCCTGTCCTAGCTAATTAAAAAAGCAAAACCAGTAACAAAATCAAACTTGTAATGCAGCAAGCAAAGGACAATTTGAAATATAATGTCAATATGGAAAGAGAGAATGACTCAAATGTTTGGATAACAAAATGTTTGCAATCCAGGTGGTCTCTATTTGTTTGCTTTCCGCTGTATTGAAAAGAATCTAATCAAGTTTTTCAGGTGGTAGATCATAACAATAATTTTGGCTCCTAGATCACTGTGATTGTTGGTCTAGAATTTGGAAGGCATTCAGAAATTCAAGTAAAATTGCAGTTAAAAAATTCATTCTTGGGGCTGGGGATGTGGCTCAAGCAATAACGCGCTTGCCTGGCATGCTCGGGACGCTGGGTTCAATCCTCAGCACCACATTAAAAAAATAAAATAAAATAAAGATGTGTCCACCGAAAACTAAAAAATAAATATTAAAAAATTCTCTCTTTCTCTTTAAAAAATTCATTCTATGTCTACCTTCTTATATCAACAATATTTTTCACTTGTATCTAAAAATAAAGAGGAATAGAATCTGCAAAGAAGCCCATCTTAATTTTTAAGATATATACCTTTTTCTTTTCTTTTTTTTTGGGGGGGTACTAGGGATGGGACCCAGAGCCTTGTACATACTAGGGAAGTGCTCTACCACTGAGCTACATCTCTAACCCAAGAGATATATTTTCAACAAAATTTTGCTTTTAGTCTTTAATAATGATTTTAGAAAACACACACACACACACACACATACACAATAGTTGTTTTCAATAGATGACTGCTACTAATAATCATGACAACAAGAGCCTATTGGAAGAAATTTAAATAAATTCAAATTTAATTTTTATACATAGTTGTGCTAGAGACATATGAGAGTGAGACCAATAAAATAATATCATGGATAAAACTAATTGGCATAAAATTGTACTGGAGAAATAGAGTGTAAATAAATGTTTAAAGAAGAAAAAAGAACAATATAAAACTTCCAATTGTTAAGAGGAACTTATTTTGTATTTTTAAAAAATGGATGATGGTTTCTCTCAAATTGCTGTTTTTTATTTATTTTTTCCTACTGGATACATTTTTGGTAGTTTTGTGTTTAAATGTCAATATTTACCTAACATCAGGCAAGCAGTTCTCACAGTGTGGTCCTTGAGCCCACTGTCTTGAGGACATCTGGGAACTTTTCAGAAGCACAGATTCTCAGATCCCATCCCAGACACACTGAACCCAAACCTCTGGGAACAGGGGGCAGTCTGACCATCGACAAGCCCTCTGGGTATATCTTTTTTTAAGGGGCACTCACTACTGAGCTACATCTCCAATCCTTTCTTTTGAGACAGGGCCTTGCTAAATTGCCAGGCTGACCTTGAACACCTTGAACTTACAATGCTCCTGCCTCAGTCTCCCAAGTCTCCGGAATAACCAGCCTGCACCACCATGCCTGGCATCCTCAGGGTGATTCTGATACACGCTTATGTTTGAGAACCACTACATCAAAAATTACTTCCTCTAAATAGGCACAGACACATACTTGAAATCTAGTGACTCAGGAGGCTGAGGCATGAGGATCAAGAGTTCAAGGCCAGCTTCTCCTCAGCAACTTAGTGAGATCTTGTCTCAAAATAAAAAATGAAAAGGACTGGGGATAGAACTCAGTGGTAAAGAGTCCCTGGGTTCAATCCCTAGTGGCACAAGTGCACACACACATACACACACACAATACATACACACATGCAGGAAACATTCGGTGAGAGAATCACTGGCCTAGGCTGGACCATGGTGTGGGTACACAGTAGTTGGAAATACATTTGGAAAGACAAGATTTCAGTGATACCAGAACACCAGAACTTTTTATGGAGCAGGAGAGAGCTGTGGTCTGAGTTGGGCTTTGTTGGAACTACTCTGAGATGAAGTGGTGAAGAGTCTAGAGCAGTGAGTCCTGATGTTGGGCCAGCTGCCCCGGGCCCATTCTTACCCTATGGGGTTGCTACCCTCTGTTGGCTGGAGAAATCCCTACTTGCTGTCACTGGAAAGTGCAGACAGTGTCCACCCAAGCCAAGGGGACTGGCAAATCCTAGGGACAGTTGTGCGCCTGTTCTGAAGCAGCTAGGGTCCATCTGTCCTTTAGGGCTCTAGCCTGGAGCCACCTTTAAAATCCTGGCCATTCCCTAAGTAGAGATCTTTCCAACCTCCTGAGATCAAGGAGATGGCTGCACACTGCCAGGAGCTGTTGGGCAGAGAGCGTTCGCCAACTCCTGGGGCGCATCCCTGTTATCTTTGTTTCTATTTAACCAAGGGCACTCCAGGGAAAGGCATTACATCATCAGAGGCACCTCTCATTGGCTGGCCATTCCCTTTCCACTTGCTTAGTTCTCCTAAGTATTATATGCAGCACAGAGGCATGTCCTGTCACTTCAGGTTCCAGATTCAGTGCCTCTGATGTCATTAGGTTGCGGCAAGAGAGTGAGGTAACACAGTGATGATAGATTTTCGTTGACAGAAACGAAGCCCCTTAGAGTGAGCTGCTCTGAGTAGCCTTTAAGACTGTTTTCGACTTGGCTTTACTACATTAATTCATAATGCAATATGCATGAGGGACAGGGATAACGAAACTGTGACACTAGCTCTTCTACTTAGTGTCCCATAAAATGGGATGCAAATAAATTGGTTTGATTGGTGCATTTTATCACACAACTTCGATTGACTTCTTGAAGGATTCCTACCCTGCCTGTGAGTTTGAGGTGCCAGCTTAGTATTCATTATCAGTCACCTTTGTTGAAGGTTATTAACTCAACCGATTTCTTTTCTTTTCTTTTTTTAAAGTATTATACAATTATGTTGAAGAAAAGGGAGAAAATTGTCACAATTGCTTTTTCTCCAAACTTGAATTTGATGTTCCTTTTGGATGAGGAGAGTTAAAATGAGTAGCTCATTTTGAGGGTCAGTTAAAAAGCAACCTAAGTCTAAAGTGCAATTTTACATAATTCATCAAATAGTCCCAACTGCTTGATGGAAAAAAATGTAAAAAATAAAGTTTCAAAGGGATTTTATTTTAAAATAGCCATTAGGCAGGTACTGTAATAAAACTTTTAATGGTTATTTTATTTTGCATTTCTGAACTCATTTTTAGTGCAATTACTAGGTGGCAAATGGAATCTGAGTGGACGGCCTGGGAGGCAGGACCTGTTGGTTTCTGAAATAATAGTGTCGCATCCTTCCCAGGAAGGATCCTCCTGCACGGTCCCTTGGTGCTGCGATAGGGACGTTACCCACCTGCCACCTGTCCTGCCCTTTAAGACCTGAGAGAGGAAGGCCTGAGTGATGCCATGACTCTTCTGAGTACTCACAGCTCAGGGCTAGCTGAAACCAGCCAGGGCTAGCGCCCTGCAAGGGTGCAGCTGTCCTTAGTGAGTCCACGCTGTGATGTCATGGTTCCGGTGGGCGGAGATAAAGAGGCTTCAGGGAACTGAAGCCTGAGAGCATCACTGCGTGCAAGGAGCCCAAGCTGGAAGGGTTCTCTTCTCTCGCTCACATTAGACCTTCTGCAACACAGGCCAAATTGCAATAATGTCCAAAGGAACCCTTCAATAAAATCGTGTTTTGTGCTGGACACAGTGGTCTCTCCTGGCGCCCCCCCATGTAATCCCAATGACCCAGGAGGCTGAGGCAGGAGGCGTGCAAGTTCCAGGCCAGGTGGACAGTTTAGTGAGAACCTGCCTCAAAATAAATAAATAATAAAAGGGGTGGGAGTAGTTAGATGGTAGAATACTTGCAATCTCCTGTACCACAAAACAGAAACAAAAACAAACCAAACAAACAAAAAACCAAAAAGGAAACAAAAAACAACCACCACCAACAACAAAACACCGACAAGGATTTGTGAAGTATTTCTCTGTTGTCAGAAGAAATTTGGGTTGATACATTTACATCTGGATGTCAAGGGCCCACATGGCTTTGAGATTAGAAGCTCTGGCTTTGGAGTTACACAGGGTTGGGCTTCTGGCTTTACTCCTTGCTAGCTACGTACCAGCTGTGTGGCCTTGCTCATTAAAACAGTTTGCTTTTTAGTTCAATTTACTTTTCTGTAAAATTGGGATAATAATTCTATTTTATAAGCTTGGTGAATGGATTAAACGAGACTATATACACATTTGTATGTACAAACAGGCTTAGTCTGGTGCCTGGCACACAGTAAATATTCAAAGAAATTAAATTTTTTCTTATTAGCACTGCTATTATAAATGTGATCCATTTTTCAGGAGCTCTGGATTGCTGAATTCTGTTTACTCTGTAAAATAACCCAGCAGTGTATGCCTGAGGGAACTGGGGGCACGTGGAGCTTTGTGGTCCTCACTTAAGGAGTCCCCCTCTTTTCTTGGGTCTGGAGGCTGGGCCAGCCTGGAATAAAACCCACTGGTGTTCCACGGGCAAGCCATGGGTTTTTCTCTTGGGCATGAGGGCATCAAGGGCTCCCGAGGAAAAGTGGGATTTCTTCCAGAGGGCTCTAGCCATGGCCCCCGTTTTCAGTACAATTTCTGTCTTTTGCTAGAATTGGAAGTAGTCTATTGGGTTGTCATTTCAGAGGACAGAACATTTCCAATCCTTAAAACACAGCTTTCCAAAGAAATGTCTCTGCTCGGGGAGAGAGTGGAGACTTGGACGAATCTGGTAAGGATTCTAGGTAAATGCCACTTGTCCCTTCAATCCCTTCCCAGCCGCTGATGTACCTGGGGGCGAGGAGTCTTCTGCTGACAGAGGGGCAGACTCAAGTAAAAGGGCCCAAAGAGGGCTCTTTCCAGAACCAGGCTGCAGATTTCATGTCCAGGGTGGAAAAGGGCTTTGTGCTTGAATTGAGAGAGCTTATGACTAAGTCCTGTGACATTTGAGGCAAAGAAACCTTACATTGTCAACCTTCCAACTGAGTGTAACCAGGGAGTGTCTAAGGGAGGGAGCCTTTTCTCCCACATGGAGCATCAGAGCCGGCTCCACAGGTCACATGTGAGCTGAGCCCCACGGGCACCAGGGGGAGCAGTGGTTCTGTTAGGTGGAGAGGTCCCAGGAGTGGGCCTCTTCTCTGGGGACAGGGTTGAGGTCCTTCCTTCACCAAACAGGCAGGGACACTATAAACATGCATCCTGGGGTTTCCCAAATACACTTAAGGGGTGGGGATGTTGGTGGGGAGCTGGCGGAGGCTAAGTCACTGAGATTTGGATATTCATAATGATGACATGGCAGTCACGGTCACAGATGGATGAAGCCTGAGATACTTTGGCTACAGAGACAGAAACAATTTCCCCAAGATTCATTTTTCAGGACTTAGCTCGAATTCTCTAATTTACCCATTCATTATCACTGACGAACAAACCCCAAACTGCTCAGGGCTCCAGCAAAACCTTCTGGGGGCCCAGTCAGTGGAGGACCCAATCAATCACTTCCCATGCTCTCTCCACTAATGACAGACAACCCCCTTGATGGATTGGACCTGGTGCTTGGCTTTGTGGAACAGGCTTTCAGTCAAGATGGTGGAATTCAAGGATTTTTTGCCTAATTGTGGGCCTAGGTGCCTGAGGGGGCTGTGCTATTCACTGGTGAAGTTGAGAACCTTGTAGAACAGTCCCTGGATGGTTTTCCCCACAGCCACAGGCACCATTAAGGACAATAAGCTTTTTACCACAGGAATTTGAAATGAGCCCAGGGCTCCTTCTCAAGGGTTTCTCCTGCCTCTGCATGGGGTTGAGACGGGTCTTCTTGCCCTTCTGAGTCAAGGCACTGCACACTAAATCCATGCAAAGGTTTTGCTCACTTAAACAATTAAAAAAAAAAAACCTTTAAAAGTAGCTCTCATTGCAACTTTAGGACATTAGTGATGATATCCAAAAAAACAGGAGATCTATGAAAATCACAAAATCTTCTTGTAGATTATTTATTATAGAATATTCCAGACTATTCCTTGTTCGTCAGATTGCAGAGATAATTCCAACTTTTACCTGCACACCCAGGCCTGAGAATTCGCGAGCATGCGTGGCTCATGGCTGCCTCCTGCCTTCCCTCGGCTCCTGGGACCTCAGGCATTCCTGTCCTCTCTCCTCTCTCCTGGGTGCTGTTTCTCAGTCCCTTCGCTGGTCCTCTGAAGGCTGGCGTGCTGCAGGGCTGGGTCTCCCACGCTCCTCTCTGCCGTCTGCTCTCCTCCCTGATGGAGTTCAGGGTGGAGCTCCCCGATGGGGCCTTTGGTGCTCTCCGCATCCTGGTACCTCTGTGTTTATGTCTCTCATTCTTCTTCCCCGAGCTCCAGGCTTATTCACACAGTTGCCTGCCTGAAGCCTTCACCCAAGTGATGGAGCATCTTGAACCTGGCATGTCCACCACTGAGCTAGCAGACTCCCTCCAAACCACATTCTCCCCATCTCCTTCAATGGCCGTGTGTTAGACAGCCTTTTCACTGCTGTGACTCAATGACCCGACCAGCACAACTGTAGAGGAGGGAGAGTTTATTTGAGGGCTCACGGTTTTAGAGGTCTTGGTCCTTAGAAGGCAGGCTCCATTCCTCAGGGCAGAACATCATGGCAGAAGAGTGTGGCAGAGGGAAGCAGCTCACATGATGATCAGGAAGCAGAGAGAGACCCCACTTGTTGGATACCAAGTATACACCCCAAAGCCGCCCCAACTCCCACCTCCTTCAGCCACGCCCACCACTTCAGCTACCACTCAGTTGATCCCAATCAGGGGATTAATTCACTGATTGGGTTAAGACTCTCACAACCCACTCATTTCTCCTCTGAACCCTCTTGCACTGTCTCCCGTGTGAGTGTTTGGGGGACACCACATCCAAACCAGGACAGGCAAGTTCACACTTGCAGTTGCTTAGACTCAAACAGCTTCAAGTTACCGTGTGTGTCCAATGGTGGCTCCTGAGAGATACGCCCACATCCTAACCTTGGAGCCATGAATTCCTCCTTATGTAGAAAGCGGGTCTTTGGAGATGTAATTAAGTTAAGGGCCCCACCATGAGGTCATCACACCTCCAGTCTTAGCTGATCTTGTTGGCTTGATCATCAAAATCTACCCAGAATTTGCCCATTCTTAATCACCTCTGCTGCAACCAGCCTGAGCGCTGAGCATCTCTTGCCTAGAATATTATAAACCTAGTCTCTGTGTTTCTGCCCTTGGCTCTACCACTCCTCAGTGGTCCTCCCAACCTCAAAGTTAGCTCATGTCATTCCTTAGCTACCATCTCAGAGTCACGGTTTTACCAACATGGGCTGACATGGCCTTTGTGACCTAGGCTATCCTAGACTATCTCTTCCCTTCTTCCTCCTGTAGCTACAGTAGCCCCTTTCTACGCTCCCACTGTGTTTCTGCCTTGGGGCTTCTGCACTTTGTCTGAAACAGTCTTCCCCAGATACCCACTTAGCTGACTCCCTAATCTCATTCAAGTCTTACTGAAGTATCGCCCCCTCAGTGAGGTCCTCCCCGACTACCCTGCTTATGATTGCAACCCTGAAATGCTCTCCAGCCCCCTCTCTGCTTGCTTTTCTCTGTTGTTGTTATCACCAACAAAGTATCTTGTACCTTAATTGATTTATCATTTTTTGTCACCAGCTGGAAAGAGGGATCCCTAAGGCTAGAGAATGTGGGGAGTCTTTGCTCATGCCTGAAACTCCAGCCTCTAGAACAATGCCTGGGACATAGTAAGTGCTCAGAAAATATTTATTTAATGAATAATTTAAAATCAGTTTCAGTGGAATAAGACGGCACATCTTGTCTGCTGTCATGTTTCCTCTTCTTTCTTGAAACCGAGGGAGAGAATTCTATGCTACCAAAAATCAAGCTTAAAAAAAAAAAGAATTCATTAATACTACTAATAAAATATAACATAAAATCTACCATCTTGCCATTTTAAGTGTACAGCTCAGTAATGTTAAGTACTTACAGAGCTTTTTCATTTGACAAATCTGAAACTCTGCCCACTAAATACCAACTCCCCGTTCCCCTCCCCCGCACCCTGGCAACCCCCTTCTACTTTTGGTCTCTGTGAATCTGACCACTCCAGACACCTCAGATGAGTGGAATCATACAGTTTCATGTTTTTTTTTTTTTTTTTAAGTCATTGATGGACCTTTATTTTAATCTAATTAATTAATTCATTTATTTATTTTGGGGTGCTGGGAATTAAACTCCGGGACACTCAACCACTGAGCCACATCCCCAGTCCTATTTGTTTGTATTTATTTAGAGACAGGGTCTCAATAAGTTACTTAGCACCTCACCTTTGCTGAGGCGGGCTTTGAACTGACGATCCTCCTGTCTCAGCCTCCCGAGTGGCTGGTATTTTATTTATTTGTATATGGTGCTGAGAATCAAACCCAGTGCCTCACTTATGCCAGGTGTGCGCTCTACCCCTGAGCCACCAGCCCAGCTACTCTTGGTTTTTTGAGACTGGCTTATTTCACTTCATAGCCTGCCGTCCGTGGTCACTCATATTGTAGCAGGTGCCAAACTTCATTTTTTTAAATCCTCGGGCTCAGCTTGGGAGCAGCGCCTGGTATTTCACCTGGGCCCCTCGGAGCCACCAATTGCCTCACCGTGGCCCCTGCTGAAGCAGCGCAGAACAAGACAGCCAAACTAGACCCTGGGGAAGCCACGCGCTGGGAAGCCATGTGTCACGGTGAGTTCTGTTTCCTCCAGTGGAGTCGGCTGCGCTGGGCTTCGTGGACTTAGGCCCGCTGCTGGATGGCAGAGGGACCTCTGGGGGTTCTAGGTGGGAGCAAGCCGGTTCCCTGCACTTCCCGGTACCCACACGCTCACCCCTGCACCATCTTCTAAAGGAGCTTAGCCATGCCTCCCGTTTCTGTGGGTTCAAGTCCTTGAAGTGTCTTCACCTTAGAGAGCCCCCAAATCATCGCAGATGTCAGGCTGCAGTTGGAGCAGAACCACAGTCCCTTCAAAACCAATCTCTGTCCCTTGGGAGAAGTGAGTCTCCTGGCTTAGAGGGGGTGAAATGGGCAGAGAAGAGGCCCTCACTGCTGGTGATCAGGATGCTCAATATTGGGGGAAATGAATAAACATACGGAGGCATGCACACACGCATGATTCAGCGCACACACACACACACACACACACACACACGATGTTTTCTATGTTCCGGATGCTCTTTTTATTTTTTTAAATTTTTTTTAGTTGTGGATGGACACAATACTTTTATTTTTATGTGACACTGAGGATGAAACCCAGTGCCTCATGCGTACTAGGCAAGCGCTCTACCACTGAGCTCCCCAGCCCCCCAGAGGCTCTTCTAAGGACTTCATAACAGTGAGTCATTCAATTCTCATAGCAACTTTAAAAGATAGGAATGTGTCTTCACTGTTTTGCAAGTAAGGAACACAAGGCCCAGGGGGGTAAGCGACTTTCCTCAGGGCACAGGACAAGGAATTGGCAATGTTTGGTTTTGGTTCTCACCCAGGCAGACAGTTTGACTCTAGAATCTAATTCAACTATTCTATTCTGTCGCCTTCCAACACATTAAAATAATCACCTAGCTTTCCAGCCCCACTCCGAAATCTTTTTTCCTTAACCCATTTCTCTCTAGAACAAAACGAAACAACCTGTGAAATCTCACCAGCAAAGAGTCATCTTGCAGACAGTTGCATCTTGCAGAAAGCAATTGCATCAGAAGACACCTGATCTGCCTTGCAAGTGAGCAGGCTGGGGACAGGAGTCTTGTGGGAATATACAGACTTACCCGTGCATTCAGCTAACAGGAAGAGAAACTCCAAATGTACAAGACAAAGAAAACCAGAGGGTGGTTGCTTACATTGTGAAAGGATTCTTTGATTTGGGAAAGAAACCAGTGTGGAGTTCCTGTAAACAGCAGCTTGTGTATTTCACAAAATGGTTGGGGTCAGAAAACCCTCGCACTAAAATGTTCACAGACCCATTGGATCCCTTGAAGATCAATCAGAAAGTTATGGTAAATGATCCCTAAAATGATTATGTAATCAGTGAGAAAGGAGATTTGTTTACTCCCTCCTCCGGCATCTTAAACTGACACCTGGTGAAACCTGTCTCTGGTGGGAGGCGGAGCCCGCTCTTGCATGCGGGTGCCACGTGGAAAGGCCTGGCATTGCAACACCCGGGAATTAAAATCTGAAGGCAGGGTGACCCAGTGTGGCCCAGGGACAGCTTTTTCAGCAGCTCAGGAGAGGAGGCCTGTTTACAGGGGCAGCCCCACCCCTGGCTTCTCCTGTTGAAGCAGCAGGCAGATCTTTTCCTGTATGTGGTTTGTTACAAAGTAACAAGTTGCTTTTCAATCATAATAAAGGCTTAAGGGCTTTGGGAGCCTCTGTGAGTCTTGGGTGAATGTCAGCAGGCTCTTACAGTGTCAGCGCTCCAAGTGACATTTAAAAACCACGACTCTTTGAAGAGACAAGCATGCTAGCAAGTGGAGCCCGAAATTTAGTGAATCACACACACACACAAATCTTAATTTTCAAAATGAAACACTCCCAAGTGCATCAGCAAAGTCTTGGGGGGGGGGGAGGTTACGTGCTTTTTGAAACTTTAGAGATTTAGTTAATGACGTGATCTGAGTAGATTTAACTGCAAGGACAAAATTCAATTTCTCCATATTAAGAAATTCCCAGCAAGTCTAGGCCAGCATCACTCTTAACACTTAGAACAAGAGATGATTCATTCCTGTCACCAGAGGGCACCAAAGCTCAAGTTGCTAGGAAAACTGCAAACCAAGGGGTCACAGGAACCAGGACTAGAAACAGAAGGTGGTCCCTGTGGGCTGCAGAGGAGGACTCCACTAATTATCTCAGAGGATGAGAACGCTCCTGGTGTGTTTTCATAGCCCAGTCTATTATTTAACAATGCTCCCTTCTAAGCACTTCTCAAGACCAGCTGTATTCACCCATGCCTACGTATTTATTGAGCACCTACTGTGTTCCCAGGGAAGCCAGGTGGGCAGAAAGACAAAGTCCCTGAACTCACCAACTTGCAGCCTGGCGGGGCAGATGGACATCAACACCCTCATAGTGGAGTGTGACATAGATGCTGGAAAGGGCATCGGGGACACCGGGGAGCAGCTGGAGGGGCCCTAACCTTATCTGTGAGGTCCCAGGAGTATAGCAGTTCCTGTGGCTTCTGCATAAACTGCATGGTTTGAAGCAACAAAATGTTATCCTCTCGCGATTCTGAGGCCAGAAGGTGAGACCAGGTGTTGGCTGGACGAAGCTCCCTGGGGAGGCTCTGTGGGAGGGTCCGCTCCCTGGGGCTCCCACATCTAGTGGCTCCAGCCATCCCTTCTCTGTGACTGCAAGGTGACTGTCTGCCTCTGTGGTCACATTACCTCCTCCTTCTGACTCTGGGTGTCTCCATTATAAGAATACATAAGATTTCCCTTAGGATTCCTTATGGGGTCAATAGGGGCCCTCTCCTTTGCCCATCCTTGAGCTGAAGCCCTCGCTCTCCATGTGACTGGGTTTGGAGACAGGGACTTTAGGAGTCAGTGAGATTAAAGGAGGTCTCAGGATGAGGCCCCTAATCCAGTAGGACTAGTGCCTGTAAGAGAAGAGGAAGATCAAAAGACTTGGAATGAAACCACTCTTTGACCCAGTTATCCCACTCTTCTGCATATACCCAAAGGACTTAAAATCAGCATACTACAGGGACACAGCCACATCAATGTTTATAGCAGCTCAATTCACAATAGCTAAATTGTGGAACCAACTTAGGTGCCCTTCAACAGATGAATAGATAGAGAAAATGTGGTACATATACACAATGGAATATTACTCAGCCATAATACAGAATGAATTTTGGCATTTGCCAGTGAATGGATGGAACTGGAGACTATCATGCTAAGTGAAATAAGCCAATCCCCCAATCCAGAGGCCAAATATTCTCTCTGATATGTGAGTACTAACACAAAGTAAGGGTAAGGAGGGAAGGATAGAAGTTCATTAGACCAAGGGGAATTAAGATAAGGGAGGGGGATGGGAGTAGGAGAGGCAGCGGGATGAATTGGACATCCCTTTCCCACGTTCATATATGAGTACCCGACCAGTGGAACTCCACACCACGCAAACCACAAAAGTGGGGAGTTACGTTCTACGTATGTGTATGACATTGCCGCAGTCTGGCTGGGCACAAAATCACGAGCCACCACACAGCTTGTAGATTCAAACAGCAACTCTTTATTCCCGAACTCACACCAGCCGTCTACAATCACGTTCTGGGGAAATCCACGTTCTCTGCCCAAATCCACCCCCACTGGGCTTCTGTCTCCCAAAAAATACTGTCTGAATCCCGTGAGAACTCAAGGGGAACTCAGGCAGCAGGATACGCCCTATTCCCAGCAGGAATAACCTTAAACCTGGAACCACCCTAAACCCGGATAGTCCTAAACCGGGAACACCCTAAACCCGGATTGTCTTAAACCGGGAACACCCTAAACCCGGATCCGCCCTGGTCCTTGAGCAAGGTCACCTACATGCAATGTCACTGCAAAATGTCCTATTTCCACGAGTCCTTCCACTAAGCAACATGGGGTACGCTGGCAAGGAAATTGTCATACCTACTTGGCTAATGGCTCCCAGCATGACATATCAAAATACACGCTACTGTCATGAATATCTAAAAAAATTTAAAAAAAAAAGAAGAGGAAGAGAGACCAGACCCCTCCCTGTCTCTCCCGCCCCCTCTCTCCTTGCACACGCAGCAAGGCACGGCCTCAGGAGGCAACTGTCTCTAAGCCAGAGACAGAGACCTCACCAGATTGTCTTGATGTTGGACTTCAGACTCTAGAATGTGAAGGAAAAAAAAATCCGTTTTTCAAGCCACACGGTCTAGGGTTTGGTACCCAGGCAGACAGAGGCAGGGCTACTGCTCGCTCAAGGTTAGCCTCTCCCCCCGGGGACCTTTAGCTCATCCCCGCTATGGCCCAGCCAGGTGACAGTCACAGGTTCCAGGGGTCAGGGTAGAATAGCACTGGTTGCTGGGGAGCAGCTTCACTGAACCCCTGTAGAAGCTTTTTGTGATGTCGGAGCGGGGCCTGGAAGCTGGTCAGGGTCAGACGGAGTGGTGGACAGGCTTGGAGAGCAGGAAGAGCAGACCAGGCCCTGGAGTGTGGTGTGGGGCACAACAGGGCATGCAGAGAAGGGGACGGGGACAGAGGTGAGGGGCCAGGCAGCAGAGCCCAGGTGGGAAGTGCAGGGCAAATCAGAGGAGCACCGCAGGTCATGTAGAGCTGATGCAAGATCAGTGCTGCAGTTTGGACCCAAAATGTCGCCCAAAGGTCTACATACTGAGGACTTGTTCCCCAGCCTGTGGTGCCATGGGGAGGGGGCGGCACCGCTAGGAGGCGGGGAGAAGTTAGGTGGCTGGGGGCCTGCCCTTGGAGGGGATATGAGGACACTGGCCTCTTCCTCTCTTTGTCGTTGCTTCACAGCCGCCGTGAGGTGAGCAGCTCCTCCACCAAGGGCTCCTGCAGTGGTGTACTGTGCCACCACAGTCCCACAGCCTCAGGGTCGAGTGACTATGGTCTGAAACCATGAGTCAGACAAACCTTTCCTCTTTAAAAGTTGATTATGTCAGGTGTTTTGTTACAGTGACAGAAAGATGGCTAACAAGAAGTTAGGAGCCTTAGTGTCCTGGAACAAAGGTGGCACTGAAGGTGAGGAGCCAGATAGACCCATATCTAGAATGGAGAATTGAAAGAAGAGTTGGCCATCGATTAGATCTGAGGCAAGGGGGGGGGCATCAGGATTATAGATCCAGGCTGGGCGACAGGTGAGTCCCGAGGTCATTATTGTGACTGGGGAGTGAGCTGGGAGGAGAAGACACAATGAGTTGGTTTGGGGCAGGAAGAGTCTGGGCATTGTCAGGAGTCCGCCCAGGGAAGGCATCCTGTGATCAGCTGGCTCTGTGGAGCAGAAGGAAGATCTGATGAGGAAAAGGGACTGAGAGTGGTCAGACTTCAGTCAGTGAGACCCCGACGGTCACTGAGCTCATCCAGGGAGAGCTGGGGAAGGAGATGGAGGCCAAGCAGGGGGAAGACAGAGGGAGGAGGAGACCCAGCGAGTGCTTGTGGATTCCAGAGAGGAAGGGGGGGGTGTGTAGTGGCAAGTGCTGCCTGGACGTTGGCGGTGGAGGACATCACCAGGCCAGTGGGGGGCTCTGGTGGGGACCATGTTGGTGGTTGGGAGTGGAGGAGAGTGGGGAGTGCGAGGGTTTTGATTTCACTTCTAAGACGGGTCCAAATGGACATGCTGATGCTGGAGGAATAGTCTACAGGAGGGAAGAGGGAAAACTGAAGACAAGGAGAGCCGCTAATCCTCCATGTGAAGACAGCTGAGGAGGGCCCAGAGTCCAGGAGAGCGGGGGACCAGGGTGACCTCGGCCGTTGAACCTGGAGGGCAGGGGAGAAGGAGGAAGAGGGCAGGTGTGCAGATAGAGTGGCAACCGTTCCAGGTGTGTTCTTCTGTAAGGGTCCATTTTCCTCTGGATGAAGTGGGCGGGGGTGCAGGGGAGGAGACGGGATCGTAGGTGGGGGCTTGGCCAGGCGGTGAGGACAGAGGTGACTCCAGAAGCCAGGTGGGGCTGCAGAGGTGAACGATGTGGTCCGAGAAGTCACTGGGGAACCAGGGACATGACAGTGTTAGGAGTTCAGAGAGGACTGGACCTGGGGCATGAGGCCACGGCGTGTCCACGAGAGCTGTGGCTGAAAGGGAGAGACAAGGGAAGAAACCAGAAGCTCCACCCAGGCAGATACTGGGGTCGCCTAAGATGCTGTAGGACAGGAGGCAGAGAAAAATGGTTCAACCTGAGAGCTGAAATCGTCCCTGGAGGACAGGAGCCTCCAGGGAGTGGGGTTTTGAGGCACGAAGAGGAGTCCTGGCTCCAAGGGGTTAGGCTGAAGGTGGGAATGGCGCCCCCTGGCTGACGAGGGTCTATAAATCAGACTGAGGATGAGCTGGCTTCCCCCCAGAAACTGTGATAAAAACTGATCGAAGAAGATGTCTTTAAAAATCACCCCAATCAAGCTGGGCATGGTGGTGCACGCCTGTCATCCCAGCAGCTCAGGAGGCTGAGGCAGGAGGATCGCAAGTTCAAAGCCAGCCTCAGCAAAAAGCGAGGTGCTAAATAACTCAGCGCGACCCTGTCTTTAAATAAAATACAAAATAGGGCTGGGGTATGGCTCAGTAGTCGTGTGCCCCTGAGTTCAATCCCTGCTACCCTTCCCCCCCCCCAAATTACCCCGATTAATTGTGCAATAAATGAATACAACTAACTGCCACAGGAAAAAGGTCTGCAAAACAGGTGATAGTGTTTGGGGCATGAAGACATGACCCGAATGAGAGTCAACGGCCTCACTTCAAAACTGAACAGTTTTTATGTGATAAATCCATGCGAGGTCTCCGTTTTCTAGGTGTCTAATCCAGAGCTGGTGGAATTCCTGCATTAAACGCCACACATCAGCTTCGTGATTCATTTGTGCTTTTGTGAAAGTGGAACAGAGATGAGTATAATAGTTTTTAATATCCTTAGTGAAGACCACCGCTGATTTCACATACTCCGCCTTCAAATCCAAAGCCAAATCTGCTTCTGTTATCTCTGCCCCTTAATCATTTTACATGTGAGCCTAGAAGTCCTCTTGATAAGAAGCAAAAGACTCCACAGACCATGCATTTATTAAGAGTGTCTGAAGACAGGCTGGTATTTGAACCCTGGAGATATCACGTCTAGGAAAATTGTCGTGGAGCAAGGAATCGTTATTTTTCTGCAGATAGAATTCCTGCCATCCCCTGGCTCAGTGGGGTCTCTCTTTCTCTGATCTTCAGCAGAATGAAGCTAGTCCAGGAGGAGTTTCTTCTACAGACTTCCACTAGCTGGCAGGTTGCTGCAGTCACAGCTACTCTGTGCCATTGGGCAAGAAACCCAGTGCACCAGGCTCTGGGCCAAGCAGCGGATATACAGCAAATTTAACCCATTATGTCCCCAAATAGTTGTGCTCTATGTGGGAGGCTGGGACCTATTGACCATCCCCATGTCCCCACGAGATCAGGTACTGCCCTGACTCTTCTTTTTCACTTCCTGTCTTGTGAGCTGAACAGTCCTCCATGTTCTCCCCACATCACCATCTGGCACCCCAAGAGGTTGAAAGTGATAGGGACACTTGATCATGGACTTAACTGTTATGGTTTGGATGTTGAGGTTTTCCCCTAAAAGCTCACGTGTGAGACAATGCAAGAAGGCTCAGGGGAGAAATGATTGGGTTATGGCCTTAACCTAATTGGTGAATTGATCCCTGATGGGATTAACTGGGTGGTGACTGGAGGCAGGTGTGGTGTGGTTGGAGGAAGTGGTTCACTGGGAGCAGAGCTTTGGGGTACATGTTTTTTTTTTTTTTTTAAAGAATATAATCTCCTTTCTTTTTTAAAATAACTTTATTTTATTTATTTATATTGGGCTGAGAATCGAACCCAGGGCCTTGCAGGTGTGAGGTGAGCGCTCTACCTCTGAGCCATAACTCCAGCCCTGGGGTACATGTTTGTATCTGGCAATTGGAGACCTCTCTGTGCTGGCTGATCACCAGGTGAGCTGCTTCCCTCTGCCACGTTTTTCTGTCATGATGTTCTGCCTCACTTAGAGCCTCAAGGAATGGAGGAGACTTCTATGGACTAAGACCTCTGAAACCATGAGCCCTCAAATAAACTTTTCCTCCCCTAAAATTGTTCTGGTCAGATCTTTTAGTCACAGCAGCAAAATCGCTGACTAAGACAGGAAGCTCCAAAACTGTGTGTCAAAATAAACCTTTTCTCTTTGTAAGTGAATTGCTTCAGGTATTCTGTTATAGTGACAGAAAGCTAACTAATACAGAGGGAAACTCTTGGGTTTACGTGGCAAAGCAACTCTTCCCTTAAGCCAAGTGCTACTGCTCTGATTCTTTAGTCCTAAGGTCCAAAGTAGAGATTGGCAAAGTTCTTACAAAGGACCAGATAGTACATGTTTGAAACTTTGTGAATTACATGGTATAGTAAAATGAAGAACAACCTGTCCCCACAAATATCTGCATCCAAATCACTGAAAGAGATTTGTGGATGTGAGCAAATTGAGGATCTGGACATGAGATTTTTTGACTGGGTTATCTGGGTGGGCCCAATGTAATCACAGGAGTTCTTAAGAAGGACACTAAGCGCTTGGAGTCAGAAAGAGACTGTAGGATTCTGTTCTGTCTCCTTTAGAGAGGCAGGATGGGCCCATGAGCCAAGGAATATGAGTGATTTCTAGATGCTAGAAAAGGCAAGGAAACAGTCTCTTCTAGGGCCTCAGAAAGGAATTCAGTTCTGCCAACGCCTTGATTTTAGGACATTTGACCTCTAAAATCCTGAGAAATTGGTGTTGTTTAAGCTGCTAAAAATTTTTGGCAATTTGTTATATTTGGCAACAAGAAACGAATACATTGCAATTTCTATTGTGATTATTCAATCTGCTGCTGTAGCAAAAAACAGCTATAGGCAATACATAAATGGGTGGGTGTGCCTGCGTTCCCCAAAATCTGCATTTACAAAAGGGCAGACAGTTTGGGTTTGGTCCATGGACTGTTAACTCTCCTGTCCCTGGTCTACAGCCTTACATCTGTACCCATTCTACGTCATCTCCAATTTTGAGACATCACTTTGCCTCTTTTAAATAATTTAAACAAGTGATATCTAGTGAATATTCTTGTGGGTGATTCTCTGGACCTCTCTTGGGCTACGTTCTAAGGTCTAGAAATGAAATTCCTAGGTCAGAGGGTGACCATCCTCTTTCAGCACTGCCCTCTGTCAAAGCCATCATAATCCGCGTCCTCAGGACAGCCCAGGATGATCTGCCTTCCCACATGCTCAGTGGGACCAATTCTTGGCAAACAGATACAGGGACTGGAGTAAATACCAAGATAATGGCTTACGTTCATATTTTACACACCGATTTTAAAGCATTGAAACCTGTGTCTCTGGTAACCCTGAGGCTGGGCCGTTTAGGGTGCCATTTATAATGTGGGTAACTGAAAACAAATCATAAAATCTTATTTCTCTCACTTTAAAATGATGGCAAGTAATCACTTACTTACGCCGAGTGTGGTGGTGTTGGCCACAGTGCCAGCACTTGGCCTCTTTGTGTTGGCCCCCTGGCAATTGAACATGGCTGGGTGCATGTGCTTTTCTCAATTGTCTACACAGAGAATTAAAAGGGCCCTATTTCTGGGATATGCTTTTCCCTATTTTTTTTTTTAATTGTAAGGTAACCTATCCTTTTGTTTACAACCTCATGTCTGTTGGTTTCTATAGGAATTTCATTCTGGAATCCCTGTTTTGGGTGGATTTAGAGTATAGGGAAGAGGATTGGTGGTTTCATTCTTTGCTATTCAGAGGAAAAAGAGTCAGAACCTCCTATTTTTCACAAGAATTCTGTGTTTCTAAGACTGATCTTTATTTTAATTTCCAAAAAATTTTTTTTTTTAATGTTTGAATTTGCAATGTGGCCCCAAGTCTCCTGTGTTGAAAGCACGGTCCCCAGTGTAGCAAGTTCCAGGGTAGGGCGATTTAGGGAGTGATTGGACCTTGAGGGTGGCAAGCTCACCAGCGGATCCACCCACTTGGTGGGTTAATGGTTTGAATGGGGAACTGGCTGGTAACGGGCAGGTGGGGTGTGGCTGGAGGCAGCAGGTCCCTGGGGGAGTGCCCGGGGGGACTGTGAAATGGCTCTTCTCTCTCTCCCTGCTTCTTTGCTGCCCTGAGCTGAGAAGCTTTCCTCACCTTGATGTTGCTTCCTGGAGCCAGTCCACCCAGGACTGAGCCTCTGAAAAAGTGAGCCAAGATACATCTTTCCTCTTCTAAGTTGTTCTTGTCAGGCATTTTGGTCATGGTGATGGAAAGCTGACCAACACAATGGTTTTAATCAGATTTGCCAAGAGTCCTTGTAAAATTCCTGGAGGGATTCTACTTCTGCCGTGTCAGGGTCCTGCATTAAAATGGAATAAGATGTATTAAGAGGCCAGGTGCCCACCAACACTAACAAATTCAGGACTTACCATGTTCTGATTTAGGAAGATTGCCTGAATTAGCTCTTAAAAGATCTTTGAAAACTAGGTATTATTTTTTGGGGGGTAGCAGGGATTGAACTCAGGGACACTCAAACACTGAGACACATCCCCTAGCTCTATTTTGTATTTTATTTAGAAATAAGGTCTCACTGAGTTGCTTAGAGCCTCGCTTTTACAGAGGCTGGCTTTGAACTTGAGATCCTCCTGTCTCAGCCTCCTCAGCTGCTGGGATTACAGGCATGAGCCATGGCACCCATTGAGAACTAGGTAGCTATTGCTGTATCTATTTTATTGTTGAGAAAACTGGGATACTGAGGGCATTAAATAACTTGCCTTAGATTTTCAGCTAATAAATAGAATTGGTGGTAGGTGAACCCAAACAGTTTGATTCCATGGATCATACTAGAGAATCAGTAGAGGCATTTTTCCTTTATATATCCAATATGTCCCTCAATTCTTGTGTGTTGGAAACTAAATCCCCAATACAACAATTTTGAGAGGCGGGACCTTCAACAGATGATGAGTCATGAGGGCTGTGCTCTTGTGAATGCACTGATATCATTATTGCAGGAGTGGGTTCTGATAAAAAAAGATGAGGTCAACTCTCTTTCCCTCTCTCTGTTTCTTTCTCTTGCCCTTCTGCTTCTGCCATGGGATGATTTATCAAGAAAACACTAGCTACATGTGGACCTCCTTGACCTTGAACTTCCCAGGTTCCAGAACTCCAAGAAATAAATCTGTTATGCATAAACTACCCACTCTTAGGTATTGTGTTACAGCAGCACAAAACAGACAAAGACATGCAGTCAATCAATCAGTATATGTTTATTTATAGGGCTTGATATACGTCAATAAGCAAAACAGAAAACCTTCCTGTCCTGTTAGAAGTGTGTTTTCTGATGAGTGGGAGTGGGAGCCAGTACAATAACAACAACACTCGATGTACTAAAGATATTAATATGTTTAACACAAATATGTTCTATAACTCAGTCATGAAGTATGTTAGGAGGTGTTAAGTATAATTAAAAAGAAAAAAAAAAAGAATAGAACAGGGTAACAGAGGCTGGGAGTGGGTACATGCTAATGGGCTTTGTTGGGTGGCCACTGAATAAAGACTGAAGGAAGAGAAAGAATTCTTTGGATTCTTATCCAATTCCCTGTTTCCTATATCTGTAAAAATCTCTTAGTGAACTTTATACCAGTTTAATATCTGTCCCCGCTAACTATAGGGTGATATTGCACTAACAGTATCACTCGTAACTCCTTGGGATTTTCACTAAGCAGAGGATCCAAACTAAGTTGATCAAATTACTGGAACTAAAAATACACAGCCTAGCCTCAATTACTTGGATATTAGGTGAAAATAGAAATTGCCACCATCCATGTCTGATTTTGGGGTGTTTGAGGTCTCAATCCTAGAGATAGCTATAAAACTCAGGAGTGAGATAAATCATCAGAGGTGCCTGATTAGGGGATCTAATAAAAACCAAACACAGATTTCTTTTGTGGTCTTGATTGCTGTGCAGAAATCTTCTAGTACAAATGCATAATGCATGAGAAATATTAGTTTTGATTTTGTTTTCACTTTAGATGCCTGATGTCTTCACAAAAAATATTGAATTGCTTTGTTTGTTTTTTGTTTTTTGGTACCAGGGATTGAACCAGGGGCACTTAACACTGAGCCATATCCCCAGCCTTTTTGTATTTTATTTTGAGACAGGGTCTTGCTAAGTTGTGGAGGCTGACTTTGAATTTGCAATCCTCCTGCCTCGGCCTCCAGCACTGGGATTAAAACTCGCGGCTTTGAACTGCTTTTGAGAAGTATTTTGCTATATCAGTGATTCAGAGTGTGAGGGAAGGAACTAAACCCGTGTCTTCATGTCAAGGTCAGGGCTGAGGGTCCAGTTTACTTCATTCCTTTGCTCCAATTATAAGTGCCACCTGGTGAGGAATGTGTCTGTCTTGGTAATGGCTGGTAATGGCCAATACTTTGTTGTTGAATTAAAGAACGAGAAAAAGAAGAAGGAAGGAAAGATAGAACAAAGAAAAAGAACAATAACACACACACAAAAAATAACAAGAAGTGGCGGGGCTGGGGTCGTGGCTCAGCAATAGAGTGCTCATCTAGCATGTGCGAGGTTTGATCCTCAGCACCACATCAAAATAAATAAATAAAGGTATTGTGTCCAACTAAAAAATAAATACTAAAAACAAATAAATAAGTAAATAAAAGGGAAGAAAAGAAGAAAGGAAAGAAAAAGTAAATTCCCTTTACTCGGCTGCTCTAAGTCGTATGTATGGAGCAACTTTTGAATAGAGGACAGTAGTGAGATTTCAGTGCAGCAGCTGAATATGTAAGGTTGGTGTTCTGTGCTAAAAATTGTTTCTTGACTGTGACAATTATGAAAGAGGCATTGTGCTAGCAGAGAGTGACGCTAATTCACCATTTTGCTAGTATGCTAATGCCTCCCACTGGGAGGTAAAAACCAGGCAATGGTAAATCATTTTTATGAAGATACATTTTTTTTTCCTGTATATCATGTCAATCAGCATTTCCGTATATGCCCATTTGGACTGAGAAAAGATCCTTTCCGTAGTGATTTCCAAATTGCATAAATCTATTTAATTATTTGAGACTGGCCTGGAAAAAAATGGCGGAGAACAGAAAAGAAGAGAAAATATTCTGCGTGTCTTGCACGTTGTGAGATATTTAGCTCGTATGTGTGTGTACTGGATTACAAGGAAATGTGTTTTCCAAAAAACTTTGAAATTTAAGCTTCAAATGAACTAAGTGATTGAGTCAGTGTGATTATGATCCCCAGATCACGCTGAGCCACTGAAATCCTCAATAGGATTGGAGCTTAGTGGAGAAGCAATGGGTGAGGATCTGTCCTGGGTCAAACACAACCTCCACCACTTCCTACCAGTGACCCTTGGGCCTCTGTTTCCTGACCTTTAGGGTGGGAGTGTCCACATTATAAAGTTCTTTCGAGTGTTTAAAATGAGTTAATATGTGTGAAGTGCCTGGAAGAGAGAGAGCCTGCCATGTAGGGAGGACTCTGAGTCCTGGTGATGATTTCGTTGTTGTTGTTAGGTGCTAAGAACCAGGGCTTGGGAGGCTGAGACAGAGGACTATGAGTTCAAAAGCCAGCCTCAGCAGCCTAGGGAGACCCTGTCTCAAAATAAAATATATAAAGGGCTGGGATGTGTCTCAGAGGTTAAGCACCCCTGGGTTCCGTCACTGGTACCACGTACACACACAGATTCACATGTCTGTCTCAATGAACCCAAGGCCAGTGTGAGACTTAACACATGCAACACTTTGCATTGCGTTCAAGTACATCCTGGCAAGTTCACATTGAAGCAGAAGTACTTACACAGTAGACGTCTCTCTAGCCGTTCTTTCAGATAAGTTCATGTTTAGCACCCAGAGGCCACATTTTATTTGGACAGTTACTATTTCTCAAATTTTTTTTTTAAAAAATTAAAGTTTGAATGCCTGTTGGCAGGGTTTGTACTCTTCTACTTATGCCAGACCTAGTCACTCCTGTAGTCTTACATTAGCCATGTGATAATTTATTCTGTCTGTCCCCTGGATGTATTGAGTTTTAAATCCTTGCTAAAGATGGAAGTGTCAGGAGCTACCTGTAACTTCCTCGGTCTCTGCACCAAGCTGTTCTTCAGTTTCTGATCCCTAAGCAAATTAACACGTTTACTACTTCAGGGAGCTTTCTTCTCCTTCATGCCCTCTGGCCTTTTGCCTGTGATGAGAGGGACAGGGGTTGCTCTGGTAGAAGCACCTTATCCATCTATTTTGTGGAAGTCATGCTAAAATGAAAAGGAAAGCTTCTGTGCAATATATATTTTGCCAGGCATAAATCCATATACATCTCTAGAAACAATATCAGGTCTGTGTTCTGACGCCAGAAGATTCCACGTCTGGTGAGGGCTATTCTCTGCTTCCAAGATGGCACCTTTTGGCTAGATCCTTGTGTGGTGGAAAAACCTGAGCACTGTGTGCTCACATGGTGGAAGGCAGAAGGGCAAAATCCTAGCTGGTTGCGTTGAGCCCTTTTACGAGGGTATTGATTCCATTAGCAAGGGTGGGGTCCTCATGACTTAGTCATCTCCTTAAAGCTCCAATTATAACCTTTGGGTTTAAATGACAACATGTATTCAAACCACAGACGGTGTGTACACTAGATCTAATTCAGAAGTACATCCTTCACTTAGAGTAGATAGACTGGTGTTCTATGATATGGGGAAGACATAGCCAGCAAATGGGCACTCACATTAAAAAAATCTAAGGTTGCAGAGGTAGAAAAACAATGGGTTTTGTCTATTCCATGCCAGGCGCAAGGAGTCTGACTCTTCAGATAGACACAGGGAGCCTAAAACCACACAACCGGCCGTCCCATTGATAACATTTGCTGCTTCACTTAGGGCTGTATAAAGTCTCCCATTGTCTACAATTCCCTCAATGGCCATGAGAGTCACAGAAGAGAAAAAAAAAATCTTCAGAAAACTTGGTGTGAATAATGGCAGCAAGAGAAGTTCCTGTTTATAGCCCACTCATATATTTTTGAAATATAGGTCAGATCTAGAGGAAGTGAAAGAAACTTCCTGTTGAATTTTCATTTATAGCATGTGTCTAGAAATCTCTAAATGTAATTTCTTGGTGTAAAATAAACTGCAGAAATCTGGGATGTGTCAGTCTGCTTTATGTTTATTGAAGTCATTCTGTTTGAAGCTGAAATGTTGTAAAATTATATAGTGGAGTGAACAGCTACAATTAGTTTAACAGACATGACCCTATTCCTCAACTGAAGAGCTGTCAAGACCTCAACAATCAGGCACAGAAAAGATCCAGGAATTCCATAAAATCTTGCCTCCTAGGAAGGATACTTTCCCCTTTGGCTGGTACACGTCCCTTTACATTGTTGGCTACCTGTTACCCTTCTCTTTTTTGTGATTTTAAAAAAATGAAACAACCACAAATGTCTTAAAAGACTTAAAAACTTAATGAATTTCACTATTATGTGTAATTATAATGCACTAATAAAAAAAAAAGATTTAAACTGGTTGGAACAACTTAGAAGTTTAGATGATTCCAAGCAAGCTCTCAAAATAAAAATGGGTTTGGGGAAAATTGTACCAATTTCATCCAAGCAGTACGGCAAGCATCACCACTGAACCCTTTCTACAGCCCACTTTGATGCAGGATTTTTAACTAAATTGGGATGAGGACTCTGTCAGCTGCTGAACTGACACTTGATGCATGCTCCCTGGTGACGGTGGGTGCTGTGTGACCTATCTGTAGCAGATGCCACTGCGTGCCCACACGGCCAGCAGTGGGAGTGCTGATTCTATGGTCATGCTCATCTTCCTTCAAGTGGCCTCTGCTTCATGAAGGTGACTCTGTTCCCCATCCAGGGTTGGATGGAGGTTTTGTTGAGCCAATCATGATAAATCCATTTTCTTTTCCAGAGCCTGGCGTAAGGATGGGCTCTGATCTTACAAAACATCAATGACAGTTTCTGAAAAACTGTCCTCTCTTCTTTGGGGGCTGTAGTTGTATCTGCATAGAACACCTAGAGAGGTGGTGGCCCCCTTGTGACCCTGGCACAAAGCTGGCACCTTGCAGAAGGCAGAGCAGAGATGGAAGGAATCTGGTTTCTTCTTGATGTCATTAAATCATCAAATCTCGGAGCAACCTCATGGACTTTTTTCTTTAATGTGAGATGATTTATCTTAATGCGTAAGCCAAATTCAGTGCAGACTTTCCTTCGGTTGCTTGCTTTCCCAGACAGTCTAACTAATACTGCAACAAGGAAAATATCTCTGTTCGTGCAATGGGGGATAGAGTGCTGGTGGGCTTTGTAAGCTAAGCTAAGTCTTGGCTTCTAGAAGACTAGAAAGGCAAATACTATCGCACCAAGAGCCCTGGACTTAGTCTCACAACAACCAGCTGGGAATCACACCTGTCTTTCATTATGTGCATGATCTCAGGCAGGCAGTCTAGTCTGTCTGGACCTCAGATTATCAGTGTTAACTAGCTATGAAGATGAAATAAAATACCCCATGTGACAGACTACCAGAGTCGCCATGAGGTCAAAGTCTATGATGATAGTCTTTGGCTTTCCCATCACTCACTGAGTAGCACATAACAAATACTCACTCAGCACATTCTTTGTGCTGGTATTTTTCATGTTTTCAATCTAGAAACTCATTGAATTCTTGCAATAATATGATATTATTACCCCTTGTTATGGTTTGGTTGTGAGGTATCCGCCAAAAGCTCATGTGTTAGATAATGCAAGAAGATTCAGAGGGGAAATGATTGGGTTATGAGAACCTTAACCCAATCAGTGAATTAATTCCCTGGTGGGATTAACTGAGTGCTAACTGAAGGTGGGTAGGGTGTGGCTGGAGGAGGGGGTGGGTGCCGCAGTCTGGCTGGGCACAAAATCACGAGCCACTCAAGCAGGAACAAACTTTATTTTTGAAACTGCCGCCAATGCCCCGTATCCTTCCGGGAAGATTGCCGACCAACCCACGCTGCGTTCTCCCCGGACCCCAACAGGAAGTCCCTCCTCCAGAATTCCCTCCTACCGCACTTCCCCAACCAATGGGAACTCTCCAGGAGTAGCAGGCTGAGATGAACAGCAGGAGTCCAATATCCATATGAATGCAGATCTAAACATAATCATATCATCTCAATGGCTTGCTGGCGTCACCTTTCAACCAGAAATGCCATGCAATATATTATTTGGCTGTGGCTCTTAGCAGGTGGGGGGCGAGCCTTTGGGGTTTATATTTTGTGTCTGATGAGTGGAGTCTCTCTCTGCTTTCTGATCATCATGTGAGCTGCTTCTCTCTGCCTCAGTCTTTCACCAGGATGTTCTGCCTCACCTTGAGCCCTGAGAAATGAAACCTCCAAAACTGTGATCCCCCAAGTAAACTTTTCCTTCTCTACAATTGTTCTGGTTGGGTCTTTCTGTCGCAATAGTGGAAAATCTGACGACAACACCCCTTTTTACAGAGGAAGATAGAAGCTCAGGGAAATCAAATAATTTGCCCAAGTTCACCCAGACAGAAAGTAGTAGAGCCATGATTTGAACTCAGAGTCTTTCAGATTTTAGGATCTCAACTACACTACAGTTTGTAATCAGAGGCTCAATATTTGTTAAATGAATGAATGTTACCTAGAAGAATTTAAATTAAGGTTTATTAGTAAATGGAACTTGATAGTTGAATAATTTCTTTTTCTTAAGGAGAAATATTGGGCTGGGGGTGTGGCTCAAGCGGTAGCGTGCTCACTTGGCATGTGTGCGGCCCGGGTTCGATCCTCAGCACCACGTACAAAGATGTTGTGTCTGCTGATAATTAAAGAATAATAAAAAATATTTAAAAAAGGAGAAATATTATACCATCATGTATTTTTTCTTTTGGAACAAGAGATTATTACAAGTTTAACAGACTTCCATGACCATTGGGGGTGATTTACCCACGACAAATGGAGTAGCTCCCCAAGGGAGCCACCTGCAGGACTATAAAGGACTATTGTCTCTCAGGTCCAGGAAGTCTCAGAAATGAAGAGCTGGTCTAGGCTCCACGTAAACTACCCCCTCACAAGACTTTTAAGAGCATATGTTGGCTCTCCTGGTTACCAGGACATTCTGGTCACAGTTTCATGAGTCCTCAGTTCAACATTGGTGAGAAAGGTTTGCTCTCATGTCTCTGTTTACTATGACACTTCACACCTCTGTCCCATTCTCAGGACCAGCAGGGTTCTCCTCAGCACACTGCTCTCAGAAACCAGTAGCATGCTACCCACTCTACCACCCTTTGAAATCTACAGTCAACAAATACTCCGGAAGGAAAGAATCTGAACAACAAAGCAACACATAAATAATGAAAAATAATAAATTCTGCCTTAAGACATATAATTGACTCTTAGCTTATGAACGTGCTCTTCTTCCTAGGATAATTAGTAGCAGGGTCTTTCTCTACTCCAAGAGGCCGAGTAACCCAATAGAAAAGTTGGTTTGGGAAGGATGTCTCCTCCAGAGTGAGAAGTGACATGACTCCAGAGTCTTGCCGTTCCCAATGACCCTATCACCTTCTTCCTGTTCCCTCTCCATTAATTCCTCCTTTCCCTCCTTCCATTCTCCACTCCCTCCCATCTCCCCAGGGAAGCCACACTTTCCATTATTTGTCTGAAGTTCCTTGTAGGATGCAGAAAGCCAACCCTAGAGCTGGTCTGTGTGGAATTATTTAATTCTATATTCCAGTACTCTTACACTCATAAATATAAACAAACTAAGAAGCTTAGCAATTTTATAGAACCTAGCAAACATTAAACTTCATAACCAGAACCATCCAATAGAAGTGTAATGCAAACCACAAATATGAGTCATGTGTAATTTAAAATTTTTGGTAACCATATTTAAAACATGAAAAGAAAACAAATGCAAAGCTAATCATTCAACTCAATATATTTGGAAATAATTTAAATGTGTAGTCAATATAAAGAATATTCACAAAATATTTTACAATCATTTTTAACACTGAATCTTTGAAATACATTTTTCATTCATAACACATCTCGATTTAGACCAGCCACATATCAAGTACTCAGTAACCACATGTGGCTAGCGTCTACCTATTGGATAGCAGAGATCTACTGTTCATCTTTTCACATATTCTAATTCAAACAGTGTGTTCAAACTCTTTGGTGTGTTCAATCTCTTTTGGATTCTTTCTCCATGACTTACTCTTGCTATATAAATATATTTAACATACACTTGCATATCACACACATTATGTATATCTAACATAGATATTTATCTCTGTGATCAGGATGGTCCATAGAAGTGGCCTGCCATTTATAAGCTGATATAATGACTTTTGGTTATATTACTATGCGGTTTGGCAATTCACCTATTGGATACCTGGGTGACTTACATTGTTCTAAGTATTACTTCTATGAATGCCTTTTTCTTTAAATGAAGTTCATTTTTTCTCTTTCTGTATCTCTTACTTCCTTGTCTCCTATTCTTCTGTTTCTTTCAGGATTACAGAAAGTGATGTTGAAAAATCTTCCTTCCTCCGTTGGTCCAAGAACGAAGTTTGTATCCCATTCTTTCCACTGAGTAAGCCCCATCTGGGGCACCTATGTTTTCTATGACAGATTAAAGTCATTACCAAGCCTGGGCCAAAGCAGCTAATCCATGAATATGTAGAGAAGGAACAAAGGATGTCGGTGGGAAGCTTGAAGTGTTAAGCAAACACCTTCTTTCATAAAGGCTTTTGCAGGAGGAAAGAAAAGCACCTTTGCTTTGAAGTCTGAAGAAGAGGATGTAGTAGCAAAATAGAAACACGTGCATGAATACAGTCGGGGTCTTTCACCGTTCACGCAGCCCTGGTGGCTTGCAGATGACAATGAAAGACCATTATGGCTCCATCCATTATGGATTCCAAAGGTGGTGGGCTGGGGGCAATTAAATTCCCAGCGACTCAGGAGCCTGACAAGCTGCCTTCACTCCCCGTTCCCTGGAGGAGCAGTGTGGCAGGCTCAGTCCCAGAGGGGGCCCTGGAGGCCCTGGGTAGCAGCCACTCAGCACCGTGCTAATGATCAGGGCTTTGTTGTGTGTACCCTGGGCTGGCATCTCGGCAGGGGTGGTGACTTCTCAGGGAGGAGACATGTTGCTAGGTAACCAGGGAGCTGAGGGAAGCCCCCCTCAGGGCTCCCCAGGGAGGCAGAGTGCAGGGGGCTTCACAAGGATTTGGATATGAAGAAACAAAAGCAAGTGCCACCCTAAGGAGTAGCAGATATTTTTAGGGGAAGGCTGGTTGGAAGGGGAATTGTGTGACCTGGGGGTGGAAGGAGAGGACAGGGAGGATGTGGCCAGAGAATGGAGGAGGAAGGGTGTTAAATGGTAGGGGATAGGGAATAGATTGCTGGAAAGGAGACATTTCCCTCCGTTCTGGAAATGGCCCCATTGTGGGATGGTATAGTAGGCTCTCCGTTCACTGAAGGGGCCTCCGAGGGTTACAAGGGTTGAGACAGATGGCAAAGGACAGGCTCAGGGGGTTCTTAAGGCTGGTTGGTCTCTGGAGCAGCAGGGTCTCATCTGGAAATTTCCTGGAAATGGAATCCTCGAGGCCCAGCCCGACCCACAGCTTCAGAAACTGTTTTAACTCGTCTTCCAGGTGATTTGAAAACAAGCTCAAGTTTGGTGGCCACTGCTGCAAAGAACAAGACCGGTTCAGGAGGCGTGAAGAGGAGGGTGTCCAGGCAGAAACTGCACTAGGCAAAGAGAAATGATCACAAAAGACTCTTGAAGGCTATGGCGATGGGGCCAGGGAGCAGCACTCAGGGTGAGCCCAGCACTCCTAGGCAGAGGGAGGGAGGAGGGAGCCAGTCCAAGTGCTGGAAGGTCAAGGGGAGAGGTCATGGGCCATCTGTGTTTGCTCCTCAGGAGTGGGGAGTGGGGACCAGGTGTCCTGGACCGGAGGAGAGCTTTCTCCTCAGATGATTACATTTCAAAGGGAGGGCTCCCAGGTCCCTGAGACAGACATTCCTGGATTGTAAAACTGGTAAGAGGCGTTTAAAAAGATTTACAGACATCTCCAAGTGGCAGAGAAAGAATTTACAATAATATGTTTTCTTTCTAAAGAAAATGCTTCAGGAAAAGGAAGATCAGGAAGAATCCCATGTAAAATGTAGTCAAACTGAAGTGGATGCTAGGATCCTCCTGGTCAGATGACAGGGATCCTTGGAAGAGTCAAGTAAATATTGTCTCCTCTTTGCAAGAATCTTTCTGCTTTTTTTTTTTTTTTTGCAATCTAATCCAGCACCTCACTGCATCCAACAGAGCCACAGGTGGGCATGCAAGACACCTTATTCTAAGAGGGGACATCTTCAGGGTGCCAGGTGGGAAGGTGGGGAGAGAGCAGAGCAAAGGGCCAGCTCAGAGCCTCCTCCCTCTTGGTTTTGTTTGGAAGGTGAGAAAATGGCCGAGGAGCAGGAGGGCTGCTTGGGCTCTGATTGGCTTGATTCTCTGGAAGGGTTTTCTGAAAAGCTGGTCAGTTCTGGAATAAGGCACTGTGGTGTAGGCAAGGTCTTTGCTGTTACACTAACAATGCTGCCCCTCCTGGGGATTTGACCAGGACGCTTCACCCTCAAAGAATAGGGCACCTGGATTTTCTTGACCACTGCATCCTTCCAACTGTGGAGTTGTGGGGGATATGGCTGCTCTCATTCCTGAGTATCAGGATCCTTCCAGAAGGGCTGGCTTTCCACGCATCCCTGTTGTCTGCTCTGGTTGTGCTTTTGCCACATAGATGGTGACTGATCAGGGTTGAACTCTTCTTAAAGGGTTGAGCGCTTTAAGGTCCAGGTTAAAGGGACAAACAGGCATGTTCCTGTGACTTTTAACATAACCTGATCACCCCCTTTGGGTGTGTGTGAGGGGACTTTTTCTTAGAATGGCGGGAGGCATTCTCCAGGAAGTGTAGCCCAAAGGCCTGGCTTGGGTCTTGGCTAATGTGCCGTGGGGGCTGTGCAGCCCCTGTGACCTGTTCCTATTGTCACATGCTCTCACAGCCCCTCTGCCCAGCTCCCCTCCTCCTGCCCGGGGAACTCCAGGTTCTGATGCTCAAGATTGGCTTATCAGAGAATCAATATCTGCTGCAGCCCATTAGGCCTAATGAGATGCTCATGAGCGAACCCAGCAGTGAGTTCAGTAAGTAAAAAGCTATGAAAATGTCCCTCATTATCACTTTGTTACAGGGCAAGGACCTGCCAGGGAGCTGGGGCAGCCTCAGCAGTCCTTTCTCACTGGTTCTTGTGATCATGCTGGGAAGATTTCAGACATTTAACTCAGAGTAGCAGGTGTGAGTTTATTGAAGGGATAGGAAAAGGGCAAAGAGGACACTCTCAAGGGAGAGTGATCCTCTTAGAGAGGGGAGGGACAGCGCCCCCTCCTGTCTTCCAGTTGTATTGGGAGTTCCATGGAAGTTTATAAACTGGGCCCACTGTAATGACCCCCTTATGCTTTCTTTTAAAAGCAATTTACCTGCAGCCCTGCCTGGCTTAAGTCAATAGAACGTGTTACATCCCTCGGCAAGCAACCTGTTCTCTGCAGGAGAAATGCAGGCCCAAAGTGCAGGTAGGAAGAAAATAAGTGGCCCTGGGTGATGGGGGCTTTGTGACCCTTACACAGCCCAGAACTTAGAGAGTTAAGGAAGTTTCCAAAGAGTCCTGCCCAAGTCCACCTCTTGATATATATATATATATATATATATTTTTTTTTTTTTTTCGTTTAGCATGGGAATTTGGAAAGTTCCTACGGGTAATGGCTNAGAGGAGGTGACCTTAGAATGAGGGTTGGGGTTTGGGGTTTTTTTTTTTTCAATTTTTTTTTTTTGTACTGGGAATTGAATCCAGGGATGCTTTATCACTGAGTCTTATCCCTAGACCTTTTAATTTATTTTTTAAATTTTTAGTTGTAGATGGACACAATACCTTTACTTTATTTATTTTTATATGGTGCTGAGGATCAAACCCAGTGCCTCACATATAGTGGGCAAGCACTCTGCTACTGAGCTACAACCCCAGCCCACATATTGACTTTTGACTGACAGCAGGATGACTTCACACTTTCAAGTCCTCACTATGCCTGACAATTCCAGGTCACTTTGGTCCATGCTGACCAGTTCTAATTGGACCCTGTTCTTACATATTTTATGGAGGAGGCTCTTTTTATTCTTTTACTTTGAGATAGAGTCTCACTAAGTTGCTCAGGGCCTTGCTAAGTTGCTGAGGCTGGCCTCGAACTTGCAATCTTCCTGCCTCAGGCTCTCAAGCCACTTGTAATTACTGGAAGAATTACCTTTCACAGGTTGTTTGCTGAGGAATGGAACATATCCTATTGACTGAAGCCAGGCAGGGCTGCAGGTAAATTACTTTTTTTTTTTTTTTTTAAGTGAGAGAGAGAGAGAGAGAGAGGGAGAGAGAATTTTTTTTTAAGGTGGTCTGCTTTTTTTTTTTCATTTTTTTATTGGTTGTTCAAAACATTACAAAACTCTTGACATATCATATTTCATACATTAGATTCAAGTGGGTTATGAATTTTTTAATATCTATTTTTTAGTTCTTGGTGGACACAACATCTTTGTTTGTATGTGGTGCTGAGGATCGAACCCGGGCGGCACGCATGCCAGGTGAGCACGCTACCGCTTGAGCCACATCCCCAGCCTAGGTAAATTACTTTTAGAAGAAAGCATATGGAGGTCAACACAGTGGGCTCAGCTTATAGCATTATTCTCATAAGCTCATGTTCCCACTGCTCACATCTGTCTGTTACTTATCAACTTCACCTTGTCATCATTTGATTACATGATTCTTTAGACCAGGTGCTTCCAAAGGCGAGCTGGGTCTGTGCCATAAATTCACGTGTCAATGTATGAATGAAAGAATGGATGAAATGCCCCATAACTCTGTTTTGGTTTTAAAAGCAGTAGCATAACATAAGCTGGAGACAAAAACTGTGCTTCCTTCACCTTTTGGATTGCTGCTGGAAGAACTAGCGTATGGCTGGCAATCTCGGCAGCACTTACATATATTCATTTGCTAAGAACTGACCAGAGAAGGACATCATCTAGCTTGTGGCAACATTTTTTGGATGAGCTAATTCAGGGAAAATGCCCATTGATGAATAAAATTCACAGATATCCAAACCAACACTTTATAGCATGTGAGTTGGTGTCCCAGATAAAAGATGAATGCCACCACACCATCAATAATTCACCAAGGAAATTATTTAGTGAGTGTTTACTGTGTGGTTGGCAGGCACCTGGTCAGATGCAGAGTTGCTAAGGCCACATTGACCTCCTGCAGCTCTCTGCAAGCAAGATCCCTTCATGGCAACAGAGCCCAAGGAGTCTGGAATTTCCAGGCTTCACGGTTTTATTAGAGACCCAGTTAAAAGATACTGTTTTAAGTAAAACCAGAGTCAAACAACATTAAATGGTTTGACTTTCAAACAGGTCACCTCTAAAGTCGTTTTTCCTTATGAGATAAACTCTGAGCACACCAAAACCAAAGGATGATCTGGAGAAATTGGTTTTAGCCATTAGAAGAAAAGGCTGGAAACAAACCAAACTACATGGCTCCAAAGTGTCATTATTGCATCTAATTCTAAGGAGCCTCCGAGGCTCCTGCAAGCATTTGCATTGCAAAATAGGCTGGAAATTGGCCTTGTTTAAACAGGCGCTCCCTGTAAAGCTGCCTCCCTCCCCCTTGGTAGCAGCGACCCGCCCCGTAGAGAGGCAGCCACGTGAGCCGCTGCTGCTGAAAAGAAGCCTTTGAGCTGCTCAGCTGTTTAATTAATGCAATTCTCCCCCGAAGGTTAGAGAAGAAAGGAGGGCAAAGAATCTGTGAGTGTTCCACCGTTTGGGTCCATTATATGTTTGCACAGAGAGACGCCAGGTACACTCCCGGCGCGCGGTTCTTCAAGTCTCCCGGGACGTCCTTCCTAATCCCCCGCCTTCAGCGGATCACAGCGAGGCCTCTGGCTGCCGAGCTGCTCTCAGTGGGTCGATATCCAAGGGAAAGTCTCTAAAGCTTCTTTTGATCCTCTCGTAAATCAGAAGAAACAAAATCCACGCCTCCCTCCATGGATCTTTAGGAATCTAAGCTGGGATCTTTAAAAACAAAGCGAACCTTTAAGAGGACTAGAGTGACCCAGGATGAAGGCGGGGAGCTCCTGACTCCAAAGCTTGCCTCTCTCTGGGGCACAGCCTTGGCCCCATGCTCTGCAGCTCAAGAAGCCCAGGGAAAGGGGAAGCGAACGGGTGGGCGTGGCAGGGGGCCCTGTCCCTTGGCCACTTTTCCCTTTCTATCTCTAGGGATGCCCTAGAGGCAGACCCAGGAAAAACTGTGAAGAAAAGCGCAGGCCTGGCCCCAGACGTACCTCCCCTTCCCATGTTAATCTGCACGGGCTGCCATGGGCAAGTGCCACCGACTGAGTTTTTGCAGACATCCTGTGCAAAAAGCTCTCTGATGACAAGAGGAACTCACGTGCCACGAATATGGTGGTGGGGGTTCTGCTTAGTTATGGGGACACCTCACATCTAAACCATAGCAGACCCTCCAGAAAGGCCCTGTTTCCAAATAGAGTCACATTGGGGATTAGGACAGGGATTTGGGGGGGGGACACAGTTCAGACCACAACACATCTTCTCTCTCTCTTTTCCACCAATTTTCAGGCCTGTCCTTTTTACTTTTGTTCCCCCAAACTGTATCCAAATTCTCACACAGGAAAGGGCATTGCAGGCATTGCCCAAGGAATAAGGAGGACAGAGAGCAGAATAATCTGGAGATGCCCTTTGTAGGGTCTCTTCTAGAAGATAGGATGATGATGATGATGATGTTTTGGTACCAGGGATTGAATGAATTCAGGGGTGCTTAGCCACTGAGCCACATCCTCAGCTCTTTCTTTTTTTTTTTTTAAATTTTATTAGAGACAGGGTCTCACTGAGTTGCTTAGGGCCTCACTAAATTGCTGAGGCAGGTTTGAACTCAGGATCCTCTTGCCTCTGCTTCCCGAGTTGCTGGGATTACAGGCTTGCACCACCTCACCTGGCTGTGTGCTTATTAAAACAAGCAAACAAACAAACAACAAACCAAACATCAACAACAAGACTTTAGCTAGGCACAGGGTACACGCCTGTAATTCCAGTGGCTCAGGAGGCTGAGGCAGGAGGATCACAAGTTTGAGGGCAGCCTCAGCAATTTAGCAAGGCCCTAAGCAACTTAGTGAGACCCTGTCTCAAAACAAAATTAAAAAAAAAAAAAAGAAGGGCTAGGGATGTAAGTCAGGGGTAAAGTGCCCCTGGGTTCCATCCCCAATATTGTACAAAACAAAATAAACACACAAAGCTAGTTTAGGTGTGGACTGAGCTGTGGAGTGCTCAGCAGGTACCTCACTGCCTTTCTCCTTTTAATAATGCCCAGCTTCTAGAAAAAGAAAGCACACTTGCTTTCTCTAATTTTTTATTTCCATTCATTCTCCAACTTAGCCTGTCTTCCATTTCAATTTAAAACTATTTTTCTACAGTGCCTGGGATGGACCCTGGGCTTCACATATGCTAAACCCCCGAGCTCCATCCCCAGCTCCATGAAATATTTTCCTTGGGATGGCTGAAGCCTGCCTCTTCTTACAACTCCTCGTCCTGTGCTCAGTCACACCTCACTCCTCCACTTAAGCATGCCACCAGCACCGTTTAGTCATGCCCCTGTCCCCAGCTCTGCATACCTGGGTCTTGCAGACAAATGGCTCTTTGGTTCTTGGGTCATCTTCTTATGAGTTTGGGTTGTGGGGTTGTATATAATATTTTTTTTTTTAAAAAAAACTTGAATCCTCAGCACCACATAAAAATGAATAAATAAAAATGAAGATATTGTGTTAAAAAAAACTTGAATTATCAAAGTGCTTCTCAGATTTCAAACTACTTGGTGATGTTCTTTTCTCTTAGGTAACAGGAACATGATTAAGTTGCTTTATCAAAATAACTCCAATGCTGTTCCAATTTTGCATTTTGGGGACAGTGCAGAATTCACCATAGAGATGGTTGGTTGTTTTCTTTGAGAGAATACCTTAGAAGGTCTTTTGGAAATCAAGTGAGACTCCAGAGGGCGAGGATCGTGAAAGAGCCGGGCACTGCTGCACACACACCCTGTGTGTGGATGAGGAGCGCCAGATGTGGCAAGGGGGACTTGGGGACCAGGAGTCCTGGATAGGAGAAGAGGCAGACAGTTCCTGTAGAGAGAGGTGACCTGGACAAGACCAGTGGAGGTGGGGACCTACAGGGAAAAGTGGCCCCTGGGAAGTTTCTGGGAAGGACTGTAGGGCATTCTGTGTAACGTTTAGTTTTAAGTTATTTCTACTTTTTTACTCCTCTTTTTTTTTCCTGGTGGGGGGGCGGGTACCGGGTATTGAACTCAAGGGCACTTGACTGCTGAGCCCCATCCCCAGCCCTATTTTGTATTTTATTTAGAGACAGGGTCTACTGAGTTGCTTAGCACCTGGCTGGCTTTGAACTCTTGATCCTCCTGCCTCAGCCTCCCGAGGCTGTGTCACCGCACCCAGTGTTTAGGGGTGTGCACCACTGCACCCGACCACTGTGCTCCTTTTTTATCTGCAAATATTGGGTCATTGTTTATCACACACAACAGCTTTGTGCTAAAGGAGCTTGTGGAATGGAGGAGTCACTATGGCCAGGAATGGAGGGCAGCGGTGGGGGAGAAGACTGCAGGGAAGAGCAAAGGTCAAGCCGGGACCCTGTTCTCCAGCTTTGAAATGAGCAGTGGGAGACCCCAGTCCTTTGGAAGCTTCCAGTTTGCACTGGCCTTTCGTATCCCTGTGGATGGTGCACCCAACACCTCGGTCTCTCTGTCTGTTTGCCTCATTCCGCCAGCCCTGTCCCCAGCCCTGTCCCCCAGCCCTGTCCCCCAGCCTGGCTCGGCCCCTCACCTCCATGGCCACGTTGCATATCTTGTCATCACAAATGTATTGTATTTTTTCCAAAATTTTGCTTTGACATCCTCATCCTCGACTCCCTTCACAGAGTTTCTCTGCTGGCTCCCTCAGCACCCCAACTAGAAAGATGGTCACCCTCGGACCTTCTCAGCACGGCTCTCCAGCCTGTCTGAACCCACTGTCTCCCCACTTGGCCATGAGTCCCAGCCCAGCCTCCACCTTCAGATTTTCCTGGAGAAACTCCAGCCCTCGTCAATTCAGGTCTCTGCCTTCCCTGCACCTGGATCCCGGGAAGAGCCGAGCACCCGGACACACCCTGCGCCATCCTGATTACCTCACTGTGAATTTATGGACTCAGACTTCACGTGGGCTGTCAGTCTCAGCCCAACCAGGCGGAGAGAATCCATTCTCAATATCTCGATGACAAGGAGCTGGTGGGCCAGCGGGTGGGCTGAGGGGCCAAGCAGGGTGGGGGGACAACCCAAAGACACCTCAATATGTCCCTTAGGTTGAAGGGACAAGGACAGAGATGGCATCACCAGAGTCAGAACTAGTCCTGGGGTGACAGGTGGGTGTGGTGGACAGAGCTGGAGACTGGGAGACACAGCCGGAGCCAGGTGTTGTCCAAAGCACAGCAGGGTGCAAGACAGCTCTGGACCTCTCCCCATCCTCCGGGTCTCCCCTCCTCGGGGTTTCCCAGGGGCCCCGCCAAGCAGGAAGTCAGCCGAACCAGGGCCTGGGACACACAGCCCATAGTGTCAGTCCTTTGCAACACAGAGAAGCAGGAGAGGGAGGAACGGAGGCCAGGAAAATCAGACCACGGCCAGACAGTCCCTCCCCATGGGCATCCACTCTTGCCTCCTCCCTGGGTCAAGTCCAGCTTGAGAAACAGAAAGATGCACGCACACACACATTCTCACTCACATGTGCACATGGACCCCACACCCTCGCACATGCGAAACTACACCTGTACCCGTATCTTTGTGGAGAGCTGCTTGCTACTTCAGTCTGACCTGGGGAAGTCTGGGAGCTGGTTAGCCAGTTTCTCTGTGGCTGTTGCTTCTGCTGCCAGGGCGGGACGTCAGTGGGACAGGCCCTGGGCAGCTGGGAAGGGAAGGAGCCTGTGGGGGGAAAGAAACAGGGCGCCCTGGAACCGCCAAGGATGGGCTGGAGCCCATGAGGATGGAGAAAACTCTGCCAGCCTCATCCTTCCAACACCCAGGGCTGATGACAGGGCAGGACACAGGGGAATCTGGTCCCTTCATCATGAAATGAAACTTATGACTGGCCCAGAGCAAGGACACCGAGGACACTGAGGAGCTGCAGGCCCAGCCTGCCCCAGGCAAAGCAGATGGGCCTCCCAGGAGGGCGGATGGGCACGCTCGCTGGCCTTCTGATTAGAAAGGCAACGTGACTGCTGCTGTACTCCTACCTTCCGAATCCTAAAGAGTGTGGCCCCGATTGACCCGGAGCTGCTCTGGATGGGCACTCTGGGGAAGCGGCTCCAGGTTAGCTAGGTCATCACAATACAAACCCACAGAGATCAGCTCAACATGGAATCTGAGCAGGTCTTTAAAGGCTGCTTACATTTGCTTCCAAATAAAGAAAGTAGCAAAATAATGCTGTGTTAGTTGCTTCCAATCACCATAATAAAATACCTGAGATAATTAGGAAGAGAAAAGGCTTATTTTGGCTCACACTTTGGGGGGTCCTGTCCAAAATTGGGTGGACTCATTGCTTTGGGGTGACAGTGGCAGGGAACACATGTTAGAGCAAACTGCTCACCTCATGAGCTGGGAAGCAAAGAGAGACTGAATGGGGTGGGGTCCCCAAAACCTCCTCAGGGCACACCTCCAATGACCTAATCACCTCCCTCTAGGCCCCACCTGCTACCAGTCCCCCCACTCCATCAGAATGCTGCAGCACGGGGCCCTGCAGACCTGCCCCTCTGTAATCTCACCTTACCTTGATTACTAGGGTCTTTTCCCATCATCCTCCAACACTCACCCTTTGCTTCAGCCACAAGAAATAGCTGTTGTTCCCAAATGCATCATGCCACCTTTGCCTCTGTGCCTTTCTGTGTGTTCCTTCTAGCGCCAATGTCACCCTCTCCGTATACTAGTCGACCTTCACATGGAGTTCAAATCCCCGTTTGTGCCACCTCCTCTGTGTGGCCCTCTCCCAGCCCTCTTCCCCCCTCCTCCTCAGCGTTGGGTGCAAACAGCTCACACAACCTTTAGCACAGGGACCTCTGGTAGCAGTGCTGTCCTCGTCAGCTAAATGCAAGTTCCTCCTTTCATCTGTCTTGTGTCCCCAGTTCTGTAGACAGTGCTAAGCACATGGTAGGTGCTCAATAAAAAGTCACCACGGGGGGCTTGGGATGTGGATCAAGTGGTAGCGCGCTGGCCTGGCACTGGGTTCGATCCTCAGCACCACATAAAAAATAAAATAAAATAAAATAAAGATATTGTGTCCACCTAAAACTAAAAAATAAACATTAAAAAAAATTAAAAGTCACCATGGGTCCCAAGAGGCGACTGTGTTTTCTATTCAAATCTTTTGTCCATTTTTAAACCCGGTTGTCTGTTTCTGAGTTGGTGGGTTGTAGACGTGTGTTGTGTATCTGGATATCGGTGCCCATGTATGATTTGAAAGTACTTTCCCCCCATTCTCTGGGCTGAACCTTAACATTTTGTTCCCTCTGTGGTTCTAACCTCTGCTGTCTTCTTGCTCATACCTCCTGGGATAGGTCACCATCCTATGTGCTTTAATGCTTATTTGTTGATTATTCCTGCTTCTCTTGAACTAATCCTGATGTCTCCTCCAAGTTCTAGACCACACATATCTTTATAGGCCTAGAGATACTTCCACTTGATTGGTTAAACCCTAACTCATCCTCTCATTCCAAATTGACTCTTTTATTTTCTCAGTTGCTCCAGCAAAAAAGAATGAAAGTCTAAACCCCTCTCTCCCTACAGAGTAAGACCTGCCCAGGTATTTATTAAATGCCATCTCTCTTTTGCATCCTGATTGCCATTGGCCTTGTCAGATCTTACTAGGACCATTGCAGGAGCCACCATCTTCCTCCCCAGGCTAATAGAGCACACTTTCTAACATGTCTCCCTGGCTATGTTACAGTCCTGCTTAAATCACTCAAAGACTTTAGAATGATGTCCAGACTCCTTGCATGAGCATACCAGGGCTTTTGTAGATGACCTGCCCCCGCATCTCAAAGCCTCACCCCCAGTTCCTCCTTCACTCACACTTAATGCTCCAGCCTTACCCACATGCTTGCCGATGGATCTTGAGATATGCTCTGCTGTTCCACACCACCGTGCTTTTGTTTCATCCCTTATGCTTGCTCTAGAAGTTTCTCTGCTCCATCCTTTTCTGTGTAGTAAACTCTTATTCATCCTTCAAAAACCCTCATCCAGGGCTGGGGCTGTAGCTCAGTGGCAGAGTGCTTGTCTAGCATGTGTGAGGTACCAGGTTCCATCCTCAGCACCACATAAACATAAACAAATAAAATAAAGGCATGCTGTTCATTTAAAACTACAAAAAAAAAAAATTGAAAAAAAAAAAACCCCAAACCCCAACCCTCATTCTAAGGTCACCTCCTCTGTAAAGCCCACTCCGGCCTTCGTAAGAAGAAGGAGCAACTTCCCCCTTTGGCAAGTCTGTGCCCTGTTCATGTTGTTACTTCTGTGGATTTAGTCACATGCCTCTTTCCTGCAGCAGATTGTTGTCCGGCGCAGAGCCTGATGTGGTAGCAACCATCAATATGTGTGTTTTGAACTGTTTAAAACCTGAGTCAGGAGAACTTCCACCGAGGCCAACTTTCACTGTTGAGGTGAGTTTGGAGGGAACTGGACCCTGTTGTTCATCCCTCCCTGCCCAGAGGGGCGAGTCGCAACTCACGACCCCAGGAGGCTGGACTCACATCTACTGCCTCCACTGGGCTGTGGCTCAGCCCAGCATCTCCCACTTTACCTGACTCACTGTAGCACCTTGAAGGGCCACATGGGGATGGGCTGAGAATTACTGAGGTCAGCAGACTAGGGCTAGGGGTTCCCGTGGGTATCCAAATGACTCCATGCCCACTGCCCAGGAAGGGACCCAGACCCCTGTCCTCTGCCCACCAACTACCATTGGGTAGGAGATGCCATCCGTATCCCTTCTCACAGGGCATTTCCTTGACTCTATAATTTTTCTTCTGGTAAGGAACAAATTCTTTGGGATTTCTTAATTTTCTATGGCTTCCTTCTAAACAAGGTGCCATTTAGAAAAAAAGACTCTGGCTGGGACTTCTAATCTGAGGACAACTCTGCCCACCCCCAGGGCCACCAAGGTGAATCTTCAATCAGGGTCAGGGAGCCATCTGAGTCTCATTCTCCAGGCAGAGGACGCCAGAGAACGGGGAGTTCCACAACCTCTAGGACTGGGGTGCTTTGCAGGGTCTCGGGGAGAGCAGGGGGAGGAGAGAGGGCTTTTCAGAGCCATGTGGACGCTGGTGACATTCCAGGCAGTTCCTTCAAATTGGATCTCCTAGTGTAGCCAAGGGAGGCCCCAGACAGGCCATCGCACGGTTGTTTCAGCCTTGTTACCCTTAATGTTCACATGGCTGACGACACTCACCAGGTAATGAGTGTACTGGAACCTGAGACGTCTCCTGTGAGATAAGATGTGGGACCACCCATCTTCATTAAGCACAAAACTCTACCCACTAGTCAGGATTACAAAAAAAAAAAAAAAAGAGTGGGTCCTGTTAAGAACTGACTTGTTCACCCCCACTGCCAAATTCAGATGTTGGAACCCTAACATCTGAATGTGACCTTGGAGACAGAGCCTTTAAAGAGGTGACACATTTAAAATAAGGCCATTGATGGGGGACTCTGATACAAACTGACTGGTGTCAGTTTGAGGAGTCAGAAGAGGAGGCTGGGCCACACAGAAACTCCAGGGAGGCACAGGGAAAACACCCCGTCAAGACACAGCACGAAATGCGGTCATCTACAAGCAAAAGAGAGAGGCCTCGGGAGAAACCAGACTGGCCCACACTGTGAACTTGGGCTCACAGCTTCCAGAACTGTGGGAACGCAGATTTCTGTTGTTTAAGCCCCCCAGTGTGCGGTGCTTTATGGCAGCCTGGGCACGCTGACAGCTCCCTTGGATTAGCCCATGTGTGGTGTGTGTTCTGTGTATGTTGTGGTGAGTGTGTGTGTGTGTGTGTGTGTGTGAGAGAGAGAGAGAGAGTGTGTTGGGTAAGTGGGCAATTTAGAAAATGGCCTCTGGTAGCTCCAGGAGGACTGCAGCCTGGCTTCTTCCCACCCCCAGCGAGCCTGCCGCCCTCTCTCCTCAGGACACACTCTTCTCTGATGTGGGTGGGACTAGTGCCCTGTGTCAGGGATGGAGAGAAAATAGAATCAGAGATGTGGGTTAGCTGTGGGATGCAAAGGAAGCTAATTCATTTATAGCCTGCCGAGAGCCAACCAAGGATCCCGGCGGGAGACAGGGCAGGCAGAAGGCTTCACTTTCCTAAATAGAGCTCTGTTTTGACATTCTCCTGCAGCTGTTCTGCCCCACGCTCCTCTGTCTCGCCAACTGCGCTGAAAACCAGAAGGCGCGTTTAGCCGCTCACTGCGCCATCTGGTGGGGATCAGAGAGCGGTGCAGAGGTTCCAGTGCACAGCCCGCCAGCTCTACTGGGGCCACAGACTCTTGGCAAGAAAGCTCCAGACTGGAGTGACGGCAGAGTCTGCGTCTTATTGTGTGTGCACAATCTCGGGCAAGTTACTTATCTCTGTGCCTCAGTTTCTTTATGTAAAAAAATATGGCTCATTTGTGAGGGTTTTGTGAGGCTTCATTGTGATTGTCGTCCTTGGAATGTGGTGTCTCAGTAAACGATCCCCTCACCCTCCTTTCTTCACTTCTACTTGTATTTCTTCCCTCTCACATGATTTTTTTAACTGATCACATTATTACTTCTATAGGCCTTGCTGAAACTAGCTGGGGGTGAGGTTAGGGGCTGGAAGGACAGAGGGTGTGGGGTTGCCCAGCAGGCTGGCCCAGGGGCTCAGGAGGCTGAGGCAGGAGGATGAAAGCCAGCCTTAGCAACTTAGCAAGGCCCTAAGCAACTTAGCGAGACCCTGTCTCAAAGTAAAAAATCAAAAAGGGCTGTGGATGTGGCTCAGTGGTTAAGCACCCCTGGGTTTAATTCCTAGTACCAAAAAAAAAAAAAAAAGGTGTGGGTCAGGGAGTCCAAGCTGGAACTGGTATAGTCAAGAGCAGGAGGTGGTGAGCTCCCCATCACCTCAGGCATCCAGGCACAGAAGATTGTTTTACATTACTAATTTTCAAGATCCTCTACAGGCCTGGGAATATGATGAGAATATGAATTAAAGCAACATTAACAAGAACATGAGTCAAAGCCACCAATTATCAAATGCAAAACTGAAAAGCATTATGCACATAGAATTTACCATTCAGGTTAAAGGCCAGAGGAAGGAGAAAAGAGGACTCATTACATATTGAGAGAGGGTTCTAACCTATTGGAAAATAACTAAAATATTTTCCCTCACAGTTTTTCTTTTCTTTCTTTCTTTTATTTTTTTCCTTTGAAAATAAATCTGATGGCATCTCTCCTGCCACGGTTGGGATGTGTGGTGTGTGTTCTCCTGTGGCAGCCCATGCAGAAGCCATGCTCTTTCCTGGGCCACCTCTGTCTTCTTTAACATGCTGTCCTAGAAATACACCGCAGCCTAACATGTAGAAAACCTTCACCATGCAGGAAGAACCAGGGCAGACCCTTAAGCCTTCTTGGAGCACTGTATTCTAAAGACCCATGGCCTTGGCCGTCTTGCTCACCACTTTGCCATCTCTAATGGACTCACAGGCCCTTCGACTTCCTTTGGTCTAATTCTCATTTCAGCAAATTGTACGACCATTAATTACTCCATCCAATTGCTTAGGTCTGTAACCAGAAATGTGGAAATCCTTACCTCCTCTCCCTATTTGCTTTATAGACACATCTAGGGCATTGCAGCCAATGTTCTTTTTTTTTTTTAAATTTTTATTTTTTGTTGTAGATGGACCCAATACCTTTATTTTATTTTATTTATTTATTTATTTATTTTTAAACGTGGTGCTGAGCATTGAACCCAGTGCCTCACACATGCTAGGTGAGTGCTCTACCACTGAGCCCCAGCCCCAGCCCTGTGTCCAATGTTCTTGACCTCCCCTCTGTCCCCACCCTCAGTCGCATGCTCTGCTGTGGCTCCACTGTGGCCCAGTGGCTTCCTGTGGCATCCCTGCAGTTCTGCCTCCTGGGGACCACCAGCCACATTCCCAGTGTCCGGGGCTCTTTCCTGAAGCTGCATGATGCAGGGGGTGGTGGGAGTGGAAGGAGCCCAGCCATGCCACCTGGGAGGTGAGTTGTTAACTTGTAACACGGGGGTTCTGGTGACTACTCAGGTGTGACAAATTATCCCCAATTCAAGGCTTTAAACCAACTGTTTACTTAGCCCCATGGATTATGTGGTTCAATAGGGCTCCACAGGACCGACTTGTGTCTGCACCTCAGCGTCAGCTGGGGACACTCTGGCTGGGGTGACTCAATGGTTGTGGGCATTCATGCAGGCTGGTGGCTGGGACTGAAGCCAGTGCCATCAACCACGGCCCCTGCACATGAGCTCTCTACGTGGCCAGAGCCTCATCCCAGCGTGGTGGCCTCAGGGGTTGCTTTCTGGCAGGGCAGCTGAGGGCTCTTGCCCAGTGTGCCAGTGAGGAAGCAGAATCACACTTCCTCCTGTGACCTTGCCCCGGGAGCCAAACGGCATCACGTCCGCTGTATTCTGTTGGCCCCACGCCACTGATTAAGGCCAGCTTAGACTCACAGGAGAGGACTCGGTCTCCACCTCACCACGGGAGAGAGGTCAGCATCTGCAGGTCAGTGTTAAAGCTAGCAGTGGCGGGCAGGACGCAGAGGTGACTCATCTCTCCTTGCCTCCCTCCGGTGGGTGGTTTCTTCTGAGTGGGGGCTGGGGCACCTGCTCAGAGATGGAGCTTGCTTGTCACAACTCATTTGAAGCAGTGGCCCTTGAGGACACATTCTGCTTCCCCTCATTCTCTTCCTGGTCCTTGGGCCTCACTCCTGCTGCTTTGGTACCGCACCATCAAAGTCCAGGAAGAGCATCTAAACCTTGCCTTGTCCTCGGCTTTAAAAGCACGGACCAGGAGACCCTGCACAGCCAATCCCTCCCCAGATTGGACTGACTTGTTCTTTTAAATCTCTTTCTCAGCCATTCACCTTCCCTGTCCACACTGACATCCCCCTGGCCTGGGGCATGGTCTCCTCTTGCCTAGACCACAGTCTGCTTCCCAAACACACTCATTCATGTCTACACCAGGGATGCTGCCCCACCAGTCCGCACTGATGTCAGAGTGGTTTTCCAAAATATCAGCAGACCTTCCTGCTTTCCCCGGAGTGGCGTATCCTCGTTATGAAACGGGGCTGCTCAACCTGGTGGTATTGACATTGTGGGTGGGAGGGTTCTTGGTTGTGGGTTGTCCTGCAATGGGGGGTGTTTAGAAGCATCCCTGGGCTCTGCTCACTAGATGCCAGCAGCAGCCCGCTCCCCAGTTTGGTAAGCAAAAATGGCTCCAGTGTTGGCCAGTGTCCCCTGGAGTGGGGGTGGGGGACAGTGGCCCAGGTTGAGCACTTCTGGTATAAGGTAAGCACGCTTAGCATGGCTCTGTGTGGGATGCCACGCTCTCCCATGTCTCCACTCAACAGTGACTCTGGACTTGGTTCAGGATTCATGGACATGCCACATCCCTTCTCTCTTCAGGGCTGTTGCTGCTGTTCCTCAGCCTGGAACATTCCTCTTTCTCCTTCCTGTCGCCCCTCCGACACGCACCCCTACAGGCCTTCGCCTAGCTAACACTAGTCCTGAGCTGAGAGGCCTCTTCTGTGAAGGCTCTGGTGGGGCCCCTGACACAGGCTCCCTGGCACCCCACTTCTCCCTCGCAGCACCATCATGAGGATCAGGAACTAATCTGACTAAATAGTTCTTAAGGTCTTGTTCTTCACTACTCTGCAAACTCCACCAGAGGAGGGCTGTGTGTCTTGCTCATCCCTGGGTCCCAGCCCTGAGCTTGGTGCAAGGTACCCAGAGCATTTGGTGGGTGTGTGGATACTTATCTGTATTCCCCAGACGTCTCTGGGTTCCTTAAGTTCCTTGCTCTAGGCTTTTCCCCAGCACTGCAAAGCAGTACGCTCCTTCAGTACCTGGGAGGCTGGACGTTTTACTGACCAAACCATCTGCCTGATCCTGAGAAGCTCTCCAGACTCCTCCCAGCTCTCCAACCCGCTCCATTGCATTTACTCAAAGTCATCTGCAGAGTGTATTTTTGGAACCGATCTGTTCTAGAAGCCAGAGGCACATCCGAGGATCAGATTGAAGTATAAGGCCAGATAGCGGATTCCTCACAATATTCTTGGAGGACTGAGATGTCCCTTGGCTGCTGTCCTTCAGGTGGGTCTGCTTTGACTTCTCTTGCCTGTCATTCCTTGCTACATCCTTGCAGTTTCTAATGGGGCTGCCAAATCTGAAGTGTCCCTTTCTGGTTGTGCCATTCTCTGTGGTGGAGCCTGTGTTTGGCTGGTGTCCCCCTCAGAGTGGGTCAGGGCTAAGGTTAAATCCTGGTATTTTCACATTTCTGCACCCGTGGTTTCTGAGCAATTGTCTGTGCTCCTTTGTGTCACAGGGCTCTTACTGGCAATGATGGATCTGTGGATCTCTGGAAAACTGCATTTTTAGAGGACATCGTTTAAAAACGATTCTGGCAGTCCGTTTCTGTTAACCGACCTGTCCCAGTTTTACTGACGCACATCCTTAGGGATTCTGGGAAGCAGAAGCAGGAATTGGCAGCTGGGAGCCCAGAGGGTGGCTTGTCTCAAAGCTGCAGCTACCTGGGAGGGCTGTAACCCTGGGGTTTATGCCCCCTAGTGGCTTCACAAAATATAGGTTATCTTGAGAGAACAGAACTTAAGGCACAGCTCCCAGTTCTGAAAGTGTGGGTGTTGACAATCCTCTGACTGCGAATTAGAGATGAAATTAAATGTCCAGCCCGTGGGTCTTCTGGGAAAAGCGCGGGAGGTGGGGCAGAGTGGGCCAGATAAAGCTGTTTTGTTTGGAGTTCCTGTCCCAGACAGGTGTTCTGGGAATTGCCTAAGACCGAGATTCCAAGAATTCTTTGCTGCCAAATTCTCAGAAACAAAAATAAGAATCAAAAACAACCCAAGGAGGGCTGGGATTGTGGCTCAGCAGCAGAGCGCTTGCCTAGCACGGGCAGGACCCAGGTTCGATCCTCAGCACCACATAAAAATAAAGGCATTGTGTTGTGTCCACCTACACCTAAATAAATAAATATTTTTTAAAAATAGTCATATTAGACCAAATTTTTTTAAGAGAGAGAGAGAGAGAAGAGAAAGAGAGAGAGAATTTTTTTTTTTTAATATTTATTTTTCAGTTTTCGGTGGATACAACATCTTTATTTTATTTTATGTGGTGCTGAGGATCGAACCCAGCGCCCTGCGCATGTCAGGCGAGCGAGTTACTGCTTGAGCAACATCCTCAGCCCATAAATAAATATTTAAAAAAAAAGAAATTAAAGAAAAAAAAAGACAAAAACAACCCAAGGGCCAGTCGCAGTGGCACACATCTGTAATCCCAGTGGCTCAGGAGGCTGAGGCAGGAGGATCATGAGTTTAAAGCCAGCCTCAGCAACTTAGCAAGGCCCTAAGCAACTCAGTGAGACCCTGTCTCTAAATAAAATACAAAAAAGAGCTGGGGATGTGGCTCAGTGGTTAAGTGCCCCTGAGTTCAATCCTTGATACCAAAAAACCAAACCAAACCAAACCAAAAAAACCTAAGGGACAGCAGGAGGGTTGAACAAAAAGAAAGGAAGAAAAAGAAAAGCAGGCACTTGTCTCTGAGGTCCTTTATTGTCCTGCTGAAGAAGCTGACCGAGTGCCCAGCTGCTGGTCTGGCCTGCATTGTCACGCCAGGCCTTTCCTGGTAGGTTTCTTGTCTTGCGTAGGCCATGACTCGGCCTAGGATCTGGTGGCATCGCTGTGTTCCTGAGGCATGTGGTCACGGTCTCGTGTGGTCACGGTTACCTGTGTCAGGTACAGCAGCCCTGGGGCAGCCTCAGCACCACGTTTCAGAGTGACTGAGAATTAGTGCTCCTAACGCTTTCTTCTTAATCTGCCCATTTCCCTGTTTTCTCATCTAGAGGGGGATAACATACCCTTTTCTCTTTGCCTTAACAAGCCCTGGGAGTTATGTGAAGGGCAGTCACAGTACCCTCTTTCTTCTTAGGTAGCCCAGTGGCTGGGCACTAACCCTGTGAAGATTTCTTCACTGTCTCCACAAGATGCCTGGTGAGGGATTCGGGTCAAGGCACGAGAGACGAAATAGCATTTAAGCTTTAAGTACACCCTGAAGAGAATTGCTGTTTGGGGTTCAGAGAAAGTAAGCTCTCCTCTGTGAATAGAAATCTCAAGAAGTTCTCTGAGACACTAACTGGCCATCCTGGGGTCATCAAACTCAAGGGATTTCTCAGGCAAATCAGTGTTTATTTATTATTTCTCACGTGAGAATCAGTAATCTAGATGCACATCCGGGGCAGCTGGGGGATGCTGGTGGGCTCTTGGCTACGATGCTGGCACCAGTCACACTTTTGTCCCCTGGAGTCTCAGAGTTCTCGTCACAGACTCAGATTTCCCTCCCACGTCTGTCTGCTCCTTCCTCCTCCATCCAGGCACCCAGAAGTTTTAAACCCAGTGGGAACCCGGGCGTTTCTCCTGGACGGTGCTCCTGAGGCCCAGGGATCCTGCCCACCTGGCCTTGTGTCGTCCCTGAAATCACTGTGGAAACTTCCAGAGCTTTTCTTCCTCCTTCCAGGTGCTGCTGATGTTCACTGTGGCTTCCACCTGCTTGGCCATCCTCCCGACCCCGCTGCCCAGACCTTCCCTCTTTGGGCTGCGGTGAAGCAACTCAAAGCTTTCTAGATCTCAGTGTCCTCACCTGTGAAGTGGGGACACTCCACAGCCTCATGGGAGTGTCGTGTGCATTCTGTGACACTACACATGCTTGGCCAGCATGCCGTAGTGGACCCTGGATGAGGCCCAAAAGTCTGCATGTTCATGTGACTTCAGGTGATGTGGCAGGTGGTGTGGGCAGCATTGGAAAATGCTGGTGAAGACAGAGGCTCACCCTGGGCCGTGCGTTGGAATCCTCTGGGGGAGGTTTTAGAATGTTCAGGTGCCCAGGCAGGACCTGAGCCAATGAAATCAGAAGTTCTGTGTGTGCGGAGCTCAAAGTGCCTGTGGTTTTAGTGCCACCCCTACCCCCGGGGGTGATTTCAACTTTGCAAAGTTAAGCATGCAACTTTGGAGTGTGTGTGTGTGTGTGTGTGTATGCATGTGTGCGTGTGTGTGTGTGTAGGTAAGGCTAACCTCAGGCCAGTCATTAACCTGAGGCTCAGTCTTTCCACCTGAAAAATGGGCACAAACCGGCACCTTACTGATCATGCAGACCTGTTGAGATAATGCTGTGTATTGCCTTCTGTTGGCTGCTTGGGAGCTGGGGGAGTGGATGTCAGAGGCCCCGCGAGACTGAAGCCCTTTTGGTAGTCCGAGGCCCGCCCTGAGCACCTCAGTCCCTGGGCTCTGGGCTCTCCTGCCTCTTGCTCTCTGGTCCCAGCAAGTTTATGAATCAGGCTCTGAGCATGGCCCACACTGGCCAGGGCAGGGAGTTCACGTCAACAACTCTTTTAAAAAGCATTTCATCCAAAATACTATTCCACTGAAAACATTTGTGAGTAAATGAAAGAGGCCATGAATTTTAGTTCCTTTTATTGTCACTAAATTTCCAGTATGTGCTCTGTCTCCTCCTTTGTGAGTTAAAATTTTGTTTAATATGTGGGAACCTGGAAACACGGCCACCATTTGCAGTATCACCTCTGTGAAAATATGTGTTCTGAAGGCTTAAACATTTGGCATACAAATTCCCTTTTGGAGTGTGAATGTTGGTAGAGCATGAGTGTAGGCACACATTTGGTGTGTGTTTTGAGTGTGTACATGAGTGTGTATGACCACACACGTGTGAACGGCATGAAAGTGTTTATGTGTGTGGAAGGGTATATGAAATAGTGTGTATGCGTGCGTGCAAGGCCGTGTGTGCTGGGAGCTGTCTGGAATGAGGACTTCCATTTCTCCTCCCCACTCTAGGTTCTGTTTGATTTCATCCTCTCCTAACCCTTGGGCAAACTTAAGATGACTCAGGTTGACACCTAACACGGTTGAAAGCCAATTGGAAGCTATTCAAAGGCTGTTTCTTTCCTCCTGGAGAATTTGCACAGCCCTGGAAGTCACACTGGCCTCCAAGGCCCCTCTGTGTGCCAGGGCCTTCTCAGCCGTGTTTTCCGCATTCACCCAGAGCTAGGGAGCTGGGGCAAGGCAGAGAGAAGGGAGAGTGTGACACTGTGGCTGGCCTGTCACATGCATCCCTCATGGTATTTCATTAATTCATCAGAGGAAGCCCTTTGGGTAGTCCCAGATCAGATTATCATTCCCTATGAAGAAAACATCCAGAGAAGTATAGCACCTGCCCTACCTCCAGTGAGTGAGCTTGGGTCACTAGCTCTAATTGTGCATTCTTTTTTTCTCCACCACACTGGGAGCTGATCTTTATCTCCCCTACAGTTTGTTCTTCTTTAGTCTCTGTCTCTGAGCTTTGGTGGGACATGCCTGACATGTGGGGACACCACAGCTCATTGGAATTCAGTGATGACTCTGCCTGTGCCCAGGACAAAGTCCTCTTCAACGGGATCAGATGCCTGCTGTCTTCTCTAGCTTGGTTTTTCACATCCAGGATTACAGAGAAAAAGATGCTTCAGCTTCTGAAAGGGGAGAAAACATTCTGTGGGATTGCTGCAATTCCTTCAATCTCTGCAACATATAACAAAACGGGGCCTGATTTCAAGTTTCATTTATTTGAGCTTTGCTCAAGGTCTGGCTGGGTTTTTACTGGGTTCTCCAACTGGTCAGGACTTCGGCAAGATGATGTAGGAAACTCCAGGCTCCCGGAGAGCTTTCTGTGGTGTATTTTTCAATCAAGACTGTTCTGGTGATGGATATCCGCATGGCCCTAATTATTTCCGGAAATCCCTGAGAAGGAGGCATGTTTTCTGTGTCTCTCTCTGCTGCCCAGCCTGTTGGCAGCTGGGACAGCCCTGCTGCTGACATCCCCAGGTTGACGAGCTGTCATTTTGGGAAAGATAGAAAAAAGAGAAGGTGGGGCTGAGGGATAATACTGGGGGATGCAATGGAGAATGTTTCCGAAGGAAAACACTTGCCATTCAATGTATAATTTTTTCACCAATTTCCAAAATGATCCGGAAATAATTATAGCAGAGAAGCAGTTCTTTAACATTTCTATAATTTTTATATCATCAAACCTTAGCCTTTCTGATTTGCCTGACCTGGACTATAACTTTGATCACAAATTGATTAAACAATAATCCAAAATTCTTTCTCAGAAATTTAGGGGCTGGGGCTGGGGCTCAGAGGCAAAACGCTCGCCTGGCATGTGTGAGGCACTGGGTTCCATCCTCAGCACCACATAAAATAAAATAAAGTTAAAAAAAAGCCCTCATTAAAAAAAACTTTATAGATTTCTTTCTTGTTTATATAGATAATGTTAATATTAAAAGGCAATCATAACCAATATTATTTGCCCTCTAATTTCCCTTTCCTTACAAAAATGTAAGAAACGCCTGGAGTGTAGCTCAGTGGTGGAGGATGTATTCAGCAGGTACAAAGCCCCAGGGTCAATCTTCAACACCAAAAAACAAAACAAAACAAAACAAAAAAACACAAAAAACCACGGAACACATACTAGAATGATTTATGATCTATGTGTACTACATTCAGGTAAAATGCCTTTCCTCTTCAGCCAGTCCAAGGGAAATTTGGAGAATCTAATTTTTGTGGGGTTTTGTTAATGCAGTGGTACAACATCAGGGGATCTGCAGAGCACGAGGCATGTGGTGCCACCAGAGCTGTGGGAGACCAACCTTACACGTGACTGGGTCACACTCCCTGGCTGGGTGCTGAGGCGCTCAGTCACAGAAATGTGGTTGGTGTCTCGTGCATGGGTGTGTCTTACAGCCCCATGGGTGAAGCTACGCTCACCTGTTTCTTTGTAATATAACCCCTTGCCCTGTCTAGGATAGAATCTTCCATGGAAGTGCCTTGTGTGTGTCCCCTCCTCTTTCTGTGCCCTTGGGTGTGGCCTGCTGTTTTTTCACATCCAGGATTACAGAGAAAAAGATGCTGCAGCTTCTAAAAGAGGAGAAAACCTGCTGACAGTGGACATCAGGAAGATACTCAGCCCCCTGAAACCTGACCTCTTGCCTCATTTGAATAGCTTCTCCTCGATAAAAGGGGTCAGTGTGTGCTCTCACTCTCTCTCTCTTTCTGCAGACCTTTAAGGTCAGAGGAGCCGTCACAGCCACCCCAAAGGAAAAGGTATTTGTGTCTCTTGTGTGGTTATTTCGTGCAGCCCAGTCAGTCCAGCTCAACTGGAGTGACCCCTGAGCCTTTTAATTACGAGAACAGAAACCCGGCACAGAGCTGCGCTGTTTCATTCCTTCCTAGAGGCAGAAACTGCCTGCACTGACCATCAAGCTCTCTCAAGTCAGATGCAAGGGGTTTCAAAGCACTTGAGGCTTTTGTTTATTTAACCAGCTCTTAGAGGGACTGGGGACTGACTGCAATGGGCTGGGAGAAGTCAGTAGGGAAGCTGAGGATTTGTCCAGAAAGTGGTACAGTTGTCGTCCAGTGGGGAGCCCAAGAAGGTCAGTCTGGAGCTGCTGATTTAAAGGAGTCCGCAGTACCCAGGGGCTTCTCACCACAGGAGTTGTGTACCCCCCAAGCAGCGCCCACAGCTCCTCCTCCTGCTGTTGGCCTCTCTGAGCACTTCTCTGTCTTTGAGAGCCCTCCCTGTCCCCAGGCCCAGCCTAGACCTCTCCTTCCAGGCCTGTCATTTGGGAGGTTATTTTAGTAGGTGGTGATGTGGGTTTGGGGCGGCTGGTTTGCAGCTTAGAGTCCCTGCCATGTCCTGAGGGGCAGAGCCATGAAATAGAGTACACAAAAGAGTTTCAGTGCTGCCCCTGATGCCTTGGATCTGCCTCCTTACATAATCTCTGTCTTCAGGGAATCCAGGGCAAGCTGAAGACACCCCGAGCAGGCTGGAGTGCAGCTATCTGGCCGTCCCTGGGCCCGTTAAGGGTGTGGTTCCTTGAACTCTGCCCTGAGCTGGTTACCCTATTGCCTCAGTGCTTCCTTTATGAATTAGTTAAATATAATTTCATTTTTATTTTTATCTTTTCTTATGGTCCTGGGGATTGAACTCAGGGCCTCGTGCATGCGAGGCAAGAGCTCTAGCCCTGAGCTGTATCCCTAGCCCTAAATAAAATCTTTGATGTATTTTTCATTTTATATTGTATAAGAGGCATGATTTTTTTATTTCTGAAAATATCTTTAAATATTAGGTACGATATAGGCAAATAATTTTCTGAAATTTTTTTGTGTTTTACTTTACAAACAGATTTTTATATGCTGGGTGCTCTTTTAAGTACTTTATGTGTTAACTGATTCAACCTTAAGCTGTATCAAATGGAGGCTCAGAATCTTGCCTGGATTTGTGTCATTGTTAAATGTGAGAATGTGAGGCTGAGGCCCCCAAAATTTCTAGTTACTAGGAGCTTTCTGCTATGGGCTAAATGGGTCCCCCAATTTGTATGTTGAGAATCTACTCCCCATAGGATGGTATTAGCAGATAGGGGAATTAGGGAGGTAATTAGGTTTAGATGAGATTATGAAAGTAGTGTCACCATGAGGTTAGTGCCCTTTGAAAAAGTAACCAGGGTGACTCTGGAAGTGGAGGCAGGAAGATTATAAGTTCAAGACCAGCCTGGGAAATTTAGTAAGATCTTGTCTCAAAATAAAAAAAAAAAAAATACAAAGGGCTGGCTCAGTGGAACAGGGTCCCCAGCCCTAGCACTAGAAAAAAAGAGAAAAGAATTAAAAAATAAAAAGGAATCTCTCTGCAAATCAGGAATAGGACGCTTACCAGGAACAGAAGTGGCCAACACTGTGACCTGGGAGTTCCCAGCCACCAGAACTGGAGGAGTAACAATTGCTTAAGCCTTGTCTATGGTGTCTTTGTTATAGCAGCTGGAGCTGACTCAGACACCCCTCCAACTGAGCAGGGGGATGGGTTGAGGAAGGATTCCCCAATTTTTTTGGGGGTGAGTGTAAGCTGCATCATTAAGAACAAAGAATTGTCTTGACAGAGCAGAGGCGGCTGTGATGAATGGACTCCGCAGAAACTCTTGGCTGGAGAGGTGTGTGTGGCACTGTCCTGACAGTGGAGAGGCCTGGCCCAGGGTGGTGGCCAGTCGCTGGGCTTCCCTAGAGTTCATCCACCTCAAAATGTTGGTTCAGCTGTTTCCATGAGGGCCTTTCCTCAGGACAGGTATCCAAGTTTGTTTTTTAAAAGCTATGCTCATGATGTCTGAGGAGCGCTGAAGGGACAGTAGGAGTAGCCTGGTGCAGGGGACAAGGCACACTTGGAGTCTGCTAGACCTGGGTTCAAATCCTGGGTCTGCGGCTCCTCCCTGGGTGAGTAAGGTTAGAGTGGGTTTAAATAAGCATTGAAACCGCTGAGTGGGATTAGGGACAAGCTTCCGGCTGGCTTCTTCCCCAGGAGGAGGCCTCTGCCAGCCTGGCAGGGTGCCTGTGCGGGAAGGAAGGACCCGGAGAGTTGGAGAATGGCTGCTCTGCAGGGCTCATCCCGCAGGGGGAGCTGCCACACTGCAGCTGGCCACCAGAGAGCCTTAGGGCAAGTTCAGGAAGAACCTCAGGAAGTTCAGGAAATGTCCTGGTCAGCTATGGGTCTTGGAGCTCCAGGCTAGCCTGCCATCCTGGTTTCTCTTCCAGTGCAAAGGCTGCTTCCTCAACTCTGTTGACCTTGTAAGGAAGGAAGGTCAGCTTTGCAGGACCCCAAGGTGCTGGTGATCTTCCCTCACTTCCTGCAGAGTTCAGGACATCCCTGGGAAAGATGGCAGGGAATACCATCCTGCTGGCTGTTGTCTCTTCTTTCTCTACCTGTCAGCAAAGTAAGAGTCACTGGCTGAGTGTGTGTGTGTGTGTGTGTGTGTGTGTGTGTGAGAGAGAGAGAGAGAGAGAGAGAGAGAGAGAGAGAGAGAGAGGTGGGCTCAGTTTGGGTTTCTACTTGCCCTTATCCGTGGCCCTGGGGGCTCAGCAGAGCAGTGGGCTCAGGGCCACCTGCTGCCTCCTCCTTCCCCAGGGTGGGCAGAGAATGGAACATTCCAGAGACTAGTTAGTTCTCCTAACGGGAATGTTATGGTCCCTCAGAGCCCAGGACTCTGCCTCATCTGTGGTTACAACCCACAGCCCAGCTCCAGGGAGCATTGGAAGGGAGCTCCCCTGCAGAGGGTGGGGCAGATGCATTAAGTACCAGGGTTCCAGAGGCCATATTGTTTCTGCTTCTAAACCTGGTTGTGATTTCTTGAAACCTGATCTTTTAATTAATGTGTTTTCTTCAACAAACTGCCTATGGCAGGCATGATTATCATGTTAAAAAAAATCTCCTGCAGAAATATGAGCTTTAGAGTAAGTAATTAATTCTAAATATTGAAAGCACCTTCCCACGAGGATTACTCAGGATCCTGGTTGCTTGGTTATATAGAGGGCCGCTTCTCCATGGGAGACGCATTTGCTCAATTCCTGGTATTTTACCTACAAGGCTCGGGGGGCTGGGTCTGAGCACAGGGAGCAAGCCTTCTTACCAAGCATGCGTACTTCTTGATCATTTTTCACGTGTTCATGGGCCAGGAAGCAGGACTGAGTTGTGGGCTGCTCGGATCACACCCACAACCGGAAGGCCATCGTCGGCAACCCAGTTAAGGACGGAGTCTAGACTCAGTGTTGTCTCATCAGTCTATTTTGTGAGTGTGATTTCTTAAACCTTCAGATACAAACCTTACGGTTTGGTTCCCAGTCTTCTGTGGAGTAGGGAGGGATGTTGGTTACTGACTGAAGAAATAACCTGGCTCTACAGTAACCTGTCCCCGTTGCGGGAAACAGACTGGTCGAGAAGCAGCAAGCAGCGCTTGGAGAGGAGAAGGCCCAACTTTATTTTACACCAATGCGCATGGAGATCAGACTCCAAATTTGGAGCACCCATCACCAGTTTTTCACAGCATTGATAGGCTATCTAGTGTCATGAATTTTCTGGTCTAAATGATACATAGTTGTGTGTGGAATTTCAAGTGGGAAGCTTAGAGTGTGATAAGGGGAAGAATTGGCTCCTTTTTCAAGGTTTTTGATAAATCTCTAGCCTTGGGCCAGAGCTTCCACAGGGGACATCAAAGGAAAGTGGTTAGATCCTAGGGGGAGTCATTTAGAATCCAAAAGGTGGGAGTGGACGGCTAAGTTCCCTGAAGAAGGCTGACTAGAGAGGGGGAGGGGACCGCTCCCCTTCCCAGGCACTAATTCTCAGGACAGTGTCCTTAGTTTACTTTGCATCAAGGCTTTAGAGCAGGCGGTCCCAAGCCACACGTGCTGTCATCCTGCCACTGCAGAGAGCTCAGGGCAGGGCCATGAAGCCAGGGACTCCCTCATCCCCCACAGGCTTCTGTTTGCTGCCTGGAGAATGGGAACCAGAGGATGAGGGGACTCCGTGGCCAGGGTGGGAAGGGAGGGGGGAGTTAGGGAGAATCATGGTTTGTGGTGGACCGGGAATGTTTGATGATTGTGGGGGAAGAGGGAGAGAGAGGACTGTTAGCTGGGACTGAGAATCAGAATTTGCCACTTTTGCAAAAGTCTGGTGTTTATGGAATCTGGACACCATGTGACATGTATAGAAGCAATTCTATTTATTTTTCAATTTTTGGCAGTACTGGGGACTGAACCCAGGGCCTGCCCACGCGAGGCAAGGACTCTAACTATGGAGCTACATCCTCAGCTCTTTTTAAAAATGTTGAGACAGGATCTTGCAAAGTTGCCCAGGCTGGCCTTGAACTTGCACTCTTGCCTCAGCCTCCTGAGTAACTGGGATTACAGGCCTGTGTGACCGCACCGGGTATAGCTCAAGTTTTGAGGATGGACAGATAGACCTCTATCTGTCTGGTCCAGCCACTTACCAGCGAGGTGCCCCTGGCCAGGATACTCCACCTTTTGATGTCCCCTTTAGAAGGATAAACAGGACACTGGACAGGAAGTGCCCCCCCCCATTGGTGCCTGGCCCAGGGTAGTGCTCAGCATGGTGGTTACCATCTTAAGCTCTCTTGCTGCAGAGAGAAGCTGCTGGATAGAGAGGTAGCCCCTGGCGGGGGGTGGGTGGGTGGGTGTAGTGAGCATTGGTGGAGGTCAGGTATCTCCATCCACTCTCCCCAGTACACAGGTATCCCCTGGATAAAACCAGGGAAGAGGAAAGTCAGGCAAAGCAGATAGTGACGATTCTCAAGTGGTTTTAATCAACTCATGAGAAGGGAAATAAAATCAAAGTTTCCAGCACAAAGGTGAAAGCCACCAAAAACATACATTGGAGAAAAGATTCCCTCTTCAACGAATGGTGCTGGGAAAACTGGAAATCCATATGCAACAAAATGAAATTAAACCCCTGTCTCTCACCCTGCACAAAACTCAACTCAAAGTGGATCAAGGACTTAGACATTAGAACAGAGACCCTGTGCCTAATAGAAGGAAAAGTAGGCCCCAGTCTCCACCATGTTGGCTTAGGAACTGACTTCCTTAACACAAACCCTAAAGCACAAGAAGTAAAATCAAGAATCAATCAATGGGATGGACTCAAGCTTCTTCACAGCAAAGGAAACAATCAATAATGTGAAGAGAGAGTCTAGGGAATGGGAGAAAATCTTTACCACACGTACCCTAGATAGAGCACTCATCTCCAGGATATACACAGAACTCAAAAAACTTAACACCAAAGAAACAAATAACCCAAACTCCTAGGTCCATGGGCCAGGGAACTGAACAGACACTTCACAGAAGAAATATAATCTATCAACAAATGTATGAAAAAATGTTTGATACCTCTAGCAATTAAAGAAATGCAAATCAAAACTACTTTGAGATTTCATCTTATTCCATTCAGAATGGTGATTATCAAGAATACAAGCAACAATAGATGTTGGCAAAGATGTGGGGAAAGAGGTTCACTCATACATTGCTGGTGGGTCTGCAAATTGGTGCAACCACTCTGGAAAGCAGTATGGAGATTCCTCTGAAAACTTGAAATGGAACCACTATTTGATCCAGTTATCCCAATCCTTGGTTTATACCCAAGGGACTTAAAGTCAGCATACTACGGTGATGCAGCCACATCAATAGCAGCCCAACTAACAATTGCTGAACTATGGAACCCACCTAGGTGCCCTTCAACAGATGAATAGATAAGAAAATGTGGCATATATACACAATGGAATATTATTCAGCCTTAAAGAAGAGTGAAATTATGGCATTTGCCAGTAAATGGATGGAGCTGGAGAATATTATGCTAAGCAAAATAAGTCAATCCCAAAGAACCAAAGGTTGAATGTTTTCTCTGATATGTAGATGCTAATTCACAATAAGTTGGGAGGCACTATGGAAGAATAGAGGTATTTTGGATAAACAGAGTGGAGTGAAGGGAGGAGAGGGGATATAGAGGTAGGAATGTCAGTAGAATGAATGAATTACCCTATGTGTATGTATGAGTGGTGTAACTCTATATCCTGGACAACCAGAAGAATGAGAAGTTATACTCCATTTATGTAAGATGTGTCGAAATGCATTCTACTGACCTATATAACTAATTAGAGCAAATAGAAAACTATTTAAGAATAAATAAATAAAGCTGCTGTGAATATTGGTGTATAGGTCTTTATACAGAAAGATGATTTCATTTCTCTTGGGCAAATACCTCTAAGTGGAATGACTGAGTCATCTGGTTGTACACTTAAATAAAAAATTTCCTTGCAAACTGTTTTTCAACATGGTTGTACCATTTCACATCCCCACCAGCAGCGTTTGAGAGTTCTAGTTGCTCCACACCCTTACCTGTCTTTTTAAAGTGGCGTTATCTTTTTAATTTTAGATGGTCTCCTAGGTCTAAGTGTTGTCTGACTGTGGTTTGATTTGCATTTCTCTGATATGCACATGCCATGGCTTTAACCAACATCCCCCTTTCTTGCAGACTATTTTGCTCTTCAGGTTGGAAAGATGGGATTAAAATGCAGGATCATTCCCTCAGCAGTCACTGGGTCACCAAAGTTCGAGAGAATGTTTTGTGCACAGTGAATAATGCATCCCCACCCCTCACGGGTCTGTGCCCACCACAGACACATGATTTCTGATTAAGGGAAAGAGTTATGAAGAAGGTCCTGAGTTCATGCTTGCAATAACCAGTTTGATTGCAAAAAACGACTCTTCAGAGCCAAGAGCCTTCTGTGAACCATGAAACTTGAAGTGTCCGGTGCAAGGAGTCTACCCAGCTTTATTTCAAATTCAGCAGGGTATGTTTACCAAAAAGGCTGAGACCATAGAAAGGACTGCTGCGACTCTCAAGCAGGGCCACTTGGACAAAGAGTCCCCTCCAGCCGCATGAGAGTGCAGTTGACCCCAGTTGAATCAACCATTCTGTAATTTTCTCTCTCTTCTCTCTCTATTTCTTTCTCTCTACTTCAAAACAGAGGCAGATCAGTACACCCTCGGCCCATTTCTCCATGAATTGTTTCCTAAAACCAGGAACATGCAGGAGTGAGAAAGCTTTCTGGGTCACATGGGTTCACCATGCTTTTGATCATCTCCTGTTCTTGCTTCTGGAATGTTCTACCATAAGCACCATGGATCTGCCTCCTGCAAGACGCTAGGGTTCCCTTGATATATTTTTTCCCCTAACACTAATTGTTTAAAAAGCTTTGCCTGTATCACCATTTACATGCTGCTGGGTTCCTTTTTTCATGTTTTGGGTTTTTTATTTACCCCAACTCCTGAGGGGAAGGGGACTCCATGTTTCTTTCTTGTATAGTCTTCTTCTTCTTTTTGGGGGGGCAGGGGTGTGGTAAGCCATTCTTATAAACCGTGGCCGCCATTAGAAGATGGCGCCGGCTTCCACTGTGGCCTGTGATAAACAACTCCTTTTATGGAGAGTTGGCGCGCAATCCCTTACCACCCTATGAGAGAGGTCCACGTGGCGGCTTAGGATTGGGATGCGGGGGGGCTTTATTAAGCTGTGCTTGGGCGTGTCGGGGCGGGTCACTAGAAGATGATACATGAATCAAGGCCTGAATAAACTGCTGAAAGAAGAATCCTGTGTCATGTTTTCCCTTGCCGGCGAGGGGTCGCGGCACAGGGGTACTGGGGATTGAACTCAAGGGCATTAGACCACTGAGCCACATCCCCAGCCCTATTTTGTATTTTATTTAGAGACAGGGTCTTACTGAATCGCTTAAGTTCCTTGCTAAGTTGCTGAGGCTGGCTTTGAACTCGCGGTCCTCCTGCCTCAGCCTCCCAAGCTGCTGGGAATACAGGCATGCGCCACTGTGCCTGGCTCTTTGTCTTTTTTTTTTTTTTTTTTTTAATATCAAGATTACACTAATTTCAGATGAGGTAGAAGAATCATCCTGTTCTCTTTTCTTAATAATTTCATTAGATTGGAAGGGTGGGCTCCTTCAAATTTGTGTAAAACTTGGCTTAAACCTATCTGGACCTGATGTTTCTCTTATGCAAAAATCTTGACTTATATTTGCTCTTTAATGATTACTGGATTATGCAAGCTTTTTTACATCCTAAATTCAGTTTTGGCCAGTCATGATCCTTGAGCTGACAACATTGGTCTCTTATTTACTTGTTTCTAGGAGGATTTTACAGACTTCCCAAGGTTACAAGTGTGGGGTGAATGTCCCTGGTAGTACACGAGGTCATTTCAAGAGGTGTGTAAACTTGATTTTAAATAATGTTGAACCAAGTGAGAAGCCATTCCCATTTGTCTTTGAATCCTTGTGGTCTTCCAAGTTCTTTCTGATTGTCTGTTTTTGCCTTTGACTTTCATTTTTATTCATTAAATGAAGATACTCATTAAATGTTCATGGAGCACCCTCTATGCTGTGGCTCGGACCATATCAGTGGACGAGTCGGACAGAAGTCCTTGTGCACTTGGGGTTTACCTTATAGCGGTGGAAGCGGGAGAATAAACAAGAACAAATAGTATTATAAGGAAATATGATGTTCAAGGGAGATATATGCACCGGAAAGGGACAAGGTGTCCTGGGGTGGGTTGTAATTTGAAATGGGTGGTCGACGCAGGCCCCACTGAGAAGGTGGTACCTCAACCAGGGCTTGAAGGGAGCTGGCTATGTGAACAGGTAGAGAAGAAGTTCTTGGGCAGCGGGAGGTCCAGGGCAAAGACTTTCTGTGAGAACCTGTCAGCAGGGGGTCAGCTGGCCAGAGAGGAGGGAGCCCAGCAGGGAGTGGTGGGAGGTTAAGTTGGAATGGTAATGGGCCACCCACCACTAGGGCTCTAAAGACCCTTGTAAGGACTGGCTTTTTCTCTGAGTATAATGGAAAGTCACTGTAGGGTTTAAGCACAAGGGAAGCATGATCTAATCTCTTGAAAGGAGGGCTCTGCTTGCTGAGAGTGGTCTGTACAGAAGCATCAGTAGAAGCAGAGAATTCACTGAAGAGGCTACTGCAATAGTCCAAGCAGGAGACGCTGTGGCTGTAGCCAGAGAGACAGCAGATGATGGGGAATGGTCAGATCTGGATCTATTTTGCCATAACAAAGGCAGAGTGTGAGAAAAGTATAAAAACCGACCCTTGGATTTTTGGCCTAAGCATCCCCCCAAAATGGGGCTGTAATTAACTGAGATGGAGAAAGCTGTAGGAAGAAGGCTGTTTTCAGGAAAATTAGGAAGTAGTGTCCTGACATGCTGTGTCTGTGCTGCAGCCAAGAAGAGGCACCGTATCTACTGAACTATTTGGATTATTATTATACCCCAAACTGACTAAGTAACTGTGGTTCGCACCTCCAATTAGAGATAGAGAGGAGGTCACTGGGCATACAAATCTGCGTTTTAGGAGAGATCTGAGCGGGAAATATAAATTCATCTCCATCATGATGATCATTCCAAACCATGGATGAGATTATGAAGGTAGTGGGTGTAGGGCAAGAAGGAGGAGGACCAGGACCTGAACCCAGAGCTCCCCAGCATTGGGAATTGAGGATGATGCTAGGACCAGCACCCAGAGCTAAGGAGATCATGGAGGCTCTACTCAAATGTTAGGTGACCCTCCGTTGGTTATATGTGCAAATTAAAGAACCCAAAGAGCAACAACCAAAGCACTGGAGGGTGAATTGGAAGCCCCATGTCATGACTCGGGCTTAGTGAGTAGTCAGCTTCCCAAAGGTGAGTGGCTGGGAGGCAGCTTGTTTTTTGTCTATTTTATTTTGAGACAGGCTCTTGCTAAATTGCTGAGGCTGGCCTCGTGCATTCCTCCTGCCTCGGCCTCCTGAGTGGCCAGAATTACAGGTGTGCTCACTATGCCCAACCTTTTTCCTGGGGAATCCTCAGATGACAGGCCCTATCTGTCATCTTTCTGGGACCATTTTATTTCTCTAGAGAAAACTCTCTACGACTTCTTCAGGAGTGAGCGTGGTGGGGAAAGGCTTGGTTCTGCTCACTATGTGGATTCTCACTGTTTTCTGGACAGAATTTTACCCCACCCTGCACAGTGCCTGGAGTGCCCTAGAAAGTCTCTGATTCAATTTCTCCCAACAGTGACCCCCCAGCTCCTGGGATGGGGGAGTAGAGGCAGAGAGCAGAGGTGTGGGGAGCTTGGTGCTTCTTGGCCTTTCAACCATTCTTCTGTTTCAACCTTTGGCCTCTAAGGCACTGGTCTCCCATCCCTGAGCCTCTCTGGGATGGGAGCACGGATGCTCCCAGCCTCCCCCATTCTTTCTTCCCACATTCTGCACGCTTAGCTACTGTACCCCCAGGTACTGTCCTTCCTGCAGAAACTTGCTCTAGATGGCTGTTTCTATTTTTTATTATTTTACCAGCACTTGAGAGAGGCTTCAGGAGCGAAAAGAAATAGACTTGAATTTCACCTGCCATGTTTAACAGGAAGTCTCTTCTGTGTGGTCTCCGTGACCTCAGAACCCTATTTCCCCCCTCGTCAGAGGCCCGGACTCACAGCCTTCAGCCACCCATAGCTACTAACTAGAACTCAGGAGCCTTTTGTTTTCATGGGATTTGTTACTTCCTTTTTTTTACTTGTGTTTCTCCTTTATTTAGGAAAGGGATACTCATTTGCGATGGTGATGTAAAATTCTTTCTTTCCTAATTTAAGTTTTAAAAGAGTCGATTCATGGAAAACTGCTCCATGGTACGTGGAGAGGTGACTGTTTTGACAGGGATGGGTTAATGCTTGAAATTTGGGAGATGCCATACTATTTATAAAAATCATCACAGGAGGGATTTCAGGTCTCCTTACTTTGTCCCTCATGATCTGAGGACTTCTTTGTGGGCAGCACCAGGCTTCCAGCTGGCTAGCTCCCTGGGCCACTTCTTGGTTCTATTTTCATTCCTCCAGTTTCCATACATTTGATTTTCTTTCAAGTTGCTACTCTTGCTATATCTGGACTCCTCTTGTCCTAGAAATAAAGCTGGACACTGTTTCCAAATATTTCTCTTAAGTTGCTATTTATAAAATAAGTATACAAACCCAATTCCTTTGTTAGGAGTGTTTCGTTTGGTTTGATTAATCACAGAGAAACCGTCAGGGTCTGTGTGATAAAAACACCCTTCCCCCACATCAGGGCCATGGTGCCTTGAAGGGCACCTTGGTGGTTGCCCTGGTTTCTCTGTGAGGTTGAATGGGGACAGCTCTACTTGCTTCCCTGGATTTCTTCTTGGATATTCTTCAGCCCTACTCAAGTTCTTGCCTTAGACTCTAAGGTTTAGGATAAATCTGGCCAAATCAGTTTACATTCATTGCTCGCGACATCATTTAGACTTTATCTGAGGAGGTCCGGCTGGGGATCCCGGGGTAACCAATTTCTCTTGGTAACTATACCTCTCTTTAGATCAGCTCCCTGAGCTCTGCAACCCCCTGGAGAAGGAATGTACCCTTCCATCTGGTTCTTGGGGATCAAAACATTGATACCTCCAAGCCTCTCCTGAAGGTGTCAGGAGTCCGACTTTCACAGCAACGTCACCTTCCCCTAACCTTCTCTCTGGCTGCATTTGCTACCTCATCAGCAATCACCTCAAGGTGCCCCAGCACCCCTCAGAGCCTGCTTCCTGTCTGAGGCCACCTGGGGTTGGGGAGTCCTCTGCCAAGCAGAGATGGCCGCTAGGAGTCTAGGCATCCTGAGTTACCAGCCAGGCCTCCTCCTCCAGAGTCACTGCTAATTCCTCCTCTGCCAGAGGGAGAGGTGACAGAGATGACTGTCCTCTAGAGTTCTGCACCCCTTTGCCAAAATACATTTTTATAAATCATGAGAATCATAACTATGATTTTTCCAAGAAACATTCCTTTGTGCTACTGTTGAACTTAGAAAATTCTATCTTGTCTAATTTAAAACACCTCAATTCCTTTACATTAGAGACTTTTATTAAATCTAAATGGGGGATCCAGGTAACAAACTGATCTTGTTGCAATTTGAATATGTTTCCTCTGATTGTATCTTCACTGGAAGGAAGCTCCTGACTCACTCTTTCACAAGCTTGTGGCCACTATTAAGCTTCCTTCATCTCTATTTTGAGGCTGGATAGCACTAATTTTTCATCTTGTTTTTCCCCCAACCACTTTTAGATATTTCAATTGTTCCCTTCAGACTAAAATTTTTAGGATTATTTATAAACCTGGAGCTTAGAAATATATATAGAATATCATACAATGGTTTCACTGGGGCAGGGAAAGATAGAAGAATCACCTCTGACCTAGGTCGTGTGAAGGCATACCTATCTGCTTAATGCTGAATTATTCAGTTCTTGCCCCAGATTAACCTGCCATAAGGCACAAATAAACCCTGCCATCATGAATCTAGGTACACTAGAAATATTAGCCTCCTCTTCTTCTACTATAGTTTTGTATTTTACCAGTTCATTAACTTTTTACAGTCTTTTCAAATTCTAATCCTGAAATTTTAGAAATTAAAACCAGTAACCTTAATGCACCGCTAAAAATAATGGAGAATAGGAAAGTTTGTCATGAGTGAGCTGTCATTAACATAGACCATGTTTGTGTCCTTCCACAATGTCAGAATTTATTGAATAATACTAAATTCACAAGAGATACCACTTTCCTCTGTAGCAGTTCACTGAATATGGGTGGGTCACCTGGTAGTCATAAGCCAGGCAAACACAGGTACTTTTATTCCACATTTTACAATTGTTTTAGTCAGCTTTTTTTGCTGCTGTGGTTAAAAGATCTGACCAGAACAATTGTAGAGGAGGAAAAGTTTATTTGGTAGATCATAGTTTTGAAGGGCTCAGTCCGTGGACAGCCAGTTCCATTCCTCAGGGGTCAAGGTGAGGCAGAAGGTCATGGCAAAGAGAAAGAGTGTGGTGGAGGGAAGCAGCTCACGTGATGATCAGGAAGCAGAGAGAGACTCCACTCTCCCCGAAGCCACACCGACAGGGACCCACCTCCTTCAGTCATCCCCTACCTGTCTTCAGCCACCACTCAGTTAATCCCATTAGGGATTCATTCACTGAATGGGTGTAGGTTCTCATAACCCAATCATTCCTCCTCTAAGCCTTCTTGCATTGTCTTACACATGAGCTTTTGGGGGACACCTAACATTCAAATCATAACACAACTACACACACACACACACACAGAGGTTGCAGAAAGGCTAAGAAAGGGTTAAGAAGTCCCCATAAGGACTTCAGCAGGTTGAGTTGAGAGCAAAGGAAGAGAGCAGATACAGATGCAAAGAGTCACTGAGGGTGGTCAGAGTATGAGACCCAGCCAAGAATTGGTTCAGGGTGCAGAGATATCAAAGCTCAGGAAGTTATTCTAGGCCAAGGCTGGACTGCCGCAGTTTCAGTGTTGGCTTGAGATGTCAGCTTGGAGTGGGACTTCTGTGGTCATCATGGGCAGGAGAAACTGCACTCAGCTAAAGCCTGAGGACAGAGATTCCGAGGTTCATCGCTATGGCAATTTTCCTGGGAAAGGCCTGTGATGAGTGACCAGGATGGTCAGGGTCCTACAGTGTCCAGTCTCAGTGTGCCCCTCCTTTTATGGGTCTCCAGTGAGGGTTTCTCATCTGGAGAGGTTGATATGCTCCTTGTCCTGACATGATTTGGGGTGTCCATGTGTCCAGCTACTTCTTGATTTAACTTGATAAGTTGGCACATATAAGTTATTTATCAGTGTCTTATGGTCGTGCTGGGCATATGGTGAGGTTGTTTACTTGTACAAATAAGGTATAGAGTCTTTCTACCTTGGCATCTGTACTCAAAATGGAGCAGCTTATGGCAAACTACTGCTTTACAAAATGAAGCAACAGGTTTAGGCACAGCCTGAAAACTGCTGTTCTATACATCACAGAGTAATTTAAAGCAGGGTAAAGCCTGCTCTTCACAGAAAGGTAGTGATATTTTAAATTTTCTGCAACTTCAAGATCATAGAAGTGTGGGCCATTAACTTTTGTAGAAAATGCAGAGAGAGAGAGAGAGAGAGAGAGAGAGAGAGAGAGAGAATGAATAATAATACATCCCTATTTTTCTTGAAAGTGTGACCATCTTGGACATGAGCTGAAAGCCCTACACACTGAGTTATTTAAAGGGGATTCCCAAAATGATGAAATGACTCTGGGTGATGAGTTATTCCAACGCTAGCACCTTCTACAAACACCTAAGTGTACTTGTCATACAAGCTGGTGATTCTCCAGATCACGGGGGCAAGAGGTACCTGGAATTTACGGGAGGTGCCGTCTCACGCTCCTGTGTTCATCCCAAGTCTCCCAGCAGGACTGCCGATGGGTGGGCGGTGGTCACGCGTGCCCACACACAAGTTCCCTGACAAGGAGTCATTCAGACAGTGCCTGGTCCTTATGGAAAGACGGACTCCACATGTTCTCTCTCTGAGCACATTAACCTGTGGCTCTGGTCCTCAGATGGTGTCATAATCCAAAGACTTGTGGGGGGTCCAAAGTCCTCAACCAGGGCCATCTGTGAACGTCACACAAAGCCCTGAGCGCATGCAGTGGCTGCTTTAGAAGACTCAGCAAAACCAGGGAAGGGAGAGGGAGGAAAGCTCCTGATAAACCTCCTTGGTGTTGCCTGGTCCGGCTTTATTTTTTTCAAAGATGTCCCACTGTGAGCATTGGGATTAGGAACTCTCTAGGGCTGATCAGCTTTCTCCTTTGGAGAATGTTCATTCTGATTTTCTGCATGAGGCTGTTGCAAGTGAAGTTTCATGTTGTGTGTTCGCTGGAAATTTGTCAAGTAGAAAAAATACTCAGAAATGCTCTAGGCCAGGGTTTTCCCTCACACCAAAGGAAGACACTAAATAATCTACTAAGGAGTGAGGAAAACATTGGAGCTTCTATTTATTCTTAAAATCTCATCCTTTAGTTCTATTGTGTGTTTTATAATATACGTAATATTCCTTTCCAGCCATATGCCCCAGATTCTTAGTGGTTTAACACAATGGGTGTTAATGTCTCACTCATGTCTGGCTCTCCATGGGAGTCCCCTGGTGACCTACCTGGTCACAGAGGCCCAGCTTACTCCAATCTTTGTGCCCATCCAGGTCCTCAGAGTCTTCTTGGTTCAGTCAGTGGGTGCAGAAAGGTAGCTTAGCATGACAGCTGCTTAACTGTTTGGCCTGGAAGTGACATATCTAATCCCCTCACTTCCCGTTGGCATGCAACCCACATGGGCTTCATAGCTACGGTTTCCCCATCTTTGTTGTCAGCTGGCCCCTCTGTGACTTAGGACATGTATATATTTTTATGTGGCTGGGCAACTGTGAGGGCTATGCAAAAAGTTTGGAAACTAGTGTTTTAGAAACTGCAAAATTTGGAACAGCCAGGCCAGGCTTTGATTTCTTTCCCCTCCCAAAATGATACAAAGTTTGTAGTTTACTTCATCACTAAGACTAGGCCCAAATGGCAAATGCTACCTAGTCTGGGACGTCTTCACTGCTCCCAGGTCTTGGACCCAGGCAGAATCTGTAGTAGCCACATGTCCCAAGCCCCCAGGGTACAGGAACCTTGGACACAAGTGTTTCAGCAACTCTAACGGCTCAATCTCCATCTCTACCTGACTGTTCCTTGGGGTAACCAACGCTTCCCAGTTTTTCTGAGACTTTCCCAGTTTTTGTGCTTAAAGCTTCATGTCCCAAAAAAACTTCTCAGTCCCAGGCCAACCTGGACAATTTACCTGAGATGGTTTTGAAGCTTGAAGTTACACATTCTGGAAATGTCCCTAGTCCAGGCAAACCAGGACGGTTGCTCCCTGGGGATTGCAGGCTGTGTCCTGCTCTGAGTTGCTCCTTGGTGTGTAGAACTATGGTTTTCAGCCTGTGCCTAACTCTGAGTTACTCCACTTTATAAAGCAGTAGGTTGCCATGACTTACTCCATTTGGAGCACAAGTGCCAATGTAGAATTAATCCACACCTTGTTTGGGCAAGTAAACAACCTCCATCTGTTCAGCACATCCACCAGGCACAAATTGGAAATAACTTATTTGTGTCAATTTATCAAATGGGGAACATTTAGACCAGTGGGCAATTCAAATCAAACCAGAAACATCAGATACAAGGAAGTTATCAATCTCAATGGACATACTCTCCCCACTAAGACCTACAAAAGAAGGAGCCCCTCAAGAGTGGACACAGAAGGCTGGGGCTGTAGCTCAGTGGCAGAGCACTAGCCTCTCAAGTAACATTCCTTTCCATAAAAATAAACAAATAAAATAAAGACATTATGCCCATATATAACTACAAAAAAAAATTTTTTTTTTTTAAAGAATGGACACAGAGTCCCTCTGACCTCCTCACCTTGTCCCTTGTCATGAGCCTTGCCCAGGAAAATCACCACAGTGATGAATTTTTGACTTTCTGACCCTGGATTCGGCTCAGTGTGGTTTCTCCTGCCTGTGAGGATAACATGAGGCCCTCTTCAAATTGATACTTTAAGTGACACTGTGGAACTTCTGTCTGTTGGTCCAGACCCTTACTTTAATAATTCTGCAGAACTGGTTCCTTCAAACCCTTATCTGATCACCTACAGAGATTCTTTGCCTTCCTAGTTGCTTTCCACCTGTGGCTTCCTGAACCCGTTCTGTTACCTGTGTATCTCACTGTGTGACGCAGGATATGTGACTTGAGTGCTATTGATGTTGAAATTAAGATTGGGATGGAATAAAAGAATTTGTGATCACCTCAGGCATGACACCAAATGAACTGCTGGGAGCCATTAGCCAAGTAGGTATGACAATTTCCTTGCCAGCGTACCCCATGTTGCAGTGACATTGAATGTAGGTGACCTTGCTCAAGGACCAAGGCGGATTAGGGTGTTCCCGGTTTAAGATAATCGTGTTTAGGGCGTTCCCAGTTTAGGTTCCAGGTTTAAGGTTTAAGATTATTCCTGCTGGGAATAGGGCGTATCTTGCTGCCTGAGTTCCCCTTGAGTTCTCACGGGATTCAGACAGTATATTTGAGAGATAGAAGCCCAGTGGAGGTGTATTTGGGCAGAGAGTGTGGATTTGGGCAGAGAACGTGGATTTCCCCAGAACGTGTTTGTATACGGCTGGTGTGAGTTCGGGAATAAAGAGTTGCTGTTTGAATCTACAAGCTGTGTGGTGGCTCGTGCATTTGTGCCCAGCCAGACTGCGGCAATGAACCATGAGTATTTTTGGTGAATGAAAGCCAATGAAAGTAATGTAGCTTACGAATTTATTGTCATTCAATAAATTCTGACATGTGGAAAGACACTAACGTGTTTGGTGTATGTTAATGGCCTCACTCACTTGTGACACTCCCCCGACTGTCCTTCTAGCAAAGCTTCATTCTGTTATTGTCTCCTGCATAGTCTCTGAGGCCCCTGATGTTGTGACAAAAGATAACTTCCTCCTAATCTTTCCATGGGGACTTTAATTTCAGAAGAATACAGGAGGCTGTGACCAGAGAATGAGCAGATACAACCTGTTTCCCTCAGTGTGGACATGCGGGGCAGAGGACTGTCCATCGATGGTCAGAATCAGCTGTACCCTCTGTTCCCACGTGAAGGGCAACTGATGTGTGGATGCTGCAGGCTGCTTGCTGTCCCCAATGGGGAAGTTTTCTGAGGCTCCCTGTGACGTGAATATGGGATATGTCTGCCTTCATAACCAGAAGGAGGCTGCAAATGATTCCATATTGATTTTCATGTTCATGAAACTGTAATTAGTGGCTGATAGGACTGTTGAGGACTTGTCAGGATTTCATCCCTTGAGTTAAAATATGTCTGCTGACAGCTGACGGAGGTGGAGTTATCATGGGGCACACAGGGCACACAGGGCCACATCAAGCAGGGCTTGGACTCAGAAGAAGAGCTGGTGACAGAAGATGTGATGACATGGGGGAGGGCTGGGGGAGGTGACGATGAGCAGGTGGAACGGGATCCTGGTGTTCTCTGCAGGTGGGCAGCAAAGAGGATTGTCAGCTAATAGCAGGACCCCTGACAGGTGGGCAGAGAAGTATTTTCAATCTCCAAAAGATGACAGCAAGAAAAGGCTAGAGCCACATCTCACAGGGACTAGGGCTTGAGGCAGGTCAGCCCCAGAGGGGCCTCCGGGCAAGTACAGTGAGCTCAGCTGGGCCATGAGGTCAGGGCGAGTCCAGCAGTGGACACTCCTTGTAGGGAACAAAGGGACCCACTTCTTGGCAGAGGAAGATGCAGAGATGTGATGCCAACCTGCCCCAGGGCCACAGGTTTTGCGCACTGTGAACACAAATGGAGTTACAATCCCATCCTGCCTATACCTCCCGGCTCCTGACCTGCTTGGCTCACCAGCCTCTCGGAACCTGCCTCCTCGTATTCCTGCTACTTTTTGGGAGTCAGGAGATGTCCCCAGGAGCACAGCCCTTGCTGCAAGCAGTTGAAGGGAGGGGCCTTGCCACTGGCCTGCGCAGGGCCCCTGAGGGTGGCCTTCCTCGCCAGCTTCGTAACTGGGCTTCCTGGGGCTGCCCTGGGGTCTGCAGCAGGGGGAGGTAAGGGGTCTGGCTCTCTCCAACTCTGTGTCTCTTGTCATGGACGTCTGGCACTGCCTGTGTCTGGAGCCTCACCAAGGGTTTCAGAAGATGATCCCTCCTTTTAAGGCTGGTCTCCGTTAAGGAGGGAAAGCCGTTCCCCAGCTGGGCCCGGGGGAAGGGCCCACTATCCCTCCATCCTCACTTCTTTTCCTTTCTTGCCCAAAGGCCTTCTTCCTCTTTCAGGTAAGGGACCCCAAAGCATACCCACCCATCAACCTGTGTGGACAGATGTCCTAAGAGGCCACAGGCCCATGGGCTCTGCCCCTGCAGAGCAGCTGGGGCTTGGATGGATTGCTCATCTACAATACGATGTCCCTGTCCCTCCCCCCAAACCATGCCAAAGGATGAAATGGGATGCTTTTGAAGGTACTTAAAAAATATCATAGCCAATTTTGAATTAAAGTATGTTGTGGAAAAACTTAGTCCTTATTTTTGGGGTAACTGAGGGTACGTCATGGACTGTAATAAATAATGGGGCAATTAATAGGATCCAAAAAGGATCCTATAAGATTCCTACGAGGTGGAAGGATTAGAGCCTTCCTTTGCTAGCCCTCTCTTTCTCCTCCCGGAGAACAGTTCAATGGAGTTAGTCAAGGAAAAGGAAATGTGGGGAAGCTGCGAGCCCAGGTATTTTTTAGGTAGCTGCAGTTATTCCGAGTACACAAATTTATAAAGTATCTTCACTTAACCTGTCATAACCACTTACAAACTTAAGAGGACATTAATTAAAAAAAAGACAATCATCATCAAAAAGAGAAAATCATACAAATAGGAGAATCAGCAGAAAGAAGATTCTCGGTTGCTTCTTTGAGTACTAGAAAGTTGGACCTCTGGTTCCTGAGAGTACTAGGCTCTAAAGGAAACCTTCTTTGGGTCATTAGTAGCCTTTAGGGCTTTACAAACAATAAGAAAAGCAAGAAGAGACTCATTTTCGATTTTCCAGGGAATTGACAATCACTGCCGTATGGGCCCTTAGAGAGCCATAGGTGGACCTTGCTCTTGTGTTTTTTCTGGGGGGTTTAAAGTTTCCCCATGTGCTTCAGGATTCTGCATCAGCCATGGCCTCACTTATACCAGCCTTGAGTTTGTTAATTATGAGTTTTTCTCGCCCAGCATTAAGAGATGGTTGAAAGATGCAGGGGAGCTTTGTCCCATGTATTGAGACCTCATCTGGTGAGGTTGAGTTGACCTGTCCACGTTTTCTGTGGAATTATGGACAAGGAAGAATTACAGACAATGTGCTTTGTAAGTGTGTTTCCTCCCCCCCTCCCTCCCGCTGTCCCTCCTTCCTTCCTTCCTTC
>NW_026000037.1:15112059-15152970 GCF_001458135.2 Marmota marmota marmota
CCTTCCTTCCTTCCTTCCTTCCTTCCTTCCTTCCTTCCTTCCTTCCTCCCTTCTTTTAAGAAATAAAAAAGATAGCTCATGGTGACTGGGGCATCAACTATTTCTGGATCAATTACCCATCACCTTGAGTATCGAGCCATGAGGCTTATTTAAGGAGGGATGTGGGGTCAGTTGTGAATAATCCTGTGACTGACTGTGACTCTTCCACCAGAATCTACCGTGGCACCCTCTACCTGTTACCATGAAGTTCTTCCTGCTTGTGGTGGTGTCCGCAAAGAGCTCAGCCAACCTAACCAAGATCCCTTGCGGGTGGAGCTCAGGGAGGAGGATGAGTAGGAGTCATCTTTTTTTCTCTTTGTTAGGTTCAGAGGAATTATTACTATGCCCATTTACTTAAAATAGCAGCAAATTTTCCATCTGAGTCTTCTATGAATAAAGAAGGTTTGAGCAGACAGTAGGACACAGTTTTGGAATCTAGAGATAGACACTCTCTACTTTTAATTCTCTGCAATGCCATCAGTCAGCCTGGGCTCTCCTGAGTTTCTTCCTTCATAAATGGAAATTAGATATGTTTACTTCAGGAAGTTTTAGGAGAATAATAATTATGATAATAATTATTATTTTTGTAATTGGGGATTGAGCCCAGGGGTGTATTGACAGCTTACAGAGGTGGAGTTATCATGGGGCACACAGAGCACACAGGGTCACTGAGCTACATCCCCAGCCCTTTTAAATTTTTATTTGGAGGCAGTGTCTCCCTAAGTTGCTGAGGCTAGCCTTGAACTTGTGATCTTCCTGCCTTAGCCTCCTGAGTTGCTGGATTACAGATGGGCATCATTGTGCCCAGCAAGGGGAATTACTTAAAGACCACCTTTTAGTGTTCCAAGTCACTAGGTGGAAAGTAATGGATGTGAAGGAATTTTTGAGAAGAAATTTGTTTAATATGAATTAAGTGACCTTTGGGATTTAGCTAAGATACAGAATGATCTTTAGGCTCAGCAGAACTATCATGTTGAAAAGAGCCATAACTCATATCTATTAGTGGAAGCTTCTGTGTAAGAGAATGATTTGGGCCCTTCTTGAGGTTTAAACATGTCTGAGGCCCACCTTGGAAGATTCATTTTAAACGGAAGGATCACTTAAGTTCTTTCTGCATTTGTATTACCTTTGTTAGGATAGACTGAATTTTTACCTACAATGAAGAATCAATATATAATTGCACGGTTTCCCACACATCAACCCCTGTTTTCATTTTTTCCCTGCAGGCAAAACTGTGTGGAGCTTTATCCTGTGTTCTTGATTACATTGTGGATGGCGGGATGGTACTTCAATGAAGGTACTCAGGAAATACAAGTCAACTCTGTTCTAGTGAATATGGTGCTTAAAAATAATTACAATAATTACAATTATTGATCCTGAAAATGATCTTAAGCAAAATAAGCCATGTCTGCATAAATATGTGTGGTAGATTTGCCAAATTTGACCCTTGTGATTTAATTCAATAATTAAAAAAATATTGGAACAAACTATATGCTGGGCACTAGAGGATGAAAAGAACGTGAACTTTTTGTCTTCAAATCCAAGAATTTAATTAGAATTAAATTATTAGAATTAAATAGTCACCTGAATAATTATAGTTAACATTTATGGAACACTTACTATGCTAGGCATTATTATTATTATTATTTAAAAAATATCTTTATTTATTTATTTATTTATTTATCTTTAATGTGGTGCTGAGGATCGAACCCAGTACCTCACAAGTGCGAGGCAAGCGCTCTACCGCTGAGCTATAACTCCAGCCCCCACTAGGCATTATTTTTAAGTGTTAAGTCTCATGTATAAGATTTCTAGGATTTACAACCTTCACATGATATAGAGTCTATAACTAATTTCTACTTTACAGATGAGGAAACTGAGGAACGGAGAAGCTAAGTAATTTGTCTAACTTGACTTTTACCCAATAGAGGGAAAATAGCCCTAGGAGGGGATGTTGACATTTATTTGTCCTACAAACCTATGTACCTTTTTAGAAGGATCCCCCCCAAAATAGTGCTACTGTTTATAGATAGCAGTTCTACAAACATCCCCTGTTCTTTGACTCTGGGATCCCTGGTGAGCTCCGGGCTTTATCCAAACTGCCAATCCACTCAGTAGGGAGTCTGACCAGCATGGGCCACCTTGGTTGGAGAAATTCAATCCCTTTGATTTCTGGTGACTTTTATGGCCTCATTTATATCTGCACTTGATTACTAAGAATGAAACCCAAATCCAGCTGCTTCCAGAGGAAACCCCATCCATCTCTCTCTTGTAATTTTTACTGTCAACTAAGGAATTTCAGATCAAATGACCTTTAGAGAAAGGCTCTTTAACTTTATTCCAACTCATGCTTTTGTCCCTTAACGACATGAATGGAAGTGGCTGTTCCCCTCACATGAGGGCATATTAATCACTAATAAGAAAAGCGCCTTTTGATAATGGGATTCTGTCTCAGCCATTTGACCCTTTGCGTGTCCCTGTGATGGGCAGAATGAGGCCCACGGCATGGCAGGAAAGGGCTTCTTGGGTATCTTATGATTTTCTTTTCATTCTTTTTCTTCCAAAGTCAGCTGCCCATTAGCTGCTCCTCGTCATTTTCTTTAGCTTTATGGGAATCATTCACTGGTTAGGGTAGAACCCTTCAAGTTCCTCAGACACCAGGCATCTCTGTCACCAGCCCTTTGCTGGGTCCCCTCTTCTCATCCTTCAGCATCCGCAGACCAGCGCCCTCACCTCAGGGCCCTTTCTGAAGGTGGCCTCCTCTAGCTCCTCTCTGTCCTTCCCTTTCAGTTTCTTCACAGCTGTTTCAAATCTGGGATTTTCTCCTCCATTCTTTTGTTTGCTGTCTGACTTTGCTGATAGAATACAAACCCTCTAGGGGCTGGGGTCGTGGCTCAGCAGTAAAGCGCTCACCTAGCATGTACGAGGCCCTGGGTTCGATCCTTAGCAGCACATAAAAATAAATAAATAAAATAAAGGTATTGTGTCCAACTACAACCAAAAAATAAATATTAAAAAAAATCCTCTAAAGGCAGGGAGCTGCTTACCCAGTCCTTAGAATAACACTTGGAATACAGTAGAAATAAAAAAAAAATCTTTATGAGCAAGTGAAAGTAGCAAACCTAATTCCATCCAGCATATCACAGTCCCACACATGGACGTTGATGAGAGGGCTCTGGTGGCTTGCATCTGGGAGGGGCCTTCACAGGGAGGACGCAGATATTCGCATCCATCAGGATAGCCAGATATCATATTGAAATTCCTCCTCCTCCTCCCCCCCCCTCCTCCTTCTTTTGAGCTAAAATTCACATGTAGCAAAATTCACAGACCTTGAGTGTTTGATGAGTTTTGAAAGGTGTACAAGTCTCTGTGAGCCTAACCCTTATCGAGGGACAGAACATGGAAGTTTGCTGCTGGTGCTCCCAGCCCTGCCTGTTTTCACTCCCTTCCGGATGCAAACACTGTTCTGACTTTTTTATCTTTTGGTTTTGCACACGCCAAACCTTCATGTAGCTGGAATTGTGCAGCATGTACATTGTAATGCTCTACTCCCACAGCAGAATGTTCTTGAGGTCGCCATGCTGTTGTGAGTAGCGGTGTCTTTTCCCTGCTGACTAACTGTCCACTAGGTGCCTCTACCACAGCTGGTTATCGATTCTTTTGGCTAATTGCAAATAAAGCTGCCATGAACATTCTTGTACAAGTTTTTATGGGCACATGCTTTCATTTCTCTTGGGTAAATACATAGGAATGGAATTACTGGGTCAATAATATGTCTAGTTTTTTAAGAAACTACCAGAACTTTTCCCAAAAGGGCTATAGCATTTTGCGTTCCTAACAAAACTGTATGAGGATTCCAGTTGCTCCCACACCCTCACCGCTTTGTATTGTTCTTTTAAAATTTTCACCATTCTGGTGAGTGCAGAATCTTTTGCACTCCTGCAACTAACAGACCTGACCAGATCAATTGTAGAGGAGAAAGAATTTATTTGGGTGCTCATGGTTTCAGAGGTCTCAATCCATAGATACCCGGCTCCATACCTTGGAGCTCAAGATGGAAGAGGGTAGTGGAGGGAAGCAGCTCAGATGATGATCAGGAAGCATAGAGAGAGGTCTCCACTTGCCAGATACAAATATATACCCCAAAGCCACACCCAAACTCCCATCTCCTCCACCACTTCAGTTACCACTCAGTTAATCTCTATCAGGGGACTAATTCACTGATCGGGTTAAGACTCTCACAACCCAATCATTTCTCCTCTGAACCTTCTTGCATTGTCTCGCATGTGAGCTTTTGGTGGACACCTTACATCCAAATCAGAACACCAAGTAACATAATAAATTTTGTTTTGCCCACTCCGTAACTTAATGTAGTTGGAATTGTACATTTGTCAAAACTCATAGAGCTATGTGGTATGTCATTGTAGTTTTTTTTTTTTTTGGTACCAAGGATTGAACCCAGGGGTGCTTGACCACTGAACCACATCCCAATTCCTTTTTATTTTTGATTTTGAGACCAAGTCTCACTAAGTCACATAGAGTCTCACTAAGTTGTTGAGGCTGGCCTAGAACTTGTGATCCTTCTGCCTCAGCCTCCCAAGCTGCTGGGATTACAGGTGTGCACCACCATGCCTGGCCCTCGTTGTAGTTTTAAGGGGCAGTCTCCTACTGTCGAATCTTGGTAAAACATTTTCATGTGATTATTGGCATTTTGGTTTGTCTTCCTATGAACTGTCTATTCAAATATTTTGACTATTTAAAAAGTTGTTTTTTTCCTAATATTTTGTTTTTTAGTTGTAGTTGGACACAATACCTTAATTTTATTTTTATGTGGTGCTGAGGATCAAACCTAGTGCCCCACACATGCTAGGCAAGCGCTCTACCGCTGTAGCCACAACCCCAGCCCCAAAGTTGTTTTTCTTTTATTATTGAATTGTATATTTTTTTCACATACACATTTTGTAAATATTTTCTCTGTCTCCATATCTTATTTTAAAAAACTACTGCAGTGTTCTTTCTTTTTTCTCTTTCACAGTTTTTGCCGCTATTTTGGGACTGGTGTACATATATGGCCGTCACAAGTACTTCTGGGGATATTCAGAAGCTACTGAAAAAAGGTAAGGAAAATCCAATCATGTTGTATTTATGCAAGGTGCAGCAGAGAAGCCTGAGTTCCTTTCCTGATCCTGAGAGCTATCAAGAGCACCAGAGTCATCCATGTGGCCCGAGGCCGGGTCTTGCAGTCCACACAGAGGCGTAACAGGGGGAGATGGAGGCCTGAAGCTGCTCTGCATGCAGACGTTCCCAGTCCTTGCAATAGTTCTGCATCCTCTCTGTAAAATGCAGGGAGATCATCTTGTCCAGTCTCCATAATCCTTTGAGTGATCAAAGGAGTGAACTGACCTCTGTGGCTGGGCATCTGAACTGACCTCTGTGGCTGGGCATCTCCTTTAGTTTATGTGACAAAGCAAAAATTTCAAATGGCAAAAATACAAGTGTTCTGGGCAGCGTTGACAACGTGGCAAGGCTCCCAGCTTCCTCAGAGTGGCCCAGGTGGTCACTCCTTTCCCTGTCCCCCCTGCAGGATGAGTGGTTTGGAGCTGAGTCTGAGGACGTTGTCTCTGTCGACTGTTCTCAGCAGCCTGGGGATTGCAAACTGCTGTCTGGAAGAGTACCTGGACCTCCATATTACCAAGAACCTGAGGCGGCCCTTCTAGCTTCTTCTCTTCCCTTTCATTCCTACAAAAGCTGCCTCCACATGGTGTCATTTGTTAAATAAATAAAAAGAAAAGTCTTTATTTTGTTTTTCTTGGAATGGCTTTGTGGGAACACATCCTTTAGAGAATATATTTCCTGTTTATTTCAGGGTGGAATTTTCTGGGTGGGTCTATCCATGTCCTCAGTGGACATGTATCAAGCTCTAGTTTTGGAAGTGCATGTTGAAGTCACGATTGTTTTTGTGGGGACACAGCAGCCTGACCTGTGGGCTGGGCTTTCTGTGGATCGCTGACATAGCCTGCCTCTGAGACAGCCTCTGTCTTGATGGAAAGTTCCCGACAAATATTGCTAAGGCAACCGAGCCTCCTGCTCTGGTGGCTTGGAAGCATGGGGTGGCTGTAAGGGGAGAAGTCAGGCAAACACAGAGTAGCCACAGAAGAGAGCCAGCAACTAACAGCACAGGTCACACCGACTATGAAAATGTACTTCATAAAGAAAAAAGGAAAAAGAAAAAAGGTATCATCTTAAGGAACCACCGAGGAATTGGATGCTGAGTAACTCTTCTTGGCCCTGGGTAGAGGAAACAGGGTCCTATCATCAGCTGTAGAACCTGGATTGGGTTCTGCTGCACATCTGGGGTTTAGGGCGTGACAAAGCATGTCAGCAGAACCCAGGTGGCTACCCTGAGCCTGAGCGGCCGTCACTGGCAACACGCAGGTGGAGTTTCCTCTTTTATAAAATGGGAACGTTTCTACCTCATAGCTCACAAAGACCTTGGGAAAGTGTCATAAAACATCTTAACATTAGGAGAAGAGCCCTCCGTCAGTTTTTCCAGAAAAACTGGCATCTAAATACTAGTGTTTCCAGATCAGTAGGGCAGGAAGACATAGCAAGCTCCCGGTCCCAAATAGCAGTTTGAATATCCAGACACACGCAGTGCAGGTCTGCAGTGGGGCCCTGGGGTGTTAGCCCTGCCTTCCCGCTCCTTGCCTGCTTGGTTTTGGACGAGCAGTGAAGACTCCAGGGCCAGGCCACCCTGTCCTGTCCTGTCACTTGCTGGCCATGCTACTCCAGCAATTCATAGCTTTTTATCAGTTATGATGGTGACTTGAATTGGGACATATTTTTTTTTTTTTAAATACTTGGAAGACAATGAAGGAAGAGAGGGCACAGATTCTTGACTCGATAGCATCATTACTGCATGATCATGTCCTTTACAAGTGGGAATAAAAAATACCTTCCGTATCTTATACTATAGTATGTTTAAGGAAGTCCTATTTTTCACTTAAATTCCTTTTGGGCAGTGTAAACCATGCACAGATGTATACACACACACGCACGCACACACACACACACACACGCACGCACACACACACACACACACTTTTGGATAAACGACGTGGAAATAGTGAGTGTACAAGCCTATCAAAACTTTGCATCTTAGAGTTTGTTTCCTTTATTCTAATTCCATGGTCACCAAGCTACCTCTTGACTATTTTAACTCCTATTAGATTTGGCTACATGGAGCAGATGTACTGGCCAAAGAGATGAGAGTTTCTGATAGATTTGACAGTTGTACATACATTTTTTAGTATATTAGAATTTTGTCAAATTTTATTTAGAAATCAGATTCACTACCTAAAAAGAGTCAATGTCACAATGAGAGTTTCTATGAATAGAGTCTTAAGAGGCAACAAAACCAAAAGATAGTGTGAGTTGTTTGAGCAAACATCCTGTTAGAGAGAATCAGCTGTGAAAGACCCACGTGAGGCCCTGGGACCATGTGAATATGGAGAAGAGGGTATCAGGCAATTCATGTGACTCGCATTAGGTGTAACAATGGTGGTGTTGGTAGGGACAAGAACACCTTTGTTTTGGGTCCATTTCTGATGATGACTTTGTTCTGTGGTCTATTTTTTCCACTCCCCCCAAACAGTTTTGAAATATATTGTTTCACTATGCTTTTTAAAGTTTGATGGGAGACTTAGGACAGGTCTTCTAGAAAGGGAGAAATGGATTCACATGCATATAACTTATTAATAAACTGCTTGCAGAAGGGGAAAGGAAAGGGAGTGGGGAGAAAGGACTGAGCAGAGGAAGAAACCAAGCAAGCGGGTAGCCAAGTCCCCACCTCTGCTGACCCTGCAGGGAGCTCTGGAGCACACCTAGTGTCTCAGAGTGTGTCCAGCATGTTAACTCCTTTCCTATCCTGTACAGTGAGGCACTGGATAAAGTCACTTACAAACTTGTAAGCATTTTCAATTCTGGGGGTGGGTGCAGGCAAAGCCAGGCTGGGCTGTGGCTTTGAGAGATGTTATGTGGGCTGTAGAAATAAGAACTCGAGGAGGGCGGGGATGTTACTGATAGTGTCCCCGGTAGTGGAGTGAGACCCCTATATTAATCCCCGCTAACATATTGATTAATTTTGTGTTCATGCAGTACTGAGATTGAACCCAGAGGTGCTCTTCTACTGAGCTACATCCTCAGACCTTTTTATTTTTTGAGATTGGATCTTGCTAAGTGGCCCAGACTTGGCCTTGAACTTGCGATCCTCTTGCCTTAGCCTCCTGAGTAGCTGGGATTATAGGTGTGTGCCACCATGCCTGCTTTATTTCTTGATTCTTGCCCCCGCTGCCAAATTTTTATTCTCCATTTTCCGAGTGCTCTGAATGTGCCAGCTGGAAATTGAATTGCTATGGTACTGAATGGATAAATGGACCCCAAGATGTCCCCTGCCAAGGAGACTTCTCCCTTCCCTTGGTCATACCCTCCAGAGTACACCAGCAAATTTAGAAAGTTTCAGTTGTGAGGTTGGATTAAAAAGGGCAGGAATGATTGATGTCTATTGTTAAACAAATCTCTAAATCGTGACATCCAAATTTTGAGAAAAGAACGGCAGTTAGTCAATTAAAACCCAGGCATAATTCGTCCACTTATTTTAATGCTGGAGATCCAGGGAGAATCCCAAAATGAACTCTACTTGGGATTGATTCAGATAATGATCATTTATTTTTGTTTTGTTTTGTTTTGTTTTTCTTTAAAAGTGGTATGTCAACATCACCTCATTTCTACATTTCAGAGTCCTGTACATCTCTTAAAAGGAAATAAGCAATGCTCAATGTACAAAGTAAAAACAGAAAACTAGAAAAATCTGAATCAAATGGAGCCAGTTGCCATAGGTCATACAGTACAAATTAGTCATTAGATGTAATCTGAAGTGCAATACCACTGTTGTGATGATGAGTGAAGGAATGAAATAAAAATACTCTATTTTAAACAAACAGTATATATATATTTATATGTATATATTTTTTTTACAGATAGTAGACCCAGTGATATCTGCAGTATTGTAAAAACTTATGTACAAATAACTTTTTTTTTAGACATTACATATACATCAGCACCGTAGTAAAAACAAAACAAAACAACCTTATTAAAATCTACCTCTCTATTTGTTGGTCCCAGGACTGAGCGGCTGGAGGAAGCTTTGAGGAGATGATGGAGCCTCCCCCTCTCCATCAGCCTCCTCCAGCTCCTCCTCATTGCTTATATATTCATTTCCTGAACCTTGCAGGAAAGGGTAATAATTATGAATCTGTGTCTTCGCATTTGTTTTCTACTTTTTGGTTTTCATCTGTTTCCTCTCAGCTTCCCTCCCCATTCAGGAAGTTTACATCACCCTGCCACCACCTTCCATCAGCCAGGTGCCTCTGGCCTCCCCTCCTGCCCTTGGCTGAGCAGGTCTAGACTCCTGGCAGATGCAGAGCAAGTCAAGGGCGATGCCTGCCTGCCTCCTCCGCACAGTCCTCTGCCCAGCTTTCCCCTGGAACTCGCCTTCGGCCAGTGCGGCCTCCATGGGTTCTGAACTCCTGTGCTGAGTTGTATGTTGGTGCACAGAAGGGAGCCATCAAGTAGGACACGAGGGGACCAGGGACAGGAGGAAAGTCCATTCAACTTGTGCCACTTTGCCTCCATGGGAGGGGAGGCAGACCAACAGACATGGAGGTGTCACTTAGGGTGGAGCTGAGAACATCCGAGGACACCTGCACAGAATTCCCGAAGTGGATCATCTTGCCCTTAGGAAGGAACCTCCCCCAGTTCACTATCCAAATCTGGAAGGTGGAGCTATTGATTTTTCTGCTCCTCCATCTCTGGGGTTTTATATTGGTGTTTGATGATGAGAAAGATGTTGTGCAAGGCCAATTTTAGAATGACAACCCTGGGATTCTCACCAAGAGAGTCAGAACTGGTGCTCTCCAGGCCACTCCTCTCTGGGGGTATCAGAAGTATCAGACGTGTAGCTCATGTAAACCCACACCCAAATATCAGCGCAGCGCACTCCGTTCCAAGCAGACATTCGTTCCACTCTATGCAAGTGGGAGAAAGAGTCTCCAGTGTCCCCTTGGCCTCCCAGGCATTGTCTCAGTTTTGCATTTATTCTGACTTTGCTCCAAAGCTTCACCTCTTCTTGGATGGTCTTTAAGGAGAAGCAAAGGCAGGCTGGGGTGCAGTGAGGGGGTCCAGAGGCAGGGGTGAAGGAGGAGGGCTGGCTGACCCACACAGTCCAGCAGGGGTCCCTCCACCCTGTGGTCACCAGGAGCAGATGAGAGCCACCTGCATGTCTATTATTGTATTGACCCCCAAAGACTCCGCTCAATCTGGAGTGGTGATTGGCATGGGGCAGCTCCTTAGGACTGCCGGAAGGCCCTTTTCAATCTCAGCTGGCCTGAGGTTTGTGGGCAGGGACAGAAGACAGGCCTGCACGATCCTTTGGGATCAGTCCCTGTTCTTCCTGCCTGTTCTGCAAATACAGGAGCGTGTCTGGAAGGCGCTTCTCTTCCCACTCAGAGACTGGAGCGTTTCTGACCTGCACCTGCCTGTGCGGTGGCTAGCAGCCTCTGTGGGACTCTCCCTGGCTGAGGCTCTGTCTCGTGTGTCTCCTAAGCTGTAGTCCCTGGACCTGGAGCAGGAGGGCTGGCGGTACCTCACCTCTGGCCACAGTCCAGTCCCTCTGGGCTGGAGCAGCTCTTGCTGGGTCGGGCGATCACAGGGGGCGCTGAGCAGAGGGGCTTCACTTCCTTCGTCTTCCCCGCCTGCCCTCCCCATCTCCTCTTTTACAGCAGGGGTCGGCATGGCGTCTCAGCTCGATTGCTGTGTGAAAACCAGCTGAACGAAGCCCCACTGGGCCATGGTGGACACCTGGATCTTCCACCATCAGCCAGCTGTAGTTTTGCTCAGTTTACGTGGGTCAAAAAAACAAAAAAACAAGGACGGGTCAACATCCTGTTTCTTTTCCATGTGGTAAGCTTGTACCACTGTAGCTGTGGCTCCCGGGACCCCTCTTGACTAGGGGTTACCAAATAATTCATCAAGCTCTTGCATCCACTCATCCCCTGGCCCGCTTTTGATGATGGAGTCCACTAGGTCTGCACTGTCCGGGAGTCCAGGGAAGGAAGCCCCAGCGCCTTCGCTGTAATTGTATGGCATGTCCTGAGGAGGGTTCCGCTCATAGGCTTGACTCTGGCTGCTGGGGGCAAAGCTGCCACTGGGCATCTGCTGCTGCGCTGGGGGCTGGCTGAAGGCTGGCATGCCAGGGACACCCTGGTTCAGCCCAGACATGACCATAGGCCTCGCCTGGCTGGTGCCCTGCTGCCCCGGGAGTGGCGGCATCATCTGCCGACCCATGGCAGCCGGGTTGAGGGTTCTCACTGTGCCAGTGTTAGCGTCCATAACCGACTGGCTCAGTCCCTGGGGGAAGTGCTGCTTGGTCAGTCTGGGTTGGCCGGCTTGAAGTGGGTAGCTGGCGCCATTGTTGAACGGGCCCAGTTCTCCACTAGTCCTTCCGGGCATTCCCTGCAAGCTCCTCTGTTGCCAGCTTTGTGCTCCTTGTTGGACAGTTCCCATGATGCTCTGAAGTCTTGGAGGGGCTTGGGGCCTTGGTAAGGCCTGGCCCACTGGGCCTTTCATCTGCTGGTGCTGCTGGGTCAGGGCTGAGTTCACCAGCATGCTCTGACCAAAGCCACTCACCATGCCGACCCCTTGGCCAGAGGCAGGCTGCCTCGGCCCCTGGGCTTGGTTGTGTGTGATGCTCATGCCACTTTGGTTTGGGTGCTGCAACATTTGGGTCATTCCTGTGCTCATACTGTACATTCCTGGCTGGCTGGTAGGTGTGGTGCTGTAAGGGGCCAGTCCCATCTCTGACTGGGCCGCAGCTGTGGCCATCGTCCCTGGGTTCTGGGAGGGCCCCATTCCCATCATGCCTGCGTTCTGTGCCATCAACCGTGACGTTCGCATGCTCTGGAGGGCTGCCTGGCTTCTCACGGCTGCTATATCCTGGGGTGAGCCTGCAGGAAAACACAGGACACTCATCACTCACTCTCCTCCATAAACATTATACTGTGACAAGTCGCTGGAATTTCCTTTGGAAATGACAAAATCCTTAATATGAAAGGATTTACTCTGATAATATATCTTTAATAAAAATGATTATTATTTTTTCTAATTATAACATATGCTGATTATGCAAAATTTGGAAATTATTGAAGAGCACAAAGACAAAAATTAAAGTCACCCAAATTTCCGCTACTTTTTGTACTGGGAATTGAACCCAGGGGTACTTAACCACTGAGTCACATCCCCAGCCTTTTTTTAAATTTTGAAATAGGGTCTCACTAAGTTGCTTAGGGCCTCTCTAAGTTGCTGAAGCCGGTCTTAAACTTGCACTCCTCCTGTCTCAGCCTCCTGAGTCAGTGGGATTACAGGTGTGCATTTCAGAAGCAAACTCTCTCTCACTCTTCTGGATATGATGCCATCAACCCAACAGGATACCATTTTCTTTGAAGGTGAGGGGGGAATTCATCTCTCCAGCTAAATTAAGAGGAAATGTCTGATCACGCTGCACATTCTATTTGTGAAGTGGAATGTGGCTCAGTAGCGAATGCTATCAATGGAAACCATTAGGTTGATTTCCCTGGAGACTGGAGTAGGATTTGAGAGGTCGGATGTCATCGCTTCTGCCCAGTAGCTATTTTGACAAATGGGACATTTTTTAGATCCATCCTGTAGATTTCCACATGCTCTGGATTCTCTGACTCATACATGTCAGTTCAAACTGATCATCTTCTAGAGCTAGAAAAAGAAATCATCTTGTTACTTGCCACTTGGCAATGAACTTTGTAGCAAAGTCTACCCTTTCCAATCTGCAGTGACTGTGAACTTCTCTCTGCAGATCACCAACCAACAGTTCTAATGACGCTGTTTAAATGTTGGCCAGAATATCTATTAGCACCAAGTCATTCAACTTCAATTAGGCATTTGAATGAAGCCCTTCTTTCTGATTCCCATAACATTTCCAGACCAGCCAAGTGAATGGAAATGTCACCTGTGGAACACCAGTCAATGTTGTAAAGGGCTGGGAGGAGCACAAAAATAGATTTTTTCTATGGCTCTGCTAATGATTAAGTCTATGGGAAAAAGAAAAATAGTTCTTTTTCCTGGACATTTAAAGAAGATGCAGCACAGGAGCTGATCGATATTATAAGCAAATTTGATCCCATCTGGAACTGTGATGAGAAACCAGCTGAGAACAGTCTAACCTTGTTAAGCCTGGCACCCTGGCAGATAACTGAAGCATGTTTTTGTCTTCCTGATGGGGGTTATTGATTTCTGGGCAGCAAATACATCTCCATATTTTCTTCCTTTCTTTAAGAAATAAAATTATGGGAATTTTGATTATGACTTAAGTTTTTGTGGCTTCTGATCAATATGAGGCAACACTGAAAAATGAAACAGTACTGAGGGGAAACTGAAAGATCTAGAAACTTAAATCCCTAGAAGTATTTCAATTTTTTTTTTAAAGATTAATTATATCCAAGTGATTTTTGGAAAAAAATCAAACCCTCTTGGTCAAACACTGGATGGTAGTATCTCCTTCAACTTGTAATCTTGTTATAAAGTTTTGTGACCTTCACCACTGAATTTGTATCGACTGCATGGCCAATCAGATCGTGAAATGAGTTATTGAGTTGTTTACAAAAAATTTAAGGGAAAAATATTGCTGATTGGATAGACTCAGATTATATAAACAGACTGATGGAGATGATGGCTGGAAACAGATTAAAGGACTTTCATAATTTGGACATTTTAGTTTTATATTTATAATGGATGTTGAAGGACCGAGTATACTCTGGACTAATTTTGTGAATGGGAAATAGGTTCCTTTCTTTAGAAGGCAGAAATGTTGAAATGCCCTTTAACAGGTAGTGAAACATTATTCAGAGCCAACTATTACTTTTACTTAGCATAAATGACAGCACCATCTAGATGCAATTCTTATTTTTTAGAAAAGCATTTAAATATCAGCAATCAGCACAATATTTTCAACTTAAACGAAATATAAAGCTTTCTATTAGCCCAGTTTTATGCCTTCCGTTATTTTAAACATACAAAGGAAAAAAATTCAAATGCATCCAAAGAATTAATTGTCTTTACCCGATTACTAAGTGCGTTAAACAGACTACTTTTTCTTTTTCTTTTTTGTATAAAACAGATATTATTGTGGGACACTATAGTCACATTAATTTTCTTGTCTGTTGGTTAACATCACAATGTCAGCGAAAATCTTCCATATTCAAACAGAGATGGCAATATGAAGTTTTTTCCCTAAAAGGTTCTATGTTTTATTTTCATTCACAATTCTATATTTGTGAAAAAGAAGCATTTGGTATGGATTATCACTCAGAGGCAAGGAACTCAACAGGAAAAAGGATGGTCATTAAGACCTTTACACTGCGTGGTGGTTACGAGCATGGTGTAATAACCATGCAAGTAATTCCTAATAGAGCTTCTCTCTGAGGACTGTATTTATTATCTATCAATTTACCATATTCCCAGGAGCATAACATCACACTATTTAGGGATCCTGGAAAATACTGAACATAGCAAAAAAATTATTATATCTCAGACCAATCAGCTCAGGGGCCCTACTAACTTTTAACCTAGACTCAAAGCATTCAGAAGAGTCATATAAATACATATCTACGTCCTATAACACAGAGGAATTATTCAACTCTGGTGGATCCTTTATTTCAAAAAGTGAGTTATGAACCTAGAAAATTCAAGGGACTCTGTGGTTGGTATATCGGCATTTATGTTTTTAAAGCAGAAATTCTCAAAGTGTGCTCCCCTAGCCAGCTGGATTGGCAACTCCTGAGAACCTGTTAGAAATGCAAACTCTCAGGCCCCAGGCTGGACCTACTGAGTCAGAAACCCTGTTAATGGGGTCCAGTTGTCTGTGCTTTAATAAGCTCTGCCGGTGACTCTGTTGCAGGCTCAAGTTTGAGAACTCAGGTGAAAAGGAGGGCTCTGTATCTGTGACAAAGACTTTATGTCACAGTGACTCTCCCCCAGTCTTCTCCAGTGGTGAAACTTGAAACAGTACTTCTTCAAAGAATACTGGCACTGATCAGTCCACCTGTGCACAGGTCAATTCCTTTTGTCTTTCCCTGGGTCAAGTCCAAAGGGGTCTAGGGTCATATAAATGGTCCAGGGGTGCAAAGGAGTAGGAGTTATTCAAGGCCTAGTGTTTTGACAAGCACTCTTCAACAAGATCTATCAGTAACTGCTGGTGGTTTTCACATTCATTAAGCCACAAGTCATAGTGGGTGATCCAGTATATATATACATGGGTTTTATAAAAGAAACTAACATTTCTGATATTCCCTGATAATTTCTATTGTATTTCATTTAAAACATGTGAGTTATGACTCACTAAATCATTTTAATCATCTGTTATAACCCAAAGACTGAGAAGTGCTACCCTAGGTCATAAATTGTTCACCTAGTCTATTGATCAAATTCCCGAGTGTCACACATGTGCAATGATGTCAGAGTTTGCATATATTTACATATATGCATACTTCTGTGCAGAGGCTCTGTAGCTTCCAACAGATTCTTTCCCCCCCCCCCATTTTTTTAAAAACTGGTGTGTTACAGTTGTATATAATGTTGAGATCTGTTGTTACATATTTGTACATGCACACCCTATAGAAATACAATTTCATATGACCCTTGACTTTCTGAGTTTGGTTTATTTCACTTGTCACAATGAGACAAATGAAGGGACTCTTCCATCCATTTTCCTGCAAATAACATGCTTCCAGCAGATTCTTAAAGGGTCGGTAACATCTAGGGGTTAGAACACTGATCTGGATCCCACTAAACAGGCAGAGGGTGAGAATTAGGGTTTCTGTGGCCCCCTGAAAACTCTTGTGGGTAAGATTGGGAAGGGTCCTAGGCTCTTCCTTCAGCCATACGAGACTCTCCAGGGCTCTCTCTTGGAGACTGGGAGGGCTTGATATTCGAGTGGGCCTTCTGCATTTACATGAGGTGGCTACGCTGGCATACAGTGTGCCCACAATTCAGGATTTTTGCAACTGGCAGCAGGTTTGGCACAATTCACTTAGCCTCAAGGCTCTACCTTTCTTCTACGTTCGGCATAGACTAGTGTTTGTTTCAAGCCAGATTCTTCCACTGGGTTGTTGGAAGTGAGGGCTTTGGTCACCTCACCTGTTGGGATTAGCAAGAAAGATACAGCCCAGGATTTTGGGCCCTGTGGTCACTAACATGACCATCTAGACATAAAAAATGCTGATACTGGGCCAGTAGGCACTGGTATGTCCTTACTGGTTGCTAAACTAGTGAGAGACGCTGTTCCTTTGCCAAAAGACAGCTGCCTGAGTCTTCCCTTCCACCACCACCCCATTCCCCCTGGGCTCTCTGTGACCCAGTGACTAAAATGATTATTCCTAGCACAATAGGGGCCTCCAGGAATCCATTCTGAATGCGTGGTACTCTTCTCCTGCCAGCTGCTAAATATTTGGGAGACTCTCTAGACACAAATACAGACTGTAAGGCAACGCCACTGGCCACTCATTCCCTACACTTTGCCACTGAGAAGGATAAGGCAGAAGAGGTGCAGAACGGCCTCACCTTGAAACTGATTGACTTGCTGCACAGGGTATGGGTTCCGCTGTTGCTGGAGGTGTTGCCGGGGGAGATGAGACTGCTGCAACTGCTAGAACGAGAGAGGACAAAAGAGATGGGGACGTGAGATGGGGGAAGGACACTTGATTATATATCCTGGGAGTTGGGGAAGGCAGGGTTGTTTCCCAAAACTCAACTTTGTGTTGAAAAACAACGTGCAAACAGGAAAGTGTGCAAAGTTCAAGTACACAGGTGGGTGGATTTGTACAAAGTGAACACAATCCACGTAACAGCTTCCATAGGTCTATAACAGCTCCTGGTGCCCCTCTGGTCATCACCCTCCCTTGACCAGGGGTATGATTAGCCTAACTTTTAACAATGTATACTGGTTAAGTCTGCTTTTGTACTTCATAGAAAGGGCTTCAACCTGGCACGGTGGCACATGCCTGCAATCCCAGCAACTCTAGAGGCTGAGGCAGGAGGATTGTAAGTTCGAGGCCAGCCTCAATGACTTAGCAAGACCTTTAGCACTTAGCTGGATGCTGTCTCAAGATAAAAAAGGGTTGGGGATATGGCTCAGTGGTTAAAGTCCCCCTGGGTTCAATCCCCAGTACCAAGGAATAAAAAATAAAAAATAAATTTATTGTAAAAATGGACTAATATAATGCTGCTTTCGTGTCTGTCTTCTTCTTATACTCACTGCTGTATTTGTGAGTTTCACCTGTGCTGGGATGTACACTGATTGTTTTCTTATTCTTACTATTGAATAGCATTGATCCTATGAATATACCACAATTCACCCATCCTACCGCTGGTGGTCATTTTGGGTGTTTCTAGTGTGGGGCTGACATGATATCTTTGCTATGAACATTTCTGTATATGATTTTGGTGAACATCTTCCTGCATTTCTGCTATGTGACTTGCTGCTCATGAGGAATGCGTGTCGAGGGAGGTGGTTTGGACTTGAATTTTCCAACCTTGGTCTGCATGCCTTTCCTTAGCACCAAGGGGACCCAGCTCAAAGGGACAAACAACTACTTTTCAATGACCTGAATAGATGGTTTGGGCATAGGAGGATGCGATCCTCAGGGGCTATATAAAAGAGCTAATCTTATTCCCATGAAGCCACACTGCCTGTAACATACATCTCTACAAGTAAAATATTCAGCATTTACTGCTTTGAGGAAACCACATGGGATTCCACATGTACCAAGATCCAGGAGGCCAGCATTTTCGTCTTTCTTCTGCCACTCCTGGGAATTTGCACTACTAGTACTGTTACCAGTACACCGGGCAGGCTATTACAATCATTATCATGCTGTATGTGCAAAGCAAGAGGACCCAGAGTGAGGTGGAAAGAGAACAGAAAGAGGTATTAGTTCTAGGGCTGCCCCTGAGTAGCTGCGTGACCTTCGGAGGCTGGTTGACCTCCTTCTTGCATCTGCTGAATATGCATGAAGCACCTTCATCTGCAAGGGCTCTAAAGAACCTACAACAAGGCCCTGCTCTTTAGAGTATTCATTATACAAATAACACACATAGACCACTTCTTACCACATGTGTTGGCTTCTATTTTTTCTCTCGTGTTTGTTCCTGAGCAACTCTATAATTTTCTTTTTCTCTACAAGGCCAGCCAGCATTTCTGGCATCCAGAAGAAAAACATACAGCCTCTACCCCGTTGACCCCAGCTGAGTGCCTACCATAGGACTCTGCAGAAAACTCTTGACATTTATCGACGTGTAGACCATTAAAGAATAGACCAGAAACCATGCTAATCTTTCAGGCAGCAATATAGAGGCATTACTGAGAGTTAGCTGAGCATTTAAAAGTTTCTCCTCAGCTGAACTTCCCCTAATATGCAGGAATTTAGGTCTGGGGTATAGTTCAGTGGCAGAGCACTTGCCTAGCATGCTCAAGGCCTGGGGTTTGATTCCCAGCATTAAAAAAAAAAAAAAAAAAGGATTAAACTGTGCCACTCACAGAGAGCAACAAACCTGGGCTATGGCCTGGAGTCAGGGGTCAGGAGTCCCATTTCCCTCTTGGCTCTGCCTCTCCCTAGTTCTGTGATCTCAAATAAATCACGTAAGCTCCCTGGCCTTAAGTGTGAGCTTTCGTCACTGTGACTGACATACCTGACAAGAACAACTTAGGGAAGAAAAGTTTATTTTTGGCTCATGGTTTTAGAGGTTCAGTGCACGGTTGACGGACTCCATTGCTCTGGACCCAAGTAAGGCAGGCCATCGTGGCAGAAGGGTATGGTAGAGGACCCCGGCTCTACTCATGGTTCCCAGGAAGTAGAGAGAGGAAGGGAGAGGAAGGCGCCATAAGGAAGAAGGACCCTTCCGGGGCATTCCCCAGTGACCCACCTCCTGCTTGCAGTTACCAATCAGTGAGTCAATCAAACTAGGATAAACTGATTAGGTTACAGCTCTCATAATCCAGTCTCCTCACCTACATATTCCTTTACTAACTGGAGCTTTTGGGGTATATTTCATATCCAAACCATGACACCTTAATTTCCTCATTTGTAAAATGATTGGGCTTCACTATCTTAATTTCTTTCATATCTAAAATTCCCAGTTCTGTTGACCCTTTGTGAACAGATGAGAAGTGACAGGGCCTTGCTCCTGGAGAGTGAGGCATTTAATGTTAACCCATGCCTGCTTTCAACGAGAATCAGTTTAAAGTTCCCACAGATCTGTGATCCCAAATCCTTCTGTTTTCCCTCATATGGCTTTTCAGGAAACCCAAGTGTTTCCAATACACTGTTTCCAAAATTAAAAATTGCTGGGACACTTTCAAAGCTGCAGAGACAGAAAATCAGCAAGGTGTTGATGTGATAGGCAGTATTCATTCTCTAGCAAAAAGTTGACAGCTCACCACTTGGAGACCCCCCAGTAGAGCCTGCACTAATAAGTGCTATCTGCAGGCTCAGGGCAAGATGCCATTCTGATGTGGCTGGCACATGGGTTGCAGCTCTTCACGTTGGGTCCCCATATAAGTTAGTACAGAGCATACAGCCTCCAAAGGCATTTGTACACATTATCTCATGCGATTGTGAAACCAGCTATATGAAGGAAATTATTCAAACTTAATCTGGTAGACGAAGTCAGAGGCCAAGTGGTTTGTTTCAAAATCACCACTGCAAGCAAGAGGATGGGCAGGTTCTCACCCTGAGTAAAATAATCTCGACTTGGACCCCTATTATAAATACACACGGTTGCTAAAGAATTGCATTCAGGTCACAGTCCCCCTGCCATCTTTTCCAAGGAGTCCTCTCTCTCTCCATGTCCTGGATTCCGAGGGGTCTCGCTCATTTTCTCACCTCTTGATCTCTGGGCATCATTTGATACATCTCCTTCTACACGCTCCCACCTCCTTCTTTATTCCCCCAGGGCTTGGCTGATCTGGCTCCTGAGCAGGAACATCCTGGGACTGGCACTGCGATTTCTGCCTGGTCACCCTGATTTCTCCCTGTGCTTTGGTGGCAGCACACGTATCAAAAGCCATCACTCAACATCTCAGGCACACCTGAAATTTCCTGGGATTGGCCGAGGAGAGGATTTATAAAACCCGGCTTCCCTCTGCAGTTCCATTTATCACTGCCTGAGAGATATTAGCATGGCTGCTTGTCACACACCTTATGCAGGGTGAGAGGGATAGAGGTTTGTTTGTACAATAGCTGCCAGGCGGCTGACTGACCTTGGTAAAAAGGGAGATAATTACACAGCTGTTCAGGAAGCAAAGCAAAAACAGGGAACATGAGTGAACTGTGCCCAACAGGACAATTTTTCTCTTTGGGGGATAACTGGTGTTACTTCGAACTGCTGTTCTTGGTTAGTAGGGACATCGAGATACCTGTGTCCTACCTGGTATCTTGTAAATAGGCGGTGGTGGATGCTTTGTAAATTTCTAGAATTCTGATCTCATTAGGAACATTCTAGAAGGATTACTATGCGTCAGAGCCATGTTGGGCCTTGAGCCTTATATGACAACCTCCCACCTCTCACAATAAAGAAGCTGCTGTGTGAGATCCCCTGGGCAGGCCCCCACAGGGGCCATCTGGGGATCTCTTGCAGGCGGCCTCAGGCCCTCCCTGGGATAATACTAAATCAGGCTCAGGCATCTGTAAAAACAAAACAAATCAAAACCTACAGGAGCGGTCTGCAGGGAAGGCTTTCTTTCAAAGCTGGAGGAATTATATGGCACGGGTGGACAAAGATGCCTAAGGTAGTGGTGTATTTGTGTCAGGCCTTTCTTTAACTCACAGATTTCCCGAGCTGTTTTAAAAACTGTCAGGAACTTTCTTAAGTTTTCACCCTCTCTGTGACCCCCAGTTCAGGTTTCCAGGTGGTTCTGCAGGCCCTATTGTTCTGCTATTGTTCCCGGTCCATTGTTTGTGACCAATTCTGCAGAATTCTCCGCAGTCCCTCCTCCTGCCACTTTCCTCCCAAGAAACAAAGTTCCTGGAATTATTATTTTTTTTGCTTCATGCTAGAAATATGAGGGCCTCAGAAGAATGAGAGCCAGCCCCCACTGCAGGCTGATGACGCAGATCCCTGTACCAGGATCCAGAAGACAAGGAGCCAGCCTCGGATTGAAGAACTGTCTCTGACAAATGGGCCTTCAAATTGATGGCTGAAGCTTGCCTTTTAAGAACAAACTAATTCATTAGAGGAAAAAGCCTAACTAATTGAAAAGCTCTAAATTCTGTAGGTTCTTCTATGGTCCTGGGAATTGCTGGTCTGTGTGCCGGGGACAGGGATTGTGGTGAGTCCCTCACAGACAGCAGGTGCCACATAAGTGCTTGCTGAATGGATGGACCACACCACGGAGGCACAGTACCTGCTCAGCCAGAATCTGCTGCTGCTGCTGCTGCTGCTGCTGCTGCCTCTGCTCCCGCAGGAACTGTTGCTTCTGCTGCTCCATCAGCTGAGCCCGCTGATCAATCAGCATCTGCTTCATGATGGCTGCCTGAGGCTGGCTGCCCAGGAAGCCGGGACCAGCAGGACTGGCCCCAGAGACCATGCTGCTCGAGCCTGGGGGCACAGAGGACTGCAAAGGGCCTGTGGTCCGGGGAAGCCCAACTGGGTGTGGCTCCTGGGGGGACAAGAAGAGAGATGGATGCAGTGATTCCTCTTGGACACTCGCTGCCCTCTCAGGGGAAAGCCCTGGGAGGGGGAAGGGAGCAGACCCTAGGGGTTCTCAGGGGCACCCATTATATTTCTATAAAAACAATCCAGCAGTCCTCAAACCCGGCCTTCCCTCAGTAGAAACAGAGGCTACAGGGGATTGTGACAGAGCGTGGCTTTGTCACAATTTGGGAAGTCTGAGCCAAGTCCAGTGTGTTTCAGGTGAAACTAAAGGATATGAACTGGATTTTCAACTCATTTCCGTGCGCTCCTAGGAAAAGGAATAAGCCCTCAGGCTGGGCTCACCATCATCATGGAGGTGGCATCCTGACCTCGCCCATGATTCTTCCTCCTTACCATCCATTTGGCCAAAATGGACATCTTAGCAAGTAGGAGGGACAAACCCAGAAAAATGCTGGATTTTTTAAAAAAATCAACAGATCTGATATTTGATGTTATTCTAATTGATTACAACATTGAAGGGATTTAAAAATCTTGCTGGTCAGAGTTGTGGATGGTGAGAATTGGCAATGTTTTATTTTGACCAAAGCTGTGTAATCGCTGAACATCTTTAAAAATGGAATCGTGTCTCATGTGTCTAGGATGATTTGAATGTGGGGGGCTGGATTGGGACTCTTGATTCTATAATTGTATGTCAGGGAGTCAAATAATGGCAATTTTTAAGGACTGGGGTCCTGAGGGGATAGAAAGTGATAGAGAGCTAATCCCCTGAAGCCCAAGGACTGGAGGATGTGCTCAGAGAGGTCTAAACAGCTGGCAGAGAGGGCACTATGTAGGAAAAATAGTTGATGGGACATCAGGTGTGGGATGAGATTTGGATTCTAGACACGTCTACCAAGCACATCTGGTAATGGCAAGTATTGTTCTGCAGAAATACTTCTAGATCATTAAAGTTTTAATCAACTAACCTGAACCTAGAGGAGCTGATTTCTGAGGTATATACAAATTAAGTGGGTATAGCTATAAGGACAAAAATGGCCATACCCTGAGTGACTATCATGAGACCTAAAGGAATGTGAACAACTCTGTGGTTGTTTTAAAAATTATTACAATGTGAATTGATTTTAGCATTTTCCTCTTTCGTGTTGCTATCTTTTAAGGTAGATATTGTTGATCATGCTGGCAGTTTCCTCTCAAAACACAGAGTTCATCTCTGTCCTAGACGGAGAGTCCTGGATTTAATTCCCCACGACCCCAGCTTGCTGTACTCCAGTTTCCTCCCACTGTATAGGTTGATGCTGAGAGCCATAGCCAAGTAGGAATGACCATGGCATTTTTGGTTGAAAGGTGATGCCAGCAAGCCATTGAGATGATAATGATTATGTTAAGATGTGCATTCAATTGGAGATTAGACCCCTGCTGTCTGCCTTGGCCTGCTACTTTAGAGCTCTCAGGGACTCCTGGAAAGTTCCCATTGGTTGGGGAAGTGCGGTAGGAGGGAATCCGGAGGAGGGAGTTCCTGTTGGAGTAGTGTGTCCCGGGAGAAGGCCGCATTCGTGATATATTCGCGGGAGTTTTGGAAATAAAGTTTGTACCTGCTTGAGTGGCTCGTGATTTGTGCCCAGCCAGACTGCGGCATTTGGTGGCCTGTACGGGGAACGAACCCCCGACCTTGGGGTTATCAGCACCAAGCTCTAACCAGCTGAGCTAACGAGCCTCACAGACTTTTCCTTCCACCCGCGGATTTCCATCTACACCACACCTTTGGTTGCACTTCTTCCCTCTTTCCATCCACCCAAACCAACAGATTAAACAAAAACAAAGACCACAACACAACACACTCCTCCTCTTACCCCAGCAACAGTGGCTCAAGAAATTCTGCTAGTTAGTGTAGCAATCAGGGCAAAACAACTAGTAAGTGAATGACCCCTAACTAGCAGACCTAGAATGCTGAGCTTGGTTCTAAATGCAAGATTCTTTCCACTTGCCCTGGCCCTGTCTAGGCTATGCACGGGGTCAGATGCACACTTAAGAGTGGCCTGTAGACCAAATATCTAGCGTGTCTCTCAAGAATGTGCAGTGTCACACATAAATGCTGGCCCTGAAGTTCATAAAACTTTTTTAGGGTGTGCATTTTTATCTGTAATTAGGTAGAGAGCCATGCAATATTTTTAATGTTGCTAAAAAAAAGTCTAATGCCAAAAAAAAAAAAAGCCCCAAATCATGATGTCTCCAAAAAGTTTATTTTATGCCTGACCCTTGCAGAGGTCTAGATATTTCAGGGTCTTCTTTCTCCCTAACACTTGCTACCTGCTTTCCAAGCCCTTCCTTCTGACAGGATAGAGCTGTTTCTTGCCACCCATCCAAATGGCTGACTTAACACGTTTACAAGCCAGTTTACACTGATGCATAGTCCATCAGCAAGAATATTGATATAAAGTATTTTTTCTGCATGTTTCAGTATATTTCATGTTTTCCAGTTTTGAAAAGGAGAAGGAAGTTGAAGAGAAATGAGACCCAAGGAAAGATAACAGGTTTTTGTACCTTGAGTTTTTGAGAGGGCTGCCCTGACTGGCCCTGTTTTCTTTGTGCACTTTGAGGTATTCTTGTCCTGTGTGACCAGCTCCACACAGCTGGAGAGTATGCCCCAGGGGAGGAGCGGGAACCTTCGCTTTCCCAGATTTCTCTCCAAAGGGAAAACAAAGGGAGAGGCAAATGGGGTGATGATGTTCATCTATTGAGCCACTTTTTTTTCCCCCTGTGGGGGAAAAATACTCCCAAAGGGATAGAATAGTGATTACTTCCAAGAATTCCATTATTTCCCCAAAGGATCCTCTCCCCAAAGTTATGCTTTGGGGTTCCTCACTGAAGAACACAGGCAGGAGGGCTGTGTGCACTGGTGAAGGATCACCAATGAAACATCTCAGTACCTTCCCAGCAAGCTCTGCTACATTCAACAGCAGGTGAGAGTCACCTACCGCCCCAGCCTCAGGTGTGTATTGCAAAGTGTGAAGGCGCATCAAGTGACTTGCATTACAAATTAAGCTGGCGGAGCTCCTTCACATTACAGACTTCTTTTAACCTCCAGTCTAAGAAGGCTTAATGAGAAATAGTCTGTCAAATTTCATGATTTCAAGTCTCTGCTCTTGTTTCTAAGGAGGACACACACTGTGTGGTGCAATTAGAGGAAACCAGGCTGAGCTTTCTTCATGCGACATGTAATGCCTGGAAGCCAAATGATGCAGTATTTTTAGTTTTAATTACTGGCTTGTTCTCCACTCCCTGCCCAACGACCTCCCTTGCTTTCTCCACAGAATCTTAATACATTCTCTTCCCCTCAAATCCAATTGGCTACATAGATCTTCATTACTCTCCAAATCTTCTCACTCTCCAGTAAAATAAAGGAAGGAACAAGAAATCAAACCCAATGAACCTGTTTTACACATCTTCCCCCCTCCAGGGACAAGAACTTAGCCATCTTCTAAAGGCTCCAGTGAGGTGGGAGGTGTAAAAAAACACCCTTACCTCCCCCAGTCAGTTTTCGACTTCAAAAAAAAAACAGCTGTGGTAAAAATATCTCCCAAGAACAGCCAGCTGTTTATTTATAAATCTGCGCGCAGGGAAGCTTGATTTTCTCTGAAGTGTTTTCAAGAACATGCACGGTGTTTGGGTGAGAGGGGCCGGGGTTACTGGCAGCGAACCAAAGACTGCGGGCTCCTGGGAGGGACTGTCACAAAAGGCTGCCGGCAGGGATGAGGCCGGGGTGACAACGACGTCGTGAATAACGGGCTTGAAAATGCCCAGAGCTGAATCGGGCCTTTTTCAGGCGTTCCTCGTCGGGGCCCTGGGAGCAGCTGCTGTTCTCCGCGCGCCCCAGCAGATGGTGGTGTCAGCCCGGCGCTCAGCACGCGGCCGCCGGCTCCGCCCGCGTCCCCTCCCCTTGCAGATGGCTTAATCAGGACTCGGCTCTCCCCCGCCCCGCGCGTCTGGGCCGCCGCTGCGGACGTGGAGCCAGGCAGTCAAGTGTTACTGCGTACAGCAGGTAGCCTGGCAACTGAGAGCATAATACCGAGCAGATGGTGTTCGCACGGCGTGATGGACATCACACACGACAGCCTGAGACAATCCAGGAATTCCCTGGTGACTCGAGGCCCTCTTTACACAAAATGAGTTCTCTCTCCGTTGCCGTGTATCTCTGGGGTTATCTCCCCCCTCTCCGAGTGACACCGAACTGGTTTCTTATTACCGACTTTCCTCCCAGCCCGCGGGGAGGGCTGCAGGTGGGGGAGGGCGCGGGAAGAGGACGTGGAAGGAAACGGAAGGGAGAGGGGACAGGCTGGGGGCGGGAGGGGACCGCCGATGGGCCCGGGTCGCGCAGTCCGAGAGGGATTGGCTTCCCGGTGGTCCGGGCTGCACCAGGCGCGCGCGGGGAAGGGCGGAGGCGCGGGCCCGGGGACTGTTGCAGCCACCGCCTGGGCTCTGCCACCGCGCGGTCTACCAGCAGCCTAAATGAAATTTAGGATTTTCGTTAAAAAGTCCCCGGGTGCGTAATTTACCCTCTCGACTCGAGCCTGTCTGCTTACAAGTCCTTCGGGGCCTGGGGCTAAGCAGGCGGCAGTGGGGCCCGTGCGCTCCTGGTCTCCCTGTGCACGCGGCCCTAACAAAGAAGCCGGCTCCAGGGTCCCCGCGCTGGTAGGGCGCGTGGCCAGGCCAGGCCCCAGCCCTGGGGTCTCCGAGGGCCTCAGCCAGCGCGCGCATTGCCTGGCTCTGCCACTCCGCTTGTGCCAGTGGTCTGCGGGATACCGAAGGGAAGTACGAATGGACAGTCACGGTCGTGGCTAGGAAGTAGGAATAAATGAATAAACATAAAAGATGTCCCAGAAAACAAATCTGTGTTACACACACACACACACACACACACACACACACACACACACTCTAACTGGGTCAAGTAATTTTTTTTTGTTGTTTTAAATCAATCTTTGGGCCAAATGGAATTTCCACTAAATTCTATTTATCAGAAGACCTCTATGTCCAACCTCTCGGTATGCAGAAGCTCTCTCCTGTCAAGGTACTATCAAGTTTTGAGTTTCAGAGGTGGAGGTCTGTGAGAGGTGAAAGCTAACATCACAGGGTTTGGCAAGAGTTCAACAGTCTCAAGGCAGGGAGCAGCCAGGGACAACCACGGTGGGGCTGAACCAGGCCCCTGGCGGTGTCGGCCACAGGTACAAGCAAGCCATCTGATCTCTCCAGCTCAGTACCCATCCCCTGAAATGAAAATCAGATTTGACTCCTCCTTGACAATGGAAATTTGGAGATGCAAATGATTAAGATGCTAACTCCCGCCCCCCCTTGGGTACAATCAGAGGCTAAATCAGGGGTTCTTGAAGTGTGTTTCCAGAAGCAGCAGCATTAGCATCACTTGGGAGCTGGTTTGAAATGCATGTTCCCAGGTTCAACCCCAGGCCCCTGAATCAGATCCTCTGGGGGTGTTTTAACAAGATTTCCAGGTGATTGCCCATGCTCCATAGTTTGAGAATCACTGGGACAAATTTAATCCAGGCTCTTGGTCACTGACCATATAACCTAGGCCTGAAATAGGTTACACACCTGCATTTTCAAAGGCAAGCCAGAGTGCTGAGTTGCTTATGTTTTATTGCAAATTCTTCTCATTTGGACAAAACTCTCATTTGCTCAGGGCAGTGAGGTTTGCTATGCAAACCCAAGAATTCCAAAGGGAGTTCAGGGCCGTGATTCTTCCAGGAAGGAGAGTACTCCAGTTGTAGCTCTGCTGTGGAGGCTGAGGGGCAGCCCAACTGAGGTAGGTGCAGCCCGACTGCATCTGTTGCAATGCGTTGCTAAGGGAGCATCAGCGTCACTAGACTTCCCTTGGTGTGATATTAAGGCAGCACCATAGAAAGCTGTGATTTGAAGAAAGTCCCCTCTGGTTGGAAAGGGTTCTCCAAATATGGAGAAGACCATACAATGGAAGAAGATAAACTAAACATGAACGAGGCACCTACAACAGACAGAGCACTCTGCCAGGTGCTTTCACCTGTTTAATTCAATTATTTTCTTGATCAGCCTCCCCACCCCCAGTCTCTGGGGGAGGTTAAGAGACTTGTCTGATGTTCCACAGTGGGTGGTGGCATCTCTGGGATTCTGACTTCTCCATCACTGTCATGTGCATTTAGTCTTAATTGAGCAGACCACCCAGGAGCATTATGGGGAAAAGAATCCCCGAAAGGGAAAGGAATGGACCCAGAATAAAAAGGTAGAGTGACTAGGATCAAAGAATGAAACTGAAAGTGAATAAAAAATATACATCATGTTAAAGTTTACTGCCTGGTACCCAAATCAGGCTGCCCCTGATGTATCAACCTTGACATTTAAAGAAAGGGCATAAGATTAGACAATCCAATCATACATGGGAGAAAGAAACAAAACATAAAATAAGACCTTAGAATCCCCTTTGAAGTTGATCAAGTGTCAGGGAAGAAATGTGGTTTCTGTATGGTGATATCTTGTACAGATTTCCCTTTCTCCAAAACGATTTTGCACTGTAGGTTTGGAGAACTGCTTACAATAAATTTATAGCAGAGTCCCAATAAGATCCATCTCATTTACACCCCTGTGTTTCAGAAGATTATTAAAGAAGGGTGGATTAAAAGGGTTGCTTTATGATGTGTGGTGGTTGTAACCCCAAGATAATTGCATTTAAGGGCACTGATTATTAATTTAGGAATCTTATCATAGAAATAGCAGTAACTTAGGGCCCAATAGTTGGGTTGCTAAATGGTTTCAGCAAAGTTCTTTGTTTAACCTTCAAGAAGAAGCAGTCTGCATTGGGGGAACCCAGCAGACTTGGACAGGAACTCAGCTCCCCTGTGGGACCAGTGACTGGCACACTCTGACCACAAAACAAGCAGCTGTGGTCATACTGCCTTAGCTCTTGGTCATGTAGCGCATCCTCTGGGGTGAGGGAAGTCTGAGGTTCTAGCTTAGCTCCTGCAAAAGTGGGGACCAGGACTTTCAACTTGGCATTTTTTCTAAATTTCAATGAGCAGAATGGAGTTTCTACCTAGACATTGGATAAAGTAACCATAGTTGGCCTTCTTCATCTGTGGGTTCTGCACTTGAGCATCAAAAATCTTCAAAAAGACAGTACATCTGTGCTGACATGTATAGACTTTTTCTTGTATTATTCCCTAAATACAGTATTAACACTATTGACATAGCATTTGTGTTGTATTAGGTATTGTAAGTAATCCAGAGATGACCAAGTATATGAGACGATGTGTGTGGGTTCTATGCAAACACTATGCCATTTTATATGAGGGAGCTGAGCAGCCACAGTATTAGTGGGGGTGAGGGGTAGTGTCTTGGAACCAATCCCAAGGGATAACTAAGGACAACTATATTTTAAAAATACATGGTTGGCTGATTCCCACCCTGCCCTCCATGCCCAATCATTTGGGGGAAACTTAAAAAGCAATGCAGGGAAATAAAGAAAAAAAAAAAAAAGCAATTCTCCTTTTTAACACTCAAGCATAACCATTGTTAATATTTTGATGTGCTTTTCTTCTTCCTTTTAGCCTTTACCTGGTAAGCAATAATATTTTCCATGCTTCTGATCATGGCATACACATGACTGTATACCTACTGATTCTTACTGTGTAACCTGGGGGTAGTAGAAAGTTGTGTTTTCCCAAGTGCTTCAAGTTATAATTTTCTGGCAGGGTGATATCATATGGCCTCTTTACTGGCAAGGTCTTTAGTTCCTTGGGGACCATGACTGTGACTTTCCCAGCATCCAGCACAGAACTGGTCCAAAGTTCAAATAATGAATATTTGCTGAACTCAACTAATTGGCTATGATAGAATCTGGCAGACGGAATATGAGGTATATGAGGTGCAACTGGGGTGGTGGTAGGGATGGGTAGTGTTGGTGGTGGAGATGGCCCTATGAAGAACTGCTTGTCTGAGCTAAGGATGGGACCCTCTGCTAACTATTAAGGAAAGAGTTAAAGTGGTCAGCTTGGTGAGAGTGCCATCAGGCACAGGGAAGGCTGGGCTTTCAAGGACTTCCTTGGGGGTAAAAATAACAAAAATACCATTTGTCCTTATCAGCACTTTGACCATCTTTACCATAAGTCCCTTCAGTGAAGACACAACTTGGAGAGTTATGTTTTTTCCTCTGCCTTTGATGTAAATTATAGAGTCCTTTTGATCCCTTTGTTGTGTTTAATTCCACCACCAAAGCAACTCCAAATTGGTTAAAAGTTCATTAGTGTGCAACAATAGAAGCCTGATTGAATAAATTATGGCATATCCATACCATGAATACAGGGCAGCCAATAAAAATCATGCCTTCTCAGACTAGCTAATCACATGGAGAAAGGCCCACAATATATAGTTGGGAGAAAGGAAATAGAAACAGTTTCTAAAATACTGCCACATAATAATATTGCTAGACAAAGTTTTTGTGACTTTAATTTTTATATTCTTTCAAATTTTCCATTATGAATGTATATTACTTTTAACTAATATACTATTAAAATAAACTCCTTAATAGTCTAAACTGCCACGTACTAAGTTCACAGGGGGACCCAGGTCATGTCTAGGACTGGACTAATTTTCCTTGAGCCTACTTTATGCTCTGGAGTATGAAAGTTCTTCCCTCAAGGCCTACACATAGTGTGATCCACTGATTTTGGGGTCCAGATTCTACACACAGGCTGGCTTTTCCTTGCTTCAACAAACAGCTCCCACGTCCCAGGCAAGGCTCTGAAGGGCACTGACCATCTTCCAGGAATCCTTTGATCCACCTGGTTGAGCTCACTACCCTGATCTCTGTGGCTCTTCTCCATTCTAGGCTGGAAACCACAGAGCAGGGACCAAGCCAGCCAGATCTTGAGAGTTCAAGAACTTGAGAGATGTAAGAGACTGCCCCTTGCCTCCACAGGTCACCTTCTCTGTGGGGAAGCAAGCCTGAGCTTCTAGATGACGGCACCTGCCCCACGGAGGCCAGCATCCAAGTGGCTGCTGTCAGGACATGTGGCTCATCAGCTGCTCCATTAGCCTATTTACTGCATGTTTCCACCTTTCTTTCCTTGGTTTGCAAGCCAGGAGGGGCAGCGGTCTCAGCTGTCTTCCACGGAGCTGCTAGGAAGATTTCCTTTCTTCTCGAGCTACTATTTCCCCCACCCCAGCCTTTTCTCAGGGTCCTGCCCCTCTGATGAAGTCATCAAAGATTGCATAAGGGATGCACAGGCCTATCTTGTGTTATACTGGGAGGCAGGCCAACGTTTCCATTTATAGACAAGAGCATCACCACCCTGCCACATGGAGCCCTCCACTGCAGCCGCTCCGACAGGAAAGAGGGAAGGACTGCTGGGGTTCAGCTTCCTCCATCAGTTCCAGACCCTCCTAACCTGGGAAGGGGGGCAAGGAAGAGCAGCTCCAACTGCCGAGAAGAGCTGCTTCTGCAGAACTCCCACGCTGTGTCCCACTGACACTGCCAGAGGGGTGACCTGTCAGCCTGCTCTCTTGGTTCTCTGACTGCTGAACCTGGCTATGGGCAAAACACACTGAGTCACAGGAGGCTGTGGCCTGTGATGAGGGTCTTGCCTCGGCCTTCCTAAGAGCAGCAGCCTTCTCTGTGGAGGGGCTGGGGCTTCAGGAAGGTAGGACTCGGGAGACTCGAGCAAAGCAGGAAAAAAGCAGCAACACTGGGAAATCTGGGATTAGTACTTTATATATTTAGAGATTCTGGCTGAAAACCAGCTACTGGAGGAAGCAGATCTAGGAGAGGCGCTCACCCCTGCTCAGAGAGAGCGCCCCGGGCCAGTGGGGCTGGGGCAGAACAGACCCTGATCCTCACATCCACAAAGACCCTTGAGTGTAGATTGTTAGATCTATTCTTCAATCAAGCTTTGACACAGAGACACTGAGATGCCCTGATGGGATTGAAAGATAGCATCTATTTTATAGCTTTCAGCTGTACCCTGTTACTGGAGAGACTTCTCTGTTCATTGTCAATTAATATTCTTTCTGTGTTCCCTGTATATGTTGCTAAGAGTATAATTACACTGGCCTGCACTTTCAGAAATTATAACATGGCTTTTCCCTCCCCTTAACCCTGTAGACATTTCTTCATTTTGTAAATATACCTGAGGACTCTAAAAAAATAGATGTGGCCCAGACATTTTCTTTATTTTTTTTCAAGAGAAAAACATAACAAATTTATTAATATGCACATGGACATGGGAGCCATAAACATAGGAAACTAAAAAAGACCAGGTAGTTAGGGCTGAAATACTCTCTTCAAAGGGGAAAGGGAAAGGGGAGGCTAGTGGAAATTTTAGAGATGAAGTAAATGATTTTTTAAAGAAACGAATGATCCCAGAGAATGTACAATGTCCTGAACAAAGTTCCTCTGTGGCTTTGGTATTTTCTTAACCTTGAGACGAGCTGGGGACAAACTGGGATAAAAATGATCTTAGAAAATGCGGACCTGAAGAGTTTTCTCCATTCATTCCACTTGCATTTCGGTAACCACAGCCCCTGACTCCACACCCCGTACACGGTTACCTGGACAGAGCAGTCTGGAATCATTAGGAATCATCCTCGCTGCAGATCTTTTTTTTTTTTTTTTTTTTTTTTTGTCACCAGGGATTGAACTCAGGGGCTCAGGGGCATTTGACCACCGAGCCACATCCCCAGTCCTATTTTTTTTTGTATTTTATTTAGAGACAGGGTCTCGCTGAATTACTTAGCACCTTGTTTTTGCTGAGGCTGGCTCCGAACTCACAATCCTCCTGCCTCAGCCTCCTGAGCCACTGGGATTACAGGCGTGGGCCATCACGCCCAGCTCCCTTGGCAGATCTTAAACTTCCACTCACTTTCACGGCAGCTGTCTCAGATGGTACAATGCAGCAGAGCCTGGCCACTAGCTGGCGCTCATAAATATTTGCTCTCATTATTATCACTATTAATAATAATGAGGAAATTAGAAATGTTAGGTGGAGCCTAGACTTTCCACTCCTGGCTTGTTTTTTTTCTAAATGGTCAGACCAGTTCCTTAGCTCTAGGAAGGAAAATATGCCTTTTTGCTTAGGATAAAAACGAAGTAGGTGGCTAAAGTAGATGGATCTAGGCTGGAGTGGGAGGGAAATTTATGTGAAACTTTTATTTGAAGTGAGGAATAAACCCATTCCTGTTGACAATAGCAATATAGGTCTAAGATGGGGATTATAAGCCCAATATATTTTGCAACTCAGCCTTTGTGGAAAAAACTTACATGTTTTGGCTTATGTGTCTTTTAAGTAGTCCCAGTTTTCTATTTCTTTCTACCAGAAGCTAAAGCCAACTCTGACCTCCTTACCACAATTGTACCTTCAATATCCCTCCCTCCTCCATATCCTTTTCTAGAAGTTTCTTGGGTTAATTCTCCCTCCAGCTAGCTGACCCCCTTTCAGTGTCCAGGTGGGATCCCTGACAGCATCCTCGAGAGTCACACACCCACAGCTTCCCGTGTGAGCTTCTACAACTCCTGCCACTTGGCAAAGGTGGCTGCTTGCAGGAGGTGAACATCAGAGCAGGGGGCAGATTGACTCTGGAGTAGGACAGGAGGTCACACCTGCTCTTTGGGATGTCTACCAACCTGAGAAAAGCTTCCCCAGCACTAAGGATCCTGTTTCTCCATGTTTTCCTGGTAGACACACCTCCTATCTTTTACTTTGCCCCAACTAATTTCTTTTCTTTCTTTCTTTTTTTTTTTTTAAAGAGAGAGAGAGAGAGAGAATTTTTTAATATTTATTTTTTAGTTTTCGGTGGACACAACATCTTTCTTTGTATGTGGTGCTGAGGATCGAACCCGGGCCACACGCATGCCAGGCGAGCGCGCTACCGCTTGAGCCACATCCCCAGCCCCCAACTGATTTCTTTCTCCCTGGTGTGTCTTGCTCCTCATCCTCCCCCTCCTAAGAAGAGACCATTTCTCAATCAGCAGTGGTTGGATCCCTCCCAAGTCAACCAGTCTTTTTTTTTTTTTTTGGTATGGGGATTAAACCCGGGGGCACTTAACCACTGAGCCACATCCCTAGCCTTTTTTGTATTTTATTTAGAGACAAGGCCTCATTAAGTTGCTGAGGTTGGGTTTGAACTTGCAATCCTCCTGCCTCAGCCTCCTGAGCCACTGGCACACCGGTCTTTATTCTTTTTTTTTTTTTTTTAATGTAGTCATAGAGAATGTCCAAGGAGAGAAGGGGCCACTGAGTCGATATTAGTAAACAAAAGTGATCCTCCAGGGAGCAACCCCACATGTGTTGAAAGAACCCAGGGTGCAGGAGCTGTCTCAGGAGCTATCTCAGAAGGTAGGCCAGAGTCCAGCCACTGTCACCATGGAAATTGGCTGTAGCAAGGTCTTCGGGGACAGAGCCCAAATGTATCCCACAGTCAGATGCGTGCACCCCCTCACCCCCACCCCTGTAGGAGCCTTGGAAGTGTGAAATATCTGACTCACTTGCTGTGAAGGATAAAGAAGGGGGACTGAGGGCTGGGGTTGTGGCTCAGCGCTTGCCTGGCATGTGTGAGGCACTGGGTTCGATTCTCAGCACCACATAAGAATAAATAAATTAAATGAAGGTTCATTGGCAACTAAATAAATTAAGAAAAAAGAAGAAGGAGGAGGAGGAGGAGGAGGAGGAGGAGGAGGAGGAGGAGGAGGAGGAGGAGGAGGACTGGGTTAGAGCATGCATTGCCAGGGTTGCTTAGAGTTCAGGGACCTGGCTCCAGAACCTGGAGCCTATGCCCTTCACAGGACACTGAACTGTACCATGCAAACCTCAAGTGACATGTTCAGATTCTAGATCTTAGAGAATACTCACAGCTAAACAAAACAAGTGAGCACACACTGACTTGCTTATTATGACACAAGAACCTATGGGCATGGGTTGGGTTTCCAGCTACATTTTGGATTTTATGTGAGATAAGATCCTGTCACTTCATGGCCAAAATGCATTTATCACTCAGAAAACAAGCATCCGCCACAAAGCCTGCACCAGAAATCTGAGTGCTAGAACCTTATATGTGGAATATATAATTTTCCATTAAAATCTTGCCATTAAAGTTTTATTTCAGTTCAGATAAGCATGCCACTTTTAAAATATAGCATTGCTCAAGGAGTGGGTGAGGGCCTTCAGCACCCACAGCACAATGGCAGGGGTTGTGGGGGCACGAAGAGAGGTGCCGCCATGGCGCTGCCCCACAGGATGCTGAGATCCAACTGGGAAGACAGGCTTTACCTTGTGAAAAGCTCAAGGGCGATGCCAGTGGGTTAAGGGTGAAACTGTGAGAGCTGTGCTCTGGTTCCATTAGGTTTCCACGAAGCCATCCTGGCGACCCCTGGATGGTCACAGTCGTGTCATGGCATGGTGGAAAGGGGCCCAAATGGGGGTGGGGAGAGAGAGACACACAGGACATGGGTAACTAGGGCTTGTATGCCCTGGGGCCAGTCACTGAGAATTCTCTGGTTCCACTTGGCAAGAGATGCATGGATAAGGGGTGACTTGACTGAGAGCCTTGACAGAAGTGCAGGTTTGGATGTGAATGAGAAAAGGAGGAGGAAAAGGGGAGGGGCAGCCACCTACAAGGAGGGAGGGAGTTGAAATGTTTGCTGGGGTATGTGGGAAACAAGGGTGGCAGAGGGTGGGCACAGGAAGGTCTGCACGCTGGTGAGACATCGGACTTCACTGATGGGCAGGAAGGATTGGGAAGCAGCTCTGGGGTGAGGAAGCTGGGGTTCCATTACTGCAAGGTATTTGAGGGTGAGAGTAAGAGTTCTGCCCTCTTGACCACAGGCACATGTCTGGCTCACTTTGTCCTCTGGGTCCCACCTCCTCTCATACCCTTCCAGTTATTCTCTCTCTTCTTAGCCCAGGAGGCTACAAGAAATCTGGCAGAGATGGTGAGCCCTGCTTAAGAATAGGGTGTGAATAATTCCAGCATTTCTTGTCCTCCTTACTCTCTACAAGTCGAATGTATTTAAATGTGAATAGTATTTTAAATATACCACCTGGTTTTTAATGGGAAGTAGAACAGTAGGTACATATCTTGAATATTTTCAAAGTCCTAACAACATGTCCTGGGGATGAAGGGAAAAATGCCAAATGGTAACAGGAAAGAGGATCAAAACTCCTTTGAGAAGAAACTTTAAAATTTTGTGCTTCTTTAACTTGTTTCTCTGACTTTTCTCTTTCCTGCTAAAGGTCTCACTACCTTTTATCAAGGAAAGCCCTGACAAAGAATAATGAAAGTTATAGAGTGGCCCAATTAAAGGTTTTAATAGCAAGTAGTCTTTGTAACAGATGTGATAACTAATTATTTCCTAGGCTAAAGCTCTTTCTGGGATGGGAATAGTCGGAAAACCGCTCTAGGTCTTATTGCTAAATCTCGTTTACCACAGAGATGGTGTTCTATTTTTATGAGATGGTTAATACAAAACACTTCATCAGGACAAAGCTGCCTGGGTCACTGGAAATTTGTGATTGAAGTTAAGAATATGTTGGTGGTTCCAGGTAAAAACGTGTCTTATGCCATCAGTTCGGGGACTGAGTATCTTCTCTGAAAGATTTTCTCTTTGAAACATTTCCTACCCCTTTGAGACATGGAGTGAAAACACTCAGGTCCCCAAACTCAGGTCTGGGGAGGGGCTCACTTTGCCTATTAGTTGAATCTTCCAGCCTAAGAGAAGGACGGCAGGTCTCCTGTCTGTCCTCATTGCCTTGATCTTTCCCATGGTGTCTAAAGCAACTAGCTTCATCAGACATTGGACACAGGGCCTCCTCCGCAGGTAGCCATTTGCTTTTCTGTCACCCCACCTATCTTGTATGGAATGTTCTTTCTGTACACCCACTGAAAGGAATGTGTCTAACTATGATTATTTCTTTTATTAAACATGTAGAAGAGAGACCGACTGCTTCCCTTCCTTTGATCTAATGGTAATAAGGTGCTCGGGGCAGGTAGGGTCGGAGCAGGCGGCTGGTGCTGCTGTTCCAGGCTGGGCCCAACCTCCTTGCTGTCCTCTGGAGGTTCACCAGGAGGAATTCTGGGCCACCTGGTTGTGACTTTGCCTGGTGGCCAGAGGCCAGAATCTGTGGCTTTTCATTTTCTGTTTGTGCTTCTCTGTTTCTCTGTTTTGAATCAACTGAGTCCATATGCTAGGGAAGTGCTGGGGTGAGCAGAGAGGGAGGCCGTCAGGAGGTGCAGGGAAATGCAGTGTACACATCTTTCCTGGGGAAGCGACAGCTTTTCAAGATTGCAGACATTTTGAAGGGAGTCAGCAGGTGGCAAGAACAATTCATTTAAATCCTTAAAACTTACTACCAGATTCATCCCTGACAAAGGAAATGTACCCTGGAGTATGGGGAAGAGAGGGGGTGGGCAGAGACATGGAGCACTAGGCAACCTTTTCCCCTTTAGGACAGGAATGGTTCCTTCAAACCTCAACATCCCTTTAGCTGAAGAGTGAATTTTGGGGAGGAAGTTTTGAAAATCTTGTATGAGGGCTGGATGTAGCTTAGTGGTAAAGCACTTGCCTAGCATGCGGGAGGCCCTGGGTTTGAGCCCCATCACGGAAAAAAGTATCTCATATGATAGTTCTTCCTTGCTCACACAATGTTTTGACTACTTCTTGCTAAGAGCTACAGAAATACACATCTAGAAGTGCTGACCCTGTGCGGAGGAGATAGGGAAATAAACTCCCAGCAACGTGGCCAGTGGTACATGAAGCATCTGTCTACTCAAAGGCCTCCGTCCCTTTAAATGGTGCAGTGGCTAATCCACAAGATGGTACTTGGAAAGTGAGGTTTAGGGCATGGGCCATGGTGGGAATGCTTCCTAGGGTGAGGTTTCTAGGGCTGCTAACCACAAGTCTCTATGCCTATCATAATCCTTGAGGGACTCCAGAGAAACAGGTCAACAACTGGAAATAGAATCACTAAGGACTTGAAAATCAGGAGGGTCTAGAAGCCAAAGACCCAGAACTCAGGTCAAGAACCAACAGTGGGGATTAAAAAAAAAAAAAAGATGTCTGGTGCTTACATCCAAAACAGACAGCAACGGGGAGGAGAGGACAATCCACAAATGGAAATGACTGAAATCATCCCAAGGGAGCAGGCCACTGCGGGAGCCAAGTCAGCTAAGAAGACACCAAGAGCAGCCGTCGGGGCACCCCTCCATCTCCATCTCCAAAGCAGGATAAAGGCTGATTTGAGACACTCTTGCCCCCAAGCCACGCTTTCTGCAGTCCATACATTTTTTGAGTAAGGACAATGGAGCTCTTGGGATGACTTTTCTTTATTTCTTTCAGTTTGAGTGCAAAGGGCTTTGGAAAGATGGTGGGAGTGTGGAAAGGCAAGCGGGGGACGATGGAGGGAGGTCCCAACCTGCCTGGGTATCTCGCCGGCAGCCATTCTCAAGCAAACTCCACCTGGTCTTAGTTTTTGGAGGTCTCAGAAGGCAGCCTGTCCCGGAGGCCTCTGTGTGCATGCCATCTTTGGTCCTGCATCTTTGATGAACAGAGGGTGCTCATGCCCAGGCTTTGTGGCTGCTTGAGCCTCTGAGGTTCGCGAGAGGACACCCCTTTCTCTTTGGAGGCCCCCAAACTGCCAACAGAAAACCAATCCAACAGTTCAAGGGTAACACACATTTTTCTTCCTCATGAAAGATTAGGAATATCTTCAAATTGGGGAAAGACAAATGATGGTTTTTAAATGTATAGTTTCTATATTCACAAAGATATCCATCCTGATGATATCAAATTATGGCAAAGTTCCTACGTGACCTAGTATTCTTGCTTCCCACATTTCTTTGCATTAATAAAGCTTTTAAAAACAGGAAACATGCATTAATGCTAAAATGCTAAAAAGTTTTCACTAAGAGAAACCTCAACTCGGGCACCATGGGGCCAAGTTATAGGTTTGGTGGCATTAACATAGACATTTGCATATATTCTCTCCTTAATCTGTTTTCTTACAGACCTGAGTGAAAACTGGATTGTTCCAGCTCCAGGAACAGCTTGGAAAATCTCTCCACAGACACAGTACTTATGGTAACAGGAACTATTCTTTTGGCTTATGAGCTCTGGTAACTGTCAAGGGGCTGAGGGGCACCAATCAGAGAAATCTGGAAAGACACGAATCTGTCAGAACATGTGAAAGGACTTGACATGAGGCTGAGTTCGCACTGGACAGTGTGCATGAACACTTCTGGACAAATGCTATTTTCACATGCAATTCGCAACCCTGTGGTGGCAGTGCTAATTGTTGAGGTTGCCGCCCAAGTGGCGTACCAGACAGGAGCTCTCACTCCATGGATGAACGATAGAGCTTTGAGCCACACAGTAATTATTTTCCAGTTATTCTGAATGTCCATCGTTCCACTATCTCTTTGTCCCCTGCCGCATAGTGGAGTTGAATAAGAACCTCCATCCTTCTACAATGCACCCCAAGTGGAATTCATGTTATTTGAAATCAGCGTGAGAAAAGAGATGGCAAGGGACAGCTATCATTTCATTAATATGGAAGGATTATTCATGTCACTAGAGTGACAGCGAATTTGATTGTACCCTCAAGTGCCAATAGAATGCCAAACGCAGCCGTGAGAAACACAAAAAACAATGAACGGCAGAATGCTTTGGAATTTTTGTGCAAGAAATCAGATCCCCCCCCAGATAAGGCAGCTTGTTGCTCACATGAAAGTTCAATGCAGAGAGAGAGAGAGAGAGAGAGAGAGAGAGAGAGGAGGCTGAAACCCCTGGGCGCCTCCACCCCTACCTATGAAGGGAAGAGACGATCCTCCTGCCCTTTCCTAGGTGGCATTAGAGACTTTACAAACTTAATGTGGGTGTCCTTGTGGGTCACTCCATGGCTTGTAGGGAAGGTGAGGCCTTCCAGGAGGAAGGTCACTGGAACTCGTGAGGACAGTTCAGCATTTGCTGCCTCTGCACAAAATAGAAACCAGGCCGAGTCTAGAAATGGCCTTTGGTGTAATTTGGGCCTTTCTCCTCTTTGCTCCTGGGAGACAGGAACCCTTAAATACTCTTTGCATTGGGAGTTACCAGCTGAGCGGTATCTAGACCACACTGAGGGCTGGGGTTGTGGCTCAGCGGTAGAGCGCTCTCCTAGCACATGCGAGGCCCTGGGTTCAATCCTCAGCACCGCATAAAAATAAATAAATAAAATAAAGATATTGTGTCCAACTACAACTAAAAAAAAATAAACATTTAAAAAATAAAAAATAAATAAACCACACTGAGCCATGGAGGAGCCCGACATGCTGCAATTCTCCCTCTATGGTTCACTCTGTCTGGCCCTGTTCAGAAGCTTACCCTTGGGCAGTCAGGAAGAAAATAAATTAAAGAAGGGGTTGGGTCCTGTTTAAGCTCAATTCATTTCTTTGTATATTTTATGCTCCTCCCCGCCAAAAAGTGGTTTCTCTAAGACCACTATATTCAAATTTTAAAAGTTGGTGATACATTTTCATCCTAGGATTTCCCATCTCAACCCTCAGCCCTACATCCACTCCTCATCTGATCGATCTATCTATTTATCTATCTATCTAGGATTTAACCCAGAGGCACTTAACCACTGAGCCACATTCCCAACCCTTTTTATGTTCTATTTTGAGACAGAGTCTCACTAAGTTGTTTAGGGTCTTGCTAAGTTGCAGAGGTTGGCTTTGAACTTGAGATCCTCCTGCCTCAGCTCCCCGCGTCACTGGGATTACAGGTATGCACTACTGCGCCCAACCATTTTCATCCTCTTAAATGGGATTGAGAGGTTTCAGGAGAAGGGTTTTTGTTCTGCTTTTAAATCTCTAGTTTTGGATTCAGTTGAAAATGAGGGGTTATGGGTAGGAGGAGTGGAGGTGTCTACTCCTGGCTGGGGCAGAGGCAAGCTGGTTCTGTGATTCAGTCACTCTTTCCCCAAATTGGAGACCTTCAGACCTGGAAGTCAGTCCTGGGGCTCTGTCGTGCAGTGTAGGCCAAGAAAAGAGTCTTCAAGTGGGTGGGTG
>NW_026000037.1:15152988-15166172 GCF_001458135.2 Marmota marmota marmota
TGGGTGGGTGGGTGGTTGTCCTGAGGTGACAAAATGCTTTTTAAAATACCTCTCCTGAGTCTCTGTCTCACGATGACATTTTTGCATATGAGTTTAGATCTTCTTGACTATGACACCTAAAATACTACTTGGAGTGTTCTTACACACACACACACACACACACACACACCCCGTCACCCTTAACCTAAAGAGTGTTTTTAGGTTCCAAGGGGTGGTATATAACATGGGTGGGTCTGAAGGGCCCCCAGGGGTTCAGAGGGATAGGACCTTATACCTGGGGTCAGGGAGGGAAAGGACACTGAAAAAAACCCCAGCCCTGGTCACAATTTTGCTCACAGCAAGCCACAGAGTTACAATGACATCTTTGATCTAGAATCCACAAAGGATTCATTCTTACTTCTTGTGGTGTCTGCATGCAAGGTTACAACATGGCTCTTTTTGATAAAGAAAGGTACACATTCAAAGCAGAGACCTCCAAGGAGCTCCCGTGTAAAAGGAGGCCTGTATTGCATTTATTACTACTGTGGTCTAGGCCCAGCAGCAGAAATCTGAAGCTTATAATTACCTGCCTGACTCTGAAATAGCCCTGTCTTCTCCCTGGCCTGTGACTTGGAGATTTGAATTTGAACTTTCCTTGCAGGTAGGCATTTCAACAATCTCTATAAAATGTCGCAGATGGGTATCTTTAGGTCCTCCCCAATATCTTGTATTTCATCAACTCTAAGACTCATACATTTCAGGGCATACTGTATATACTACGAGGAAGAGAGAGAAAAGCTGCCTACAACACAGTGGCATGACATCGACTGTAAGATGCATTCTGACTTCAGAGAGGCAAGAAAGTGCATCTTAGGAAGTGCATCTCTGTAATGGACCCCGGCCTGGGGCTGGAGCCCTGCCAACCCCTGGGTCCAGAGTGGTAGCTGCTTCTCCTCCACTGGGTGGTACCCACCCTAGATGGAGCTTGGCTCCCTTCACACTCACAGCCCCACCTCTGAAAACAGGTAGATGATGACAGCTACTCCCAATCCTCTTTGGAGACGAGGAGAGGGCATCTAGGGAAAGTGGCTGCAGGTCCCAGGAAGTCTTGAGGGCCGGGCCTTTCCTCTCATGGCTTCTTCAGACCAAGGCTTGGCACCAACACCTGTTGTTTTCTAAATGGTGGTTAATTTTTTTTTTAATCACATAACATTGTACGTATTTCTCTCAAGAGAGCTTGTGTATAGGTAAGAGGTAACGTGCTCACTCAGATGAGCCAGAACTAGCACCCAAATGATTTTTGCTTGATCCTAGAAGACAAAAAGGCTAGGAGCAGGGAATAATTTTTAGAAGAAAATCATGTTTCTAAGCTGTTAATGCTTATGTCACCAGCCACTTCCTTGTGGTGACACAGGTAAGGCCATACGGAGGGAAAGACAATGGGATAGCAAAGGTTTTGCTTTTTTTTTTTTTCCTTATCTGCTAGGTCAAGATAATAGGATACACTACAAAAGTGTGGAATTTACTCCTTCTGTCTTCAAAAAGACTTACTGCAGTCTTGAGTCTAGTTTAGGAGAGGCTCAACTAGTAAAAACCAGATTTACAGGAAGAGTAGCCTCCACGTGACTCAATTTCTATTTTCCTTCCCTTTTTCACTGTGGTAAAATATAGATAACATAATATGTATCCTTTCCCCATTTTTAAGTGTACAGTTCAGTAGTATTAAGTACATTCGCAGAGCTGTGTTACCATTACCCCTATTTCAGAACTTTTCCATCATCCCAAACAGAAACTTTGCATTCATAAAGCAGACTTTCTTTTTTCAGTTCTTTTCCTTTCATTTATTTATTTGCTATGAGCCTTTTAACTGTGATTATGAGAACTGATGCAAATTAGGAAAGGATGTGGAAAATGCATGATGGGAAAATCCAAAGATGAATTTCAGAAGCCAGTGAGAGAACTATTACAAATGGACCTTTCCAACCGTCTAACTCCATGCAAATAAAATATAATTTTACACAATGACTGAAGGAAAACCAGGCGATTGTAGACCTTTTATATTCCTTCCCACCACAGTGCCCGGGGCCGAGGTCGGAATTCAACAGTGTGCAAGGCTCACAAGACAGTGGCTATTAAGCATCCAAGCCTGGCCTGCTCCTTTCTCCTGTCCATTCATTGCTGTCCATCTCTCCTTCCTCTCCGGCATTCACCTTTGCTGGGCAGGTGCTGGCATGAGCCAGGCCCAGTGCTGGGCACCCTGCCTACCAGGAAACATGGGCATCGGCTGTTCCTCAAGCCACTCCTCCATCAGGAGGGAGACACATGGAAATCAAAAATTGCCATGAGCAAAAGGGAGATGAGGGAAGAAGTAATTCTGTGTGGGGCCTGGAGTGGGGTCAGGGGTGGGAGTTAATGGAAACCCTCTTCACCCAAGGCAGAATTAAGACCAAGATTCCCTACTCTGTGAGCAAACATTAATACGTGATAATGTTCATAGGACAATCACAGACTGTGCGTCACATGGAACTATGATGACGGGTGAAAAGTAAAATATAAAATGGCATCTAACCTATGACTGCAACCGTGTATAAGCTTAAACAAGTGCATAATGTAAAACACACACACACACACACACACACATATATATATATAACAAAGTTGTATTAGGGAGGTCAATTATGGGTGATTTTTTAAAATTTAAAATTTTCATTTTTTAAAAAAATTTAAACATAGCTGGGTGTAAGCTGGGTGTAGTGGTGCACACCTGCAATCCCAGGGGCTAGGGAGGCTGAGGCAGGAGGATCACAAGTTGGAGGCCAGCCTCAGCAACTTATCGAAGCCCTAAGCAATTTAGTGAGGCCCTATCTCTAAATAAAACATAAAAAGGACCGAGGATGTGGCTCAGTGGTTAAGCATCCTGTGTTCAATCCCTGGGACAAAAAAAAAATTTAATATTTACTTATATTAGCTTACACTTTTTCTTTCTGATTATAAATTTATCCACTCCATAAAATTTGGACAACACAGGAAAACATAAAATAAAGAAGCAAAACCACTGCTAATCATTGTTACAAAATGGTAATCACTTGATAACTTTCCCAGCTAAATATATAAGCCTGAATATCATTCTACTCTATGGAGGTGTTATCATTTATCTAAACAATTGTCTATTACTGGACATTTAAATAACTTTCAAATTGTCACCACTTAAGGATGAAGTAAACACTAGTAAATAGTAAACCTTTGTGCTAATCTCTGAGTAGTTCCTTCAACTAAATTCTTAGAAGTAGCTCAGTGTTGACGAGCACGGATATTTTTAAGGCTCCTGTCTCAGTGTCTGTTCTCCAGTTGGTCTCTGCAATGTTTTTATCTAATTATATTGCCATCAGGAATATACAAGGGTCTCTTGATTATGCTTTAGAGTCATTTATTTTAAAACGACCAATTGCCCCTGTGCAACGACGATTCTGCATGTTTCCTTCCTAATGAACATAACGGAAGACACTGCAATAAGACCACTGAAACGACACGCAGTCACCTGCGCCTTCCCCTCGGTTTCTTTTCCTCTGCCCCAAGCGCTGGGTACGGGCACAGGCAGCCCCTGCTTTCCTCAATCAGCCTGCTGACATCTGATGTCTCTTGCCCTCCCTTTTCAGGGTGGTGAATGCCCAGATGCCACAAATACTATTCCCCTGAGTTGTCACCTGAGATTCTTCAGCTGTCTGCTTGGAGGCAAAGCCCTTGTGGATCACAGTGGAAAGCTGCATCCTCATTCCTGTTGCTGGCCGGACCAGCTGGCCAGCACCAATTCTTATGAATGACAGCTGGTTTGCTATTCCATATTCCAACAGCCATAAGCCAGTCTAACACCTGTAGGCTCCAGGAAGGAGAGGCACCCAGAACAATACTCAGAAAGCCTGCTTCTGTTCTCTGGCTTGGACCTCTCACTACCTTAGCATCTTGAATTGAAGGTAACTCTCAGCAAAGACGGCAACCAAGTTGGAATCTATTGCTCTGTTACAATGGCAGGGGGTTTGATTCAGGATTCCTAATTACTTTTTTTGGTCCACATATATAAAAGAAAGAGGAATACTGAACTTTTGCATGTCAGTATTGGATAAACATTGACACGCATGAAAAACAGATACTGCTGGTGTAACTACTAAAGGCTAGCACGTTCTATCAAAATTTTTGGTTATATGATTATGTTATTTTTTATTAAAATATTTTTTATGTTAGGTTTGTATGAATTCTAGGCAATGGATAGGAAATAGGAATAGTTAAAATTAACTATTAATTGAAAATCTCACAGTAACAAATTCCACATTTTGGAATTTATAATTCAATTTATTTAATAGGAATTACGGGGTCCAAATTTGATTAAAGGCAGTTTTTGCAAGCTTGAAGAAAAATTTCTAGCTCAGCAGAACTTTTGTCAAAATGCGGGTGTGAGAATAGGACCTGGAAAGTTAAAAGTTACTTGTTTCTTTACATAATTCATTAGAAAATTGTCCACACCGTAAGGGAAAAAAAGCAACTTTCCGCTGAGTAGCATAAGAACAGCAAAGACTATTGGTGCTCCATCAGACCTCCGAATCCCAATTTGTAATTGTTTAGTATGTTTTGGAAGTAACTCTCCTCTCCCAGTGAAAAAAGTTGATTATTTTGAAAATCTGATGTGCAACAGTAAAGGGTTATTTGCCTTTTTGCGAGGGTGGTTCTGGGGATGGAACCTAGGTCTGATGCATGATAAACCATAGATGGTTTCCCATATGCCAGCTAACTTCTACCTCCCAGGGAAGCTGGCTTCAGGAGGTTGGTGCAAATTCAAGCTGGTAATAAAATACTTTTTGGAAATGACTTGGATGTGGCTGTGCTAAGCTGGTTTAGGCTCCTCCTGGCATGAGCAGCTCTTTGCTCATTGCACAGTCCCCCTCCCCCGCCCCCACCTGGAACTCTTTGCTCTAGACTGGCTTAATGGCTGACAGCTCAGTGTCCCTAAACTGTGGTTACTGTGACTATTTGCACACCACATTCTTGAGAGTCAAAGTAAGAATGATTCTCTAAGGAAACATTGAGGTTTTGCAAAGCTGGAGCCCCTGCCCTTCTCCCCAAGGTTTTCAAGGAGGCTCTCAGCTTTGCAGGACCTAATATGAACGTATGACTAAGCCACCTGTCACTATAGCTCTGCCATCGGCAGCTTGGAAGCAACTTCTCAAAGAAAAAGGATAATCCACTCTGGAACCAGGATGAAATCAGCAACCCTGCCACTCTAATCCAGACTCACACGTTTCCGTCCTCTGAAAACAGTGCTGCCATCTTGCCAGTCTGGCAGAGGACCATCCTAGACCCTTCCTCCCTTTGTCCTTCTTCATGGCCAAACCATCAGAGAATCTGGGAGATTTCACGGCCTTCACGCCAACCACCTGACGTTTCCTTGCGCCAGGTCTTTAACCGCCCCTGGGTCACAGTGAGACTGTTTTCTGCTCTTGGTTCCCTTCAGTACACCCTCCAGCCCACCCATGAGGCTGATCTTTCTGATCATGCCTGGACCCTTCAGTACTCCTGCCCACATCCCCCTAAGAAAGGGAAAATCATTTTCCTAGCAGGGTAACTTCATGACCCAGCTCCCTGGCCCAACCAGGTGATGGCCACCAGGTGACGGCCACCACTGGGCCCCCCGTACTTATTCTGGTCCTCCTGAATTGCTTTTATTTGGCTGAATGGGTCTTGCTCTCCCCTCTGTTTCCTCTATCTCACACTCTCCTGCCTGCATCCTTCACCAGGCTCACTCTTTCTATCCATCCTTTCACACACGCCTTCTAGTACCACACCCAGGAAGGCTTCCCTGTCATCAACGTGGCTGGTTGCCATCTGTCTGACCCACAGTGGCCTTCTAGAACCAAGTTCTTGACTCGGCTCATGGCTGTTTTCCTTTAACCTTTCCTGCCACACAACTGCAGGATGATCTTCCACATGTCATCAAGCACTTCTGATTCTCTCCTGCCGCCTCCTTGATTTTCCATTAACAGCTGGCCCAGGTGTTTCCACCTGGCTGTCTGCCATCTGAGGACTAGCTTGTCCCTTCCCCAAGTTCCTCTGTATGATTCACATCTTTCTCAAAGCTTTTCCTGGCTAAACTAAAGTTTCATGGAGATTGCCAGCCACTGACAGATGTATCGACTGATATCCCTGTTTCCAAAATATCAATCACACATTCAAAGGATGACTGAGCTGGAAGGGACCTCGGGGCCGCGTGGCACCTGAACTTCTCTCTTGATGGGAATTGACAGGAGATTTTGTTGTATGATTGTCCATCCATCCATCCATCTGTGAAAAGTCACAGTGATTGATTGAAAGACGGGTTCTAAACTGAACCTAATGTATTCGGAGACAGATGTCCAACAAATCACAGTCACCCAGAGAGGACCTTCTTGCCCAGATGTTTCCCCTTGAATCCCTGATGCTCAAACTGACGTGTGGGGGAAGAGAGAAATGTGTCCACATAAAGCTCTCAGGCAGGGTAGCATGGGGCACAACAGTTATGACAGAGAGAGAAAACCCAGCAGCACGAGAACGGTCCAGCTATTTCCCTGGGGAAGGAAAATCAAGAGGCTTGGGGGATGGCCATGAACCGACTGCCTTGACTGTCACATACTGCAGTGCACTGAATAAAGACAACAAATCTTTTGGAACATGGCAGAGAGAACCCTGCCACACACCACATCACATCCATCCTCCCTTGTCCCGGGGCCTGGCCTTCCTCCTCTCCTGGCACCAGCTTTCCTCTTTCGCAAGTCTGGCTGCCGCTAGCTGGGTCCTTGTTGCAGGTGTGGGAACCCAACCTGGGGACTAGCAATGAATTCTTTTCACACCTGAGCAAATTGTCTTCTAGATTCTACAAAGAACTGTTGACAGCAGGGGCGCTCTTTAGGACTACGGGACAATTGCGTTTTGGGCTTTCTTTACCTATTTTTGTACTTCCATAGTTTCTATAAGAGGTATGCATTATTTTAATATTGGGGGAAAAGGAAAATGATGGAAGATTACAAAATCTTCTGCATCGATGCTGAGAATAAATGAATAATGGGAGATTGGAGTGAACTCGAAGGCCTGAGCCGACTGCCCCGTTTCACACAAGGAGCAAAGTTAAATAGGAGACTAGTTTTGGGCAAAGTTTTAGGACAAAAGATTAAACATAGATTTGTGAAAATATATAAAATAAAGGAGGCATCTTTGCCATCATTCCTTAGTGCTCTTACACATAGAACAAATATGTCATCTTCAATCTGGCTTCCAGATAGGTGTTGACCTGGAAAGAGTTCTCTCACGGAAGCTATGGGGCACGGTTCTGGATAAAGGCAGCAAACACGTTGACACCAACCTGAAGAGATGAGCAAGGACCTAAGGCCACCTGTGTAGTTTCTAAGCTGCCGGGAGGCCCAGAAGAAACCCTAAGCACACTTAGCAGAGATCCATCTAGAATTCAGGTGAAAAAACAAATCAGCTGCCCAAGCTCAACACGGGAGGCAGGAAGTGGGTCAATTTGAACACGGGCTTTGGAGTCAGAGTTGGCTGCGTTCAAATCCCAACCCTTTGGGCAAATTGTATGACCTGTCTCAGCCCCAGAACCTGTGGAAGAATTAAGGACAGTACTCATGGTACAATGTTTAGCAGAGCTCCAGGGTTCATGTGCTTGTAACTGGCAGCTGTTGTTATTATCACTATTTAGTGTGGTCTGCTTGGGTTGGGTGTGCTGAACATGGTGGAGTTTCATTGCCACAAGAACAGTAAGAACTGATAAAGAGATAAGGCTGGGAAACAAGTTGATTTGATCTTAAGCTGTAGAATCGGGGAGGAAAGACCATTCTGTACTTATCAGCAGCCACCTGGAGTCTTGTTCTGCTCAGGGCACCAATTTTTAAGAGACATCAGGGGGGCTGGAGGGCACCAAGAATTGTTTGACAAGACAACGAGAAACAGGTGAAGAAAATGCTTGCATTTGATAAAGAAAAATGAGAAATGCTACTGAGATACTTGAGGGGCTATTCTAAAGAAAAGAGAGTCAAATTATTATTCTAGAGGACAAAATTCTCAGAGTCCTCAGCTGAGTTTGCTTAACAAAAGGGAAGGCTTTCAACAGATTGGACAATGGAGCAGATTGCTGGATTCTCCATCACTGCATGTGTTCAAGAAGAGCCCGGGTGAGAGTCACTTAGGGAACTGGAGAGGTCCTCACAACTGCTCCCCATGTCCCCTTGCCCTGGGCAGCGGCAACGCCTCTACTGCTTGACCTCACCAGGCTCCCTCTTGTCTCCTTAATTACTCTTAGGAAGGACTCAGTCTCCAGATTGCTAACCGTTTCCTCTAGGGCAGAGGAGGCACACTCTCATGCATCTGGCAGTATTCACTGGTGACAGCCCACGATCAGGCTGTGCAGCTTGACAGGCGGTACAAAGAAGAACAAAGCACCCAGGGAGCACTGGTCTGGTGGGAAACGGACCCCTCATCAGACCCCTGTGAAGTGGGGAGGCAGGTGCAGAGAGAGATTGAAACCAGGCCCTGGAAGGACCAAGGAAGTTCAGCTCACCCAGCCTGACTTGGTCGAGGAAAGCCAGGGCGGATTTTCTGGGGGAGCAGATTCTAGAAAGTGTACAGAGGAAACATCCCTGAGGACCATCAGTGAGACGCCGCAGGGCTGTGAATCGCAGGCCTGTCTTAGGAGGAGTCGGGGCTGGGGAGGCTGCAGGGGTGAGAGCCAGAGAGCCCAGCATGCATTTCGAAGGGCTGCATGAGGAACTCTGGCCCAAGCCCCGAGGCTCCCACACTAACCCTTGGCTTCATCTGTGCAATTGTGGGTTTCATTACCGTGTTAGGCAGCCTCTCGTCACTGTAACAAAGACCTGAGATAGCCAGTGTTTTATTTTGGCTCCCCTTTTCGGAGGTTTCAGTCCATGATCAGTTGGTGTCACCGCTTTTGAGCCTGCGGTGAGGAAGCTCATCACGGCAGGAAGCATGTGTCAGAGCAGAGCCACTTGCTGCATGGCCAGGATGTGAAGGATTAAGAGAAGTGGCCTGAAGTCTCCCACCAGGCCCCACCTCTTCAAAGATCCACCCCTCCCAAGAGCACCACGGGCTAGGGACAAAGCCTTTAACTCAGGGAGCCTTGGGGGACACTTAACCAAACACAGCGATCACCACGGTGTGTGCTCTGTTCCAGGAGCACCGGGACCTCGTCCATGGAACTCACTATTGTGTCCCCAGTGTCTCGTCCAGTGCTAGCCCCTCTTGTCTGTTTTCATGGAGAGAATGCGTGGGAACAGGACACAGGGTTTCTGTGACGTTTCCTAAGAGCAGCCCCGGCCCGGTGAGCACAGTGAGGGGGTGCTCTCGTTGTTATTCTTCCCAGGCATCTCCTGTTCTCCCGTCTTGTTGGCTCTGCATGCTCTCTGCTCAGCACCTTTGCTCTTGCGTCTGTCCCTGTTTAATACATTTTGATGGGTAATGATGTTTGCCAAACAAAACAGCCCCCAAAGAGGCCCCAGCGCATAGAGCAAGAGAAACACGCAGCATCCTCAACCACAAGATGCAAAGGAGAGAGAGGGGGCTCATTCCTCAATGGGAACTCTAAAACTCATCTTCACAGCCATCCTCCTCAAGAGTGTACAAGGGTCACACCTGGCTCCACTGCCAGACTGATGGACAACGCTGGTACCTCACAGGGACCCCTGGATAAGAGGCAGGCAGACAATGGTGGGTGGGAATAGAGGTGTCTGTAGACCCCACGGGCCGTAACAACCATTGGAAGGGGTTTCAATGTGGTGAGGTGAGAGGGTCTCCCTAGGGAGGGCAGGAGTACAGCCGGGTGGGCACATCGGTTATCCAGGGGTAGAAGTTTGGTTTCCTCACATTGTTTTCTCTGGCTTCTCTCTCTCTTTTTGGCCTGGGAACCACCTGGGACTGGCTAAGCACTGGTTACAGCTGGTTACCAGCTTATCTTGGTTAAAGGAAATTGACCAAAGGTGCTTCTTGTATATTACTTGTTATGAAGATTCAGGGGAACAGAACTCTCTCAGAGAATCCAAGGATTTATTCAGGGACTGAGTCCAAGGGTGCTTAACCACTGAGCCACATCCCCAGCCCTTTTAAAATATTTTATTTAGAGACCCGGTCTGGCTGAGTTGCTCAATGCCTCACTAAGTTGCTGAGGCTGGCTTTGAACTCACAATCCTCCTGCTTCAGCCTCCCAAGCTGCTGGGATTACAGGTGTGTGCCTCCTCTACACCTGGCAACAATCCAGCTTTTTAGGACCTGGTAAAAAGGTCGTGCATCCCTTAACTCCAGAGAGGAATTTCTCCTGCACAGGAATAAGCTTGAAGAGAACTCAACATCCTCCCTCTTCCCAAGTCCCCAAAGGATAAGCTCCTTAAAAAAAATCTTGGAGTCTCCCTTTTCCCCTGCATGACTTAGGCTCCAGGCAATCTAAAGAGGAGTCTGGATTTTGTGGGAAAGAGCGAGGTGGCGGCTCTGAGTTGGCCGCTGTGGGGCCATCTGTTTAACAGAGCAGAGGTACCAGGCCAGAGAGGCACATGGCGTTAAAACATGCTGGGTCACCGGACCAGGGTTTCTGGTCAGTTCTTGAATCAGAAAAGAAAATGAACCTTAGGTGTTAAAAGCTGTGGGGAAGCTGAAGCGACTTCAATTGCCAAAATAAACAAAATTGCTTAATTAATCTAACCAAAAAAAAAAAAAATCCTGTTCAGCATTGGATTAAAAAAATCCTGTTGATGTTGCCCTTGTTTATTTGGCTGAGTACTGGACCGAGAGGGTATATTTAGCCTCAGTGTGCCTGCAAGATTGCATCTTGCAGCTCAACAGGAAGTATCTGGAGTCACAGCTAAAGATATCTCTGCATGTTCGGAAATTTAGGAGCAGCTGTAAAGTGGAGCTCTGGTGGGCAGAGGGCTGGAACAGTCTCCCTTTCAAATGAGGGAGGCCGTGGAATTAAACACTGAATGTACCAAGTTCATGGCGGGCAGATGCACCTGACATGCTAAAAATAACCAAAGTGGAAGCCCTTCTGTTGTTCAAATAATCCTGAACCGATAGGCTCCTTTTCCAAACCTATCAGAAATGGGTGAAAGGGGGAGAGGGTGGCATTCCAGAAAGTGGGTTTGAAGCCATGCCAAAGGGAAGGAAATCATTTCCTCACTAGGCCACTTTTCAAAAATAAATAGGTCCTTTAAATGGAGAGAACTGAAGCGCAGGAATCAATACATTATTTTTTAATAACGTGAGACAGAAATGGTAGCACCAAAAAGACAATGCATCCCTAGTCTGCTGCTTGTCATGCTGACAAGCCAAACTTTCCCCATCCTGGTCAGGAGCCATTTATTTTTAAGCATCCTTTTGCTGGCCTCCCTTATCAGCAGCCCCACGCCCTGCTCACCGATGCCCAGCTGGAAAGGACCCCACACACCCTGCACAGGCCTGGCAGAGCCGCCTGCTTAACAGTAGGGACAAGGACGAGTCTGTGCGATCATATGTGGCCAGGCAGAGGGGCCAGTGCCCTCTACTGAATGGCCGCCAGAACCAAGAATCATTTAACTTTCAATTCATGGCGGAGGACACTGCCATCTTTCCAGGTGCCACTTTCCCTTTGTGCAACATGGAGCTTGGAAAGGTCACCCCGGTGGCCTCCTGAGGCGGTGGGAGACAGAAGGAGACAATGCACAGGAAAGTGCTCTGTGCACCTGAGGGAAGATGTCGTTGCGTTGTGAGTGGGCATTCTCCTGCCAAGGCAGGGAGAAGGGCCGCATCTCCGCGTGATCAGGGAGCACTGTGCCCACAGACAGCTAGCCTGGGTTCTCCTGTGGGGGTCCACACCACCTTAAGAAGGTCGGAGCATTGTCCACATCCCTTCGGAGCAGGAGGGACATCAGGAAACAGACTTGCTTTCCATCTCTGATTGGCTCATTGCTGTCATTGCTGGCTCCGCGCCTCCTTCCAGAACTGCCTCCTCTGGGAAGCTCACAAAGCGGAGCTAGGCCTGGACTCGCTGGGCAGCAGGGTGGGCTCTGCTTAATGGGGAGGGTTATCACCAGTGCCCACCCTGGGACTGTCCCTGGGGAGGAGGGAGAGGCCCACTTTCTTTGGGAAGTCCCACGAATAGTTTCTGTTTGGCTGCCACTTAACTGAGATGATATTATTAATTTTCTCTGTTTTATTCCCCCCCTCCCCCTCTCTTCTGCCTTACAAGTCTCACCTAAATCTGATGAAAATTTTCAGTTCACCGTCGTGGTACCGTGATACATATGGATGAAAATATGTCTGCACATTGTCTAAAACTGGAAGAGCATATTAAAAAAGAGACTGCCTGTTGTGTTAGGATGATGGGATTATGAAGCCTCCTCTCACCGATTTCTGCACTGGCTAATGTTGTTAAATAGTCTTTAAAATAAAGAAAAGGATTGTAATTGGAGTTTTAACATTTTATAAAATGGCACTGTTGCCCTGATTTGGGCTGTACTGAGCTTGAAAGTGCAAAGTTAAAGGAACAGCACATATTTCAATATAATAATCATATTTTCAGCCTCTAAAATACTTCAAGTGTGGTATCCTTCATTTTAAGGTATTTTTTTTTTTTTTGAGAATGTAGTAAATGACAAAGGGCACGCCATGTAAAATCAAAGCTTAGCCACTTTTATTTGGAAAACCCCTGAAGTTTGCCATAGTTTGGATCTTGAGTGACCCCAAAGGCCCACGGGTGGGCGGCATGGACCCCAGCCTGCGGTGCTACTGCGGGTTGGTGGAATTTTTAGGTGGGGCCTAGTGGAAGGAAGTCAGGTCACCTGGGGTGTGCCCAAGAAGAGGATATTGAGACTTTGGTCTCTCCTGTTTCTGGTCCCCATGAGATGAGCAGCTTCCTCAGCCATGAGCTCCCATCACGAAGTGCCACCTTGCCGCAGCCCGAACTGATCATGGGCTGAACCGTCTGAGACAGTGAATCAAAGTCAACGTGCTGGCTGGGGCTGTGGCTCAGCCACAGCCTGTGTGAGACCCTGGGTTCAATCCTCAGCACCAAATGAAAACAAACAAACAAACAAATAAACAAATAAATAAAGATATTGTGTCCATCTACAACTAAAAAAAATCAACTTGCCTCTCTTCCTGTCTCTTTCAAAATTCCTCCTCCTTCTCCTCCT
>NW_026000037.1:15166197-15206366 GCF_001458135.2 Marmota marmota marmota
CCTCCTCCTCCTCCTCCTCCTCTCAGGAGCCCTCGACCACTGAGCCACATTCCCAGCCCTTTTTATTTTATTTACAGACAGGTCTCACTGAATTGCTTAGCACCTCGCTGTTGCTAAGGCTGGCTTTGAACTCTTGATCTTCCTGCCTCAGCATTTCAAGCTGTTGGAATTACAGGTGTGTGCCACGAAGCCCAGCTCAAAATTTCTATTTGCTGAGGATTGAACCCAGGGCCTTGGTCATGTGGGGCAAGCATTCTACCAACTGAGCTATATCCCCAGACTCCAAATTTTTATTTTTAATTTTCACTTTTTTAACTATTGAGGCTCAGTCTCGCTACATGGTCGAGGCTGGTCTTGAACTCCTGGGCTCAAGGCATCTTTCTGCTTCAGACTTCCAAATAGTTGGGACTACAGGAATTCACTACCATGCCCAGCTAAACTGTTCCTCTTTTTAAAGTTGATTTACCTTAGATATTTATTATAGTAAAGGAAAACTGATTAACAAGACATCTACAATCTATTCAATCAGTAAACAATGCAGTATTTGTTGAGCACTTATATGTGCAGAACATTAGGCAAGGTGTTGTGTATTTCCCCCCATGTTCATCATTTTTACCACATTTCTCCTCCCACTAGTTTTGTTGTTGGTGGTTTTGTGAGACATCTGGCAGTCAATGTTCTTTGTATGCGTTTGTGTGCATGTATGTGTTTTAAAGTCCTAAGTACCAAGACAGTGTCAGTAAGGGGAACTTTTAACAACTTATGGTTCCTCAAGTAAACAACTAGAGACCACTGAGAAATAGGGTTTGGCTCCTATGGATTCTGTTCACCCTCTACTTTTTCTGCAGGGGCACAGTAATATGGTGGGTACCTGCTCAGACCCTCTCCATTTTCTCCGGACAACTCCACGTTCCCCATTTCTTCTAATTGTTTAAACAGTTTAAGCAATTATTCTACTTGACAAAGAGATAGATGAAGACAAGGTGAGGGGGAGTTCCTGGTGGCTGGTCGCTCATCAGAGGGAGGAGAACTGAGGAAAAGGTCAGGGTCATCTTTTGTACTATCTCCCTGGATGTTGGCTCCACAGTCATGGTGGTGGAACACACATTCATGGTAGTGAACACCATCTGGCAGTAAGTGGTTGAGGTGGTGGCTTGACAATGTTTGCATACATGCATGGAAAACTGGGAGGACTGAGGTGTGATCCTCCTGACCTCTCAAAAATATCTTGTGATGGCCATTATTGCCCACTTCATTATCATGCCTATTTGGTCACCTCCATAAATCAATTTACGTTCCTTTGCCTCCCAAACAGACAAAATAAAACAAGTGGATACAGGTGATTAATTCCAGCCTAAAAACTCTACATGAGGTCAGACTCACCATCCATCCATTCAGCTAGCACTGCATCTCTTTTGGATGGACCTATCATCCATCCATTCAGCTAACATGATATCATTCATGTATCATTCATGAGATTGGTTCAAGCCATTTAAAAAGCTATTTATACCTTATATTTTACCATATCTTAAATTAACAAAGTTCCATGAGCTTAGGAAACCAGCTATCTAAGTGAGTGATGGATTTTTTTTTCCTTGTTAGATTTGCCTCTTTCAATCTCCAGGATGGTCTTACCATTCTGGGATTGAGTGAATATGTCCAGGTTTGCACAAATCACATATCCGGTGATTAAAGAATCCAATTATAGCTTCTCTCACTTTATATATTCAGACAAAAGAGTCCAAACTTTAAAATGTATTTTCCCACAGTATTTCTTAAATAAACTGGTCTGAGTTCCCTAAGTTAGCCGAGGATGGGCTTTTGTTTTCTTTGTAATCCACCAAATGCTGTCTGCCATGTTGGTGGGTCTTGGGGTTGAAGCAGCCCACAGTGGATTTGTCTTCAGAGAATGGTGTACCATGATTCTCATGCCCATCTTCTCAGTGGGATCAGGTACCTTAGCCTATTATAACATCATTACAACTTAATTTGGGTTATTTCCCCCAGATACACTGACTTACATGTTTTCACACTGTGTGTCATCTGCTACTTGTCTGTTTCTCAGCCTGGATTCTGTCAGATCTTTTGGGATGTATGTAAGTGGATTTGGCTGTTTCATTGTGACAATGTCTTCTGCAAACATATAGGTGTTCCTGTGGACTCCCTTTTCTAAACAATTCATAAATAAGTAGCCAAGTCCATATAGTAGAAACAACTAAACCCCCCAATATTGTGCTCTTCTGGGTGGGGTCAGCCCAGAAGTGACAATGGTTCCCATAACCTCTTGGGTACAGACAGGGACAAATAACTGGCTCTTGCCAGTGGGGATGTACTCAGAAGTGAAAGTCTGGTAGAGAGAGAGAGAGAGAGAGAGAGAGAGAAAGAGAGAGAGAGAGAGAGAGAGAGAGAGAGAGAGAGAGAATATTCTCCATCATCTCCTTCTCTCCATTTGATAATAAGGTACAGAGGACTCTGGGAACTTGTCCACAGGAAATAAGAAGCCAGGGAACACTCACACTGACTATTAGGTGAGTGGGAACTATACATCTGTCCTCCACTAAAATGTAGCAGTTTTACTTATGCCATTAGATGGCATGCATATCAGCCACCATTTGGAACAGTTTGCTCCATAGACAGTCTCATTTCTCTCCATGCTTAATTCTATGCCATTTCCCTATCCACACAAAAAAGGTTTTCTTGTAAAATCTTTGGGCCTAAAGTATTTTTAAGAGATTTCATAAAGGGCTTTGTCACAGATATTCATGATAGTCTCTGCCACAGGCTTAAGCTATTTACCTAAATACCAGGTTCTAGTAAAGGATTGCATATCTAAAAAGAATTTTGATTCTCAGAAACACATTGCTTTAGGATTCCCTTGTGTTAGTGTTTATTATGGCTTAGTTTAATCTGGCCTTATCAATCACCAGGACGGCCTCTGCCAGTCAAGTATTAACATGCATTTTCATTTAAACTTGTAAGTATTTCTTTATGAATTAGTGACAATAGAGGTAAGTAACACCAGCTCCTGTTTTCCCAGTGTTTAGGAAATAATGCAAAAGCAATGTGAATTTCTGGTGCTGATCTTGTTATGACAATGCAGGGAAATTGGCCTTGCTGGGCCAGGGCAGAAACCAGTTCTGCTGCTGTGTGACATGGCCTTAGCTGATGCAAAGGGCCTGGTTGACCCAAGCTAAGGATTGAGTGCTATCATGGCTTTCTTGGACCAATCAAAATGCTGGACATTCCCTCTTTAGCAACATGCTTTCACTCAGACCAGCAATAACTGTTTTCCCTTTCCTCCCAGCTGGTAATCTCAGACAAGACTGTTTCCATTCACTTGGCCTCCATCGACCTTGTCACAAAGTGCACATCACCCCCGAGGAATGGAAGCTTGAACCCTGGGCCTGGCTGAGACCAGGTCCTGACTGTGGCTGTGGCTGTGGCTACTCTAGCCAGAACATGGTGTTTAGGAAGAAAAGTCACGACCTCTTTCCAAAGCTCACCTCCTGGCAAATTTGCTAAAAGAATTTCACATCTCAGCAAAAGCAGAAGCCCTATATCATTAGAAAAGGCTTGGAGAAACCTCTGGGTTGGCAAAGGAGCCCTGGGCTTTGAGCACTTAGCTGGGAACTGGGAGCAGGTAGGCAGGGCTAGACAGCCTCATGCTGTGCACCCTTCTCCCAGGGGAGGTGATGCCTCCCACATCCAAAGGGGCCCTGGGGTCTCTGAATCCAGATGTAGTAGCAGATGAGATAAAGCACATTCTCCCAAGGACACATCTCAAGGTCACAGAACACAAAACTTGCTGCTTTGATTAAGAGTGCCCTCCTGTCCACTTTGTTCTGTCATCCACGGGAGCAGACCATCTGCCCAACGGTGACACTCTCTAAGAGTTCACTCTAATGAGCCTTTTCTAGGGAGACTACCTTGAGTGATAGATCTTACAGCAGACCACAGGACGTGTTAGTACAATTGGGGGAGAGGGGAGTGTGCAGAGGACAGTCTTATAGGTAATGAATGATTAGGTCAGGAAGATGTGGGCTGATTCCAGAGGAAATAAAATGCTAATACCTCCAGATCACTTCCCCCTCCTCCAACCTGTTGCCAAGGTCACCTGCCTCTGAGGAACTATTCCTCCCTGCAAGGGGTTGTTAATAAAGTACCTCCTGGGTGGCTTCCTTCCTGCTCTCTGGGCAGATATGGGGAGGCACCCCTGGAAGGCTCCTTACCCACCTTTTGGTTAGGTAGGCAAGATAAGGGGAGGAGGGGGCATGAGAACAAAAGAAATCTGAAATCTATAAAAGGGGCAGAACACCCTCACTCCCTCAGGAACCGGCGTTGGACACCCCTCCTCTATGGAAGAGTCTCTCTCTCTCTCTCTCTCTCTCTCTCTCTCTCAATAAAACTTTTTGCTCTTGCCTCAGCATTTCTCGGGTCAATCTTCGACACTGGGGGAACAGGACCTGGAACACCGGCACTATCTCTGGTCTCACCATCACCAGGAAAATCCACATGAACATTACACATTTATTCATCAGCAATGAAGGGTGATTTTGGAGACCTTCTGTGGCAAGGCTTCTTGTCTGTTAGGAGGATTCAGAGACATCTCGAAAGACGTTTCCATTAACTTTGCATAGAAATAAACTAAGTGACAATATTAGAAAAAAATCTTTTGGAAACTTCTAGTATGAATGAGGGTGGATAGGATGGAAGCACTTCAGAGCCGAACAGCTCCCATGGACAGGGCAACAGGGAAAGAAGGAGGAGGGACGTCCCTGTTTTCGTTGTTAACTTTTGCCTTTTCTTTCAAAAGGACTATTCTCTGTATCTCTGGTAATAAGCCCCTCCCAGGCTCCAAAGGGAACAAGAAGGACAGAGATTGGTGGGGGCTGGGTGGAGCAGGACAGAATAGGATGCTGATGTCAGGGGGCAAGTTGGCCAGTTGGTTGGAAAGCTGCTCTTTGTTCCTAAAAATAAGTCTGACCCTTTTTGGGGGAATCTTTCCTGGAACGAAGTCAGCCAACTGCTGACCTCCTTTTAAAAGTAGCTCAGTAGCTCCCGGCCCAAAGGTGAGCTCCAGATCTTCCGGCCCTGGATAAAATGTTATGCAATAAAGTTCATGGACCTAAGAGACAGTTTCTCCAGAAAGGATATGGCTGGTGTGCATGTCCGTAAAGCAAAATAGGCAGGAAAGGTGAGTGGATAGGAGGGGGTGGGTGTGAGGACAGGGAGAGAAGGCCAGGCTGGAAAGGCTGCCCGGAGGTTTGGGTGCAGCAAGGGTGCCTCATACAAAGGCATCCTTGAGGGATCCCTGTCCATCTCCCTTCTAGAGCCATCTTTATAGCATCCTGAGATTTTCCAACTTTTCTTCATTCACAAAGTCTTCACTCAAAGTTCAGCCTTAGCTTATAAAATGGCAGTGATATATTATGTTGCACATCTAACAAACAGGGGTGAAACCCTTCTCCTTTGAAGAGCCTCTATTTTGGGGAGTGTGGGGCAGCCCTTGAATAGACTGACCACACGTTTTTATGGGTCCCAGAAGCAAAGCTGTTTCTCAGAGCTCTTCTGATGGACCCTCGTGCTACAGGTTCTGTATATAAAGGGCTTTCGCCACACAAAGGGACCTTTCTCGGTGTTCTTCCTAACTGTCACAACGACCAGTCACTTGAACTGATTAAATGCAAAGTTTTTCCCTGAAAGAGTAAGAGTCTGTGGCCTCAGCCCTCAGGCTCCTACACGATTCCCCCAGCAGCAAACACTGGGAAGAAGATCCACTAAGACCTCAATGATTGTTTTCTATGTAAGCAGTTGGAATTATAGGATGTAAAATAATGGGCAGAATTTCATTACCTTATCTGTACACTATACTTCTAGAGTTTGGCTGTTAGAAATAATTTTCTGGTTGAGAAATAGAGAAAGTCGGAGAAATGCTGAGTTTATGAGATTGTGATTTTTTTCCCAGCCTAGGCCAGAGTTACTTTCTCTTTTTTCTTGCTTCCTTTTTTTTTTTTTTTGTGGTACTGGGAATTGAACACAGGGTGCTTTACCACTGAGTTACATCCCCAGACTTTTTTTTTTAAAGAGAGAGTGAGAGAGGAGAGAGAGAGAGAGAGAGAGAGAGAGAGAGAGAGAGAATTTTAATATTTATTTATTTATTTATTTTTTTAGTTATCGGCGGATACAACATCTTTGTTTTGTATGTGGTGCTGAGGATCGAACCCGGGCCGCACGCATGCCAGGCGAGCGCGCTACCACTTGAGCCACATCCCCAGCCCCCCAGACTTTTTAATTTTTTAAAAATTTGAGACAGCATCTTGCTAAGTTGCTTAGGGCCTTGCAAAGTTGCTGAGGCTGGCCTCAAAGATGTGATCCTTCTGCCTCAGCCTCCTGAAGTGCTGAGATTATGGGCATGTGCACCATGTTCAGATAGTTTTTATTTAGGTGATTCATAGAGATCACTTCTACCAGAATTAGAATTAGGTATTGGTGCTGTGAAGATACAGGGGCCCATCCCAGACCTAGATCTCTGGGTTAGAGGCTGAGCATCTTCACCTACAACAAAATTACTGGGTGATTCTTAAACATGTTGAAGTTTAGGAATCACTGACATGTCCTGTTCTCCCAAGCTTTGAAAGCAAAAAAAAAAAAAAAAAAAAAAAAAAAAAAAAAAGAAAAAAGAAAGAAAGAAAAAAGATATCACATTCTTTAGGTGTAGTTCTTGCTCGCCTGGCTCACATTTTTAAGAAGTTATCTTAACATTATTGGCCCTCCATTAACTTTTACATGCATTACAGCAAGATCTAAAAGGATGAGCTGTCCAAAAATGGAACGGGTTAGTGAATTTTCCATCACGGAAGCTGTTCAAGCGGAGGCTGGAAAACCACTTATCAGAAATACCGCAGGAAGGACTCAAGTACCAGTAAAGGGTTCCAACTCTGAAATAATGTATTACATTTCCTCTAGCTCTAGGATCCTGCGATAACATTATAACAAAATCAGCTTTAATATGTCAAGTACTATGTTAAAAAAGTCTATGCATTCACTCAGAAATTTTATTGGTAGTTTTTAAAAGAAGCAAGAAAACCAGTCGGTAAAATCCGAGTCCAGCAGCTACTGACAGAACTTTCGATGGGCTTGGGGGTTCTTAGCCTTAAGTCCAGCTCTAAGCCTGTGCTCGTGGGGATAGGGAGAAGGCAAGAGTCCATTGTCTTTACACTGGTCCACCGTCTCCCAAGCACCCTGCGGAGCCTTTACACACCTCACAACAGTGTTCAACAGACCGGGGACCCTTAAATCAGTCCCAATGCTTCAGGGTCTTTCACAAAAAGTAAAAAAAGTACCTCCCAGAAGTCCCGGGAAGCCCGATTCTCAAGAGGGTAAATGCTTGACTGTGTGACGACGCCTGTTTTCCATCACCCCTTGGTCCACAGTGCAAGAAAAAGAATTCCAAATGCCGACGAGTGCAAGGCTGGGAGAGCAGTAGGAAATTACCAGAAAGCTCTGGATTCATGGGAAGAGAGGACGGGCGACTGTGAAACTAAAGGGAGACCTGGAAGTTCTTCAATGAATAAAACTAACAATTCAGAGAAACAGGGAAGCCAACGGTGGAGCTGGAATCATCTGCAAAATCACCTACATATATCATATTGAGAAAATGGTTCCAGACTGGCCACACTTCAATCCACGTTGTGTGGATGTGCCTAAGCATCTCCATCGCTCTGGATGACTTGAAACTGGTCCTCTGAGATGGCTGAGAAATATCCAATTTAATGAGAAAGTGCACACTACAGGACCACCGAGAAGTCACCTTTATGGATTGTGACTAATTGGGCACTTTATTTCTGGAAGAGTTTTCAAGATTTTGGAATCTAAAACCAACAGCCAGAACAGGAAGCAAGCCACACCTGGCCCTCCTTTGCAGGGGGTCAGGAGATCTTCATTTTTTTCCAACAAGGATGCCTCCTCAGAGAAGTGCCCCTGTCACAGAACAATGGCACAGTGCCAGCCAGGACTGGCTCAGCTCCCACCAGGATGCCGCTCTCCAGAGCTGAGCTTCAGTCTGCTGTTCCTCTAATTTGGAAGCAGAAAAAATGACCAGAATGCTCCTTACCTGGACTTTGCTCTGAACAAATCATCCTCAATCATCCGGGGGAATGATTTTTTACTGTCTTCCCAACCAGTCTGCAAGTGACATGAGGGCAGGAATGACATCTATTCTGCTCACTATTTTATCCCAAGATCCCAGCGCTGTGGCTGGCCCATAGCAGAAGTTCACCCTGTAGTTGAAGGGCGGATGAAGGTACAAATGAATGAAGAGATGGCAGCCTCCGTCAGTAACTGGGTCTCAATCCTGTAGCCCGCTTCTTTTTCTTTTTCTTTTGGTACCAGGGGTTGAACTCAGGGGTGTCTATCCACGGAGTCACATCCCCAGGCCTTTTTTAAAAAAATATTTTATTTAGAGACAGGTCTCCCTAGGTTACTCAGGGCCTCCCTAAATTGCTGAGGCTGGCTTTGAACTTTCCATCCTTCTGCTTCAGCCTCCTGAGCACACTAGGTGTGTGCCACTGCGACTGACTCCTGTAGCCCACTTCTAAGAGTGATGTTATCTTAGGAGACCCTGGTATTTTATCTTCAGAGAGTGCTAAGTATAATTTGTGAGTTACGAAAAAAAACTTAAATTCTGTGTCATTCCATTAATGATCAAGACAGAGAGGGTTTTAAGAAGGGCAAAAGCGAGGGAGGGGAAAACGGCAGGAGAAAAATCACGTTTAAGAACTAATTGAAGATTTATGATAGCAATTTTAAAATCTCAGACAGGAATTATTCTGAACCATGATAACGGAATTCACTACAACTGGTGGTTCCAGGAGAACTTGAACTGCTATATGATATTTTATTGAATCTCCACACTGCAAAATTGGTGGAAATTAAGCTGTTTGTAACTTACTTTGGAGGCAAGAGAAATAAATGTGCGTGTAAATGTTCATCAGGCCGACGAGCTGCCTTTCGGTGCAATTGGATAGCTACACCTGGGATAGGAGCCAAACTTGCTTTGGGGGGAAGGCTTACTTTTAGAATACCAGCAGCCCCCAGATCCATAATGGTGAATTACAGGGGTCTGAGGATAAGAGGGAACGTCACTGGGGCTAGAATGAACGGATAATGTGAGCTACCTGGATCCGGCTGCTGCATGGTGTACGATTCTCTGGGTTTTATACTGCTTCTTCCTCAGCCCTCAGAACTCTTAATCCTATTTTCATTGCCCTAGCTAAACTGGGAAATATTTTCTCCCCCTAGACTGCAGTTACTCACACAATAAACAGGTAATAAACATTTTACTGCCCCAGCAACCTCCTGCTGGGCAGGCTGTCAGAAGAGAGAAGACTGTGCACAGAGCGGGCCCCCTACAGGACCCTCTGCGGGGGACAAAGGATATGAGTAACCCTTTAATAGGGTGCCCCCTCTGTGGGTTCCCGGAGAGTGGCTGGGCCTGCTGGATGCATTAGCGACCTGGTGGTCTAGATTCCTCCCTGCTTGAGGCTAGTAGGGAAGATTTGATTTCACCAAAAGGTAATTTAGTTGCCATTTCAAAGCTCTGTCTAGCTAAATTAAGGATGAGGAATGAAACTGGAGTTTACAATCTCACAGCTTAAAACGTGAGCAGTGAGGCTGGAAAGCAAGAAGGGGACAGTTAGCGGCCAAGTGGAATGGCTCAGGGGACAGAATGATGCCACTTGATTCCTCTTTGATTTCCGGTTGGCATCGTATTTCCCAATGCATCTCCGTTTCCTTATTCTTGCTTATATCTTCCCTGTATATTAAATAGTTATTTGTTTGCAAGGCACAATGCACATCCTTTGACTTTCTGCTTTTCTGCTACACTAGAATTCCCTCAAAAGCCTGTTACCTTCAGTTTAGTTAAAGCATTTTATGGTTCCAACTGCTTGAGAAATATTTCCGTTTTCTTTCACGCACTGAAGGTAGAACTTGCAGCTGTTAGAAGGCGACCCCTTCCCCTGCTCTGGGAACAGGCAGAGCCCAGTGTAATACCATAAGCTCTGCTTCTACCACAGCTATTTAACTTATTTATGGGAAATAAAAATCTCACTTACATAAATATTTCCCACCAAACAGCACGCCAAATCTGAATGTATGAACCCAAGGCAGATGACAAATGCATCTGCACAATTTTCCAATTCACAAAAGTTGAAAAAAAATGATTATTTTGTAAATCAACAGTTCTTTGATTTCGATTGCAGTTAATTTGAGGCATTTTGCTCCCATTTTATTCTGGAATATTAATTTTTGTTACATTTTGTGGCAGAAGCGTTGTGATTGTCTAGCAAGATGCTGCCGTATCTAAAGAGATAGAGGAGATCCGATTGCACCTGCTGGAACAGGTCTGGACATGTGGTTCTGCAAGCCCACACCCTTTCTGTTTTTGTCTGTCGAACTTTTCTTGGGCGGGTCTCTGCAGACAGGGCGATGACTGATTAGAAAGCACTGAGAAGACACACTCTCATAAAGGGAAGTGAAAATCACAGAGCTACAGGCAGCTGTAGAAAATAGTGCCAGGCTGTGGCGGGGTTCTTGGCTATTTGGGCAAAGGGTCTCAAGTAGATTGAGTCTTTCCTTGAACTGTCTTTGGATGCCTTCCTCAAAGACAGGGTGGAAATACACTTGAGCAGACACCTGCAAAGTGGAGCCATTGGGCCCCTAAACAAAAGGTGCAAAGTCTGCATGGCAAAGCTGGGCCCAGACTGTAGCACAGAGGCAGAGCTAACATGTGGACCAGGGGTCAGCCAGGAAAGGCTCTGGAGCCTGGGATGGCTCACAAGGAGCGTGGCACACAAAGGGCATTGGACCATTGTTAGAGGTCTCTGTCCTACTCTGGTCTATCCTTTACAAAAGGCCCCAAACTACCCCTAGACCCTTTGTGCTTCTGAAAGAGAAGAATGATGTGGAGAAAACTCGGGAGGACCCAGAGGCCAGCAACTGCCATGATTAATGGATAGAAGAAAAAGGTTCTGGCAGTTAGACAAAAGGATTGACTTGTTTATCCTGTAAAAATAAAGGTTTAGGGGCAAAAGTGGTAGTACTCAAATACAGGAAGGGCTTTGGAGGGGAACTCGTCAACTCCACGGGCATGGGAGACTCCCCCAAAGCAACAGGTTTAAATAAAAAGCTAGAGGACCGATAGTCAGATAGAAGGAAGAACTTGTGGAAGGACAGGGTAATTTAAACTGTGGACAGACTGTGAAGGCTCTTGGGCTTAATAGGACTAACATGGAATTCCTGGTCCTTTTCTTCCCATTCCTGAAAACAAAACCAATGACAGCCACGTTTGCCTCCTTTCCCTGCCCACCTTTGGTGCAGCCCTCCAGCAGATCTTAAAGGAACCCAGTGCATGTGACCAGTTCCGGTCCCCACCTTTGCCCTCCCTGTCCCGGCCATCATCATCAGTTGCTTGGACCCATCTCTTGGGTCCATCCTTCGGCTCATTCTCCATACACCTGCTTTTTAGAGCACCAATCAGACTATGTTACTGTCTGGCTTCATCTCATCCAAAGAATTCCCGTCACACCTGGTGTTAACCCCAACTCTATACCATGACCTTCAAGTCCTGCATCTTGCTCCTGCCCTCTGCCGAGCCCTGTCTAGTCCTCGTCCCACCTGCTCACTTGGGCCACACAAAGTTCCCTGACATTCTTGAACAAGTGGCTTTGTTACATCTTTGTGCCAGCTGCTACCCAGCCTGGGACACTCTTGCCCGGGTCCTTCATGTGGCTGGCTCCTTTTGTCCTTCTGAGCTCAGCTCCAGTGTCACCTTTGCAGGCCATCTCTGGCCACTGGCAATGTACACGTAGAGTGGGAACCTTGTCTACCTGTGGCCAACGCTATCCTGCAGCCCTGAACAGGGGCCTGAAGCCGTGGGGTGAAGAGGTAGGAACTGGCTGAATCAAAGAGTCAACCGACTGTAAAAGCAGAGGGCTGCCTGCTATCCCACGAGATGAGGGGAAGAGACAAAGAAGCTCGTGGAAGGTTGATATTGCCAGGGCCTAGACCATCTTTTGAGTTAGGACAGAGATTCACCTTTGAAGTGGGGCCTCCCTCCTTCAGGGAGGCCCCAGAGAAGAACTAGGCCCAGCAGGGCACTGTCTTTACCAGGGACTTGGAATTTTAGGGCAGTTTCCCTGAGCAAGATAAAAAAAGTGTGTGGGGTGGGCAGGGGGTCGGGGGGAGCCACAGTGGAAGGAGAGAGTGGGAGGGATTGAAGATCTGCTGCATCATCAGAAAACCACCGAGTTGGATCACCTATCAGGATGAAGTGAGGTTTCTGTTTATTCTTCACAGAGAAGCAGGAGAGGTTGGGCTGTTCCCTTCCTCGTCCTGGAGGCTAATGCCTAGCTCTAGCTTCAGAGCATTTATAAGGCCCCGTGGTCCCAGGTTCTCAGAGTTCTGTGAGCTGTCCTAAGTCTGCCTTCACACCGCCCATGGGAACTGAGCCAAAGAGGAAAGGGAAGGATGTGGGCAGACGGGACTCCTGCAGTCCTTGCAAGCGGTGCCTGTGGGTGCCCAGCCGGGCACCCAATGGCTTCTACTTCATGTTTGCTCTCATTTCTCTAACAGCTGAGAGGTGGCCTTTGGGGTTCTATAAACACTATGGGCGTATCGACTCTGTGTGGCTCTGGTAGGTTTTTAGTTGTCTTTGTTGCCCTTCGATTCAAATTCTCAAGGTGTCATTACCAGGTGACCGACAGAAATGGAAGACAATTGAAATGATTTTAAAATATGTTTCTTCTTTTAAAAATTTATGGTCCCTCGCTCCAAAAACGGTCATGATTTTAATTGTGTTTTTAAGGCCCTGATCTTTTTATTTAATATTGTTTCTAAAATATTTGAGAAAAGCCAGTAAAACATCCTTACGTTTAGAAATACAAGTTAATATTTACTGCCCACTTCAGGAAGCGTTTCTTGGTCTCAGTGTGTGTCCCAGGGTCTGCCAGACACACACAGGACCTTGGATTTGATGGCAGCCTGGAACATGGGACGGGGTGTTTATAAATCAATAACTGGAGGGCTGAGGGACTGTCGTATTGGTGATTTCATTTTTAGCCACAGCTGGCCAGACTGCGTATTGGAAAACAAAAGGCTTAGCAAATAGAGCTTGACGATGACCAGGCTGGACTACAGAGGCCCCTGTCCACTCACTGCTCTGAGGATGGGTGGAGGAGGGGAGGCTGACAAGGAAGGACCCCCCACTCTGTCACAGAGCAGTCTTGGTCATTCTGCAGGGCACGGGGCACATGTTACTCTTGCTGTCTGTCAGTTTTGTGGATGCTGCTGTTCCCTGGTTCCTCTAGGCCAGCGAGGCACTGCCCATTCTGACTTCCAGCTCCTTAAGTGGAGACAAAATCTAGAGTCATGGTGCCCAATGCAGACACCATGGTTTAACTGTAATATTAACAAAGTTAAAAATTCAGTTCCTCAGTCACATTAGCCCCTCTCCAAGTGCTCACAGTCACAAGTGCTAGCTACCGCTGTATTGGGCTATGCAGACATGGAACATCTCTCTCATTCCAGAAAGATCTGTCAGACAGCCCTGGTATAGAAGACACAGTTGGTTCCAAGAGGCCCCTCCTTCTTTGTTCAGAAACATGGCTACCTCTGTGGTCAAGAAGGGAACTGACCAGAATTTGAGGGTCGTAGAATTTGAGGATTCTCGGGTGGGATGCTCCGTGGTAGAGCACTCACCCAACATGCATGAAGGCCTGGGTTCTGTCCCCAGGACCTCAGCAGAAATCCAAGGATTCTCTGGACACCATGCATCGATCTGTAAAGCTGGCAGTACAAATGCCCTGACCTAGGACACATCTTGGGCATCTTGAAGCCAAAGTTAGACTCCAACGAACCTCACGTTTCTCTACAGAAGCACAAAGTGTGAGGTTTATTCCACCACAATACAAAAGACCCCTGGATGCTTTACCTTGCGTCTGCCCCCTTTCCATTGTTACTCACAATGGAGCCTCAACAACCCTGCTTTCCATCATCTGCATGTTGCTGTGTGTGTGTCACTTGTTCTGATGACAAAGACTACAGAGGCTCTGATAACTTCCCTCTGCTCACGGGACTGTCACTGAAGTCATTATTCTATCCCGGTCAGGTTGTTCAGCCCTCCTCCCCCACGCCCAGCCAACGGGCTTCTCTGGCTCCTTTCCCAAAAGGTCCTGCTCCCTGGACATTTCTTGTATTGTATATCATGAATTCTTAAAGTTTTAATTTATTTGCCACCCTCAAAGGTATTATAGATCATCAGTGAAAAATGAAGTTGCCGAGGGAAAATCCAGACACTGTCTCCAACAGGAAGCAATGGAACCCCCACTTTCCTATGCAGCACAGAATTCCTGCTGCATGCCTTGGCTGCTGTCCTTTGGGGCAGACATGGTGAGAGGGAAAGCCTTTTATATCTACAAATAGATATCAAACTGGGAGTTCTATGGATCAGAAGGTCAGGGTGTGCTGTTTGGATTCAGTCAACTTCATGATGATGTTTAATTTTGGTGAACCTCAAAATCTCAGTTCCATCACTGGGTTGAATGTATGGTGGAGCTTTCTTCTGAGGATCTCAGAGGATTTTTTTTTGTGCATGTACTCTGCACCAGGCCCCTGTTGTGGCTGTTTTCTCTATAAGCCTCATTTATTCTACAATCGGCAGGATTAATTATCGTCCTGATTCCGTCGGTGGACAAATGGAGAATAAAGTGGTCAAGAATTCCGGCCTCACCTAGGGTTGTGAAGGGGGATTTTACTTCAGGCCAAGCTTGTTGCTTGGCTGGGCACGGGGACACTGGTTTTAAGACCAGTTACTTTATTTGTGGTGATGCTGCCTCTTCTAGAAAATTTGAGAAAATATCTGGCATCCCAAGGTCAAGGTGACTGACAAGACAAACAGCATCATGTTAAAGATGACAGGATCTGGATCTTCCCCACAGTTCCCCACTACGCACCACCCATGGGTGTCCTTTGATTAGCTAATAATAGGATCACCAGTTTGGTCCAAGAGAAGCTGAGTCGGCCTGGATGGAGGAAGCTATAAGAGATGGGGGTAGAGGGGTCGCATCTCAGAACATGATCACTGAAGTGACTTGCTGGCTTATGGAAGGGAAATGGAAAGTGACGAGACTTGGGAATGAAGGCTCCATTGCCGCAGTCCGGCTGGCTGGGCAAACTAACCGGGGGGTGACGAGCAACTTGTGTACATTGATACAGCAGGAGTGGGAGCCGTTTATTGTAGGACCGGAGGGGTATATATACATTCCACACAGCTTATCTTAATTAACATAAACTAGATACAGCAGTCAACCAATCAGGAATCTCCACACTTAATGGCTCGCTGGCGTTACTTCACAAACCACTCCCTCTGGCAAAATGCCAGGCGCCATCTTGACTTGTTTACAGACCCTAACACTCCATCAATATGCTTTATCCACAAATCATGCTTAGTGCTCCGGTTTGGATGCGTGTCCCTCAAAGAGTCACGTGTTAAAGGCTTGGACCCCAGGGTGCTGCTCTTGGAAGGTAGTGGGACTTTTAGAGGTGGGGCCTATTGGGAGGTCATTAGGTATTGAGGATGTGTCCTTTAATGTGTCCTGTGGGACTATGATAGTCCTTTGTTTTCTGGCTCATGACGTGAGTGGTTTGATTCATTACCCACCCCTGCTATGATGTGCTGCCCTTGGCAAAGGCTCAAGGAAATGGGACTACCAGATCTAGGACTGGGACCTCCAAAACTGTGAGCCAAAAATAAACCTTTTTTCTTTATAAGCTAATAGTCCCAGATATTGCATCATAGTAACATGAAGCTACCTAATACAATTAGTCAAGTAAGTTTTTTTTTTTTTAAAGCAGCCAAAATGCTGGATGATTTAATTGCATCCTCCATCACAGAGCACAGTGAAACTTCTAGTTCATATGGGCACAGAAGAGTTAAATAGTATTTATTTGTAGGAAAGTCTTCCTTGGAAGCTCTCCCTAATTTAACAGGTCTCTTAGGAAGGACAATACACATGTTAAATGGAGACAGCCTCCCTGGTCCTTCTCTGGGTTGGCCTGTAAAAATGAATAGCAAATGAGGCCAAGGAACAGCTGCAGGTTGAGCTTTCTGACCATGAAGGTGCTGGCTGGAGCCAGTGGTGTGGGAGCGGGAGTTTGCAGCATCTGTGAGTGGGAACTCACTGCAGACAGGAGGCCCTCACTGAAAAGCATTTCCCCCTCCATGTTTTGGGTGGGAATTGGCACATTCACAGGACCTTATCGTTGTATTTGCTGCTCTTTCCTACACTCCCAGTTTGGCTTCAGGTTTCCTATTTCCACTGTTGGGGAACCTCAAGCAGGAGCCACGCATAAAACCTGCAGCTAACATGAACCCTTCCTCAGGGCTTGGCAGTTAGCTGCTGCTGCAGCAGGCATTTTGAATTGTAAAAAGAAAGAAGGGAAGAGAGAGAGAGAGAGAGAGAGAGAGAGAGAGAGAGGAGGTATGTGCAGATTCTCTGAGTGCAGGGGCCTTAAAGCCCTTTGTGCTGTGGAGCTGCAGAGCAGGACAATGAAAATGGAGACGTGCAGTTCCTGGTTCCCATGTAAATGCTACCTCCAGGACACAGTCTTCACCAGGCAGATGGCTAATTTCTGCGCTCTAACCTCATTTCTCCAGCGTTCCTGTGTTCCTGTGATGTCCTGCCCCTGGAGTCAGGTCCTAATTGCTGTCAAACGATCAGAGACAAAAGTGGCGTCTATGCATCACTCACGTGAGGCTGTTCCTGGCTGTGAACTGAGGTGGCGTTGGCGGCTGCGGCTGCAGTATAAACCTCGTGGCGGGTGGTACCTGCCAGGGCAGGGCTGCTCAGAACCTGCTTTTCTGCTTCCAAGTGTCAAGCTGCACATTTTCCTTTGTTATTGCTTCCAGCCGGCCCCTCTCCCCCCACACCATGCCCCAAGCCGGGTGCTTTTCTTTGGGGATCCAAATCCGCTTCCTAACTGCTCCTATCTAGTTCTGACCAACTCTTGGCATCAGGCTGACCATGCAAATCCTGGCAGGGCCAAGAGAAGGCCCGTTTGTCTCATCTCAGATTTGGGGTTGGGGGCTGGTAAACTTGCGGCCCCTCGGAAGCGCCACTGCCACGAGCAGACAGGTAATCCTAACAGCCAGGACCCTGCCACTCAGAGATTGGCCGTCTGATTGGATGCACATTCATCTTCAAATTATGTTGTGTGACAGCCCGGGCTGCTGAACACCATTTTAACATGCAGATTGACTCCTCCGAGGCTCTTCATTATGCATTTAGCGGTCTGTTTTCAGACTAACCAGCATGTCAGAGAGGCCCCTATCCTTTTTCCACCTGGGTGGAGGAAATAGCTCACTGACTGGGGTGGGGGGAGCCGGAGGTATTAAAATGCATATGTTTACTTTCTTGAGCATCAGCACACACCACACACGCAACACCTTTTCCTGATGCAAGAGAAGAAGAAGAAAAGAGGGAGGGTCTTGATTCTGAAATGCACCAGACATGGCTATGCAAAACAAGCGAGGCTTTGTGGAGGACAGGAGTCCAGGAGGCAGGGCCAGGCCCCCAAGCTGGGCTGGGTGAGCCCACCCAGCGCTCCTATTATCCATGCATGGACCCTCTCTTCGGTCTCACACCCACAGCCCCGAGTATTTTCAGCAGAACACTTCCAATTTCCTGTTTCTAAAATTGTCTTGCATCTCCAATGGCATTCCAAGCGATCCTGGCGAGTCACAGGCAGAGCTGACTTCACTCAGAGCAGAGGGAGCGGCACCGTATCTGCCGAGGCGGCTTCTGCAACTGGGTTCGGGGGTGCCTGCCCCTCTTCTTTTCCTGGCATGATATACTCCCCACTTGCAAGAATATTTCTTTATGGCTTTGGTGGCTACTGTGCCAGCACTGATGTTTTCGTGTGTGTGTGTGTGTGTGTGTGTGCAAGGATCTTTCCCCCTTCCTTAAAAGGAAATCAAGGAACCACGTTTGCACTGCTTTTTAAAAATTCTCATCTCTTCCCCTGTACCCCCTCAGCATGGTATTTTTTCCCTTCTTTTAAAGGACCAACAGAACTCATGTGGCCTCCAGCTCCTTAGGCTTCTCCTGAGGCTCTACCTTGCTCAAGTCAGCAACCCCCTTCTGTCGCCCCTGGTCAATGGTGCTTCCCCATTTGGAGAGTGGGAGGGCTCCTGCTTTGTATCTACGATGCTACCTGACAAAGGTCCTGCATCGGTTTGGAAGGCTAGCTTGGACCCCAGAGCTCACAGGCCAGGACCTATCCCTGAATTCTAACTGACAGCCCTGCCACATGCCTCATAGAACCCATTGTCTCCACAACAGCCTGTCCCTCAACTTCTGGGTCCTTCAGTGGTGTAGGACCCTGTAGCAAAGACATGGCGGGGTTTTGCTATTTACATTAAAATATTAAACAGCAGAGTTCATTTTAGTAGGGCTCTGGGCAGAAAAGAAAATCGAAGGCAGAGCTATACTCTCAATTCCCCTGGAAGAGCTGTGAGGGAGGAATAAAATTGTTCCTGATGCTTGCTCAGGGATCGGAATGTTCCTGATGAGTGAATTGGGCAGTAACTGCAGCCTTTTATTTTCGTGTGGAATATGGCGATCCCCACTGGCAGGAACAGGTTGCCTGCGGTTGCCAGGCTGTTGCTCGGCTGGTGTCACACTGTGGAGCATTGTCTGAAAAGGTCTCACCCAGCAAGAACAATATGGCGACCCAGGGCCCGAGGCGGTGTGTGCAGAGATCTGTCCCCTCGTTCACATATCTCCCCACTAAGTTTCCCCCCCCCCCACCCCGCTGATAAAACAAAATGGGTTCCTGGTTTTCAAAAATGTCATACTGAGGGATTTTGGCCCTGGCACAACTCTGTTTTAAGAAAAGTCCTTGATTGGCAAGGGAGCAGGGGGCCACTTGGTGTTTGAGAGCTGCTCAGACACAGAGAAGTGAGTTTCAATGACAGCTCCAATTGTGACCTGCCACACAGACCTGAGAACATCACTGAATCTTGAGATTTAAGTTCATGATGGTACAGAGGGGGTACCCGTTGTTATGGGTCGAGCCCACGCATTCATATGTTGAAGTCCTAGTTTGCCGGCACCTCAGAATGTGACTAGTACCTGGATGAACAGGGCTGCTTTATAGGCCTAACTTAAGGCTACCATGAGGATCACCAAGGTGGCCTCGAGTATGACTGGTGCTCTTTAAAGAAGGGGAGATTTGGACACAGACTTAGAAGACCATGTGAGGACGCGGGGAGAGCAGAGACCTCGGAAGAAATCGACCTGGCCCATGCCTTGACCTCAGACTTCCAGTCCCCAGAACTGCCAGGAAACGTTTTGTCATTTAAGCCCATTCTTTGGTGCCTTCTTATGGCAGCCCGCACAGACTCCACACCAGGGGTGTGACAGGACAAACCACGGAAGGGGGAAGAGGGGGCTTCATGGTATTCGGGGGATTTCAAGCATCTCCTGGTAGACCTGAAGGAAGGTGGCCAGCAAATCTAGCCAGATGCTCACTTCACAGGACCTGGGTGGAAATGGGGTGGTTTTCTGTTGGCAAAATACCTGTAGAAGCGTGGTCTCTCTTTAGCGTCCCGTGCATAGGGCAGAACTGACATCTTGAACCGAGAAAATGCTGTCAAGGACCTATCTGGCCCTTCAAATAAATCTCTTAAGATTTTTGTTTGAGCTAATCAATCGGTTCTCCAAGGTGTCAGCCGGTAACAGACATATTCTGTCAATACAACAGCTCTGCCATGGCCGGGCAGGTTGTGTTCACAGTGGGAAGCGGGGCTCGGCAGTTCCTTATGTTTGGAAAAATGGATGACCTGGGATTACGTGTTTCAGGAGGGGAGGTTAAAGTGGGGTCAAGGGCCAGGGATTGCTAGTACAGTTTCCACTGGAGAAAGACAGCGCGATGCATGGACCCGCGGGAAGCATGTGTTGCTGGCCTTGCTTCCGAAGCCTGCTTCTGTTCCATCTGGGACACTCTTTGACAGGGACTAACTGTGCCTCCCAGACGCACCCCTGCAACTGGTGACATAGGAAATGCCCAATCATGAGAGGCAAGATAAATATTCTATATACGAGAGAAACATGTTACACTCCTCAGTGGGTTTGGCTGCCGAGTTTGGTTTTTCTCTAACCAGCTCTGGGCAGAACTGGGTGGAACCTTCTGCATCTTATAGCTCTGCCTGGTCTCGCCTCCCAGGGGAATTTCCTTCCACGTCGCTCAGCTGAACAGACGCAAATGTTAATGTAATTCTGTGCCCCTTAATCAAACACAGAAGCCCTCTTGGCACAGGGAAATCTACAGCTAACGAGCACTGGTTGGAGCTATCTTATATCTTTGTTTCATATTCTTTTTTTTGTTGAATTCACCAAGTGCTGCCTTTTCATACCATGGGATACCAGACCCGAGGCGGAAGTAGCCATTTCTAAATTATTATTCCTCTTCTTTGTATTATACCTACTCTTCCTTCCACAAAAGTGTCATTTTCCAAGTCAGTAAGTTTATATAAATCCCATGTCTCACTACTTTTCTAAACTATTTTCAAGTCCCTTTTCTGGGATTTAATATTCTCCTAAGATAACCCAAACTGGACACAGAATAGCACTAATGTTCTATCTGTTTTCCTAAATTTCCTACATCATTTTTTCCTTGTAACCCCCCAAGCATCCTATTGGCTTTTTCAATTGCTTCTGCACACCCCATGGATATTCTCCCCAAGTTATCAACCATCTCTTAACTCATTTTACTACGAGTTCAGAGCCTACCAGAGATTATGAGAAGTTTAGACTATTTTCCCCAAAGTGCATTACTTTACACTTAACCAAATTAAATTTCATCTGTTTCCACACTATCCATTCCCCCAGCTGGCTCAGCTTTGCCTGAAGTGTCTCATAGCAATCCTTAATTTTTTATTAACTGTGCCGATTCAGAGCCTTGTACTTAACTCTCTGTTTTAGCACTTTGGCCCTCTACTCTCTTTGTGTTTCTGGAGATCATATTTGGTATGATCCCGTGCTTAGTAATATGTCCATGATCCCAACAAGTGAAGATAGTCCTGAGGATGAGGTATCTGAGTCAAGTTCAACCCCCCAAAGCAACTTCACTCCTGTGCTGAGAACAAATGATCCTAAAATGCTTCTCATTCCAGGTGGATATTATATGGAAAACTTAAACCTGCAGCAAGCTGGTTTTTCCTGCAGAGCCACCTCCTAGTCTGGCTTCCTCTGTGTACTGTACGGGTTGCAGAGGGCTTGTTAAACCAAGATCCCGTGCACCCTCCCGTTCTCCTCTTCTTCTTGGTGGCTTTTCCTTTAATCAAATAGAAACTAGGATCCATTGGTTCATTGCAGATTTTTCCATGGTTATTTCCTGATTTCTTTTCTCAGGTAACAAGGGAAAGAGAAATAGATTGTATCTTGTCTCTAATTCTTTGCTCCCATCTGACTCCAGTCTTTTCCATGCCTGATATAATGGAATCCTCCCGACTTAAGAATTACTACCAAGACTGTGGCTGAGACTACTAGTTGTCTCCCACCTACTCATTTTTATCTGGGTCCATTGCTAGCAAGCTAAAGGACTATAATCCTCAATTCTTGCAAATAGTGATGGTCAAGAAACTATGTTTTGGTCTCTAAACTCTAGTGAAAGTTTGAGTAGGCTTTTTTGGTAATTTTCATCAAAGATGGCATGACTTCTTCTGTTCCTGGTATAGAAGTTCTGCCTGGAATTCATATGTGATGGCTGGAGCTCCACAAACCACTATAAACCAAGAAAACAGATGGCAGAAGCCTGAGTTCTTTTTCTTTTTGGTACTGGGGATTGAACTCAGAGGCACTTAACCACTGAGCCACATTCCCAGCTCTATTGTATTTTATTTAGAGATGGGGTCTCACTGAGTTGCTTAGTACCTTGCCCATTGCTGAGGCTGGCTTTGAAATTGAGATCCTCCTGCATCAGCCTCCCAAACTAATGTGCGCCACTGTGGCCGGCTGAAGCCTGAGTTCTGGGAGATGTTGTGGAGTCCCTTTCTGACCCTGGACTGCTTACTTCTGAACACTCTCTATGAAAGAAAAACAAATGATACTGTTTAAGCCACTATTCTGGGAGATGAGGTGGGGAAGAGAGGGGACCTCTGTTGTTCGCAGCTGTATCTAACTTTTACAGAGATAGAAAGATTGGGTTTAGGTTTATTTCATATAACTAAAGCCCTTTAATGCTAGCAAGTGGCCTGAGAGACCATCAAACTCAATTTCTTCAAATACAGCCCAATTCATCTCATTTGTCAAATGCCTACCATGTGAAAGGCAGTTGACCAAGGGCCAGAGGGAGACGAAATGCCCTGAGAGATGTCTCTCTCCCTTGAAGGAGCTTTCGTCGCACAGTGGACAGTAACATAGGCCGGGGATGGAAGTGCCGCAGAGAGCGCTTCAGTGTGCTGCAGAAACGCAGGGAGCCTGGCCACCGATGGGGGGGCGGGCTGGTCTGGACCACGGAGGCGCAGCAGGCGAAGGATGGCTGGGGGCTTCCGTCAGTGCCAGAATGCGGAGCTCCAAAGAGGGAGGGGGCACCGTAAAAGGCACGGAAGGATCCCAACATGGGGCTGAAGACCTGAATGCTCTCTTTTTTTGTTCTGCAGATTTTACAGAGGAAACCATATCATTGAAAGATGCCATATCAACCAAAATTAAACAGCGTTTTTGGATAGAACACTAAGCTGATATCATGGTATTATAGTGAAGTTTAAGATAGAAATTTCATTTAAATATATTTTCAAGCCTGGCATGGTGGTGTTGTATGATGCATGTTGTAGGTTAAAGCAACACAAATGGGGACAGGGTGAGTTAAGTTTTTGTTGCTTTGAGCAAATCAATTCAATCCACATTCAATCCCAGCGGCTCAGGAGGCTGAGGCAGGAGGATCTTGAGTTCTAAGCTAGCCTCAGTAAAAGCAAGGCTCTAAGCAACTCAGTGAGACCCTGTCTCTAAATAAAGGGTCGAATGCCCCCGAGTTCAATCCTCAGCACCCCCTTCCAAAATAAATAAATAAATATCTTTTTGACTCTTGATGTGTACTAAATTTCAAGTTTTATAATAGTAGAAGCTTACACTAATATAACCTTTAATGCTTATAAACTATCCTCTCATTCATTATCCTTGAAGTAAATGAGGGACCCATCATCCAGACTATGTCACAGACATAAAGTTATAAATAAATTTCTTCTGACATCTGCTAAAAGAAGTTTCACAGTGGCAGGGGTGTGGCTCAGCGGTAAAGTTCTATCTAAGCATGTGCAAGGCCCTGGATTCCATCCCTGACACTGCAAAAAAAAGAAAAAAAAAATTTCATTGCATGTAAGAACTCCCTTCAGTGCATTTTAACTTTTGAAAACTCTTGATTCCAAGAGGATAGTCAAAGGCAGTTTTACTCAAAACCGGGGGAACTGTCCCTCCTAACAGCTATCCACTAGGCTCTTTGGACATTACTACAAAACCACCATTATTTATTCCAAAACCCAAGCATCTTTTATAGCATTTCTAGCCTACTGTGTTCTAGTGGAGAGTTTGGTATCACTTCCCCATCAACATGAGTGACTGTTCAGCAGCTAGCCTCCTGCCATTGGTACAGTAGAGAAAGGCGCTCCTCCCCAGAGCAGCTGGTGGAGACCGAGGGTCGGACTCTCCAGTAAAGGCTGTTTGACCAGCCAGCGGGCATCGCATATACTGGAATCTGCTTGAATTTAGAGACTTCTGAGTCTGTGGGCAGATGCGTTTTGTAGGTTAAAGCAACACAAATGGGGACAGGGTGAGTTAAGTTTTTGTTGCTTTGAGCAAATCAATTCAATCCACATTTACTGAGACCCACTAAGTCTCAGGCTCCGTGCTGGGTTCCACAAGTGCCTTCTGCTCATGGAGATAAGGAGAGGGCAGAATGAAGGCATTGGCATTGTCACACACAAAGGGACGAGACTCTGGCTCACAGTATATTAAATCTAGGAGACCTAAGATGTCCTCAAGGTCCAATTCCTCCTGTAACAAGGAGCAAACATGTTTAAAATGGTAGAGATGGTTTTGGAACCAAGATTCAGGCTAATATCTGAACACCAGTTCAGGTTTAAAATATTTAAGATAGAAATTTGTTTGGTATTCATTTATTTATGTTCCTCATAAATTAATAAGCTCTGAGTTACAACCATTCTGCAATAACCCTACCTCACAATTATACAGAGATTAAGTGGATTAACCAAGATGGCGCAGATCTACTCCCCCCATCTGTATTTTCAGATACACAAGCTTAAAAACATCACATACTTCATGCTTAGGGTATCATGGAAAGGACCACCAACTCAACCTGCTTACACAAAAGAGACCTTAACAGAGATGTCTAATGAAGCTGAGGGACCTCCTTGCAGCAGACAATCATTGGCCCATGCCACCTCCTTCTAATGGCACTTCAACATTCTTCTGGGAGCCATTCCACTGACTTGGTGGAACTGCCAGGCAAGGTGCCTGCTTCTCTCACCAAGGTGTGGGTAGTTCACCCACAGGCCAAGTACATGCTCTCTCAGGTCTCTGAGTCCCAGGCAGAATAATGCAGAGGCTGAAAAGAGGAGGAAGGGACTCATTTTGGTGGTGGCATCTTTATAGCCTACATACTACTTCTTGATAAAAAAAGCCCCAGAGTTACCTCCATTCTTATGTTTTTTAAAACATGGCAGTCCAGTGTTCTGAAATCTGGGAGCTACCCACTGCTACCTACAGCTAGCTAGCTTGCTTGCTTGTTTGCTTCCTTCCTTCTTTCAAGTTCACTTGAGTTGATTTTTATTGCTCTTCTAAGAAAAGCACTCCATTTATACTGAGTCCAAAAATGCAGATCTTCCATTTCAGAGAGTAGGAGACACCATAATTTGCTCATGTTAGATCAGCTATCATCTATGGGTAGATGTTTGAATGTCCTATAGCATCTACTTGGGAATGTGAAACTCTCAGAGAATATTGTTATAGTTATGTATTGAGAATACATTACTTTCCTAAATAGAAGGAAACAGAAAAAACAAACATCTCCATACATCTTGGTTAGTTGACTTCTTACATTAGCTAGAACCCTTTGTCAGAAAGTATCCATGTACCTAAGTCCCATGTGAATAGTCAAAATTCATGCTGGTGACTCCCTGGTCCTGTTATGATCTGAACTAATTTATACATCATCATCAAACAAAGAATACATTAGCAGGGTGCAGTGATGCACACCTGTAATCCCAGTGTCTAGGGAGGCTGAGGCAGGAAGATAGAAAGTTTAAAGCCAGCCTCAGCAACTTAGTGAGGCCCTAAGCAACTTAGGGAGACACTGTCTCAAAATAAAACATAAAACAGGGCTGGGGATATGGCTCAGTGGTTAAGCATCCCTGAGTTCAATCCCTGGACAGAACAGAATAAAACAAAAACAAAAATCCACAAAACATTGTACTCACTTCATTTCTTAAAAATATTGTTTTAGATGTTGACAGACTTTTATTTTATTCATCTACTTATATATGGTGCTGAGAATCGAACCCAGTGCCTCACACATGCTAGGCAAGTGCTCTGCCACTGAGCCACAACCACAGCCCCAACATTTACTTCATTTTAATGTAATGAATTTTGTTTGAAAAATTATAATATTCATCCTTCAGTATTCTGGTTACTCCAGTAAGATCAACCAGAGCACTATACTCCTGTAGAGTGCTAGAGAAGACACAAAGTCATCAAACATTCTTGTCCAAAGAATATTGTTCTGGCCAGGTAAGCTCTCTGCTCTCTGCCTTCTGCGGGCATCGGGAAGGACATGCAGTCTGGTGAGGAGGGAGACCAGTCCTCAGGTCAGGAAGTTTCACTACAGAACCAACCCAGGCAATCAACAGGGAGCCTGGTCCCCCAGAAGGATCACCCCACACCCAGTCTGACTGTGCACTGGGCACATGAGTACCTTAGGATCCTCAGTCTGCTTCTGGCCCTGTCTGTCTACCCACAAGGTCTTGTCAAAGTGAACAGTAATTTCCAGCCACTTCCATCTCTACCTTAGCATTTTCTTTTGCTTTAAAATGTGGTCTCCTATGACTTACTGAGATGGTCTTCTAACACTGGGTCTAAAGAGCTCTCTTTCAGTTATTGGAATGATTTCCTACTGGAAAACGCCAACCCTCTGCCTTCTAGTTTTGTGGCTGAAATGTAGTTGAAGGGGCACATCTGTGTTCTGTGTTGGAAGAGCACATGGTATCTGATTCTTGCTGGTGGCACTGCCAAAAGTCTCTGCTCCTTGCTGGAGCTGGCCCAAATGACCTGTTTCACAGTGTTTAATAGACTGGGATCAGGTGCCAAGAGGTGGTCTGCCCCGGAAGCTTCTTTCCTAGAAGAAGGCAAGCATTGGTGCTCCCAAAGAGCTGAAGTTTTTGAGAAAAAAAATGTTCCTTAGCAATATAGTTATCTCTGCTAACAGAGTGACTGGGCCCAGAGTTCTATTGCTTCCTCATCAGAACTCAGAAAGGGCAGCCACACAGTTAGGTGAGAAGGCACAGCTGGCAACAGAAGATTTGTATCACACCTGTCAGGTATGTCAATAATCCATCCTGAAACTCAGGAAAGCCTGCAAACTGTCTAACTTGAAATTGCATTAATAATAGTAGCAAAAAAAAAAAAAAAACACCAACCTAACCCAATAATAACCCTACAATAATGTTGAATTCATAGATATCTTATTAAAGAGGAGAACAGCAAGCAAATTTGGAAGTCCCTTTTAAAATGTAGACTTCTGGTTGTCATTATTTTTTTTTAAAAAAACAGAAGTATAAGGGTGTCAACTAAACCTGAATTCCATCCAAGAGGTCGTGCCTCACGCGTCCTGCATATTACACATGAAATGTTCTTGGATGCATTTTAGTGAGCATTAAGGGTGAAATTAGAAAGGCTTAAAACTCTGAGGCAATTTCCCGTTAAAACTGTCAACTCTTGTTTTGTTGCAGGAGCTTCTGGGAACTGTTTAAGTCACCATAGCTCTTGTGTTGTCTTTTTCAAGAAACCAAAGAAGTGGATGACATTTTTACATTTGTGGGTAAGGAACAGACGCCATTCTTTTCTCCACAACACAGACACACTTTTTTGGTGTTGGCCCCACGAAGCTCCCCGCCACAGAGCTGCACCATCTTGAAGCTTGAAAACAGGAAAGGAGGCCCTGTCCTTCCAGCTGACACTCCTGGAGGTGTCGAGCTGACCCACACAGCTCTCTCTACTATAGAAGGGATATAAAGCATTGCTGGAAGATTCTACACTACTCCAGAAGAGTTACCAGGCGTATTCCCACACATGTATGGGCACACAGATGCACACCCAAACACAGACAGAAGTCCCTTGAACCCATGCTTCATGTGCCCATGGGTGAACCCCACAACTGGTGCACCTGCTTCAGCCCAGCTGTATCGAGGACATTTGGTAGGGTGATTTAGGTGGTGCATGGGAATCTCCTCCCTGGTATTGGAAAACTCTTCTCTCTTGGGCAGGCAATTCAAGGTGAGGTTTCAGAGGATGTGGCGATGCAGGGTTTTCCCTTTTTTTTCCTCGCAGAATAACTTTTCTATAATTTTTTGGTAAACAAAGGATAAGACCCATCTCTGACATGGCAGCGGATTTGTTCCGCGTTATAATCCTTGGCTTACAGGCATCGTGACAATTATGAGGCTTTAGGAACTGCTGATATCTACTAGGGCTTTCAAGAGAGAGAAAACTTTGGAAAAAGAAGATATTTTACGCTTCACATGTCTGACAAGGGTGTGTGGGGCCAATTTACAGCAGGGGCTTAATATATTTTTGATGAAAATTGCTGCAATGTGGCACACAGATTAAAGAGAAAACAGCTATTTTGTAATGACAGCAGTAGATTCTGAAATGAAGCCCAGCTGGTGCGAAGATCCTGCATGGATTTCAAGAGATGTTCCCCACTTTGCAGGCTTTATGCAGCGTTTCAAATCCCTCCAGGCCTCAGTAACTTATCAGAGTTTTCTACCGGTGAGAATCTATGGCTCCAATCTCCAAAGGGATTGGTTCTTTTAAATGGAAACTTCAGCTAGATGAACGTGTTGAAAAGCCAACCATCAACATGGATTTACACGGGCCATGGTGTAGCTCTCTCCACCAGAGTCTACGATAAGCATCTCATATTACAGTGCGCCAGAAGCAGGTTCTACTTCTCTGTACCAGCAAAATGTCAATATTCACAATATGAATGGTGTTTCCCTCCCTTCCTTCCTTCCTTCTCCCCTCCTCCCCTCCCCCTTCTCCCCACTCCTTCCTTTCTTTACCAGGGATTGAACCCAGGGGTGCTTAACCATCAAGCCACATCTCAAGCCTTTTTATGTTTTATTTTGATACAGGGTTTTGCTAAGTTGCTTAGAACCTCTCTGAGTTGCCGAGGTTGGCTTTGAACTTCCACTTCTCCTGCCTCAGCCTCTTAAGCCACTGGGATTACAGGCGTGGGCTACCATGCCCAGCCATAATATGTATTTTTAAAATGATCACAAATCCAAAGAAGAAGGGCATCCACTCCAGCAAAGCATGGCATGTGACATATAGCAACAATGAATGCAGGACTGGTGACCTGCATTCGAAGACAAAGACCCAGCAGTGAGCTTTCCCAGACCTTGTTTTGCACCTGAGCAATGGAATTGGTCCCAGGGAGCCTTAGGTAAGGTTATTTGGGTTCCTTAAACTCAATTTCCTCAACTGAAAAATGGGGATTATCTGCTTCATTCTTATGATGCCTTAAAGGGATAATATCAAAGTTCCCAGACTCTACGGGGCTCCAGGTGGGCTGGTGTGTTGAGACAGCAGCCTTCAATCTGTTCTTAGGGTTGAAGAAAATATTACATATATCATATGAAACCTCTCAGTTTTATAGTTTATCTCAACCAAACTTGGCATTATTTTAAAGTAACAAAAACAGATATGTACACATACACAAGTGTATATTTAACTAATTAAAGCACAGGTCCATGATGGTGGTGGCCATCTAAACAGTGAATGTGTGGGCAGGTTGGTGCTGCAAGGTGCTGGCTGGGGGTCAGGAGAGCGGAGAGCCAGGGAGACGCCACAGTGAGGACCACTTGCAAGCTAATGTCCTATGGCACTGAAGAGATGTGTTTCTTCAGCAAGTCAAGGGCAGGTAATAAAAGAGATGAAAAGAGCCTGAATCCAAACAGCACATCCTTGGAGGAAGGGTGTTTCCGCCTCAGCAAGCACCCTGGGTCTGAGGGCTGGCCCAAGAGCACACCGTGGGGAAGACAGCCAATTACCTTTTAGGAATAGAGTCTGTAGAGTAAACTGATATAATGGTTGAAACTTGCTATAAAAGTACTTCGACAAGGGGCTGTAGATGTCATTCAGGGGTAGAGTACCCCCAGGAGGCCCTGGGTTCAAGCCCTAGCACCTCAAAAATAAAAACAAAACAAAACACATGCACAAATTTTCAACAAGAAGAATAAAAGAATAAATGAAACAAATACGTACTCCTGGCCTTCATAAAAAAATTTATAAATATAACATTCAAATGCAACAGTGGACTTTGGATCTTCACTGACCATACAAAACATTTTTTGAAACAATGTTAATGTAGATAAAGTACTAACCATTAATTTTTTTAAGTTTGTGTGATAATGACATTGTGATTGCCTGAGAAAATGGCCATAGTTTAGAATTGGATCATGCACATAAAATGTAGGGGTGAAGTGACTTGAGGTCTAGCGCTCACCAGAAAAAACTCAGACACACACACACACACACACACACACACACACACAAAAGCAGAGAGGGACTTATCAATGAAGTGTGGCAATACCTTGAGAACTGATTTGGGGCAGAATTTCTATGGGGGCTCATAATACACTTATTTTGTCTAAGTTTTTTCATCATAAAGTAAGAAAAAAAAAATCACTACTCATTCTGAGCCCTGGTGCCCAATATTTAAAACGAGTGGTACAACTTGGGTTGAGCCACATGAAATTGCCATCTTCCTAACTCAAAATTTGCCATTTTTGTTGTATATTTGCAGCTAGGGGTGGGAGGTGTGGCTTAATGGCAGAGCACTTGCTTAGCATGAGTGAGACCCTGAGTTCCATCCCTAGCACTGAAAATAAAACAACCCCAGACCCCAGACTGGTTGAACTCAACTCAGTCCCACAGCTTTCAAAGCCATGTTCATCTCTGATGTTCTACCCATAAACCCAGACAGGTAAACTCTGTGGCAAGTTCATAGTTTTGGGCCAGAATCTCCAGGGATGTGCTGGGCACAAGTTAGATAACTGGCTACCCTCGTCCATTAACTGCTTCCTGTTGCAACTGCATGGTAAAGCGCAGTGCAGAGAGAAAGTCAAGACAGAGGCTCTGCTGTGACCTGTGTGGCCGTATGGCTGAACCCCCTGCCCCTGCCTGCCCATCACCGGTCCTGCTGCTTGTCCACGTCAGTCACTCAGGGGTCTCCCTTACACACGTAATGGGTCGCTCATGGCCTATGAGGTAAAACAGGTCTGGATCAACCCACAAACTCTATCTCCCCCCAGTGCAGATGGGAGAAGCCTTTAACGTCAGATATTCCACTGATTTCTAAATTCAGTCCTAGCCTCGCTTCCAAAATTAAACAAAATAATAAAACTACTTTTGGTATTGTTCTTCAAAATAGCAAAAGTTGTCCAATTTAACAGCTGTGTATCAACATGTCGCTTCTAATCCTGATCCTCTTCGGGGCCCACTTGTGGCCTTCACCCATTAAATTTGGTAAATTTAAATATCTTATCTAATAAGTTCAATTTTCTGAAGTGGGAAGATTAAAAGCAGCTCAATCCCTTGGTCTGTAAGTAATTAGTTTAGGCACTAAAGCAACTAAATTTATGGGCAAGGTTTTGAGTTCCCCAGCTTTCTTCTCTGTCCTGTGGCTAATAAGAACATTCCAATCCTGGCCGGCCTATTGCAGGCCCTGATCCCCTATGCTCAAAGTGTGCGTGAGCACTTTTAGAAGCCTGGCCTTTATTCTTCAGGGCTGAGCAGTGTCTGTCTGTTTGTGAAGTACTACCTAGAATTAAATGACCAACTTCTAAAGCCATTTATGTCCATGAGTTAAAACTGCTTTTATCTGCTTGGGATCAACAATCCTTTAAGTGATTCTTTCAAGGAAAACTATCCCAACACTATCAATCAACCTAATGCTACCAATTGCCTAATGATAAGGTAACTATTCTACTTTCAAGGTTGAAGCAACTGAACTCAGAAAATAACTAGACAAGGGTTCATAGATAAAATGGATATTAAGTAAAAATGGATGGCTAGTGAAAACCCTTTGGTAGTGAGAGGGAGACTCTCACTCTCCAAGGAAGGCAATTAACTAATTTTTCTTTCTCTCCTAAGTTGATACATTACCAGGATCATGTAAGGACAACTGAAAATCAGTTTATGAATTAGAAATAGCTCCAAAGAGAAGCCGGACAGGAAGAAGCTAGACTCTCCTTTTCCCTCCAGGTTGAGTTGATCCACACCTTCTGTAGAAGAAACCAAAGACCAGATTTCAGAACATGCCTGTCCCCTCCTATATCATGAGATGGGGAGATGACAAAACCCAGCTACAGCTGATTTCAATTGCAGTGCTTTACAATTATTTGTTCACCGGGAGAGGTCCGGTAAGCCCTGTGACTTAGATTGAAACAGAAGCAAATGCACTTTCATATCTGCCCTCTTAAGTTTCCGAAGTAAGGGAAAGAGAAAGAAAAGGGGAATGGTATTTATAATGTGAATCTCTGTCTAAAACAAAACTGGACAACAAAGGGTTCTATTTTCTTTGTCAGGCTAAAGACTATATATTAATCTATGCCCCAAATCATTTAATTTTAGGAAAGAGAAGAATCAGGCTATATGTTCAGGCTTTAACAGCCCATGATTTAAAAAAAAATGTTACACACATCACCCAAAGTGAATATTCTTGAATGTTCTCTGGCCAAGTTTTGGGTGCAGAAAGGGAGGCGTGATCAGTACAGGGAGATGGTCAGTTCTATGTCTAGATTTGTTTCATGATGGCCCGTCCCATCTTCTTTAAGAAGGCAAAGAGAATCACGTAGAAGCCTGTGTAAGAGCGCACAAAAGCCAATTTACAGATTCTTCCTTTCCATCCCATGAACTCTGGGGCTGTCAGGAACACCTATGAGCCTTGTAGTTGATCTGATGATGATGACAACTAAAGAAGAAAAAGGGAACTATGTAACTCGCTGGAACTTGTAAAGTTTCTGTTTTAAAAGTTGTGCAGATCAGAGAAAGATTTTAAAAAGAGCAGAAAAGAGAAAGGGCACCTCTTGAGTTGCCATTTGGACCCCAGCAATGAGAAGGCCTTCACCACTGCAAGACTGGGTAGAGCAAGCAGAACCCAAAGGATCAGAAAGATCTCCGATTTAGTTTCTTTTGAAAAGTCAGCTTTCGGTTTTTGAAAGGAATGGGAGATAATGACTAAAACCGTGGCAGACTAGTTTTATTAACAGCCCTATCCCCAAAATGAATAATAATTGGAGACGATGAGTTATGCACCTCATCGATTTCATAGATTTGGCAACCAGTAATCCTGTAGAGGAGAGACAGGGTTGGAAAACTGTTTTAGATAACTGCAGTATCTTTGGACCTTATTTGCAAAGTTGGAGGAAATCCTGACAGAGACAGAGAATGACATTTTGATCCTTACAATGAGATGTATTCAGGGAGTTGGTCTGGCCATGTTGGGTTCATCTAATAGACCAAGACGGAATCTGCTTAGTTCTTAGAAATAACCATGCTTCTAAATACAGGTAGCTACGAGCCTGCTATGGGGCAGACCAGTTTTAATGGCAAAGCCCACTTTAGCACAGAGCTAACCATCTTGAGACCTCTTCCTAAGAGGATATTGAAGGGCCAGATGTGACTCCAGGGGTGGTAGGCCAAGTAAATATGAGACACCCAGCTTAATTTGAATTTCAGATTCACAATTTATACTACACTTTCATACACATACTAAAAATTATTTGTTGTTCAAGTGAAGTTCAAATTTAACTAGACCCCCCCCCCTCCCCAATTCTGGTAACCCCATTCTCAAGTAACTTCCCCCAGGGTAGGGCTGAGCTATACCACTGCTCAATTATGGAGCCAAAGTCGCAGAGAGGGGGAAGGGGACATCAAACATGGGCTTTTTTTTTTCCAATAAAAAGAAGTCCCGAAGTGAAGATGGCAAAACTGAGAACAGATTTCAGACTTGGATCAGCATCCTGGGGAGACCTAGACTGAAGAGAACAGAAACAGGCACCTGTGGACACAGGTCTGAAGTGGCCATTCTGCTGAGGATCAGGAGTGGATCTGATGACCATGGTAGGAAAGTTGTTCAATGAGAAGAACAGATGAGAAAAAGTACAGTCCTGTTAATTCCCAATTCTTCAGGCTGCAGCAGGTCTGGGCTCCCCACAGATGAGTTCCCAGATGCCCCAGAAGCCTTAAGCAGAGGGGGATAATGGACAGATTGATGGTTCCCCTCAGAACAGGGCAGGGTGTGTGAGTCAGGGGCTGTGGTCTGGTTGTTTCTGAACACCAAGGGTTCTCTTTTAATCCTAGGGTTTTAATCCTAGGCCTCAGGTCAGCATCATATTACATAAACTGGGGAACTCCAATTCCCCTGCCCTGTGGGTTCAGTTGTACTTGGATGGGTCGGTAGAGGGCAGGGTGGAAAGCAGAAGCTACCCTGTAACTGGAGACCTTTAGGATGGAGCATGTTGGTCCTCAAGTTGGTAGAACTGCCTACTTCTAACATGCACCTCTTCCCATGCCCATGTTTCTTTCTTTTTAACTTGTTCTTTTTAGTTATACATGACAGTAGAGTGTATTTTGGCATATCATACATCCATGGAGTATAACTTTCCATTCTGGTGGTTGTTTATGATGTGGAGTTATGCAGGTAGTGCATTCATATATGAACATGGGAAAGTGATGTCCGATTCATTCCACTATTGTTCCCATTCCCATCTCCCTCTCTTCCCCTATCCTTCTTTCTCCTTTAATGGGTATAAATATACATTATGCACATGGGGTACCAGGTGATGCTTTGATAAATGTGTACATCAGAATAATTTTAAAGGTAGTGCTGCCAGATATAAGATTTAATTTGTTTTAAGCCTACTTTACCATAGTCTTTCAAAGATTACAGACTATCATTTTTTGGGGGGGTGGGTAGGGAAAATATTTTATAAAGTAAAACAAAACAAAAACAGATCCCCTATTAGGAAGTTCTAAGGGTTACCTGTTCTTAGGTGTAACATCATAAAGGGGAGTTTTGTCAGAGGGTGTTTGGGTGACATGTGAGTTAATGGCCACATTTGCTATCAAAACAGCAGAGAGGGCTCATTAGTGTAGCCAGGCTGGCTCTGGTGGAGAATGAGGTGCTGGTGGGCACAGGGTGTCAGCTGAAGGCTACTAATGCTGCCATCTGATTCCACTGTGCTTCCCCTACCCCGATTCCCCCAGAGTCGGGATGAGAACAACAGCAGTCTCTAGCACGTTACAGTTTATGAAGTACCTAGGTATGTTTGCACAAGCACGTGCACACACACACACACACACACACACACAGCATCTGGCTATATCCTCTTGGAAGCCCTGTGAGATAGGTCTTACCTCTGCAACCCGACTTCACAGAAGAGGAAACTGAGGCCAGAGTTGAACACTTTGCTCAGGGTCACACAACTGGTGAATCCAGAACCAAATCTCAACTTAGGGGCTTGACTCTGAATTCCAGCACACCCAGGTCACATGATGCGCCCACACTGGGTGGGCAAGGATCAGACAGAATCTCACGGGGAGTGCCTAGAAAAAGCTGGGGATCCAGAGACCCAACTTCCTGCCCTGGCTGTGCCCCTGCAGAGCTGTGTGTCCGAGGCTCCATCTCCTCAGCAATTTGGACCCTCATGTTCTCACCTGACAAATAAGAGGTTGGGGCAGTGCAGTCACTCTCAGCAATTTTTAGGGTCTTAGACAACTGGCAACCACATTGCTGTAGTTTGGATCTGGATTGTCAAAGGTGTGGTCCCCGGTGTGGCAGTATTAGGAGATGGTAGAGACAAGGTGGGGCCTGGTGGGAGTTCTTTAGGACACTGGGGGCATGCTCTCAGAAGGGGACGGTGGGACCTTGATCTCTTTCTCTCTTGTTTTTCACTTTCCAGTCACAAGGTGAGTGATATTGTCCTACCATATGTCCCCACCATGATGTGCTACCCTACGCCCAAAGCAATGGAGCTAACCAATCATTCACAGAAACCTCTACAACCCGGAGCCATAATAACCCTTTTTCTCTTTATAAGTAGATTATCTCAGGTATTTGTTATAGTGACAGGAAGGTCACACATGTGAAATTCAGCTACCCATTCTTTCCTCAGAAAAATGTGGACATACACATGCCATCTCTCTAACAATGTTGGGATCCCAGTAGACTAGATGGCTTGGGCTAGTTGATTTTTGAGGTCTTTTTACCCTCTAAAATTCTATAGTATATCCCCTTTGTTCCTTCCCTCCCTCTTTCCTTCCTTTCTTTTTAGAGATAGGATCCAGGATCCTGCTATGTTTCCCAGACTGGCCTTGAACTTGTGGGCTCCACTGATCCTCCTGCCTCATCTGCCTAGGTAGCTGAGATTATAAATGTGGGTTACTGTGCCTAGTGATAATTCTCTTTCTATAAGCATATTAATTTAAATTGCCTGTAGTCTCATAGTCGGACACTAAAATGTTTACTTTTGTAGCAGGAAAAAATATATCTGGGGAAATCAAAAGATATGTTCTACTGAGACTTGACTTAGAAGTGTGACTTTAGAATAATAGGAAATAACATGTCTAGAACATTATTATTTGGTAACTGTAACAATTTGTTTAAAAGTGAATTTATTGTAGGCATGAAGGTCATTTATTCCTCATTTTCTCAATGACTAAGAGTAGCATATTACGAGGGATACTCACCAGTGGTGATATGAGAATAGCGGCTGGGCATTTCTTGTCTGAGAAATAAAACCTTAAAATGAGTTAATTTAATCCAATTAGTTTTCAGATGGAAATTATTTAATTACTAATGACTTCTAGCTTGTCAGGTTCTGTTGGGTTTTTGCAGTGTGTAACCCCAATCTAGCTAATCAGGACCCTCCTTTTAAAAATGCCACTTTGCCATGATTTCAGAAGCAAAAATAATTAAACATTTGTGTTACCCAAGAACAATCTTAATAAGAAATGAATAGGAACTATATGAAAAAACTTAGAGAATCATTAAAAAAAAAACTTGAGTAAATGGAGATATATTTCATTTCTGAATGGAAAGACTGGATATTATAAAGATGTTCATTCATCCCAAATTATCCAGTATATTTAATGTAGTTCAAAACAACATCCCAGAGGAGTTAATAAATATAATGAAGTGAAATGTTTTTCTAGTTATTCTGGAAAAATCAACTGGTAGGAGGAGCTAAGGAACTTGAAGGAGAATAATTGAGATGTTAAAATCTACCCATCGCCTTACAAATAGGAAACAGAGCCAGTAGGAGAAGAATTGGAAGGTCAATGGAAAAGACACGTAGTTCAGAAACTGCTTAAAAGAATCATTATCTGTTAAAAATATGGGGAAAGGAAGGATTATTAGTACTTGAAGCCCTAGACCTCACAACGACCCCAAAATACATTTCTGAAAATCATATGTAAAAAAAATAAACTCCCCTAAACATTTAAAAAGTCAATATTTAATGATTGTGGCATAGAGAAAGTCTTCCTAAGTATAAAATGAAAGTTACAAAAGAAAACTTTAATAGTTATTATTACACATAAAAATTAAAAACTGTACATAAGAATCTTAATTAAAAACAGATTAAATCTAAGTTAAAGTATTTGCAAAAATGCTAATTAACGATATGTAAGTTTTAAAAAGAAAAATACACATATTATTGTAAAACCTGGTCAACAGGCATGAACATTAGACAGTTTATTAATGAAAAATGCAATTTTGCCAATAATTCTTATTAATGCTCAATCTCACTAATGATCCTACAAATGCAAATTAAATTTCAAAATTTATGTTTTCACTGTTATATTGCAACTCTAGAGAAAGACATAATTCTTAAAGCTGGATAAGGTGTGGCGAGAGAGCTCATTCATATGGCTGGAAAAATCGATATGATTTTTCTAGAAACCAAATATACAACACATGTCAAGATCCTAAAAAATTTGTTAATCCCTTCCAACCCAGCAATTGTTCTTCTAAGCATCTAATACAATAAAAAAAACCACCAGAAATTCCACTTAATATTTGTTTAGAAGAATGTTTGTAAACAACAAAAAAAAGTAAACTAAAATGTTCAACAAGAGGGGACAGATTAAATTTTAAATAATTTATGGTATAGTGACATCAGGGAAAATTAGGCAGACATTAAAAATCATGTTTTATAAATAATGTTTAATGACCAAGAAAAAAAATCTCAGTAAGAGAAGTGAAAATGTAAGGTTATTACACCAACTGCTGTATGATTAATGCTGTATAAATCAAGACCTTATAGGCATAGAAATAATGACTGCGATTAATCAGATCCAAGTGATATCTGAGTATTTATCTTGAATGGTATGATTATGCACGATTGGAAAAACACTATGTGTTTTCTAAATTTCTAAAACAAACAAATTGTTTAGAATTAAAATATCATGTAAACAGTAATTTGTTAAAATTCCCAGTAATAATTTAGAAAGACACTATATATTCCATGGCAAACTAGATCAGAGGTCTCATCACCAGTTTCTATTCTAGTTCCTGCCACTTAGTTGCCACAATGACCCTAAACAAGTCATTGGTCTCTCTAAGCTTTGGTTTCTCAGCTTAAAAAATAACAACTGATGATACTCACCACAGAAAAAAAACTGTTTTGCAAACTGTAAGCTATCATTGCAAATATAAGCCATTATTATTAGGTAATTTTTTGTGTGTGTCTGAGTTTAGCATTCCAACCTAAGTAGAACTTGTAGATCAAAGGAAAAATTTACTAATCCATATCTGAGAAACCCAAATTCTGAAAATCTTAACATTTATGTCCTTGTTGCGTCACACACAGGAACCGTTTTGTTATAGATTATCATGGTACATACACATGCTGATCTGTAATAACCGGCTTGGTAGCTAAGAGAGGAGTGATAAATTACATCTAGGGTTATTGGTGAGAAGGTAAAAGAAAGATGGAGCCAAGGATAGATGGTGTTTTAGTCAGCTTTTTCACTGCTGCAACTGAAAGACCTGACCAGAACAATTGTGCAGGAGGAAAAGTTTATTATAGGGCCGAAGGTTTCAGAGGTCTTAGTCCATAGAAGGCCGGCTCCATTCCTCAGGGCTCGAGGTGAGGCAGAACATCATGGTGGAAGAATGTGGCACAGGGAACTAGCTCACATGATAATCAGGAAGCTGAGAGAAAGAGAGTCTCCACTCTCTAGATACAATATATATACACCTCAAAGCCACATCCCCAATGACCCACCTCCTGCAGCCACACCCTACTGCTTCAGTTACCACTCAGTTTATCCCTATCAGAGGACTAATTCACTGATTGAGTTAAGACTCTCGTAACCCAATCATTTCTTCTCTGAACCTTCTTGCATTGTCTCGCACATGAGCTTTTGGGGGACACCTCACATCCAAACCGTAACAGATGGCCTGAGCTGAGATTCTGTAGGACACCACAAAGGAACATATGTGTGCCCCAAACACCTGGTGCCTCAGAGGCAGAAGCGAGGTGGCGGCATGCACCTTCTTCTCTGCCTTGGGTAGGCTGGGGGAACTGTTCTTTACTCTCCTTCTGAAGTCAGATCATTGGTGTCAAATTGGGAAGTAAATTTAAAAGGCTGACATTATTATTAGCTTGACAAAGGCGGAGTGGGCTGTGGGCATATGGCACATAAATGATGACGATGCACTCCACATTTGATGGATTTTCTTATCGGACAAAACAAATGACTGTGAATTTGAGCTTGGCAAGTCCCATGGTCAAAGGTAGCACTGATTCACAGTGAGGGCTGTTCCTCAGTCAGGACTGCGGGGTGCAGCGAGGAAAGGTGCAGTCCATTTAGCGCTAGCTGTTCCGACCCTCTCTTGCTCTTCATCCGTGGGCACACGCTGAGGAGAGTGGTAACCTACAGTGTGTGCCGAGGGGCCAGGCATTCATTTGTCAGAGAAGCTGGGCAATTTTCCTGACTTTCCAAGCTGTGTTCATAACACAACCCCGAACTCTACTTACCCATCATTCATTCATCCATCTCTCCATTCACGTATTCATTCATCCATCCATTCATTCTTCAAACAGCTCTGTGTGCCTGGGGGAGCCCCCTCCCCCAACATCTCTGGTGGCCTCAATATTTTCAATGAACATACATCAGCCTACAAGTGAAGGGCGTATATCACGGGCCTGTGGCCAACCGCTGCAGGCACCGTACCACTTTTAAGCCCTGTTATTTGATTATCGCCATCTTTATTGGCCACAGAGGGGAAGGGATATTATAGCTTTGTGGCTTTTGAGAGTTGGGTCCTTAGTGAACTGCCAAGCCTCAGCAGCAGCTCCCAGATCACAGGATGGGGGATTTTTATGACCACATCTCAGTTCTCACCAGAAAAAGCAAAAAGAAGGAAGCGGGCAGCACATTACAGAACACGCAGCCACCGAGGAGCCTACAAAGCCAAGTCCTCCTCACTCTCTCGCTGACTTCTGTGTTCTTTCCCTCCCACTCTTCCTGTCGACTCTCCTGATATCCCCTTCCAACCTATATTCCAGAAGAATCTGAATTGGCTCAACCTCAAAGAGAAGGCAACATACCCTGTTTACTATATTCCGTATCCTGCTTTTCTTAAAAAAAAAATGCTGCATGAAGCCCACCCCTCAGTGAGCCCTGGGAAGAGAGGTGCATGGGAACATGGATGGACGCAGGGTGTGTGCGTGTGTGTGTGTGTGTGTGTGTGTGTATGAGAGAGAGAGAGAGAGAGAGAGAGAGAGAGAGAGAGGGAGGGAGGGA
>NW_026000037.1:15206552-15480809 GCF_001458135.2 Marmota marmota marmota
GCAGGCGGGGGAGGGGGAGGGAGGGAAGCAGGAGGGACAGTATGAATGGTGGCGTGTGACTCCCCCCCCTGCTCTGCGCAGCCCGAGTGACTCTCCTCTCTCAGAGCAATTACTACAAATGATTTATGTGGCCAGTCAAGAGGGCCTGCCAGGGTTCTTATTTCATCTCCAGAAAAAGGAGCTCTGCTGGAATGTTATCAGGGAGCTTGGGATTAAACTGACAGCTGCCTTTTGTTTTCCTGTGAAAGAGCTTCTCTGGACTGTGGCATTCGTTTTCCACACAGAGCCAGAGCTCCATGGAGGCACAGGCCTGCTAGCACCGGGCCTTGAGGGGAGGGCATGCAGCCCTTCTCGGGGAAGGCGGGCTCTCTCCCCTTCCCCGACGCATTGGCCTTGGGAAGATGTGTTCTTGCCATGCATTTCAGGAAGCAGCCTGGCCCCTGCAGGATTGGAATTTTTTTTTTTCCTTCAATGTACAGAAAACGACCTCAGCACGATACCTGGACCCTCGGTTACCCAGCTGGTTTTTGCTGGGAGAGGAAAACAAAGGTCCCTTGCATTGTAGGCTGTTGAAATGTGACCCCCTGGCCCTGGCCTCTGCTGGACTGGCACATGTCAAGTCCCAGGGAATGGGGTGGGAAACAAGGTGGGCCGTAAAACCCAGGGTCACATGCATCTCACCCTTGAACCCCCAAATGCTAACAGACCACTGTGGTGTTCCTAAGGCCTGGGTTGTAGGCTCAGCTGGCCATAGCCCTTCCTGGCCCAGCTTTCTGGGTATAGGGAGTGAGGGGGTCATGGGGCTGACTAAAGCAAGGCATATCCGCTCACACAGTCACCGCACACAGGTTCCAGTGACTTCAGCATAGAGCTTTGTGGATAAAAAAATAGTAAACACAAATTGAGGGAAAGCAAGGAATCAAGACAAGAGTGTGGTAAGAAAATGTTGGTGGGTGGGATGAGAAAAAAGGGGAAAGGACATAAAAGAAGATTAAGGATGATAACAAAAGCCGTGGACTGTAAAATCATCTTTATGGTGTTATATTTTCTGTGCCTTGAATTCAGACATTCTATGCATGTTTTTAGCTTTTGATTTTGAAATTTTACGTTTACTACTGTTTTGCCAAGAGGTTTTGGGTAATGTCCAAAGCAAAATCAATTTGCATCAAATCATCTGCCTATTTGCCTGTCTGTCTGTCTATCCATCCATCCACCCCTCTATGTCTCTGCAGCACATGCTGATGGTGTGATGGATTTGGAAGTCAGCCCCCGGAAGTATCACAGAGGGATCCCCGATCCCAGAGAAGGGAATTGATTATAAAGGCACATTACCTGTTAGGTGTGGGATTCTGCATTCTTGAAATGTTTTCTCCTTTATTTCTCACTATGACTCCATGAGGTAGATTTTTTTTCTCACTTTACAGATAAGGTTTATGAATATCAAGTGATATTAACTAAGTTGCTCCTAGTGTTGGTAGACACCAGTAACTGCCCAGTGAATCTTCCTTTCCTTTTCTGCATTAGAATCATGATTGCATTCTTGCATTTGAGGAGGGATTTCCTAGCCTCCCTTGCAGCTGGGGGTGGCTGTCTAACTCAGTGTTGGCCAAGAAGATGTCTGCAGAAGCCTGGGGACTTGTGAATAGGTCTCTGCCCTTTTTTCAAGTTGCCTTCCTCTTTGTCTGCTGGCTTGGAGTACAGACATAGGCTGGGCATCAAGACACCATCTTGTGACCCTGAGATAACAAGCACAAGGATAAAAGCCACATGCTGGGATAGAAAGACTGTAAGAGATGGGAAATACCTGCCATGGCGGATCAGCTGCATTTCCTCTCCTCTGCCTGTCTCGGGCTTCTTATTATGAGGAAAATGAAACATTTGTACTATGCTGCTGTAATCTAGTGCTCCTTACATAGAGACAAATGTGGCAGAGCTGAGCTCTCTATCTAATCTAATTTACCTAAGAACATCCATCACCCAATGGTGGTCCCACCCTGTGTTTGCAGGGTGCCCCGGACAAAAGAAGGAGCATGGGGCGATTTCTTTGATTCATACAGAGACTCACAACTGGGGTTGTTCTAGTTACTTAGACTGCTCTGGAATTTGTGCACAGATCTCAGTGCCAGACCCAGCAAATTGTTTGGCTTTGATCATGTGTGAATTTTAGACTCCTTGCTGCTGAACCAGAACATCTGACTCCTGATCCTGGGATAGCTCTAGATCACACTGCATATTCTTTAAGGAATTCTCATGCAGACCCACACCAACATGGCAACCCAAGAGGAAACATTCCCAGATGAGGAACTTGCCAAGTAACTCAGTTTTATTTTGCTGCATATAGAAATGGGGCATTCCTTAGAAAAAAGGGTCCATTCATACACTGCAGCTAAACGTGGCAAGTTGACTACATGCTTATCTCCATTTCTTTTCTGCCTTACCTACTCATACTCCACAAAAATGACCAAGGTGGGGGGGGGGAGAGATAGAAAATTGTATAAAACAAAACTCCATGCAGAGTAAAAAAAAAAAAAGTAGGCAAAAGGAGATATGAGATGCCAACATAATTTTGGAAATCAGAAAGCAGATGAATGAGTAGGAACTCATTTAGCAGAGGAAGAACAGCTAAAATCCAAAGTTTCAATGGGAGGAAAACCCAAGTAACCCAGTGCAAGTTAAAAACCTCAAAAAGCCCAGGAGTCAGAGACACGGAGCACCTCTGATGATGGGGATGTCTATGTGGCTAAAAACAGGATGACTGACTGAACATCTGTGTAAGATAAAGTTTTAGACTCTAACACCTTTGTCTCCATCCTGTGATGGAGTGACACACATCATCATGCAACTACAGGTTGAGTGGCCCTAGTCCAAAGGTCTGAATCCCAAAATGGTCCAACATTCAAAACCTTATGAGTGCCGACGAGATACCCCAAGTGGAAAATTCACACTTGACTCATGGGCCAAGTCTCAGTCAAAACAGGTGCATTAAACATGTTGTATAAAATCACCTTCAGGCTATGTATATAAGGTGCATGTGAAACATAATCCATTCCTGTTTAGATTTGGATCTCACCCCCAAGATATCTCATTATATATAAGCAAATATTCCAACCTTTGGAAAAAAACTGAAATACTTCTAGTATTTTGGATAAGGGATACTCAACCAACATTTCTCCTCCAACTTGAAAAGTCTGTGGTTTACTCCATGAAAGCATGGAAACAGATTTGTCATAGGGACATAAAGCACAGTGGAAGGTGGGGGTATTGAACTGTAAATGACAATTAAGTGAAAATCTACAACTCAGTGGCGAGATAACTCGCCAAAACCTCAGATAACTCGCCAAAAACTCAGCCAAAACCTCTCTGCCACTTGGCTTCAAGAACTCTGGCAGACAGAGTCATGGCTCCTAGACAGAAGACTGGCAGATACCTCTGGGAAATTAACCAGCCCACGAGACATGACTAATAGATCTTGGATTCCCCATGGCTTCTAAGCTAATGATCACCACTTGAGAGTCCTCACATGTACACACAGGGCTCCCAGCTAGATTGTTAATGCCTTACTCTGACTACAAGTGTCTAGGCAAAAATCATAACACAGCTGGGCCTGGTGGCACATGCTTGTAATCCCAGTGGCTCAGGAGGCTGAGGCAGGAGGAGGATCACAAATTCAAAGCCAGCCTCAACAATTTACTGGGGCCCTAAGTAACTTAACAAGAGCCTGTCTCAAAAGAAAAAAAAGGGGGGGGGGCTGGGGATGTGGCTTGGTGGTTAAGTGCCTTTGATTTCAATCCCCTGGTACCAGGGGAAAAAAAGAGAGAGAGAGAGAGAGAAATCACAGCACATTTGAGGAAAGTCTCTAACCCAAAATGCAGAGTCCAATAAACAAATGGAAAAGAGAAAGTAGAGAAAATATAGGCAACAGAAGAATATTTGAAAAAAAATCGATAAAATATTTTCAAAAAGAGTAAAGAAAAAGTCAACCTATGAATTAAGAATAGGATGTTAAACATTTAAAATAAACAAACTTTTAAAAAAAATTTTTAATTATAGAGGTACACAATATCCGTTTTTTGTTTATTTATTTATTTTTATGTGGTGCTGAGGATCGAATCCAGTGCCTCACACGTGCAAGGCAAGTGCTCTGCCACTGAGCCACAACCCCAGCACTGAAACAAAGCTTTTTAAATTAAAAATATAACAGTAGGAACAACAACAAACTAGAGAGTGGGAAGGGAAGGTTCAGAAATATTTCAAAAGGTAGAATGAAACTCAAAGAGATGGAAAAAAGAAAAGAAAATGATAACCAAATAGGGAATCAGTTCAAAAGGTACAATATCTACATAGTAGGAGTTCCACAAAGTAAGAAGAGAAAACAGTGGAGGAAATCATTAAATTATCAATGACATCATACAAGAAAATTTCCCAGGACCAAAGGACAAGACCCTCCCGATTGAAAAGGTCTAGAAAATTTTCTGACTGATGAATGCAAAGAGGGCCACACCGGAGTACCTCACTGTAAAATTTCATAAAATCAAGAATACAAAAGAGATCCTGAACATCTGCCAAGGAATTAGAGTGGCTGTGCACTTTTGGACAGCAACCCTGGAGGCCGGATGACATGGCGTGAAGTGCTTCAGTATTCCTGCTGAAAGCTATTTACATCCTGCAATTCTATATCCAGCCTGATGTGAGAGAGAATGAATCTCTTTTCACATATAAAGTCCGCAAAAATCTACCTCGCAAGTACTCTTCTTAGGAAGTGAGCAGAATATACACTTCACTTAAAATGGGAACTAAACCAAGCTGGGGAACACTTGGAATCCACAAACAAGAGATCCAGCATTGACTCGAGTACAACAAAGGCTCTGGATGCCAGGTCTGCAGCAGTCTTGGCACCACAGAAGGGACCAGGTTGGGGGACTTCATGAAGAAAAAGAACTGGTTTGATTAACTCATGTTCCAAATGAATTGAGAACGATGTTCATTCTGATGAGGAGTCTGTGAATGATTTCAGGATAGGAGCAGAGGAGACCGAACAAGAAATGCAACCGATACTTGCAGGAAAGCTGAAGTTGTATGCAAGAGCAATGTCATCGAAATCGACCATTTGGTTCAGCTGTGAATAGTATTTATCTAGACGTAATACACACAGACACACACATTAAATACTAATCTCGTCCAAAGTTGTGATATAACAATAATTGGTAAGATGAAAGGTGAGGAAGTGGGTTTGAGAGGTGGAAGGATGATGGGTAAATCCCTATTTTTATGGTCGGGAGTCAATAGGTAATTTCAAAAACACAATAATCAAGAGACAACTGGGGGAACACGCTATTTAGGAAGACAGAGGTTCATATCAGAAGAAGCAGCTGAAACACTTCAAAGATTTGGGGAAAAGAAACTGTGATGGGGAACATACTTTATATACAAAGATATGAAAAATTGTGCTCCATATGTGTAATAAGAATTGTAATGCATTCTGCTGTCATTTTTTTTAAAAAAAATAAAATCAATTAATAAAAGAAAAAAGAAACCGTGATGGGGAAGGGTTGGGGCAGTGCTGATACTTTTCATCATATACACTTTGCAGAACTCATACCTAACTGTGTTGCTTAAGATACTGACTGAAGAACAAAAGAGCCAATGAAAATTCCCTTGAACACCTACTCAGGATGAAGGCAGGTGGGTGTGACTAATCCCTCAGGCTTTGGCAGCCATGCTGTGAGCATTTCCCACATGGAGAACTTCCAAACTGCTAGTGTTGCTCCTAGTGAATCTGTGCCCACAGTTGTCTGGTCTTGATATGTGGCTTCTGGGTAGACAGGACCAAATTGCAATGAACCATGTGGTTCAGATAACGTTTCTGTATGCCTCTGCTGGCTGAAAGGTGGGTGCAAACCCCTAACAGTTTCTAGGCTCATAGGGTGTCCGAGAGTTTTCTGAATCCCACTTAACATCTCAGTCCTGTGACTTCCCACTCTGGACTCTCTCCAGAATCGTCCAGCAAATGACATTCCTTCATTTAGTAAAGCGGGCAGGAACTGAAGTGATGAGAGATCTGGGTGATGAAGACAAAGGAAAACTTCTACAGAGAATTTTACATGCTATTACCATGGCGTACTATAGAAATGAAAAGGTATTGTTAGGGTTTAGAGTCTAATGAGGAAGCGTCAGATAAGCCAAGGAAAAGTCTCCGAATGTAAAATATAATTATCTGGAGGAGAGGTAAGTGTGCTTGGATTTAGAGTACATGAGAGCCAAAACCCTAATTTTGATGAAATGAGACTGTAAATTTGGCTGTGGGAAAGGCAGACTGGGAAGCTAGAAGGCTCCACTTCGGAATAAGAGACAAACAGGCCTGTTCTGTAGGTTAGTGTCCACGCCGTCTCCACAGAATGGATGGCTTGTCAATTGGGAAGTGAGGAAAGGTGGCATCCTGAGTGTATGGTGTTGTTAGAGGAAACTCTTTTTGAGGATTGAATCATTTCTCTTTAAACAGGTAGATATGTCTGTTGTATGAAAACAGCCTACACTTACTGACCGCTTATTATATGTGAGACCCTGTTTTAAGCTCTTTATGAATACTAGCTTTTTTAGTGCTCAAAACAATCCGATGATGATATATGTATGAGACATTAAAGTCTCCATTTTATAAAAGAAAAAAATTAAGACACAAGGAAATTAATTACTCGAAGAATACAGGAAATAAGTGGCCAAGTGGAATTCAAAACCAAGGCTCTTAACATATCAGACTCTATAAATTATAAATTTAATATAATTAACAGCATGCGGAGACCTAGGCAGAAGATATCTTGCATCAGTGGGGCATTTTTTTTTTTTTAATAGGTAACATTGTGTTTGGTATTAGCTTTATCTAAACTCCAGGTCGGGTTTCTAGAATTCAACTGGGATGAAGTTAAAAAGTTTCGGCGTCGAACTCAAGTTTTCTCTGAAGATGAGTTTTGGCAATCAGATCCAGGCTCCCTCCCTTGCCTGCAATTCATCTTCGACCTCAGGAGATAACAGCAGCTTGCACAGTAACACAGCAACAATAAGGATGACGATGAGCATAGTAAATAATACCTCTAACGCTTGAACCCTCGTGCACCAGGAGAAAGGAAAACACTCGTTGCATTGAATGGAAGAAATACCGCATCTGTGCGTAGATTCACCCCCAGCCCCAATATAATTCTGTGCAGGCGGCCAAGCTCTGAGACCTAGAAATGGTGAGTCATTGGGGAGGGGGGGGAGCAGAGATAAAAATAGAGATGTTGATTGCATTGTTACTAATTCAGTGGAGCCCGGGCAGCCCCAGCCTGCTGGTGAGTCAACCGCATGACAAGACGACAGAAAAAAGAAAAGAGCTGGATGCTCCTTGGGGCCCGTGCAGAGGGGCCGCGCATGGCTACCTCAGTAGCTTCACGCCAAAACAGACCCACAGCGTCGAGGCTGCGGCGTGGTTCAAAAACCAACAAGAGGAAAGTGCCGAGGAGCGATGAAGGGGCTCAAATCGATGAGCAGCAGCGCCCTGACCCTCCGGTAAAAAGCTGCCTTTTGTAAGAATCCCGGTTGTGGGGGATGGGGCTGCAGGCCAGAAGCTTAGAGGCCAACTCACAAGGTTCAAACAGAGTATTGTTCTCTCTGGGGCATAAGGCTTACTGTGATTCCAGACATGTCGCCATGGCAGCGGTGGGGGAGGGAGGGAGAGGAGGAGGAACAGATGGGGGTCACCGGGTCCTATTTCTCATGCAAGGGCCCCACTGCCCGCCCCTTTCTCCAGGACTCCAGTGTTGTGTGGCACCTTCTCTCAGGACCAGGACGCCACTGGTGTTGGCTCAATTCGATTGAATACATCTTCCCCAGTTCCCACCACGTGTAGGCCTTCCCCTTCCAATTAAAATACCCAGCTTCTGCCTTGGAAAGCTGAAAGCAGGAAAAAAAGACCTTGTTTTCATACACTCAAAGCTTATCTTTTCTTATTCCCAAACTATATGGCTTAGAGGTTAAGGATATAGAGCCACATGGATGGGATATAATGAATGAATGCATGTGAACTTGCTTGTGGTCTGTGAGAAGGAATCAGGCATTCCCAAGCTTCCTTAGAATTCCTATAACAAACTTTCCCCTTGAGTTTCTTACTTGTGTATCTCCCTGCTGGTTAATCTTTCTGAGGCATCCCTCTGCCATGATGTTCCATGGCGACCCAACCTCCTTAGCTTGGATTTCAGTATCTGCCATACCTGCTCCTCATCCCTCCTATTAATCTTCTTCTAACCTTCCAATGTCCTTCCATGTTCTTGGAAGGACATAATAGGTAGAATGAATGAATGAATGAATAATAAAAGAGGCAGATGCATGTCAAAAACTCATTTCTATCTCCATCCTTTGGCTCATATGGTCACTGTATCTCTCTTTGAGAATAATTTTTTCCTTCGTTTTCACTCATGCAATTTCTACCAAGGTCTAGTTCATAGCTCCAGGGGATCTTAAATTCTGTATGATCCAAATAAAATGCATGATCTCCACCCTCTGTCTCTCAGTGTCTGGGACTATCACCCTCAATCTAGGTTTACAAGTTGGAAACCTGGGCTCTGTCCTGCCAGACATCCCTTTCCCTCAGTCCCCACTTCAAAGTATCACCTCTCCCTGGGGCCCCACCTCCTTAATATTGGGATTAGTTGAACTTCATTCACTTTCTTCTGTCTCCATATCCTATTATTCCGTTCTATCAGTTATTGAACTGAAGAACTGAAGTCATTTCCAATAAGTCTTTCCATGTCCACTGCCCTCCATAGTTTTGTGGTCAGAGGAAGCTTTGAAAATGCAAGTATGATCCTCTCACACTCCTGATCATAACTCTCCAATAGCTTTCTCCCATTCTTAGGACAGTGGGCAGGATCCTTACCACAGGCCCTGAAGCCCTCTGCCTCCAGCAACTTCTAGCCTGGCCACACACCACTTTCTTTGGGTCCTCTGCCTTGACCTGGCAGGCCGCCCCCCCCCCCCGCCATGCTGTGTCCCTTCCAGCCTTGGGGCTTCACTGCACTATTTCTTCTGGCTCATCTCAGCCCCTGCCCCACCTCATCTGCTGATACAGTGGCTCTCGAACTTCAGGGTCCATCACAATCGCCTAGAGGGCTTATTGAAACCCACAATGCACAATGGACTATTATTCGACCATAAAAACAAATAAAATTCTGTCATCTGCTGTAACGCAGATAGAACTAGAAGACGTTATGTTAAGTGAAATAAGTCAGGCACAGAAAGACAGAAACCTCATGTTCTCACTTATACGTGGAAGGTAAAAAGTTGATCTCAAAGAGGTAGACAGCAGAACAGTGCTCTGACAACCTGGGAAGGTGTGGGGAGGGCGGGTGGAGAGAGGATGGATCATGGGTACAGGTTGACGATGTAGGAGGAATGACTTCTAACATTCTACAGCACAGTAGGATAACTGTGGTGCACCATATTTATTTGAAAATTTCAAGATAGGTAGTAGAAAGATTTTGAAAGTTGCCAGCACAAAGGTATAAGTCTGAGGTGATAGGCCTATTACCCTGATCTGATCATTATACATGTATATATATATGTATTGAAATGTCACACTGCACCCCATAAATATATACAATTACTATGTGTCAGTTAAAATAAAAATGTTTTTAAAAAAAGAAGAAAAGAGACGTGCAGGTGAATAAAATTTCTCAGACGTACAAAAACCAACTAATCAACCAACTTCCATGGCAGGAACCAGCCCAGAGTTTCTGAGTTAGTAGATCTGAGGAGGGACCCCACCATTTAGACTTCTAACAAGTCCCCAGGTGCTGTTTGTTGATGCTACTGGTCCTGGAACTACACTCTGAGAATCGCTGCCCTTGGCACCTTCTACAGGTTTTCTGGGTCTCTGAGAAGCCTTCCGTGCAGGTCACTCCCTTGGTGAGGTTACATAAGTTTATAGCCATCTGTGTATTTCCTTCATGATACTGCTCTAATTAAGGGCTGTAATTATACATCTGTATAATTATTTCATTAACGCTGGTCTCTGCAGTTAGACTCGTGGGCATGAGGTTAGGGACGTCTGTTTTCTGTCCCCAGTGTTTACCAAGTACCTGGCATATAGTGTATGCTCGTAAATAATTGTTAAGCAGAGAAATTCTTCCATGAAGTTCTCTGGCTAGGTACATATCACCATCCCTTCTCATGCATGATTATTTTATTTAGAAAAAGCCCATCCCCTCTCAAAGAGGTTCCCTAAAATAGGGGAACCACCAAACACTGTTAACTACCTACGATAGGTGGAGAAAATTTGTTGGAAGCAGAGAAACTGTTAGAAAAAATATAGCACCTGCTGTGTAGCTCACTTCTTGATGGATCTTATGCAGAAGGAACCTAGTGCAGCACCTAAAATGTAGCACAAACTCAAAATACTAGCTGGTCGTGTGGTTTTGGCTGTATCCTCTGTATGAAGTTCCTCAATAGGTCATGTTTGTCCTCAGGTTTGGCTCAGGGAAGATGGGTTGTGATGTGTACAGTCATCTGAGTGGCCAGGTGGGCAAGGCTACCCCTAAGCTGGGATTTTACTTCTTGTGGTCTATTTTCTTCCAATTGGACTATTCTGCCACCAGGAAAGCGGTCATGGGTACTTAGAATGCTATTTTTTAAACACCCAAGTATTCTCAGAGATATGATTATGAAAACAAGATTAGAAAAACACTCAGGTGTAATTAGATAGCTTTCTTAAAAATGCTTGACTCAGATTTCTCTCCAATCTAATCCTATTCAGGTTTAAAGACTTTTTTTTTTTTTCATCTGACCCTGAGCGTTGACATTTTACACTTTAAATCTGAAGTTCCTTCCAGGCTGGATGCAATGATTCACACCTGTGATTCCAGCGACTTGGGAGGCTGAGGCAGGAGGAGGGAAGTTCAAGGCCAGCCGTGGCAGTTTAGCAAGATCTTTACCAACTTAGTGAGACCCTTTCCCAAAATTAAAATAGGAAGGTCTTTGGATGTAGCTCAGTGGTAAAGTAATACCCAGTTAAAAAAAAAAAGTCCTTCCAGGACATATATAATTCTCACGTACAGCCTGTGTTGGAGAACATACTCATTCCTGTAGTATTAAGATAATATTTTGATGACCTGGACTTTCTCAGGCAGTCAGTGGTGCTGAGTTCAACACTCAAATACTCTGCTGCCTTTCCATATCTTACTCCAGTACAAAGAAGTTACCTCATTTATTCACATGATCACGATAAGGAAGGATGGCAGAGGTGTGTCTCCATGTTGGCTCTGCCAATCCCCATGTGCCATTTTCCTGATGGGGTCGGACTCTGTCCGTCAATCCATCCACTTGCTTCCACATTTTGGCAATGAAGTAACTGTTGCACAAATGATATAAATACCGCTGCTTTTCTTTTGAAGGGACATGAAACTACAAAACTATCAGTGTATATCAGACTATAACTTGGTAAAATATGTTTCAAGGTAAAGGAAAAGAAAAGAAATATAAAGTAGTTCGAAGTCAGATATTCAGCTATCCCATGATTTCATTAGGAACTTTGATGAGAAAAAAGTCTCCATTGCTAAATTTTCCTCTAAGTTCTTAAAATTTTTACTCCAAATTCATTTATGGGAGCAAGTGCTTATTTTCCATCTCACAAAACCAAAAATCCAGTCTCAAGTTGTTTATATTCTTGCTTTTAAAAAAATATTAGGATTAGGAGTACTTTTTCAAGGTCATTTGAATCTGTGTTTTTCTAGATTGCAATCCTAATTAGCCCCAAATAAATGTAATTTTCTTTGCTCTTGAAAATAAAAAAGGAGGATAAAAATAATGGGATTGTAGGTAATTTTATATTCCACCTTTTGTCACTTATTATATCACAGATCCCATGTTATTAATACTCTACTAAAATACTTTAATAGCAGACGAGTATATCATAAATTATTTAACAAATCTTCTACTTTTGGTCATGTAAGTTTTTTCCCTCCCAGTTTTTCACTACTATACATAATTCTAGAGTGAACATCCTTATAGATACTTTTCAAAAAATTATATCTATGATCATGTTCTTAGGATAATTTTTTTTTTCCAGCAGACTCACTAGGTCAAGGGGTAGGAGTACTTGGAGGACCTTTTTATACTGCTGAACTGTTCCATGCTTGTTTCTTATATGGAAGCTGGTGTTGGGAGGTCCATAGGAACTTTGATGTTCCTATGAGAAACCTCATAGACCAATTGATTGGAAGCAGCAAATTCTATTACCAAAGCAAATCTGCTGTTCCCTTCTTACAAGAATGGAGTATTTTGTCTGCATGTATGGAGCTGATCACCAGGTTTCAGTTTAATTAGATGAACTATTTATTGCAATGGTTGTGAAACATATGTACCAGGCCACAAGCTAATCTGAGTTAAGAAGGGTCTGGTGGCAAGATTTGTCATTCTACCACACGCTGCCCAGGAGAAGAGAGGAGGCGGAGAGGAGGAGAGTCAGGGAACTTGGCCTGGGAATTGGAACCCTGAGTTCAAAGCCTGATGCTTGTAGCTTGGTAGGGAGATAACTGTGAGCCAGGCTCATTTTCCTGATTTATGCAATGTGGACAATAATGGCTCTGTTCAAAAGATGAGTGGGGATTAAGTGAGGTAGAGGGCCTCATCACAGCACCATGTGAATTGTAGGCATGCAGGAAGTAGTTAGTTTTGAAAATTAATTCCATGCTCACAATTGCCTATAGAACTTCAATATTTGGGGAGTACTTGGAATCAGAGAATAACCAGAAACAAACCATCTATTTGGGACCAGAGGTTTCTAAAGTTCACACAGGATTTTAGCCCTTTTTGTTGTTAAAGCAAATGGAAACGCACTGAGTACCACTGGCTGTGGCAGCCACGGCTGGTACAACAGAAAGAATGAACTGTGGCTGCTTCCCAGTCACTCTCCTCGTGGGTCTGGGGCCTCTGTGTGTCCACACCCTGGGGGTTTGTGTATGTGCCCTGTTCTGGGTGGAAGGCAGAATTCCCAGGTGGCCTCGATAATGGCTGCCCTCTTCATCTTCCTGCACCCCTTTTCCCATCGCACTTAAGGCATCTTGCATGCTATACAATTTATGCTTAGTTATTATGTTTAATGTCTAGAATGTAAGCTGTACAAGGCCAGCCAGGGGTCTACCTTGTTTATCCATTGATACATGTTAAGCACCTACCTCAGTGGCTGGCACACAACAGGTACGCAATGTTTGTTTAGTGAATGAACATTTATCAGCCATTTTAATTCATATTCCTGTTGAGTAACTGATGAGTCCACAGGTCCAAACTTGCCTCCTCTTTTGGAAGCATTTGCCCTCACCTCCCACTCCTCAGACTCAACACGCTCCCCCTGTCCACAGCAGGGCTGGTTCTGACACTGCCAAGCAATCACTGTCACTTGGTAAAATTGAGGAGGAAGTGAAATACTTAGTGAAGCAGAAATTCCAGAGGTCAGTAGACTGGGTTGTTTTTACTTAACTAATGATGGCCATTGGCCCCCCAGCCCACCTTGGTATTTATTTCAGAAAGAAGCCAAACAGACCAGTATATGATCTTGTTCTGTGATTCAAGCATAGTCAAAAAAATTTTGACACTGTTTTAAAATCCTTCTATTGCCACTAAGTATGATCAGGGAAAATCCTACCTCAGATGCCTTTCTATCCTCAGAATGCCTTGCACATTTGTGTATGTTTGAGAATAGTCTCGAAGGTATGCAAGAGAACAGAGAATAAAAATAAAATCACGCTGAAACTGGGGATCTCTCATCTTCTCCTAGTTGCTGAGAGGTATAATGAGGGCAAATACATAATTTTCCACCCAAACCAGGACAAATGGCATAAACTGGGACAGACTGTCTTGGGCAAATTATACAGATGGTTGCCTTGGGTCTAATCTGTTTCCATCATGCTAGGAGACGGGAGAGAGCTAGCAAAGATCCTTGTGTCTGAGATATCACAGCCCTGTGGTTTGCATCCCACCCGGTTTGAATTCAAGGGTCACAGATGTTGATCAAAATATTCATATTGTCAATTTGCACTAATTTCACTAGTTTGTAAGTATCAGGCAAGAATGTTCAATAATTGACCTAGCAAATGAATGTATTTCCCCCCATTAGTTTCCGACTCTTCAGCATGACAATATCAGATACCCTGTTAAAGAAAAGGCCCCATTCAAGCTGTGGAACTGACGGCTTCTATTCCTCCTTGGAGACGCATCTGCCTACTTACCACCCCGGCCCGGTACCCCCCTCCATCCCGACCAGGCCTCTCTTTTTCAGTTCTTGCAGTTCAATCGGAACAAGTGAAAAAGGACCCTGATTTTTCCAGAGGGACCACGCAGTCTGAAAAGGTACATCTTCAACATCATTAGCGGTTCATCTTCTGAAACCTCCGGGCAGCCCCTAGGCAGCCCCCCTGCAATCGCCCAGCCCCCTCCCACCGCCACCCCTCGCTTTTGGTGTCGGCTTATCAAATTAATGAAGCCTATCCAGACGGGAGGAAGTGGGGTAGAAGACAGTGGTTTAAGAACAATTCTGTGCAAGCCCCTCCCTCCCTTAAAAAAAAAAAAAGAATGGGGGAAATCAGAATTTCTTTCTCTTAGAATGGGAAGAGGGAAGGAAAATGGGATTGGGGGTGGGGCGGGGGTGGCTGTGATTGTCTCCTAGTCCCTGAAGGAGGAGGTGTCTATTTCCTTTCCCTGACTGAACATTTGCATGTTAAAAAAGGCGCAGTTCCTTTGTGGGCAGGATTCATCAGGGCCACATTTTCTACTTGAAGGGGCAGAGTGAGGGCTCTGGACTCCAGGTAAAGGAGAGAGAGCAACTTCCTAACCCTCCCTCTCACCTTTTTATCAGTTTCCTCTACCACACAGCGGCTCTGGGAGGCCAGAGTGAGATTCCTGTGACACTGTGTGCAGCGTGTTGGCAGGTGGCTCAGGGCTGGTCCCACCCCGTGGGCGGCATAAGCTGGAAGCCGCAGCCTGCTGCACAGCCCCGGTGGCATGAGGCGGTGCCATTAGAGTCTCTCCATTTCCCCGTATCCCGAGAAGCAATTTTCAGGGTGAGGCACGGAAACTTATCAACATCTCTCATCACATCACGTCACTGACCTAAATATAGACAATGACTTCAAGGAAGAGAGCGGGGAAGAAGTTGCAAGTTCTTTTACACCTGCAAATGCTGCAGAGAGCTTCAAACAAACTGGCAACGAGGAACAATAGATAACCAGTCAGATGTGAAGGGAGCAGAGAGGCTGTTCTAGAATGATGGCTGTGATCAGGCCATTACGGTTTCCCAGCATAACATCAATCCTCATTTGTAACCCAGGGTGGAGATAGCACTGAGGGAGCAGCTCTGGGTCCCTTGCCAGCTTTTCCATGGGGAGCCCTGCGGGAAGAAGGGGGCATCTGCCACAGATCTTCCTGGCTGAGCGGGGCTGGTCTCTTCACTGGGTAGTGCAGGGCTCTGATTCAAAGAGGCGGGCACTCACTTGACGGGAAGCCATTTCTTTCCCACCCAAGAAGAGCACTGTGCAGTCTTTGTGACCAACAGCCTTCCCCAGCAGCCACTTGGAGCCACCCCCCTGTCTGGCCTTCCCCTGTCGCCTCCTGTGTCAAAGCCCTCCTCCACTCTGGAAGGCAGAAGTGCCCTGGATCTCTTGTGTCTGCCAAGAGGGGTGTCAGCCAGGGTCACTCTCTCTCCCAGAACCCATTCAGAATCTTGAAGGACATGTTCATAAGAGTGCTTACCTTACGGATGTGGGCATTATTCACCCGCCAGGTGAGCGGAAGGGCTGTATTAGCAGCTTTTATGAACATGAATCCCATGTCTAGAGACATTGGGAAAGACACCCGAGCCAAATATTAAGTGTAGCTAGGCTAGTGACGTCAGCAATTAGGACACAATCGTGGGCAATCATTGTGGAGGAAGAGTCACCTGTCTCTCACATGCTTCTAATGCTCTTCCTGTTCACTCAGATAACTATCTGCGTAAGAACTGCTGCCGGGAGGCTCCAGAGGCAAGCTAATTGCCTGCTGTTAGGGAACCAGCGAGCCACTCCAGACTGGGGCTGTCCACAACTCCGTCATTTAGGCTAAAACACAAGCCCATGCTCTTCTGTGTGCGCAGAGCATCCATAAGTGCAGCCATCAATCTGTGACCTCAGAGAGCACATAGCTGACCCCAGCAGAAGCAGATGCTACTGTGGCAAGGAGAGCCCTGGCCCTTGGCAAAGTAACAATGCAGAAGAATGGAAAGAACAACACCACACATGAGGTAAGAGGCCAAGGCAGCCCTGCACCTGGAGTAAAACCACGGCTCCAGCAAGAGACAGGACAACAAGCCACCCGAATGCTCCAGCCAAACCAAATGACAACCAGGAAAAGATGCTGGCTCAAGAGGAGCCCAAGGTCAGAATCCCCACCAGGGACAGTTTGGGCAGGGACATCTTGGTGACTTTCCTGACATAGTGACCCTCTCTGTGGCTTTTACTGATGTTCTGGAAAGTGAGGCTGAGTCAGAGAGAGGAAAATAAGAAGCTGTATGCAAAAAACAAAAAATAAAAAAACAAAACCATCCTCAAAGGGTAGCAGAAACAGTGGCTCTGGATTACAAATGTCAGTTTAAGGGGATCCACCATAATAGAAATCTAGTTGCTCTGTTCTGTGCAATGGGAAGACTCTGGCACTGGTGGTTTCTACAAAGGGCTTTCCACCTAACTGGGTTCAGAGTCTGGAAGATCCTGACAGTGTTTCACTTCTATAGGGCTTCCGCCTCCCTCCACAGACCCTGGGAAATACACTCTCTGGGATAGGTGAATGCAATTAAAAATTACAAAAGACTATCAGGGGGAAAAAAGCAATTTGGTCAAGAAGAAATATGCCCAGAGTCATTTTTTTTCCAATCCAATATCTTTGTTAATTAAGCATTTTCCAACCTATGATGAGAATACTAATAGTAATCGAATACTTACTACTCATTACTAATAAAACATATTTGTGAAATGGAAATGTAATGTGCCTATTTCCAAAATGTGGTTATAAATGACTTACTCTAAGCCACAATTTAAAGTGGTTTGAGAAATGAGTCTTTAATAAAGAATTGATGAGGAACGATGACTGTTGGAAATAATTCTATTTGGTAAGATTATGTGGTTTGCTATGGCAATTTGAGCTGAGGTGATTGCCTCCAAAATTACTGCAAGTAACTAATATAGGGAAATTTAATTGATGATAAATACAGTGGTGGTATGTCAACTCTTGAAAAAGTGAGCATGTAATTGAACAATTCAGCATCATCTTGTTTGCTAATTATACTCGGAGTCATTACAGCGTTGTCAAGATGTTATTTGTCTGACACGTTTGCACATAGTAGGGATTTAAAAGGTGAGTGAATAAGTACCTATAATTAGTCCTTGATGTGGATTCCTATATACAATTATAGTTAATCATAAACCCATTAACATTTAGGGGAAAAAAAACCAATTATAATATGGCTTAGGCTAGAGCCATAATAGCATTTGTAATAGTCAGTGAAGTGATATTCAGCATGGTCAGGCAGCCTGGATGTCAGGTTGTCACGATTTGTCCTGAGCTTCTTAGAAGGAAGAAACAAAACAACGAACAACTCACCAAAGCTCACTTCTCTTTTTTAACCGTCTTACTACACTAACGGGTCAGGGTGTCTTGACTTGAGCAAAGCATTTGTTGGTACTTCCTTGGGATCCCTTTGCGCAGGGAAGCTGTGCCCTTGTAGACCTGGACAGATATCATGCACACAGAGACTCCCATCGTAACACAAAGCTTTGTCCTAAACTGTGAAACCCGAGGGAATAAAAAGGCCCAGGCCATCAAAGAGCTGAAAGGCTAGTGAGGCCTGACCAAGAACAAACAGCTGAAGAGAACAGGATAAATGATCAATGGCGCCGTGGACCAGCGCTTCAAAGACTGGGCTGCAAGTGGGCCAGGGAGGGCTTTCTAGAAGTGACGATTGTTTGTGTTTGTTTGCAATTATTATTTTTTTTATTGTAAAGAATCAATGGCCTTTACTTAATGTGAAAAATAAGCAGAACAAAGATGCTCATGGACTGTTGTTGGCCCCACACTTTGGACGCAAGGTGGAAACCCTTTGCTGGGCAGCCTCCTTGTCTCCCTGTGGCTCTTGAGTTAAGCCTTAAAGGAGGAGTAGAAGTTTATGAATTAGATCAAGTGTTGCTGGAGGCTTCCACGCAGAGAAACAGCCTGTGTGAAGACATGAAGAACCTATGTTGGAGCAAGTGCTGAGGTAGACCCTGGAGAATAAGAGGTAGGGCCAGGGCATGACAGGGAACAATGATGAAGTCTTGTGACAAACCAAGGAGAATGGATTCTACTGGGCAGTAGTGGACGGCTCTGAATGGATGCCGTTCTTCATCTGTGTTAGACGTTTGTATACCGGCATCGCAACCAGGAAGAATGACAATTACAAGAAAAAAAAAAAATCTTACCAGACCAGCAAAGATAAATATTAAAGCCTGAATACACAGCTTCATAAACACTAACTACTCTGTTCTGTGCTAGAAAAATCTTGTCTATATGTGTTTTATGTTAAAAGATGTGAGATCTGTAATTGATTCAAGCACTGTTAGGCTGAAGTAAAAAAAAATGTGATAATTGTTAGTGAACTCTGACATTTAGTGACATTTGGAATTTTATATATGGATCTAAAAATCTCATAAAAAAGGTGTCAGTTGTTCTGAGCATGTCAGAGAGAGGACAGTCTCTGTGACAATGGGTCAGGTAATCAGGCCTACTTGAAGGGACTGGAAGGAGCTGGCAGTGTCTGAGTTGGAGAGGAGATGAGAAATACAAAGGCATTGCTTGGCCCTCTGGAGATTGCATGTGAAAAAGATTTACCCCGTGTTACAACATAGGACCAAGGTGGAGAGTGAGGAAGGACTGAATGTGAGGAAGGACTTTGAAATCACTCCATATCCAAAAATTACGAGTGGGGACAAGCAAGGACTCCCCGAGAGTTCAGGAGAAGATTCCTGACTTTGGCCAGAGTTTCACGTAGATGACCTTGACAGTCCTTTCAACCCCTCTGTTCTCTAAAATGTCAGTAGATCCTGGCTGTATCCGGAATCTCTAATCGCAAAGTAAACCAATGGTCCCATTGGTTGGTGTCTAGTTTGTGTTAAAATACTCAACAAATATTTTTTGCACAGTTGGTCAGTTTTGGAGATGGATCAAAAAGTAAAACATGTTCCTCCTATGGTCTGCCCTTTCCAGGAGAAAATGTGCAACACCACCCCCATGGATGATTGTTGATCGTCCGAGCCCAATTTGGCATTCATTAGGAAGCAGAAATGATGCAGAAATAGTTATGCTAATATTGAGCTTATAAAGTACCTCGAGGATAGAAGGATTCCTTTGTCTTATGAAACCAAAACAATAAAAGCCAGGTTGACAGAGTGTGTGGAGTCCCTCAGGTACTCCTCGTTCTGGCTGTTGGGCTGTAGGGAGATAGGCAAAAAAAGAAGAGATGATTTCTCTTTCAAATGTGTACCAATGGCAGAGTCAGGGCCACCCAAACCCCTCAGAGAATAGGGAGGTTTCAACTTTCATAAGCAAGGACAATCAATGAGCTCATGGCAAGGAGGTTTCCGATTACTTGTGGCTAAACCAGGGTAAGTATCAATTTCATACACCAGAGATCTATTTCTACCTGTTATTTATCAAAAATCCTCAGGGTAGAAATTAGCATTAGACTGATGTTTTTAAATGTCTAATGAGTTTTAAAAGCCCGAATGAAGGTCCTCAGATGTGTTTGGGAAAACTGACTAACACCTAAAATCTTAAAATACAAAATCAGAATCAACCAAACATTTTGAGTTTCTCTGGCACCAGGTCTCAGACTCAAACCTGGGATCCCTGTTAGAACTTTCCTTAGACACTCCCCTCAGTTTTCCCACATGATAAATAGGCTGCTCCCTGTTTATTGATAAAGTCATGCTAGTAGCAACATTTTCTATCCTTGGCCAAGAGGGTGTGGCTTTGCTGATCCCAGTGACCATTTCTCTCTTGACAAAGGTACCAAATACACGCCCAATCTTGAGTACAGTCTTAGCATGGAATTGCCTTCTCCTGTGTGACCAAGGCTGAGATTCTGAGCTTGTGGCCAGGAGGGAAAAAAAAAAAAATCAATCAAAGCGAATATGATATCCTAAGGAACAAAGGCCAGGGATTGCCACCCCCTGTATTTTAATAGGGATTGTTTTCCTCTGCTGTGCAGGAGGCTGGAGGGAGGAGGTGGATGTATTTATTGTCTGTGCTTCTTGTTCCCTTTAGGCGGGAAGAGAAACTAAAACAAGTGCAGCCACAACCTTTGTTCTCTCTGTTCTCCTGACCTTCCTCCTTCTTCTGCAGATGGACCTTCTGTTTCTCACTCTTTCCTCTGGTTTTGATTTGCCAACAGCAACATCACCTGGTATCTTCCCACTAAACTCTCAGTCTCAAAAGTTAGGATGTGCCAAAGTCATTACTTACCCCCCACCACTCCCACCCCAGGGTTGACCTTCATATTAAAATAAAATACACAGAAAAGCAGAGATCCACCTGAGCAGGTAATCTATGTAAATAAATTATCTTAAAGGCTCTTTGGAAGTTACGTATAAGTGTCTCACATTCGTGCATATCACCCTTCTGGGACAGCATGGATGCTTCTTAAATTTTAAATAGTAACCTTAGAATAAGGGAGATACATCTCTTTTATTTCTAGTTAAGAAAAACAACAGGCCAGAGAGCATAACAGTAATTTATGATTTTGCGGGCGTATTATCATCCTGTAATAAGTGCAATGTGAAACTGCCAATTATCTCATAAGAGGGGTATCACCTTTTCTGTTGTGAACGACTACATCAGTAACTGCGGGTTCAGCCCCCTCACTCCCCCCACCCCTCCCCAGTGGCTCTGGCAGCTTTTCTGCAGCAGAAGTGAGCCAGAGAAGCAGAGGAGAAACAAAAACAGTCAACACACAGTCAAGCCAGAGAGCCCCTGCCAGGGAACCCAGAGAGCACGAGAGGGAGAGAAAGGCGGTGGCGGTGGGTGGGGGAGGGGCCGTGGATTGCCGGGAGCAGTCGGCAGGTCACACGCACGCGGTGCTCCGCAGCAAACTCAGTTTACAAAGAGACATCTGTTCCATTACTCCAATGCATTGTGGCTAATTACATCCTGGCCCGTCTGTGAAATGACAGCCACTTATTCTCCAGTGAACCGTAAAATCTGTACATGTTCGATTTGGGGAGTGGGAGAGCAGAGGCCCGCAGGCTGGAGTGGGGGGAAAGGGGGGTGCAGCCAAGGGGAAAAAGAAAGGGCTGGAGAAACCCAGAGAGAGACCCCTTTCTGGTAAGAGAAACATGGGCCCGTGGAAAGTTGGGATGAGAAATAGAGGACCTCCTCTGGCGTTCAGAGGCCCCAAATTTCAGATGCAAGAATTTGTACTTGCAAGTGTTACTTGTCCCTCTTATTTAAAGAAGGCAGCGCCAGGGGTTAGTTGCTTGAAGTTCTCCATCATCATTATCCCAGGGTTGTGTCTTGGGGACAGACAGACTTGCCCAATTGCTCTAGTCTCCGGGGGCTTGTAAAGAGGCAGCTGGTGTAGGACAGGGTGCGCTGATGGGAGGGTGGGTTCTCCTATAAGCTCTCTGGAAGAGTAAATCACTGCATCTCTCTTATCAGGGGACTCTGCCTTCACAAGACGCTTCTCTGCTGGATTATGGGCTTCCTGCAGTATGGGAAGAAATCTACCTCAAACATTTTTAAAAGAAAAAAAAAATCAGTGGAAGTAGCCCAGGTGAAAGAGAGAAAAAAAGAAAAGATGCTTCTCTTTCTTTTGGTTGACACTGAAACTTCATCCTAACAAAAATCCAAAATCGCTTATGTAACTTGGTGACAGGTACAGGGAACTAAGAAGCTCTGCCATTTTGAAATGAGACTTCAATCCACTGTGTGGCTGAACAGGAAACTTATTCTTACACAAAACCTTCTGCCAGAAACTCCGTGCACTTCTGTTGCAATCTGAAACAGGACTGGTGATATTGTGGGGTTTTGCTGTGGTTAAACATCCTCTTTCTTCCTTCTGGAACAATACCGTATTCTGTGGATCACAATTGGCAGTGAGAAAGGTCTGGCAGCTCTTTGGAGGGAAGACCCTGTAGCTTCTGTTGGCTACTACCACTTGATACTGCTTCTTTCCACTCTTGGAGACCCACGTGCCACCTCTCTGTGTGGTCTGGGGATCCCCATGCCCGGCCAATATAGCAGTACTTCTCAAACTTGAGCATTGACTGGACCTGGTCAAGCATAGATTCCGATCTGGTACATTTAGAGTGGGCCTAGGCAGTGCAATTCCCAGTTCTGAAGGGATACTGATGTTGCTGGGCCCCCCAGAGAGGAGCCTGGTTATAAAAGACCCACCTGCATGTACTTCTGACCAAGGGTCTTTAGGCTGGGCTGATGTGAGGGAAGGAAAGGGTAGAATAAAGCTGAAGTCCTTGAATACGAAACACTGCATTTAATTGCTCTAGGAATTTTTACTAATTTGGAATCAAAGTCATTTAAACAACTGTGCATTAACTACAGAGATGTCAGAAAATTAATCAAACGGTGACCACCACTCTCTGGGAGAAAAATGAGGGGAGGTGAAGTATAGTTAGAGACAGGAAATAGGCCCTGGTTTTATGTACACCCCAAGAAGTTAATTTTATTCAGTTCACAAGGGGGAAGTATTCTTATAAGAGTCCTGCATTTTTATTTAATTTCTAGTGCCACATTTTCCTTTGGCTGAAGAAGCAAATAGCTCTGGCAAAGATGCAGTGACAGGGAGAGGGGAACAAGAGCATGGTGTCACCCCCTTTCTGAAGCATGTTCTTGCATAGTAATTTGGATTCAGTGAAAATTAATGAAAGTTTATGTAAAGGAAACGATTCCACCAGTAGCAAAGGCTGAATAAAGAGAGGCGACCCCTCCATCCTGGCTCGGAGATGGCTCCATGTGCCCTCAGTGTGCACAGGTACCCTGGGCTGTGCCTGTCTTTATATTTCTGCCCTGTGCTGCTGGTGAATGAATTTTCAGCTGAGGCTGCAGGGTGCCTAATACAATGCTGCAAATACTAAATGTTCAGAGGATGCTACTGAGTAAAGACAGACACGTGGGCTCAGCTTTCATTTATTATTTGAGGCGTCCTGAGACTGATTTTATTTTGGTCCTTGTCATATTCCTTTCAAACTCCGAACCTGCATTTTTCTGTGAACCAGAGAATTATGACTAGCCTACGACTGAGTTTGAAAGTCCCCTCAGCAGTGGGTGGTCACCTACGGGCAGCCATAATATTACACAGACTGGGAAAACAGTGTTACAGCTGACCCGAGATGATCTAACTTGATCTACGTTATCAAAGGGGACTGTCCCCATTTTTACTCAATGGCCTGTAGTCACCAAGGAAGACAAATAGCTGGGTAGTATGGGAGCTTTGGCTTGAACCCAACAGGTCTCACTTAAGAGGTTTTCCTAGTGTGTGGTGCTGTGTCTCAATCAAAATCGAAGATAACGTTTCTGAATAAAGAGGCCCTTAATTTCCTTCCTCCAATGACACAAGAGTCAAATATTATTTCTATGGAGGAAATATGGCTCAAAAGAAGCAAATATAAGTGCAAAGATTTTAAGAAAAACTTCGCTGATGTAGTAGAAGAGAGAATGACTTTGTAATTCAGGGAGCTAGTCTTTGGGAACATGTTTCCTCTGCTTGCCACGAAGAGGAAGGGGCCTTGGGGGTGGGGACTGCCCCCAAGTCTGCAGGAGAGAGCGGATTGCACAGAACATGGCCGGGCATGCCAGGGAAGGTGGCAGGTCAGGTCATGGCGGCCCTTGGTGCTCTGGGGCTGGGATGCCCACGGAAGACATCAAGGACCACCCTTCTGTGTCTTCTCTTCTATGACCATTTCTATAGATAACCACTGTGTGTTCTAGAGACTAGACAACCATCTACATTTCAGCCTGTCAGTCAATTTGCCTGCTTCACTCTCCTATCCTCTGCCAACTCATCACTAAATAAAGAAAGTTAGAAAAGGGCAGTTGGGAGAAACATATCAATACAATAAAAATCTCAGACTCAGACAGTATAAAATTACAGGAGCAGGAACGAGGGTGGTGATAGGAAATATCCTCAGAGGGTAGTTGTGAGAACTATTTCCAATGCAAAACAACCACGATGATCATCTTTATTCAATTATCAACTTCTGCTGTCTCAATGCCACATTTAGGGGTGGTCAGATTACCAATTAAAAATGGAACACCACAGTTCCTGCAAGAAGCCCCAGGAGTCTAGCAAAGTGCTGGAGCCTGCCTTAGCTGAGATGGCAAGGGGCCCTTCCCAGCTTCCCGGCACCTGTGCCTGTCTCCAAAGGCCCAGAAATGCTGGAGAGCCTGAGCCAATATTATTCTTGGTGGAATTCATCATAGCTCTAACTTCCAAAACAGTACTGTTGTTATTACTGTTTGACCATGTCTCCAAGAAGGTCTGAGGCGATTACAGACCTTTAATTTGCTGAAGTGACTGATACAGCCCAACCCATCCATATCGTTTTCCACAAGAGCACAGCTCATCTCTCAGGGAGAAGGAAGGCACTTCCTCCTATATCACAGTTTGGCTGAATAAATAATAAGCCATTCTGGTTGGGGGTGGTGGCACATGCCTGTAATCCCAGCAGCTTGGGAGGCCAAGGCAGGAGGATCTCAAGTTAAAAGCCAGCCTCAGCAACTTAGTGAGGCCCTAAACAAGGCAGTGTGACCCTGACTCAAAATAAAAATAAAACAGGAGTAGAGATGTGGCTCAGTGGTTAAATGTCCCTGGGTTCAATTCATAGACACACAAACACACACACACCAGCCATTCTGAAAGTCTGCATTAGATGAAAGGTTGAAGAGAAAATGGCTGAGAGATCTGACCATGCTAGACTATTCTCCCCATAAAGGCAGGTCTGGAGCAGCAGAGAGTGGGTTTGGGTTACATTTCCAGAGATTATCATGAACAGAGTGAGGCAAGGTAGCTGCGGGCCACTGGATAAGTGCCAATCTGGCCTGACTTGCTCTGTTAATGATGGGCCTCTTCACTTGGTCCCGGGCTACTCTTCATGGTGATATTAGCTTGCATGTGAATCTACTATCTATTTCCCACCAGGCACTAGATTTTTAAACATTCTTTTTAAGATTATTTCTGAAAAAATACTGCATGTCAGTATAACTTCCCCAACTTGCAGATACTCCTCTTCCCCTGAGATATTCCCTCCTATCTCAGATCATGTCAAATCCAGTTTTGGAGGAGGACAGTATCCATTAGATATTGCTCAATTCATCTTTTTCTTCACCCCGAGCACCTCTCTTTGTCCACTGAATTGGTTTGGGGAAAGCAAGATATCTTTCTTAGAAAAATGAATCCTATGCTTTATAAAATGTATTTCTGAGAAAAAGAAATTTTGTTAAGTATTGCTGTTTGGATCCATGACTCAAAAAATGTTTTTTTCCCCTTAGTTCTTCTACTCATTTGCTTTTTCCATTCTTTCTCCTGTAAAATGGATTCATTGTCGAAAATTTCCTCAGAAAAAGTGGTGTTAGGTATGTCTAGGACCTGGTATGGTTCTGCACATTCTACAACTTTTTACTCTATGGCTTAAAAGAAGCAAACATAAATACAAAGATTATAAGAAAAACTCTGCTGATGTAGTAGAAGAGAGAATGACTTTGTAATTCAGGGAGCTAGTCTTTGGGAACCCTTTATCATCACCACCATCATCATCTTCATCTTTATCATTACTATTCCTGCCACTGCAATTGCTATTAGACACTAAATGCCATATTTGAAGTGTCCCCACAGAATTAAGATGCTGCTGTCTTCCTTGGCTTGTAAGATGATGTTAGCAATGGTGAAGTGGCCCTCCTGGCCCCTTGACCCAGTGACCGTGACCTGGTTCTAGACAGATTCCTGACCATTGGCTGAAGTCACTTGAAAACACTCATCTGGAAAAATTCAGGTGGGCTGAGCCTTGGCCGACTTCTTAATATAGCCAAAAAATCTTAAGAGAACAGATTTTTCTGGAAGCCAGGTGGTCTGCACATCTGCAAGTCTGACTCACGGACCCCCTTCACTATCCAGAACCTGCTGGCTTCGCTCCTTATCAGAGCAGCATCTGATCCCATTCCAGCTCCTCACCAGAGCAGCGTGGAATAGAAGAGAATCAGCTAGGGCACCTGAATCTCTGTTGGCCTAGAAAGTTCATCGCTGTCGACTGTCACATAAATCAGATCTTACAAGAGCAAAGGGGTCAAGGGGCTAAAGGACTCTTGAGACGCTTTCCTCCAGAGAGGGGGGGCTAATAACCTATGGCTTTGGCATGCTAACCACAATTTTTCAAATTCAAAAATCATGAACTAGCTCACCTTCTGCTACATTGTACCCCCTCCTCATCCCGCAGGCCAGTTTCTCTCTTTCTAATGGAGGCTTCTTTGGTTGGCATTCCTCCTACACCTCCCCCAAGACTCGAGGAGGGAGCAGATCGTCAGTGTGTGTGTGTGTACACCCAGCATGTGCTCCCCTCCCCACCCGGCATTGTTTGTTGAAATAAATATGGAAATAAGGCTGAGCAAGACAGCCAAACCAGCCAAACTGAAATAAATTCATCACTCATGGGCTCTCAAGGGAAGGAAACCGTGCGTTTTCTTCTAAATGATTATTTCTGAAGCACTGAAGGAATGGCTATATCACTAATGAGGCCCGGACGCCATGACTGCTGATTATAAATGACCTGCGAAGACACAGGGGATGGTGGACACCAAGGGGAGACAGTGGCGGGAGCCGAGGAAGCAGCTGCAGGTGGAGGCTGCTGTGGGTGGCAGACAGGGGAGGTGAGTGTCCACAGTCTGCTCTCCCTGCCTGTCCGGCCCTGCAGCTGACCCCCAGAAGGCGCACAACTCATTCTACCTGAATTCAGGTGGATGGAAGTTGTCAGAAGCTCCGCCCCCACAAAAGGGAGAAGGAGCATCTTGTGTGCAAGTCCTGTATCACCACAAACATCCCTCTCCTCCCGCACAAGAAGTTCTTGGCAGCAGAACAACATCCGCAAAATGTGACGGAGGAGCCTGCAGCGACACACACACGAGGCCCAGACACTGAACAGTGGCCCAGCTCCCGGCCTGGGGAGTGTCCCCTGCGGTCGACGACCGAGGCATATAGGGCAAGAAGACGCAGACAGAAACCAGTTCATATGTGGGATGGGGACTGTCCAAGCCAGGCTGGCCCTGGACTTGCCAGCTAGCTGCCATAACGCTGGGACTGAGAAAGCCAAGCAAGAGCCTGATGAGCTTCTCCGGGCTTTGTGACTCAGTGGCATTACTACTTCACGGGATATACTTTAAGAAAATACCCATGGATCCCTGGTATGACCTGGTGAGAATCTTTTGGACAGAAGAACTCACTATGCTATACGAACAGCAGCTAAAAAAGGCCTAGCCAGGGACCCACTTGGCAAATGAAGCGACCCTGTTCCCAAGGGCAAGGACAGAGTGACATGGTAGTTGCTTTTTGAAATGTGTCTATCACTTAACTCAAGGAGATGTACTACTGATCTTCTCATCCTTATGGACGTGGAGGCAGAAAGGAGCTTTGGCAGCCTGTCAAACCAGGAGGCTGAGACCTGGCGTGAGATAGATATGTTAGACATGGGTGGTAGGTAGTGCCAGAGGTTCCCGAGGTTATGGAAGATGGTCGTCCTCTTGGTCCACTGCACCAGTGTGCCTTCCCACAACACTGTGGTAGGGCTGCAGAAGGAGCATCTCACGTGTGGCATGCATGCTTCTGCACATGCATTCAATGACATGAGTGAAGGGCTAGGCTTCAGCTCCTGCTGCAATGAGCACTCTAGTTGTTACAGGCTATCAGCAGCTGCAAAATGCACTGAGGATTCTGGACTATCACCCTCCATTTTCTAAATGTCCAAAGGATGACAACATTAGAACCTAAAGATATGTGGCTTCAAGCACGATGTAGGAAATCTGCTCACCAAATTAGTCAAGGCAATTCTCACAAACAAGGAGGAGAAAAGAGACGGAAAGGACTAATCCGAAAGTTCCGCTCAGTTTACTTCTACTTCTCAGCCTTGCTGCTATGGCAAGAAAGACACGTGCTTCTAACTCCCTCCCTTGCAGCCTCTGGGCAACAAAGAGCCACGTGTCAGCAAAGAGAAAAGCAACTGCAGCAGGCCCCAACCTTCTTATTCTTCATCACTGGGGTGAGAGCCATGCCCAGATCTATCTATCTCTCTCATCTTCTCCATGCAGGGTCACAGAACAAACAGGGGTTCTCAAATAATCATAACAAAGAAAAGAATGAAAAGCCACCCATTCCAAGATTCAAGCTCCTGTCTGCCTTGCTGCTTCCAACAGGGGAGCAGAGAGAATCTCTGCAGATGCCGCCTCGCTCCGGGCCCAGTGCTCTCTAATGAATCTGACCCCCGGCTGCAACTCTGAAAGGGTGCAGCAGCGTGTCAATGTAAACAGCTAAACCTAGTGTCATGTCAAGTGGTAACAAGGCCACTGCTGGTTTTTTACAAGCACTGTGCACTTAGCAGATAAAAATGAGCATCCTATCGCTGGTCTCCACAAGTCACACTTATCAACAGTGAGAAGAAACAATGCTTTGTGTGACAGGTGTTGCTTGGTGGCAGTGATAGGAAGTTAAATTTCTTACAGGCTGCCCATTAGCATGATCAAAAGGCGAGTAACAGCTGCATTAACAAAATCTTTTTGCATGTTTCCCAAGTAAGCAGCGAGGAGCTTCCTGATGTCCCCTCCTGTAAAGAGAGCTAATTACCCTGCACAGGGCCACCTGGGCTAGAGACAACTACGTCAGGAAAGGGCTCTGACAAACACATTTATTTGTCCAGTCAGAGGCCAGGGCCGGCAACCTCCATTCTTGCTGGTATCAGAGTGGACCCAGATGCACATGGGATCAATAGGAGGTCCAGAGTTCACTGCGGGCTAGGGGGTACCCACAGACAAGGCATCCCCTGGGAGATACTGGTTTCCAGCCGTGGCGAGGGAGATACACTCTGTGCCTGTGCACCAGGACCGAACATTAGGTCCAAGTTCTCGTTTGGAGAAAGCTGGGAGGTGCGAAGGCTGTCAGACAAGGAAGGGACGCTAAGGTACCTGGTTTATAATAGAGGAGTTTTAAGCAGGATATAATGTGTTGGACTTATTACTCCTACATTTTACATACTAGGAAGATACACTATAGGTGAGTGACTGCATCAGGTGTCTGCAAAGGAAACAGAAGAGAAAGTATATTTCCTGAGCACATACTCATTATCTACTTCCGTTTCTGCAATCCCAGGAGAGAGGCTTATTTATTTACTGGGTACTGGGACTTGAACTGAAGGGTGATTTACTACTGAGCTACATCCCCAGCTCTTTTTATTTTTTATTTTGAGACAGGGTCTCGCTAAGTTGCTGAAGTCGAGCTTGAACTTGGCCATCCTCCTGCCTCAACCTCCGGAGTCGCGGAGATTACAGGCATGCAACACTGTGTCCAGTGGAGGTAGGTACACACACACACACACACACTCACGTACCACACTTGGGCTGAAGAAACTAATATTTAAGGAGATTGACGAACTTGCTCAAAACCACCCTGCAAGGGCTGGATTCCTACCTTAATCCACCTGATTTTAAATTCCTTACTCATTCCACTCCAAGCCGCTCAATGCTACAATGAACACTGGGCAGTAAGAAGCTCAGTGATCTGCATTTTGGAGTCACTGGAGCACTCTTCTCTAGCTGCTGGGCCCTTCAGGAACCTTCCAGAGGCCCAGGGCCTTGGACATCAGTGAGGCTTTAATACAGTAAACAAGCCCAGCTTCTTTTATTAGTTGCCAACGCATTCTTCATCTTCTTTTCCCTCTGAGAGGACTAAACCCATAGATAATGACATCTGTTCCTCTCTGAAACTCCACGTGTACCCATCGGATAATGGGGTTTTGCCGGTTACTTGTTTCTCCCAACCAAACTCCTCAATCTGCTGTCCAGCTCAGCAGGCAACAGAAAGGACATTTCATCTATCTTTTGCCCAGAAATGAGTACGTGACTAAGGCGTGTCTCCTCTGTGGGTATACATGCTCACATTTGAGAATCACACCAGACAATAACTTGATATATCACAAGTGTTGATTTACTCCCAGTCCCAGTGCAGGGAAATAGAGTATTTTAATTATGAATTAAAATGCCAACTTACAGTACTGTCAGGTCTTAATTACCTGTGTTTAAGGACAATGCAAAAATAAAACAAAAAACAAACAAACAAACAAACCCCTAATTAGTTAAAATTAATGATAATTTAATCCAGCCCATATTTTTACCTTCTCAGCCCACCAAATCTTTTGCTGGAAAGACATTTACAGACAACCAGTTCATAGATCAGGTCATGATATGCAGTTGGAGTTTCTGGTGGCAGTCACTTCTAAAGGACTTTAATTCTTTTGAGTCTTGTCATGAAACAGCTACAATTTCCAGGTTAATAACCAAATGATTACCATCTGAGATTCTTTTTCAAAAAATGAGCTTTCCCTCATTTCCTGAAGTCTCTCTCTGTGGACCTCATGAAATGACCTCCTGTGGGCGGCATCCTGGCCATGGAGAAAAACCTCACCCACCAAAGGAAAAAGCTTTGCCCACAGGGCCCCTGGGAGATACCATTTTCATCTTCTATTGCACTGTGCTGACATTTTTAAATTATAATGACTCCATATCCCAAATGAGCCCTAAGAACATTCTGAATCAGCTAATTAATAAATCAATTGCTCTTCAGGATGGCATTTATCAAATTCACAACTAATATGTGGGGTGAGGTTAGAGTGGAATTCTGCAGCTCCTGCGCACTGGCTCCAGTATGGCCCATTTGTATAGGAACCAGTCTCTTCCAAGACCTTCCACAGACTCTGGCTGTGAGCTGAGCGCCTGCAAGTGTGTACTGTACTCTGAGCCCCCTGGGGCACGCCTGCCTCATCAGAGCAACATCTGATGGAATAGTGAATAGTTGCTAAGTCTGAAGAACAAAACACCCTTCCTACCCTTCCTAATCACTCCGTGTTCCATATGCTGGTGGTAACGGAAACATCCTTTTGGTCACAAGGTTGAACTACGATTAAAACCAATTAGATGCAATCATTTAGATGTCGGTGGCTTCTGGTATCTTTGCCTTGTTCATTAGCATAGGGATGATAAAGGTTGACAATACCAAGCTGATCAGCCTTCTTTGCAAAAAGTAGACCACTGGTGAACTTGAGAATTCCTTAAAACCTCGTCGACTTTCTACACCTTTCAGAATCGCTGCCGACACACATCAGTTGTGACAATTAGGCGGTCAGAGCAGAGTGCACTGCTTTTCCTTGCCTACTTAGTGCCTCCTCCTTGGTCATGACTGTCCCCTCACTGCTGCAGCCACCTTGCTCCTCACGGGCTACTGAGGTCCTGGAGTGGCCAAGAAGAGGAATGATGGGAAGATGGTTCAAAGGTGCCATCCGTCCATAGGACGATGAAGGTGGACTAGACCACACTAGAGAGGTTGGGGACTTGGTGAGTGGAGAGTCTGAGAGCCCCTGTTCAGAGGCCAAAAGTCTGCCACTGATGGAGTCCTTTTCTGGCTTGCACTATTCACCCTCTTTTCCTTATTTTTTATCATCAATGTGGTTTTTCTCCTGGAGAGGTTATTTATTTATTTATTTATTTTAAGATAATGGGCCTTGACTTTGCCGTCAAATAGTTACTCAAGCCTAATGGCTTCGCAAATTACATAGGGAGAATCTAAGCTTGAGGGTAGATATCAGGGCTAGGGTGTCGTGGGCGGGGAATCAGAAATGGCCCTCTGTCCTACAGAGAGGACACACCAAAGAAGCAAGAAGATGGAGTGACGGAGAATGAATGGGGAGCAGGCAGGGAAGGAATTAGACATGGGGCTGTTTTAGATGGAGCACACCCAGGGGGTGCACCGACAGAGAGAGGGGTGAAGGCGTGTGAGTTAAGAATGGAAACAGAAGCCATCTTTACTCAAGTTCAGGGTGTTTGAATCAGGCCCAAATTGACAAAGATATCCAGGTAGAAACTGAAATTAGAGAAATTAAATAAGAAAATGATATTTGGCTGAATAAATACATCTCTGAACAGATGCCAGAAAGCTTCAGGGCTGCCCATTTTCTTTCCATGACTGTACGGAGATTGCACAGGAGTGAGTGGTATCGGGAGTTCGGCTGGCTTGAGACCAAAGCAAAGCAGGAAGCTACTTGAAATAAAATTTTACTCATCTCGATGTTTTTGGACTTGAAACAGACGTTTACCTTATCTGAACTAAAGCATTTCACAGGATGTGATTTCCTATTTTCTCTTTTGTGGTCCCATTTATAAATCTATGGTGAGCGGTTTAAAATGGTTTTTTTGGTACCACCATCTCCTTCTGCCCAATATTATGATAATTCTGAAATACAAACTGAATAAATACCTAGGTAGGTCATTTTCAAAATGATTCGTATTTGCTTAGCAGATTGAATCTGTGCAGTAGTAAAATTACAGTTGGTCAAGTCAATCTTGAGTCAGAGTAAGGTTTACCAGGGTAATGTTGCTCTTTAACCCCTTAGTCTAATGTGGTTTTAGGAGTGGGGGGAAATCTCAACATCTGTATCAGGGTTTGAAATGCTCCAAGCAGACTTTCCTCACAGTAATTTATGACAGTTTGACAGTGATAGAAAAATCTGGAATGCCTTCTCCTCAACTTTGCAGATGCCTATTTCTGCAAGCCTGATTGATCATTCTGTGCCTTAGTTTCCCTTTCTGCACATTGCCTGGAGCCTTGTTGACTAAACCGTGGATTATAACAAGCTCAAGGCTGCACCTGATTTTTAGTTTACTAGCCAGACTCCAGGCACAAACTAAGCATTTGTGTCTGTAAGGGAAAGAGTTTAAGAAAGAAATGATCTACTGATAGTTTCAATATTATTGTATATTTAAAGATGTATTTTAAAATAGTCATCGGTTTATGACTTCTGATGACGAATGGAGCTTTTCTGTAAAAGTCTTTTTACAGTCTTTACACAAAGCTCCAGGTGAACGTTTGCTTCTGGCCGTCTGTATACTTCCAAATACCTACTGCGTGGCTTTCTCAGGATGTCCTGTGATTTAGGACAATAAGGTGATCCATTTTGATATTTTGGAGGGAGATGGTGTGAGGCTACGGGTCCAAGTCACACTGAGCTCTTTGATAATAAGCATGAAGGCAGGGGCAGGGGGACCCCCAACAGTATAATGAAACTGGATGGATCTGCTTTTTCTCACATCACTCAATAAGATTTTCACAGTTCGCACTTAGGATTTTCTGAATCTATGAAAAGGCAGGCCAGGGACAGGATAATGGGACAGGGCTGAGTGTGACATGGATCAGTAGCCTCACAGAGAAAGCCCACAGTTTCCCTTCAAAATATCAAAATGAATCACTTGGATTTTCTAAATTGCAGGATATCCTGATGAAGGCAGGCAATGGTTATTTGAAGCACGGGGGTGCAGACCAGGAGCAAACACGTTTATATGGAACTATTTTTTAAAGATGAAATTATTTCATAGATGAACTTGCAAATGGTACCCAGCATGCTACTGGACAAAACTTTCTTCCTCTCTCCCTCCCTCCCTCCCTCCTTTCCTGTTTACCTCCTTCCTTCCCACCCTCTTTCCTCCATTATTCTGATTGTACAAAATTACAACATTAAAAAAACCAAACCAAACTGTGTGTCCTATTCTTCTGGGTCAACATGACCATGGTTAGCCCAGGTAAGCGTGGAAAGGTGCAGAGGGCAGCGAGGAGCGCACAAGCTCACCCTCTGATACAATCTACTGAGCAAATTGTAAAAATGTTTTTCACGGGGTCCTGCAAGAGTCATAAGAAATTACAGTGCTTATTTTACATGGGTTTCCATGTTCCACTTGATACCGAATCTCTCCCGCAAGGACTTCTGACAGCTCAGGTCACAGGGAGGGATCAGATAAACTGAACACTGATTCTGGGCCTCTGCACAAAGCCTTTTAAATATGATTTAGGGAGTTGGAAACTGATTAAGAGGCAAAGTGCAGTGGCCAGCGCTAGGCAGCTGATTGCACTGATGAACAGGCGCAATTAAGCACAGGAGGGAGAATCTTCAAAAATCCTGTCTAGGATTTTTTATTTTTTGAACAGGCTGATCACCAAACTCGGGGCAATGAAAGAAAACACACTTCCGCCTGATTGTTGTGACAACAGACTGCACCGCTGTTTCTATTGTTGTGAAGGGCTCCCTTGGAAAGGAAAGCTAATTTGGAGGAATGAATGACTGAGTGGTGCCTAGGTCACAAAGCACTGGGGCCCTCTGAGGCCAGAAATCAGGACTCAGAAAGGAACAGAATTGGGGGTATTTTGTTTGTTTGTTTGTTTGTTTGTGAGCATGTTTGATCTGGGTACGGGAAGATTTTAGGACTCGCCAATCTCATCCGTTTGATCTATTTTTCTCTTTAGCATGTGTGCTTAGTAAATTATATATTGTAAGCGACCCTGGGGTGCAATCACATCTCTTTTAAAACACTCTTCCATTCTGACAAGGAGCTTCAGTGGATTGGAATAATCCTCTTCAATTGACAAAAGAAGCCCCCAATTTCGAAGTTTTTAAACCATTAGTGGCTGATCAGTTGCAACAAATATGCTGCCACTGCTGCTGCTGCACCTAATGATTGAATTTTAAATATTCATGATGGATGGCTGTCTGTGTGTGTGCACCGAAATGACAGCATGGAGGGCTGTTTCTCACCAGGGCACCGTTAAAGCTGAGACAGAAGCTGCATATGTCAGATATTTTCTGGTTAAATATTCCAGCCATTAAAAAAATTATTCTATCCTATAGATCCAGCAGCATTAGTGTGTGAGATGCAGCATCCACAAATATAGCAAGGTTAAAATCGGCAGAATCCATTCCTCCAAAAGAGCCCTTTAAAGATCAGAAACAAACAAACAAACAAAACAAAACAAACCATTTAATACACCAGCAATTCTGACACTGGTTATTTTTGGGCATTAGGACTTACAGTGATTTAAATTTTATTTTTAATTTGCTTATCTATGGTTTTATTTTAATTTCCTAAAACAAACTATTTTCAATTTTATTTGTAATAAAATGAAAGTTTATTTTTAAAAAAATCACAAGTGAAGCAAGATTATAATGTCACAAGAAAATTTTCACCAATTTAAAATTCTTATTTATTTCACTTGTGGTTTATGTAAATTAACACAAAAGAAAAGAATAAGTGTCATCTAAGTTTTAGCTCTGAAATGTGTAGGAAATAAGGTCTGTTTTTTTCTCAGATGAGAAAAAGCAATCCATTTTTTTTTGGGGGGGAATTCAACACAGAAGACATTCAGAAAAGGGACATGCTTTATGCTATGAAATTATAAGAAATGTATTCTTTGGTCATTATTTGTGGCTCAGATTTTAAGCTGAAATGAAAAATATGCCCAGATTCTACCAGCTAGCACGAGTGTCTGTGTCTTTCTTGTTTCTCTCTTTTCTTTCCTGTTCAGCAATCCCTGTGGCTCTTCCTGACACACATTTTTAAACACTATCAAATCTGTTTCTTGCATGTGTATTCACATTGTCTTCTTTCAAATGGCTCCATGCTGACTATCCTGATCACAGGAAAAGGGGAAAACAAGAAACCCAGTTGTTATAGAGAGCAAAACCAGGCACACTTGAATTGCTCTGTATGTGTGAACCCAAATTTAGGCTTGTTATTCTATAATAGGGATTCTGTGAGTTCTCGAGACCAGAGATTAAGTGGTTAAAAGGAAAACTGTATTAACTGCTTGTCTCTGATTGGTCCTTGGGAATTTCCTGTAGAAAGGGATTAGAGCAAATACATCTAAAGGAGGGTCCAGGTTCTGCATCTACAAGAAACACCAGGGAAAAAATAAGACAATCTATGACTGTGAGGCTGATAAAGAGGCTAAACGGGGCATCTGGGGTGGCTCTTGTGACTTGAGAGGTTGGCTCATAAGTTTGTTTAGGGAAAGCCGGAACAGTAGGTATAGGGCGTGACAGAGGCAAAAGGGGCCTCATTAGAAAAGAGTAATTTTACATTTTGAGTCTGGAAATCACTTGCATTGAAACAATACTGCACCTGGTGGCAACCGAACCCCAAAGTACAGACTAGTTAAACACAAATGAGATCCTCTGTAATAACCTCAGAGATTTTAATCTGTCATGTTTGCTCTATCCTATCAAAATATCCCTTTATGGTTCATTTGTGGTTCAGTGTGTTTCCTTGAAATGTTACATAAAATTCTGAAGGGCTATTTTTCTGTTATGGTTACCATTTTCAATAATAATTTGGTCCATTTACAGAAGTTACAGAGAAAACTTTCTGATAAGAAAACATGGCTTGGTCTGGTAACCAGAAATAAAACAGACACATTGAACTTTATGCTACATAAAATGTGTTTCATGGCTTATATTAAATTTATAGACAAATAGTATTGGTATTATCAACCATCTTTTTCCTTAAAATTCTTACTTGCCTAACATCTAATTTTATTTAGATTCTGTATATTTCCCCCTCCCTCAAACCCTATGTGTTTGTAGTTAGTTATACCTGGTGTCAGAATTTAAAAAAAAAAAAAATCAGCGTTTTTTGAAATCTAAGGTTCTATATGATTCTGTGTAAAAGAGATGTAAATATTTAAACAATGTTAAACAGTTTTAAAAACAGTTTCAAGTCATTATTACTGTCTTAGCACTCTCTGTTCACTCAGGTAATTTCACTGAACAAAATTATGGTGCCATCTAGCACTGATTCAAACTCAACCTTATACATATTCTTTGCTCCCAAAGGATGGTTGAGAGTAGAATATATATATATATATATATATATATATATATATATTTTTTGTATTGAGAAGTGAACCCAGGGTTGCTTAGCCACTGAGCCACATCCCCAGCAATATTTTTAAAAATAATATTTTATTTAGACATAGGGTCTTGCTGAGTTGCTTAGGGCCTTGCTAAGTTGCTAATGCTGGCTTTGAACTTGCGATCCTCCTGCCTCAGTCTCCCAAGCCACTGGGACTACAGGCATGTACCACCACACCTGGTGAGAGTGAAATTTTTGATGTGCATATAGACTCATGTTAAGACAGAGGATTATTTGCAACATGAAGAGAAGTCACTCTACCAAAATATGGAATATGATTGGCCCTAGAAATAGTTCATAATCTCTAAGGGACATTTTTTTTTCCCACAAAGGTGGGAAATTATGGTGATTTACATTGTTATTATTAATTTTGGAGTATTAACATTTGCTTCTTTGGCTACTTGGGTTCCAGTGATTTCTATCAGCATATTCTTCTTTCAAACACTATCCCTCTAGGTGCCTTCTCTCTGAAGGTACCAATGGCTCTATCATTTTATAGACTTCCCACTGATACACTTAGAACTGGTCAGAACCTGGAACTGAAGGCCAGCTTTTCTCAGGTACAGTGTGACTATCCACCTTCTCCTGGGTGCTGTTTGTCTCCAGTGTGTTCTGCCCTTGGCTTGCACTGCCTATACGACATCACAGATTCGACATGCCACCCGGACTACTTTCTTCTTCTGGCCTTTTTGAGACTCTTCAAAGGAACACCGACTTCCTTTGGCTCTGGAAATTCACTTTATGTTGCCGGTGCCCAAGGCTATAAACCCTGGAGCTTGGAGAGAAATATGGAAGGGAACAGAAAGAGAAAGAGCTACCAAATTGAGAACATAGAATGTCTTCAGGCCTGTTCTCTTCCCAAATACCGACAACCAACATGTGGTTCATTATTTCCATTTTCCAGAGAGTCCGTGCTCATACTTAGCAATGGGAGTCTAATATAAGAACAAGTGAGATAGGATGCTGGAGGCAGAGGCTCAGGCACTTAAGCAGAAAGGGAGTTTTGTGCACCTGGCTTTAGGACTCTTATTGAAATAGGAAAATGTGGTATGCTTGTAGACTAAGATCAGTGCAGCTTGAAGGTAGATGTTCTCACATTGAAATAATGGCCACTTGTGAGTAACTGATTATTCAAGGAGGACAAAAGGACGTTCCTGCATGAAGCTGACCTCGGTGATCTCTGAATGCATGGCTGAGGTCACTGAATGGAAATTGAGAAGTGAAGGGTGTCCTTCTGTGATACTTTTTCGTTACTGTAACAAATACCTGAGATGATCAACTTATAAAGAGGAAAGGTTTGTTTAGGCTTACGGTTTGGAGGTTTCAGTTTGTAGTCTCTCGGCCTTCTTGCTTTGGGTTTCACAGCACATCGTGGTGGCAGAGCAAAAGTGCTCCCTTCATGGCCGGGAAGCAAAAAATCATAAGGAGGGGACCAGTGTCCCACTTTCCCCTTCAAGGGCACATTCCTGATGACCTGAAGACCTCCCATTAGGTTTCACCTCTTAAAGGGTCCAATTTCTCCCAACAGTGCCAAGCTGGGGACCAGGCCTTTAATACATGGGCCTTTGGTGACATTTAAGATCCAAACTAGAGCACCCTCTAAGTCTGTACAATTTCTCTCCCAAACCAACCAAGGGCTTCTAAAACCCCAGAGTGCCCTGGGGCTTGCTGCTAATTTCAATTTGAGTTGGACTGGCGACATGGCGATCTCTGCCCTGGTCCTAAAAGCTGAGACGCAGGCTAGATGAGCCACACAGATAACAGATTTATAGATTTACCACCTGCAGGAATCAGGCCCAGAGGAAGTACACATTTTGGAATTGTTGAAAACATTTTGGAACATTTGTTCTGTATTTCTAAACATCATTCAATCGAGTATATCATCCCTACAGTATTGAATAAAGCTTAATGAAAACTTTGCAAGGCACAGTTCTTTATAACCTCTCTCCAGATCAACTTACGCCTGGGTCATGTTCACAGAATAAAATGTAAAAGTTATAGAAAGCATCACAGGTCCAAAGGAGTGTGAAACCTGTCATCAATAGCTTATTTTTATTCTTAGCACTCACCAAGATTCAGAGGACTGGATATTTTTAGTTTTATGGTACTTATCTTATTTCTGGACTGTTAGTAATCCATTCCAGGAACTTCACATTTGCCAAAGTAAAGCATTCTGGTTAATTATCTCTCTTTCCTCATAGACTCAGCTATAGTGAATGGAAAGAGCACATTGGGTTTATCTCCCTTAACGGGCTGGATGTCTCGGGGAAGTCTTGTACCCTCAATGGTGAGCCTCAGTTCTATTTTTATTTTCTTATTTACAAGAAGCAAGGAATGCAAAAATTACCTACAGGTGGAACTTAGTGTACACAAGTTATTACTGTTCTCTTATGTTATAGATGAGAAGTCAATGACACACAGAACGACTACGTGACTAGACCCTCAGAGCAATTCCATTACAGAACAGGTCCCATCAGACCATGTTCCAGGGACTGGCATGTCTTCTCATTTCTGCTTATACATTAACGTGCGGATTAAGGACAGGCTTTTAATTGGCATTTAAAGTTTCATCAAGTTCAAATGACACTCCCCCAAAAGCTACTCCTTTTCTCCTGATGTAGTATGTTTCCTTGAAAATGGCAAAAATCAAACTCATTACCTGACCTTGCTGAAGCTGCTCATATGCTCCAGAGGCAGAATAGATAATTTTTATGTCCTCAAATAAACGAGGTGAAAGTGGAGCAGGCGGGGTCTGCAGGTTGGGGTATGATGGGGAGAAAACTGGAAGAATGCTTTGAGGATTATGGAGAATGCCTGGGGGTCCCTAGAAGGCAGAGTTTTGAAGGCTGGATCCTAAGATCATCAAAGACCTTTCCATAGGCAAATGACATGTGGTCACGCTTCTACTGTATGTCTCAGAGAAACTGAGGAGAGTGGCAAAGCTCATGATACCCAGACAGAAAATCAGAGGATGGTAAAGGGGAAAGGAACCAGAATGCCCCTCCTAGGTTGTTTGAGAATTAAGGTCCATGTCCACAGAGCTTCAGCTTAGTGTCTGGCATAGAGTAGTATGGTATACAAGAAATACCAGTGGCTTTGCTACTAATTTCAGCTTCCTCAATATCCAGTGAGAAAACTGAGAGTCACAGAAGTATAGGGGTTTGCTCAAATCCATAAGGCTCAAATCAATGGCAAAATACTAACTACCAACCTAATCACGTAGCCACAAGTACAATGGATCCTCTCCATCCCTCCATCCTACCCCCCATGCTAATTCTGATGCCTGGCGTGTCCCAGGGCACACTGAGTGGGCTGGATGTGCCGTCATAGCCCCCGAGGTCTACAGAATCAATGACAGAGCAACACACAGAAGCATCTCTCCACATTCTATGTCAGGTAGAAGAACATTTTTCTTGCATAACACCGAGTTAAAGATGATCCGCTGGATCAGGAAAGGCAATAGCAGACAGCATCAGTAACCACAGTCCCCAGCTGGCAGATTCCTGTCCTGAGGGCAATCCCACACTACCCTCAGGATCTCTCACAGAGCTGCCTGGGAGCAGTGAGGCCTGCTCTTTGTTGAGAGCATGCTGCTGGGTGTTTGGGCCACCTTGGGTGGGGAGTGTCTCTCCAGCAGCATGGCAGCTGTCAGACAAATTCTACTGGAAGAGGTGGGCAGTCTTAGATAATCCTAGGAGGCTTAGACTCTGAAGACTCACTGTGACCATTCCCAAGCCTCGTCCACAGCCTTCCTCCTTGTCCTGAGCCTTCCACGTGCTCTCACCCAAGAGAAAGGAGTATCAGACTGGCTCTATCACCAGCCTTGTGTTCCACAGTCAATGCTAAATCAATGGATCTGAGCCCGGGGTGGCTCTGCATCTTGACTCTGGCTCTTACCACTAGAGACAGGCATGTCTAGAAGTCTGAGGTTTCCAGAAGAGTCACCAGAGGACGAATGGGGTGTAGCCGGAGCAGGTGTTATATATTAAGCAATCCTGTCCTCCTCCTATTTGAATATGAACTTCATCCTATGCTCCTCGCTGTGGGTAATAAATCTCAGGGTCTGACACTTCTGGAGGTCTGAGGGAATGAAGCTGTTGCAAGATAAAGAGCATTTCAGGCAAAGAGATAAAACAACGTCAGAATAAAAAGTTTATCAATGTATATATTAGAGAAAAGAAATTTGTCCAAGTAAAATGGCTTCAGGGATCTGTTACAGTTAAAGCAGTTTTAAAAAGGCATCTCCCTATTTTCCAGCCCATGTACCAGCTCCGTCATCCTAATGGCACACGGACACTCACTGAAGATAGCTCTTGGCTTCATATTTCCAAAAGTTTTCAGTCTTTCAGGTTTAAAAAAAATCACTAGAGAATTTATAAGGAGGGGAAAATATTCCAAAAAAGCCTGTCTAATAGCCCTAAGCCCTTACATTGGTATGGCTATCTTTACTTCATAAAGTGATTTTATGTACATTATCTTCTCTTTATCAGGTATCCAAGGTTTGCTATCGTTTGGAGAGCAGGAAATTAGTTCAGGTCTGTGGAGATGGCATTACAAACTGCTTTTTTTTCTAAATTTTAATTTTCATATGGCAACAAAAAAATTTATGAGTCCACAGGAAAGCAAAATAAACTCATTACGAGGAAACCATTGTAGGCTTCCTTATGAAAATTCCTTATAGGGTCGGGGTTGTAGCTCAGTGGTAGAGCACTTGCCTAGTCTGTGTGAGGCACTGGGTTCGTTCCCCAGCACTACATAAAAATAAGCAAATAAAATAAAGGTATTGTGTCCATCTACAAATAAAAAAATTCCTTATAAAATTTGTTGTATTCCAAATGTAGGCTCTGGAAAACTCTGAGTCACCCTTTAAGACTGTTCAGATCTCACTCCTTCTGGGGACTTCTTAAGCAGTAAGATGACTATAACTTTGGTCATTTTTAAAGTTATATTCAAATGAGGGCAGAAGAGAGGAGTCAGGAGAGGGATTCTCTTGCTGGAGAAAGGATAACTACCAGGACCTGCGATGTAGGGGACCCGGACAGACACAAGCAGCCACTGACCTTAAACCTCTCCTCCAGCTTGGAGCAGTTCTTTGGGTGGGAAGATTCTGGAAAGGCAGAATAAGCAGGTAGTGCTCAGAGCTGATTGCCAGTCATCAGAAAACAAATGACCAGCTTCGTCTTGATGTGTTACACCCAGGTAGTTAAAGATTGAAATGAAGCCTCTTGTCCAAATTCTATGACAATGAAATGGTGGAGCCCACATAGGCCACGAGAAACTTGTGTCTTTAAGAAAACTGCCATAGTTCACCTCTAAACTCTGAAGAGTTACCAGAAGGGGTGGGGCTGTGTTCCACCCACCAAAAGAAAGCAAACCGACCATCATAATCTTTGCTATTATTAAAGAATATAATTTGTAACTCTTAGGAGCTGGCAACCAACAAACCATATCTGAATGCTATTTTGTAACATTAACAGATGCTTAAGGCCACAATAAATCTAAACACACAAAGCAGAGGCAAAACTGGATATGAGTTTTGATGTGGTTCTGAATTTTAAATTCTAGTGGGGGCAGGGGCGGGAGCCAGGAGAAGGGCAACCCAAGAAAGAAACAAGAACATAAAAAATAAGATAATTAATTAGCATAGGCATAATGAAGTTTCGTGGTTTTAAATAATAAATGGAACCCAAAGCAAATAGGATCCACAAATATCAGTGACATTAAACACTAGAAAGAAAGAGGAGTGGGCATTCAGCTTAACCTCTGTAACTGGTTTGCTGCTGGCTCACGCAGGAAGAGGTTTAAAAGAGATTAAGAAAGATAAACAAGAAGCAGTCTGGTGAGCCAGGGTTTCTTGGCTGCGTGCGAGTAGCCAAGCGGAAGGTCTGTTTTTGAGTGAGTGTGCTCACACACGTGAACAAAGCCAGGAGGCAGGCAGACAAAAAGGACCGGCTTGCTGTGGAACATGGTGGAAGTCTTCACTGACTCCCAGTGAACCTGAAGAAACTCCCCCCACCAGGTTCTGATTGGGTGTTTTGGGGTTTTCTTCACTGGCATATAATAGACCAATTCACTGATAATGTATTTTCTTGCTGTTGTCTTGATCAAATGGCCCTGTTTGTTCTCAGAATTCCAAAGATCGGACATTAAAGGTGGCATGTCCACCCTCCCATTCATTAGGTGGCCATTTGGCCTATGGTCCCCTCAAGTGACAAGAACTTCATTTTCTCCTGAAGAGGTTGTCACCATCCTTGAGCAGTTCTGAATATTAGCAAATTCTTCCTGGGATTGAGCCAAAATTTGTCTTTCTGAAATAGCTACCTTTGGCCCCTGGGTAGAAAATAAATCTAAACCATCTATAATATGAGAACCTTTCAAATATTAGAAAATGCTATTATGTACCACCTGAGTCTTCTCTACTTCAGGCAAAATATACTCAATTCTTTTAACCTTGCATCATATGATTTTAAGTTTTCCCACCACTGCAGCTACTTTCCTCTGAACTCAATCCAATTTCCTCCTCTCTCTTTTAAAATGTGGTCTTTACTGGACATACGTTACCTAATGTGGTCTGACAAGTACCAGTCACAGTGGACCACCTCTAAGTAATCACGTATTTCCATCAAGAAGCTGCAGACTAAAAGCAGTACTTGCTACATTTACTGAGCATCTACAACACGCAAGCGGCACTTTGAGGCACTAATTTTAATGCTGAGAACTGTCCCGTGTATAAGGACTACCATCACTTCTACTTTACACCAAAGACAGAGAGAAGTTACGTGTGTCATCTAAAGCCACACAGTAACCTGTGAACTTTACACGGATTCCCAGTACACTTTATTTTCATAGATTCTGTTCAGTATTCCAGATGGTGAAGATCTTTTTAGATCTGCATTCCTTCCTTCAATGTACTGTATCCAAATTCCTCTCAGCCCCATGTCATGTCCAACTTGATAAATGTGCCCTTTATAACTTAAATACATGAAATTCATACAAATTTTTTACCAGGACATTACCATGGCTGGGTGATGGGGTGATGATTCTTGGTGCTCTCTCTCTCTCCCTCTTTCCCTGTCTTTCCCTCTCTCTTGTAATACCAGTGGAAATTATTACATTTAGTCAAATTATGAGACTTCATTTTAAAAATGAACTCATTGTTAGTTCACTGAATGCCGAGACCATGTCACGTGCTTCCTTGCACCCCACACAGCCAGTAAATGAGCAATAAAAATCATTGAAAGAAGTACTGTGTGTGCAGTAGGAAGCCTGGCGAGGGCACCAGGGGGTGGCGCGGGCCCTGCCTGTGGGGCTGAGCAGACTTCAGCTTCTCCACTGCTCCGTCAGCGTCCCAGCCTTTCTATGCTGCCAGATGTCATTCTGTGCTTTCTGTGTGACAGTGACACTGTGAACATAGTCAGGTATCATGCCTTCCAGAACACGGACTGAACTGGACACCGAGAAATTTGGAACATGAGCCATATTTAAGACAGAACGAATCATGACTGCATCAGAAGCCATCTGTAATGAAGGGCTTCAAGATGATGAGACATCTGTCACACACAGGACTGGGGTCTAGAAACCAGAGGGTAAAAACAAGGACACCATGGTGGACACCGCATGACCACACCATCTCCCAATATGTTGTCAAACCACACTATGGAAGGGCAGCCCAGGGCAGCCCTGGCCACAGGCTGTGCACCCCCCACCCTGGTAGGTCAGGCCCTGTCCCCAAGCCTGCGCTGGCAGGAAGACATCTCTGATTTCACCCTGAGAAAGCTTACTGGACACCAACTTTACCAGGGGTCCTCCTGCATGGTACATAAAATACCTCCAAGTCCATTTGGATAAAGAGCCCTGAAAACACCCGAACTCCAGAAACCACAGCGGAGTGTGGACTGAGCGCCAGGAACCGTGTGGATTGACCTACAGCCCTGCTCTCACTTAGCAGGCTCAACAGTGTGTGAGACTACATGGGAATTATTCCCTAATTACAGACGGGTCAGCGGAAGCAGAGAGGGTCACTGCCTTGCTTGCCATCAGCCCAGAGCCCAAGTCCAGCCCCACACAACTGAATGTGGATCCTCTTAAGCCTGGGTGCGCGTCGGCGCGGCTCTTTGCAGAAACGGACATGATGTTTTTAAGTGGGTGAGGATACTACAGGGAAGGAAAGTGAGGCTCTGGTGAAGAGGTTGGGAGACCACCCCAGGGAGGCACTACCAGGATGGTTACAGGGCTAGGGCAGCTGCTGCAGGTCAGGTCAAGGGCACTGTGGAGACCGGCTGGGCAGGTCTGGGATCCTGGGTGCTGCCCTCCCCGTGGCCACCATGCCTGCTCTGGTCTCGCAGAGGGAAACTCAAATAGTTTCAGAAGGACATTCATCCATCACCAGAAACTTCAAAACCTGTGGAACCACCCTCTTCCTCTCCACCACAGGAGTCGAGGGAGCAGGCCCTGGGCAGGTCCAGGTCTCACCAGGAGCTGGGGCACCATGGCGCTTGGGGAAGGATGGCCTTGGGGTCCTAAGCATCTCAACGCACTCCCCGAGAATGTTCTTCTGCAGTTTCATGGGTTCTTCAAAAAGCATTTGGGAGAGGGGTTTCTCCAGCCACATTCCAGAATATTCTGAAACAGGAACTTCCTGTGCTGTGGAGCTCATGGAAATAAGCTGGGCATAAGGCTGCCAACACCAATGTCCTTTTAATCTTTCTTGCCCCTGTCAAGCCAACCTTTATTCTTCCACAGAATGCCAAAACTTATGATGGAACCTCTTCATTTACACTTAGTTGGAACCCGAGGAGAGCCCGGCTTATTGTTCACTGTGGCCACCGTCCAGCACGCCCCTGGTCAGGCACTGAATCAGTTATAACTTCACCAGTCTTCTGAGCTCTGGCTCCAACTTTGGCTGTGTGCACAGAGGACGCGCACAGGTCATCAAGCCTTTTGAATATATACACCTACATATGCCTACATCTACATACGATATGCATATAAGGGCATAAAACTGCCTGAAATAAGACATGACCCTTCTTTTCCTTGGTGGAGCTAAAACCACCTTGCAACCCAGGAATCATTTTCTACCTTGACTCTTGACCTCTCTGTGTATTGCCTGGTGGACACCCACAGACCTGGGACATCACTCCTGCCTAGCTGTCCTAACACCCCCAGATAACTTCTTTCTGTCTCTCTTCCTCACTTTTTCTATCTGTGTGTCTAGTGCACTGGGTTCTCCAGACACGGGCCCGTGAGGGTGGACACACCTCTTCAGAGCACAAGGCCTAGCAAGGAGGAGGGGCTCTGTAGTGAACGAACCAAGAGCAAGTGAGCCGTAGGTCAGTGAATACCTACTGTATATGCAGAGGAAAGGACCCCGGTCTACACTAAGACCCTGGGACCTAAGTCTTCACAAGAAAGCCCAGTGGAAAAGCAGGGGGTTTGGAGCAGTACAAATCCGACAGATGACACCTAGCACAGACGTAGCAGATGGCAGGCAGGGAAGCCGAGCCCCAAGATCTAGGCTACTGTGTAGCTCACTCACTAACTGTTTGTTCTTAATACTGCCCTCAAATTCATACTCTAGTGTTATTAATTGCTCACAGCTGATGCTTTGGCTTTGCTTGGGATGAATAAAAATCTTGAATGATAAATTCCTGAATACCAAAAGTGAACTATGTTCCCTTCTTCTCTGCTCTTCCTACAGTTGCTGTAACTTGCTTGGGGGCAAAGCGGGATGTATTAGGTGGGGTTCTCAAAGAATCTCCCACTCCTCACCTACTAAGTTGCTTGTGAATAAGGCTAAATATGGACAGATATACTTTTAGGACAATAATAATGCAAAGTTGTGTCTTGATTTTTTGCTACAAAGATTTACTTATTAATCAGGCTCTTCCCTGTTAAATCATGGAAATATTTTGATTCCAAAACAAGGAACTTGTGAAATGGAAACAAATTATAATGTTGAGATATTATGAAGAGTTGTCTTCAGTTCTACAAAGTATGTTTGGGCAATACTGAAACTATCTTTTCCTGTTTAATTCTGCAACTAGTGTAACTTCAAATATACCAACTATCCTTCCCTGCTTCGCTAAAGGTTCAATGAACTACTTCAGTATTACTTTTTTTAAAAGTTTTTTTTTTCTTTTTCCTCTTTGGAGAACTGGAATTAACCTCCAGTTTGGTTCTCCTCCAGGGGATACAATCAGGTGGAATGTTTTCTTTTGAAGGGGTCAAGGGCCAGCTTCCAGCAAGAGGAGGGGGAGGTGCAAGACCAAGATGGAGTCAGGTGACCTTGGGAGAAATCATTTCCTGTCCCTGCTTTTAGCTCCAAAACCATCATTCTTTTGCCTTTCATATCCCTTGTCACTGAATTACAGAGCCCTTTGGCCTCTGTAAAAGCAGCTTTTTTTTTTCCATTCTTTAACTAAACACAATAATAAATTAAGAGTCTCTGTCTGTGCAGGGCTGGTCCAGGTTCTGGCCTTACCCCTTCTTTTCATCAGCCTATTCTTCCTCCTGTTTCCCTCTTTCCCACTTACCATCTTGCTCTCCAAAATGAACTGAATTGTCTTAATCAGTCTTAATGACTCTGCGTTAATCTCCTCTCTAAGTCGCCTCTTCCTCTTCAGCCATGCTCTTGGACATGGGCATTGAGGGGCCCTAGGCGTTAGGCTGTGCTTGGATCCTCCTCTGGCCACGCTCCTCCCTACCAAGGCCAGAAGTCTGTGTTCCCACTTCCAGAGCATGCTCTGGTTGCCTGGACCCCTAGATTCCCTGCATGGGGGACCATGAGTCAGCTTCCCCAGCTTGTCCTCTGGAAGGTAGCCAGATGGCTGTGTGCACCTCGAGGCCCAAAAAGTGGCCATGGGAGAGCAGATGGACTGTGGAGGCATGGGCAAGAGGGTCCCACAGGTTGGGGCAGCCCCTGTGGCACAGTGCAGAGTCAGGGACAGAACGACAGTTAGGTGGTCCAGGGAACCCAGGCAGCAGAACCCCCAGGAGGCCCGATTCTACGTTCGAAGCTGGCCTTTGCTCTTACTGTAAGATACATATTTGCCGATGGAACATATTTTGCTTAATAGCTTTTTAGCTCATATGTAATGATTATATGAGGCATAAGATGTGGAGGCCTGCATTTGTACTATTCTCTTGCCTAGGTCTTTTCCCACCGACCACTTTCCTGCAGATTTTCTGTTTTTGATTCACATGCCATTTTGGCAGTGAATCCAGAATAAAGTTTGAAGTTCATTGTGATCGAGGTCCCTTTCGATTAACCAGGCCTTCTTCGTACCACCCCTCTCGGTCCTCACATTCAGCCACTGTCAAGGCCTGCTGGCTAATTTGTAAACAAGGAAGAGAAGCTGCCGTGTGTCCCCAAGAGAGGTCTTCACGCAGGTGGGGTGCTCCCGGGTCAGACCCTGCCCAGTACAGGATCCATCTGCAGCACTAACCACAGACAGACAAGTGACCTCTTTTTTTCCCCCTTTATTGGTTTTTCTCTCTTCCTCCCTGTATTATTTCACTCCTCTTTTCTGAAGTGTGTTTCAGACCAAGAGGGAGGGGCTGTGATGGAAGTCGGCCAAGCGGAGACAAGGGGTGGGGGAGCCGTCGGCAATTCCAGTTTGACGCTAATGATTTGTGTACAATTCAAGGTCAGAGAATGATATGTGCGGCTTGTGCACCCACCCACACAAGCATACACAATTTAGTACTTGATTATATCAGCATATAGCGCTAATACATCTCATACTGTCGAGTTCATTCGCCTCTCCAATTAGAAAGAAATGCACAGGGCAGGGACCACATGTTAAGCTCCTTTTGTGTCCCACAACACCCACCACCTTATTAGGCACATAATAGGCATTTGATAAATATGTTTTGCTAAAAGAGGCTGCCTCTGTTAATGAAATAAATGTGTTCTTGAGATGTTCTGAATAAAGTGGGTTTCTGTAAGTGGAATCTGATTTTAATGATGCTGGGAAAGTTGCAATGGGAAGAGTCTGAGAAATCCTTTTACAAAGCCAATAATTACCCGATTTGGACTGTCAGATATTGGACCTAAACCAGGGACTCTCAACCTGGGTGTCTATGAATCTCGTGTGACAGGATCCACGTTTGTTGTGGGAATGTGTGCTTCTCTGGTGATTTCATTAAAGCTCTCATTGTATTCTGAAAGGGATGTGTTACTTAAAAAGGAGAAAAAATTTTAAAAACTCGTGGGCTAGCTGGTGGCCCAGAAGAGAGTCTTAAGTTTCTAGGAAAATAACCCACCAGCTTTGGTAAGGAGAAAATAATGAATGAAGCTAACGTTTGTTAAGCACTTGCTACACACCAAACACTTGACATTTACTGTGCTGAACGTTCTCGCCAAGGTAGCCATTATCATCTCCATGAAATAGTGGGGAGACTCACCCCAGGCACATGGTTATCAAACATTGAATGTGAGGTGTTTGTTTCCACATTAGAAGCTTTTCAACAAAATGGTTTCTGCATCTCTGATGTTCTACCTAAAATGATAATGATGATAATTTTGAATAAATAACTTAAGAGTATATTACTATCCCTGTTTCACAGATGGGAAAACTGAAGTTAAGAAATATATGAGGGGCCAGGGATATAGCTTAGCAGTGGAGTGCTTGCTTAGCATGTGTAAGGCCCTGGGTTCCATCCCCAACACTAGGAATTAAAAAAAAAAAATGGAAAAGGGAAAGAAATATACATAAATTCAAGTGTATAGGATAACTTGGTAAAGACCCTATAGCTGGTAATGAAGGGGACAGTGTCCAGCCTCGGTCTACCTAATTGCCAAGCCCAGTGCTCCTCACTACTTTTCCTACATCCTCAGGGGGACATCCTGCCTTCCCTGTGATGGATACAAAAAAAAACACTGAGCTGGATCCTGATTTCAATATACCATCATTACTTTTCTGGAATTCAATTCTTTCCTTCACATTTCTCCAGTGATAAGTCCATTCCTTCAAGCATTTATAAAGCACTTATTTTGTACCTATGGCTGTTGCCGTGGGAACACACACACACACACACAAGAAAAGCAGCCATACTTTTAAACCAAAATGTCAGGTGCTGTTTCTGACTCTCTGATTATACTTCAGGGTTGTTTAGGATCTGTGGTGATTGCGTAGTCAACTGTGCAAGTCACATATGTAACACCCTGTTCAATCCTTAAGGCAGACTACCCACAGATTTAGCCGGAACTCAGAGACAATACTGTTGACAATAAACATATATGGAAGGTTGGCTACACGGTCATTTGAGATTCATTTGACATTATGAATTCATTCCATTTAGCTACTCAGCTTGATATCAGGAGATTAAATTAATATGTGAAAGTACTGTTAGCTCTTTGAAAGAAAATAATGTTGAAATTCAGGTTTAGTGTGCAACCTTTCAGAAGGCAGTTTTGCACAGAAGGGAAGGAAAGCATGGATTTGGAATTCATAGGGCTCTGAGTTCAAATTTTCACTCTGCCATTTACAGGCTCTGTGCCCTTAGGAAAAAAATTGGTTGGTTTTTCTAAGCCTCAGTCTTTTCACACATAAATGGAGATAAAAAAATATCTTTATGACAAGCTTTGAGATGAGTAGATGAGGAAATATGTGTAGCTACAATGCTTGAAACTATTCACTGAAAAAGCAGCATTATTTTGTTTAACTTCATTTAAAGAAATAGGATGTGCAAAAGTAAGAATTGGTAAAACTTCTAAAAATCCAAACAGGATAAAGGATACAAACAAATTCTCCTTCTCCGTGAGTGACAGTGCTGGGTTTGAAAAGAAACTCAATCCTTACAATAAAATCTCACAGGGATAGAATTATAAAATAAGTCTTTTCCTGTGCATAGGTTTATCCAAATTTCCTTCCCAATTTTATTTATTACTGTTGACACTTTATTGCTTAAAATAATCTTGTGTGATCCAGAGGGAGCCACAGGAATGGGTGGGATACTCTGAAAGGTCTTTCTTACATGTCAACATTAGCCTGAATTATTTCAATCCCATGTCTGCGTGGGAAGCATGACCCAAAGAAGGCAGATTGAAAAGCTTGATTGATATGTTCCAATTCTTGCTGCTATAGTTATTCAGTATATGTAAGGCAAAAATCCTTTAAAATCCTAATTTTCAGAAAAGAAGAGTGAACGCTGGCAGCAGAATGTCCGTGATCTTGGAGACCTTGACCCAACCAGATACACGGAACAGAGGATCTATGTTTCAAGGACCCGGGGACGTCAGCTTTCTAAAAGCAATACAATTTTTGTTTTTCATATGCAGTGTCCTTCACTGAAAATGACAAGGAGGTTACAGTAACTTTAGATTGCTGCAGACAAGAATTCTTCATCTGGAGATAAAGACCCAGGAAGCTGGATAAGAGGGATATAGTAATATATGTGTTCTTGCTAACAGGATACTGAAAGTATGAATTCTCAGACATTCCAGACCACTTCCCCATGACTGACAAGCCTACAGTCTAGAAGTACATTGGAACCCATTTGCATAAAATAAAATACCCCTCCATTCCAACAAAAAGCACAAAGTATTCATTAAAAAATAAATAAACATTTCTCTGAGAGATGGGCAGAAATTGTTTTATCACCTATTGCACTCTGGAAGGTTAAAAGTGGTTCAGAAGCAAAGAGGCTGCTGTCTTGGCAAGGAAAGAGAAGAATAGAAAAAAATAAGACCAAAATGTTCATTCTGTGAGTGTCAACATGGAACCCAAACCTTATGAGCTCAGGTTTGGATCAAATACACTTTTCTTTGGTTCCTTAGCATGTGCTTACTGATGACCTTGAAAAGACTATTTAACTTTATTTATATGCCTGAATTTCAAGATTATTTGAAGGTGACATAAATTGATCCGGGTCAAGTATGTGAATGATCGTGCTTAGCACAGATTTCGGCACCCAAAGCATTCCACAGGTGGTAAGTATCAATACGTACCTCACTTTGGACCAGTTTCTCAACCTTGGTATACTGACATTTTGAGGTAGATACTTCTTTCATGTGGGGATTGTCCTATGCAATGTAAGATATTTGGAAATATTTCTGGTCTAGATGCTAGTAGCAAACCCACTAGCAAACTCAATCTCCCCTTCCCTTAGCTGCAAAAACTAAGGGAAGCAGCAAACTCAATCTCCCCTTCACTTAGCCGCAAACTCAATCTTCCCTTCCCTTAGCTGCAAAAAACAAAAATCCGTCTAGATGTTGCCAAATGTCCACTGCAGGATGGGGGAACACAATGCCCCATGGTTGAGGACCACTGCTTTGGACCAGTTCAAGTTCTAAAAGGTGAAGATAACTTCATTCTTCTCCTTGACACATAATCTTAAGCCCATTCTGCAAATGAGTAAGAAACTGGGTTCACCAGCAGGGTCTCAGTTTCCTCATCTTGAGGCCATTTTTTCAAGGCTCCCTATTGTTCTAAATTCTGACTCTGAAAATCTCTTCTGATCTCTTTCATTTCTCCAACGATTTAGAATGATTTCTCCCTAAGAAGAATTGGATACAAGTAATATACCTTCAACTAGAAAACAGAAAAATTCTGATAAGCAGAAAATAAATCTTCATAATTCAATTAGTCAGAGCCAACTGGGATAACATGATGATAGTGAAGAAGGAACAGGTTTTCAGATGTTCTTTGAACACATGCATGTGTGTACACGCACAATCATGTACATATACACTCAGACAATGCACATACACACAAATATTTCTTGTGTGCTTTCACTTTTCACAGTCATTAATTCTAGTCATATCCAGACCTGGTGCTAAACTTCTGTCTTTTTAAAATTCCCCCTCATGTACAGCATCCTTCAGGAAGAGATTCATCCATTTATGTGTTTTGGCGACCATGCAGATGTGGATGGGCCTGAAATCTACACCTTTACTCCTGTTTTTCTCTCCAGGATGGTAACTTGAATTGAATGTTCCACCAACAAACCAAGTAGTATTAGAAAGTATGTGGTTGGGTCAAAGCCTACTTCATCAGTAAACAGTAGCTGTCCCCAGCATTTTACATATGAAGTTAGGAAATCACATTTGACTCCTCTCTCCCTTTCATGCTCCCACTCCTGCCTGGCATGGTCAGTTCCACTGTTGCTTCCTGTTTCCTTGGATCCCCTTCCAGTGTGGCACGCAGTCAGGTCCTAACTACCTAGTTCCAGGAGTGCTGAGTCCTAGCATCTCTCTTGCCAACCCCTTGCATCCAGATAGATCTTGCCTGTTTTCAGAAACCTACAACGCTTCTCTTATGGCAAGTTAGATCACTGAGGGGCTCCCTCCCTCCCTTCCATCTCCTCCCAAGGGCTCTGTGCAGCACCCACTTTTTATCCCTGATCACCCCCTCCCAATCCATGGCACCCCTGCTCCCTTGTGGAACAAGAGTCCGTTCAATATAAAGCAAATCAAAGCAAAGCACAGAACTGATGTCTTCTAAGAACACTAAAGATCCTTCTGCGGAATACCTCAGCTACCAATGGTACCTAATTCCTTATGATATTAGTAGGGCATATCTTTTTTTTTTTGTTACAGATTATTCATAAATGCATTGTTTATTTTATTAGCATATAATTCAGGAAACATGTTGCTTTTTCACCAGGTTGGGTGAAACATGTTTATGCCTCTGAGAAGTCAACCTGGGGCAATGATTTTCTTGTGGCAATCTCTCTCTTATCAAGGCATGTGCATCTGCTTCATTCAAAAGCCAGCTTGCTTTTTCAATCAAAAGGTGGACCAAGGTATAGTCCTTGAATTTAATTATTGTCATTTGGACAACATATTGCTCTATTGGCTATAAATGGAAATTTTGATATTATTTAGTTTGTTTTTTTTTTAAACCCAGCTTTCAGTAGAGGATAAACTTTTAAGAGCAGGGGAGGTGTCTTTTGCTTCCTTGTGACGCTTACTGTGACGGAAATGCAGCTCTGTGTGTAGCTGGTCCTGGATAAATGTTGCTAGGTGATTCACATTTGAAGGGGAAATGGAATGAAAAGCTGAAGACTCAGAGGGTTTGCGTGCATGCATCTTGCTGTGAAAAAACAGAGTGGGAGAGATGACGAGGTGGACAGCATGAGGCAGGGAGAGCTTTGACCCTGGAAATAGTAACAGGAAGTTCCAATATGATTAGGGCATTGGCCGGGCTGTGACTTGGAAAGCAAAGGAGAAGGCATGGAAACAATAAATGCTTTACAGTGAAAAGGTGGGGGAAAAACTTCTGAAAGCAGAAATGAAAAACCCTATTGATGACAAGGACTAGAATGAACAAGATAATGGCTAGATGCTCAGGTCCTCTTAGGTTTTATTTCCTGCTTTAAATAAAAGCAGAGGCTTTACTTTTGACCACTGAGTGGGGTACTGCTTCTCTGCTGTGGAGCATAGCTTTGACATCAGGTCCAGGGCTGCTAAGGGAAGGGTAGAAATTTGGAGCCTGTGACCTCATCCCTCACCCCAGTCTGCTGCTGGGATCCACATCTGCTCACCCTGCCAGCTTAGTGCCTCCCGTCCTGAGAGTCCTCCTGCCATGCCACGTAAGCACTTTAGGAAATGTCAGAAATCATTCGTGGTCATTACGTCGTCCACAAGTATGTTCAAAAATTCCCAACATCCCCTCAGAAGGGAGGCTCTCCTTTCCCCCCTCTAGATTGTGGCTGGACAGACTTGGCCAGTGACGAATGGAACAACAAGGAGGCGAAGATGACTTGGATGCGATGTCATAAAAGGCACGTACTTCCTCCTTGCCTTCCCTTGAGTCCCCCCCTCTCGGGAAGCCATGTCCATGTCATGAGGCATCCTCCATGGAGAGGGGGACGCCACCAGCCACTGAGGCCTCCAACCAGCAGCCAGGAGCAAGTGAGCTCCCTCTGGGGTGCAGATCCTCCAGCAGGTGATGCTTGACTGTCACCTATGGGACACTCTGGGCCAGAACCACCTGGTCATCCTGCTGCTCCTTGACTTTCTCAGAAACCAAAACATAATAAATGTTTAATATTTGAAGCTGCTAAGTTATGGGTTTAATTTGTTACACAGCAGTAGATAACTATACAAGAATATTTCCAATACAGCTCTTCTTTATGTTGGAGTTAAGTTTTAAAAGTTTTACTTCAATGTCTTCTTAAATTGGAATAACCTTCAAGATTGTTTTTTTCCTTTGTGCTAGAGATTAAACCCAGGGTGCTTAACTACTGAGACACACCCCAGCCCATTTTATTTTTTTTATTTTGAGACAGGGTTTCACTAAGTTGTCTAGGACCTTGCTAAATTGCTGAGGCACAGTTTGAACTTGAGATCCTCCTGCCTCAGTCCCTTGAGCCACTGAGATTACAGGTGTGCACCACCATGCCTAGCTCAAGATTTTTTTTTTTAAGCATTTTAAAGTAAAAACCACATTCATGATTTTGGAATATCTATCTTCTTTTAATAAATACAAAGTTTAGATATTATAAGTATTTGGGTGAATTAAATCCCACCTTCCTTTTTAACTTCTGATTTTAATAGAGACAACTGATTTCTCTTATATAATGAGGTTGCAGAAACATCCAGAGCATTCACTAGAAGTTCAGGAGCTCTAAGGAGGAGATGGCTAGACGACCTCTGAGGTTTTTCTCCTCATTTAAGATCATTTAGCTTAAACAAAAAGGCGGTATTTTCAAATTAAAATATGACAAATAAGTAATTTTTATTTGAAACAGAAGTAAATGTATCAGGAACAATCTTGCCAGAACCAGGATGAAAAAATCTCATCAGTAGTGAACCTTCCTAAAAATGGACTTTTGGGCAGATGGGTTGAGGGTTGGCAGGGGTGTGGTGGGGTAGGGGGTGTGTACTGGGGATTGAACCCAGAGGTGCTCTATCACTAAGCTACATTCTCAGCCTCAAATTTTTTTATTTTTTTTGAGAAAGGGTCTTGAGTTGTTCAGGCTGGCCTCAAACTTTCTATCCTCTTCCCTCAGCCTCCCCAGTCACTGGGATTATGGGTGCCTGGGGTGCACAGTGTACACCACTGCACCGAGCCCAGCAACTGAGATTTAAAAGAGACACTGTTACCACTTTGCTTGCAGTCCTCAATGTATCATTTTCCCATATATATGATAAGTTGCTTCTTCCAGACTGTCTCCTTCTTTGTAGTGCTCAATGTCTGGAATGCAGGTGCATAATAAATGTCAATTGAATGAATGAATGAATGAAGCTGGTTTTAGGGAAAACTGAAGCAAAGCTGCACTCTCCTAGAGGATTAAAAAGATGTGAGCAGCATATGAAAAGGTCCATGTTTTCAATTCCACAGAGACACATTCAGCACTATTCTAAATGCTTCACATGAAATACAGAATTGTCCTGATGACCCTATTATTATCATCTGCATTTTCTAAATGAAAACCTGAAGTTCAGAGAGGATATGCAGCCTGCCCACCATCCTGCACGTCCTGAAGTGGTGGGGTCAGGGTTTCAAAGTCCTGGCTTTGGAGCTGACCCCTGACCTCTACATTTTGTCACTTCCCTAACATTTTGCCCATCCACCGTCTCATCCCTAGGCAGTTCCAGGTCAAGAGAAGGCAGAGTGGTAGGGGTCCTGCCAAAGCTGCCCTGTGGTGTTTGGGGGATTTGTGTTTTCACGAGTTTCTCTCACTAGACCATCGATTCAACACTCTGCCCACTGGCCAATTAGCCATGCTCACCTGGAGCTAGGTGGGCTGTCCTCCAGCTATCTCTCTCCACATAGTTGATGAAGTACCCCCAAACCCTAGAAACCAAGCCCAGAGCACCAGCCACTCACTGAAATGTTAATAGGGGGTCAGGTGTCCCGACGTCACCACAAGACGTTTATGTGGCCCCAAAGCTGCTCACCAATGCTGGACATTGACAACAGGGTGTGTTCCTTCTTTGATAAGAACCCCAGCCTGTTACTGGACTCAAATGGCTGTGGGAGGATCTGAAGCCAGCGGGACACCCTGCTCAGGTGAACTCTAAGGACTCTAAGGACCTCGGCACAAGCCTGGCTGGGTGGCAGGCTGTCCAGAGGAGAGGGCTCCCTGGCTGGGTGGAGGGTACTGGGAGGCACTAACACTTCTGTCCAGTTTAGGATTATGTCATTTTTAAAAGGCAATGTCAACAGTCAGAAGCTAGTGCCTCTGTGATCACAGAGCAGATGTTTTTTGTTGGTTCTAGATGGGGCTGTCAATCATGGTAGCTGCAGGCCACACATGGCTATTGAGCACTCCACATGCGGCTGGTCCAAATTAAACTGCTGTAAGTGTAAACAAAACATCAGAATTCAAAGATCTGGTATGGAGAAGAGCATGTAAACTATCTCATTAGTACTTTTTATACCGATTAAATGTTGACATAATTATGATTCTAATATATTGGGTTCAATTGAAAAGTATTAAAATTAATTTCACCAGTTTCTTTTTACCCTTTACGATATGGCCAATAGAAATTTTAAATTACGTGGCTTGCATTGGGGGCTTGCACTGTATTTTCATTGGGTGGTGTCACTCTGGAGTTTGGAACGTCTAAAATTGTCACTATGCTGAGAGGAATGCAAAGGCCACACGATTTTCCAAGTCTTGTCTCTGGGCTTTTGCTGCCACACTAACGAAAATCTTACTAATGGGTGATATTGAAACTAGCATTATCGACCACCAAGGCTGCTCTGCACTCAGACGCGAATCGCCCTGAGTTCCAGAGCCTTCAATCACCTTCAGCTCACATGACAGGTCAGACTCGCCCCAGCAAGCACACCCCAAGGCACTGCAGCTCAGTAACTCATTCCTACAGCACAGACCTGGAGAGCTGACTCTGCTCTGTGCTTGGCGGCTTTTAGGGAATGATCCTATGGGCCCAGGGGTGCCACTTGGGCCATGGCAGGATGCATAGCTCAACCGTGTCCAGAGGAAGGTGCAAGGGGGCTGTCATCACAGCAGGGATGCCTGGGGGACCTGGGCTTCTGTTTATCTGAAGTGCCCGAGGTGGATGGCTCTCCACACCCAGAGGTGGTCTTTTTTCTTGCACCACTAGATAACTTCAGCCTGGTCCTGAAAGAGCTGCTGGCCTAAGAAGCCCATTAATATAGCTTTGTCTGAACTGGCTAGAGCCCGGTGCCAAGGAGCCCAAATCACCTCCAAACATCTCAGACCTGGAAGCCATTTGAAAGGCAAGAATGTTTATAGAGTCCCTCCTGGAAATCAGAGTGTTAATAAAATAAGTAAATAAGTAAGTTAATAAATAAATAAATAAATAAAATAAAAATCTACAGACAAACCGTTTTGTCTTATGTCTTGATAATAACTAATTATGACCATGTATTTGAAATCTAACATGACAGGTATCCTGATTCTTTAGGTACTGGGTCAGACGTAAGAAGCATTTGGTTTCATGAAACTTGCCCTGGCACCAAGATACAAGGAAGATGTGTGTGTAGAAAAGGAACATTTTATTTTTTAAAGAGTTTTATAACTTCTAGAAAAGCCCAGCTTTGATATGAACAGTTGACAAATCGTGACACACACTACTTTAAAGCTTGTGACTCTGGTCCCCTCATCAACTTAAGTAAGAACTGTAGAGAGGGCTGTCCTCAATAAAGAGACACGAGAATGTGAATCTTCATAATGAAAATATTAAGCAAAGAGAGGCTGGGGATGTAGCTCAGGGCATTTGCCAGCATGTGCAAGGCCCTGTGTTCATCCCCAGCACTGTGGGAGAAAAAAGAAAAGAAAAGAAAAAATAAGCATGTGATAAAGTGTGTTACTATTTTCATAATGATATGAATTTATGGGAAAAAAAAAACTTCTTATAACAACAATAAAAAGGCCAACTATAAAACCCAGGAGGAGCTATCTATGGTTCTAGGCAGTACGAGCTGAACAGACCTGCTCTGAGCTTGCTTCATGCCTCTTGCTGAGTGTGGGACAAGTACCTCCACAAATAGGAGAATGAGATACATAACAGCAAGGAAAATAACAAGTGTTTGAATCGCTTCTAAATGCAAACAATATTTGATACTTAGATTTAAAAGACATCATCAGCATCTTTCAGAAACTATGATATTCAACCTTATGACTGTAAACATTTGCTTCCTTTCCCTTTCATCTTCATAAAATCAATCACCAAGTCCTGTTACATCCTTCCTCTAAATAAATGCCTCTGTGACTATTTTCCCTTAAATTTTGTTTATTTTTGCGGTGCTGGGGATGGAACCTGGAGCTTGCTAGGCAAGTGCTGTCCCACTGAGCTACACCCCTAGCTCTTCCTTAAATTTATATGCCACATTCAGATAGATACCCACTTGCAATGGTAGCAAGTCTAACTGTTCAAATTTCACCTCTCTCTCCCTCAATGTGAGCTGTTCACTCCAGCCTGGCTGTGGCCCCAATTGTCCACTCAAGCATCAGCCCTTCGGCTCCTCTAGAGTGCCTTTCCAGCCACCCGCCATCCAATGGCTACTTAGTCTGTCTTCAGGGAGCTCAGCTCCCTGTGGCTGCTTCTCTCTCTGCTCCAGGCTGGGCCGATCCTCACCTTCCCTTGGCCCATGAGCCTGCAAGCAGCACTTGGCAAGGTGGCGGTGAGGGCTCCAGGGCTTGTGCTGACTGGACAAGGGCCTTCCTCATCTTCCCCACTGGACTGGACTGTGCTGGACACTCCAGATTGCAGAGCTTGGTAACTCTTTCTAAGCCATAATACTGAGACCTTCGGGAGGGAACATACCCAGGGAGGGTATGGTTGGTCAGGTGTCACAATTGTCCTTACTTGTCAGACCCCTAGGCTAGTAGACATGTCCTCCTACCTGTAAATGCAACATGTAAATGCAATGGCCGTGGAAGCAGGGGCCTCGGGTGCAGAGGAATGTGTCTGGAAAGGAAGGGAATCCAAATGCAGGAAGTGAAATGAAATTAGGTGGATAGGCAAGGTGACACCCTGTTCAAAGTCCAGGAACATGGGGGACAGTTGCCTGGATGTCATTTGTGATGTGGCTGACAGCAGCCCTGCTCTGCAGAGGAGATCCTATAAGAGGTCCTCCGTGAGCCTCCTGCTGGCTTTAGCGCACACTACTCCTTCCACCGTGGCCTCTCTTCCTGCAGCTCAGCATACAGCTGTGCCTTTAGTAGGTCCTCAAACAGAAAAACGAGTGACTGAATAACCAACCCTCTGTTGGAAATGCCACCCTTCATCATTTTGGGAGTGGGGAGGAAGAGGATGAACCACTTTATCCTGTTAAGAAAACCAACAGGAGGTTAACTTCCATATTCAGGCATATATACACACTAAGGAAAGGAGTCGACCAAGGCTGGCTTCAGCCGTGGTTCTGGTAGCATCTTACGCACAGGTCTCCATTACACAATGGCAGTGGTGGTGCTGCTTATTAAAATGCACGTTCCCAGGCCCCGGGCCTGACCCCCTGATTTGACAGTGGAGTTTGATTACCCACATCTTGACCAGTATCCCCAGGTGATTCTTAGGCCCATAAACATTTCAGAACTGCTGTTTGAAAGGTTATAAGCTCTCTCAGTAAACAATAATATTCCCACCCTGCAAAACCCTTACAGAGTATTCTCATAGGGGGCCAATTAAAACCTCCTTCTTCCACAGTACTAATATAAAACTAATTCCTTCCCTAAAACTTTTCCTTCTCTACTGTTTTCTCTTAGCCTCCCATTTCTAAGACTCTGACAGAATGTCAATCAAGATTGTCGAAGTCTGCCAGCATGTGTATGGAAATCATTTACTGAACTCATGGATACAGACAGTTCACTTATTATCTGGATTTTTGTAGCCCTCGTGCCCATGGCTCCATTGGCTGGGAGGGCCTGGATTCTACCAGCAAGAGTCAATTTTTCACCTTGAGTCAAGGTGCCAAGTCCTATTGGCTTAGTCAGGGTCATGGAATCTAAATGTTTTTATAGTCCTTGAAGTGAGCCAATATTTTCAAGATTCTAAAAACGACTCAGTAGTTACGATCATAAGGTATTATTCCAAAATGGCACAATGATCATGTTGACACTGTTGTCCTTTTGAACGCATGCATCTGAGATCCGTAAACTTTCCATAAAGAGAGCATTTTAGGTTTTTATGGAACCTGCTTTATTGAAGCCAAATATATTAGAAATAATTGCATAAAATTCACCACACAATGATATTTCAATATTGGACAACTTTGCTATTCAAATGCAAAGGTGCTGAAAGTCATCGCAGAAGCCTCTGAGAGAATAAACTGGGCTTTCTCCAATGCCCCGGGACAGTGACAATAAAAGAATTAAAAATGATACAGACATTCAAGAACACAGAAGATGGGAGATGGCAACAGCAATTAAGGGGTGTCAACAAAATTCTGGAAGATGAAAACCGGATGACTTATCAGCTCTGAGAAAGCTCAATCTAATTCTGCATCAGGGAAGCGAGAAATCAAGCAAGATGGTTCAAGGCAAAGGAGGCCTCAGAGGTGCCTCTGAACATGAGGAGGGAGGTCCTTAGCCTGTCCCCCAGACTAGAAGAAGAAAGTTGCATGACCCTGCAGAGTTGAAGCCACTGGACCCTAGCATCCTGGATCCTACACCTGGCTGAGAGTGGGAGGAGGAAGAGCCACATGTAAACCAAGAGTTTAAGTTCAACACTACACAGTAGCCATTGCTGCCTCCTACCAACTCCCTTTCCCTGCTTACTTGTGGGAAGCCCTATCCCAGACTTAGGACCCTCAGTAATGAGACTGAAGGAATATTTTCTGTCTTGCCCCAGGGCAAACCATCTGCAGATACGGACCCAGCAAACTGGCGGGTTCTGATCCAACCTCCCTGTAGCAAAGCACCACATTTGACAAGTCCTGTCCAAGCACACAGAGCAACTCAGTGGCTTTATTGAGCTTCACTCTCAATAAGTGGACATTTGAGAAAAGCTTCTAATATGAAACAAAGAAAACCCAAATCAGCATATGGCCAAAGGTGCATGGGAGAAATAGAGAACTAGGAAACACAAGAAAACTCATTTTTAAAATGATAATTAATATCCTTAGATTGAAAGGATACTTCAGAGAATAAAAAACAGCTTACAGAGGTTAAAAATATGAAAATTTAAATGAAATATTGAATATTAGGGTTGGAATATAAAGTTAAGGAACTCTCATGGAACATGGAATAAAAAGGCAAAAACATGGAAAATAGAAAAGATATGAAAATCAGGGAGCCATCAAGGAGATTCAATACATAATAAACAGAAGTTATGGAAAAATAAAAAAAATGAAGAAAGAAAAAGGGAGGGATAATTGATCAGAAAAACAAAAACCCAACAAGACCATATCCAGGCCTCACTATCCTGCATTATCAGATTAAAAATAAGAGTTCACAGTACCAGATGTACTGCATGAAAAAGAGCTTCCTTAAGATGAGTCGTATTGTGAAATCTTAGGGATAAAGAGAAGATTCGAAAGGCTTTCAGAGTGAAGAAGACAGGTTACGCCCACAAGGCGTGGGCTCCAAATGTCACTGGACTTCTCAATACTCTGAAAGTCATAGGACCATGAAGAAATGTCTTTAAAACAGAATATGTTTTCCAAATTACAGTTCTACCAGAGGGTAAACTGTCAATCAAAAGGACAAGACATTTTCGAGAAGAGTTTTCGTTAAAAAACAACCTCCTGTACTCTTTTGCAAGAAGCTAGGTGAATGTGTTCCACTAATTTGAGGGAATGATCCAAGAAGGAGATCCACCGAGAAAACAGTGCAATTCAGAAGGTGGTAAAACCCGTCAGGAATGCTGCTGAAGGGCAGGTGCAAGAGTCAAGTGGAAGGGCCAGAAAACCAGGGGACAGAAGCACAGTGCAGCAAGAGAAGGGAAGCCCCCAGGAAAGACATGGAAGGCAAGAGGGAGGGAAGGAAAGATGGAGAGCAGAGGGAGGGAGGGGATAGAGGGAAGAGGCAAGGGAAGACAAAAGAAAATAGATTTTTTTTTTTTGTATGTGCTTAATCATATTGAAAGTTCTACAGGGTCAGGAAAGCTTGAGGACGGGATGAAGATAGGTACAGAGATAACAACAGTATTTTAAAGAGGCAATTACTAATTCCAAAAGTTGTGCATTAAAAGAATCGGAATCATAATATATGAAATGGCTAAAGGGTGAGGCACCATGCAAAAATTAGCCATGTAAGCATGAAATACTTTTCTTTTTAAAAACTTTCTTTTAGTTGTAGATGGACATAATACCTTTATTTTATTTTTATATGGTGCTGAGGATCGACCCCAGTGCCTCACTTGTGCTAGGAAAGCACTCTACCTACCGCTGAGCTACACCCCCAGCCCCAGCATGGAATACTTTTAAAGTCATAATCTGTGATAGAGTTAGCTATATCGAGAGTATGGAAGAGAAAGAGAGAGTGTGGAAGGCTGGGCATATTTATGAGGATGTAGTGTAACTGAGCAAAATCCTTATCTTCTATAGAATCAAATAATTGAAAAATTGAGGAATAGCAGTTTATGGAGATAAATAAGGAAACAATGAACTGAAGTGGCTGCCGTTGGACAGCAGAGTTTAAGAACAGGGCAGGTGGAGCAGGGGACCACCATCACTCATCACAAGCTTTGCAAAGGCTGTTTGGCTTTCTGATCTGTGTACATGCATTATTTGGATAAAGTAAGCACTATGTATTTAAAGAAACTGAACAGAGGGTCTGTAGATTTTTAAAGTTAGGAAATATGTGTACTCAAAAGAAATTTCCAAAACAGCTGTGAATATTAAAGGTCTATTTTTTCTATGCAGATTCTATAGCTAAAAAGCTTACAATGATATACTTTACAGGGTACCCTACAAATTTTGGTAAAATAACCAAAAAGGGCAAACATGTATTTGTGATACATAAAGCCACACAAAGAAGACACACACACACAAAGAACAAAGTAGCAGAGTAGTCAATGACTTATCTAGTTTTCTGATTGCAAGTTCATTTTCAAAATGATTCACCTTCTGCCTGTCAACATAGGGATTATTCTTGGGCTCTGGGTAGCCTGTGGCCCTCCTTGACCAGCAGGCAGTTTTTCTTCTTTAATCATTTTGCCATTGTTTTTTGTTGTTAGAAACAGGGACTGTGTTTGCTTCCCAGCAACCTCATGGCTGCTCCACTGCTGGAGATAGCCACCCCCTTGCAAAAGATTCTCTTTGACTTGCTTTTCCAGTTCTTCTGTTTGATCTCAAAAGTAGGCTTCTGCCATTTGTGCTACTGCTTTCCTCACTGGAGCTGATAATCAACTGAAAATGTATTTTTTAGCCCAAATTTTGAGAATTGCCACCAAATGGTTTATTAAACATCCTTATGTTTAAGATAGAGAGTTAGGCCCTATGCAAAAATGTGCTAGAGCGAGAGAGAGAGAGAGAGAGAGAGAGAGAGAGAGAGCGCACACACACACACACACAGGCACGCACCAGAGTGCAATCCTACCCTTGAGAAATAGCAACATTAGGAAAAGATTAATAGATGGATAAGGCCAAAGTAAGTTCTGTGTATTTTGTTATAGAAAAACATATTTGAAAAATTAGAGAGCGATCCAGGAGGGTCAATCCATGATGAATAGATGCAGAAGAAATTAACAAATGAACAAAAAATAAGAGTGAAGGGAAGGGAGAAATTATCAAAGAACTAATGCGTATTTCCAATGGTTGAAATTTTATTTGTGTTTTACTTGTCAATCATTTAGCTTAAGTTTTACAGGAATTAGGAAAAAATGCTAGGGAGGAAAGAAGGTGGGCAGAGATAATGGAAAAGAGAGTGAGGGTGGGAGGAAGGTTTTAGAACCACCTACTAATGCAGGGACTCACAGCTAATGTATGTAAATTAACAGGATATAATGGCATTGCCCCAATCCAACTGGCAAATCAATTCGACTCAAAAATGTTCTTTTTAAAAAAAGAATTTGCAAAGTGTAAACTTTTTGTTTTTTAAATAGGGACTTCTCCTTCCTTAGTTTTTTTTTTTCCCTGATGGTAGAATTAACACCTATGTATATTAGGAATTTAGAAATATGTATGATAGAAATACAGAAAACTTATTAAAACATGAAATTCAAAGCCATAATCACTCAAAATTACCCACCAGAAATACCATTTCTAACAATTTGAACACCCTTTTTCTATGTGTATTAGACAACACAGTCTGGATTATAACATAAACTGTTTCATGATCTGCTTATCTTACTCATATTAGGAGCACATCTGTGTGATTAATTGTTCATTAGTATCATGATTTTCATGTACATTATTTTTTTCAAAATATTTATATTGATTCCAAATTTTCACTGTCACAAGTATACCATGGGCATAATCTTTGTTAATCCTTTGATTATAAGGAATATGTAAACATTGAGAAGTGAAATTACTAGATAAATCACATCCAAAGTTGTGAAAGTCTTTTTTTTTTTCTTCTATTTTTGGTTCTCTCCTTTTTGAAATATCCAGGAAGTGCTGGTGTTTCTGTTCATTTCTGAAAGTAATGGACTTTCATACAAGTGTTCCAAATAAGCAAACATCTATACAACTTTCTTGAAACAAATGTGGCTACTATTCTCCTCTGGTGCTTAAGCCATTTGTCAGAACTAAGTGTTGATCATGGTCCTTGCGGCCAAGAAAAAATGAGATGAATTTTTTCTAGCAACAACTGAAAACAAAATCAAACTATATTGTACGTCCTGCCTGTAATTCACGCTAGTATTTGTGCAATGCACCCCCAGATAGTAGAGCTAACTATTCTGTGAGCTATGTAAATATTGCTCTGCAATCAGATAAAAACATGAAATAAACGATGTTTGCAGAAAGAAATCCACATGTCTGTGTTTTGAAGCATCTTTCAAGCGGTGGTGAGTTAATATTTCATTAAAAAGCATGCTTTTACCTGTCAGTACTTTGTGAGATTAAGAAGTAATTATTCTAATGAGGGTTTGCCTGGGAAGGTTCTGTCCACCCTCAGAGCACCTTGTGATAAGGAGAGAGCAGAGGCCCACAGATTGAATCCAGAAAGCCTCACATTTGCTCCTTCACCTGGCTAAGCCCTTTCAAAACATGACCTCTGCAGTTCATGGCTTCAGTGACTCACAGGCAAGCATTAAGGACCCAAATGAGCATCTTGAAAATTCATGTTCCAGCAAAGACAGGAACTTTATCCCAAGTGAGCACATTTCAAAAGCAGTTTAGTGAGGGTGGGGGTTATGGGTGGGTACATATTGTACCTATGTGTCTGAAGAATCTGTGAGTCGAAACTAATCATCTTTGGTCTGGGTTGGAGAAAATACTGGTGTAAAAACAGTGAATATAAAGGCACAATTTGTATTAAGGTTAACAAAATTCATTGTGACAGCTTTCACTCTCAGAAATCTTGTGATGCCTCTGTGTTACCACAAACACCCCTACGTATTGCCTCTGTTTTTGCCTGCTTCAGAACTTAATCTTTTAAAAAGTACATAAAATGTTGCATTTTCTAATAGTGTATATATATATATATATATATATATATATATATATGTAAATGCATATATATATATATATATATATAATGAATATATTTTAAGATGAAACCAAGATAAAACATACAAATTTCACATTTCAATGATATTTTTATACCAGCTAACTATTTCAGTTGATGTAAACTAAGCTATACTTTTATTTATCCAGACAGAATTTCTTGAGGGCTGCTGGCATGTGCAGACAAGAAGCCACTGTGAGGTTTTAGGGTTGGAAGGCTGTGAAGGACAAGAATGAAGCCACAGAGCTCAGGCTTGTCTCTGCAGGCCAAGGCCACCCCCCAGCCCTGTAGCTTCCATGGATTGGGTGGGGGTGGGGGTAGAGATAGGGTGGGGTACTCCAGGAGATACTAGATGCAAACAACCAAGAAACAAGACAAGATCTGCCTGGGTTCCTTCCCAGGGCACCCAATGCACCCCATTGTGGATGCATATCCTATCATCAGTTTAAACATGAGGGCCTCTAAAGCAGAATTCTGCAAAATCTCCAACTACTGTACAAAAAAGGGGTGGAGCATAGAGTAGCAACTGGTAGTTAAGTGATCCCCATGAATTCATCTATGATGGGGGAAGGTACGGATAAAGTGCATTTCCCTACTTCTTCTTTCCTTCATGGAAGATACAGTGTTAAACCAGAGCTGGCTTGGATGTCACTCCATGGTAGAACACTTGCCTAGCATGCACAAGGTCCTGGGTTCCATCCTCCAATACCGCAAAAAATAAACTAAAGAAGCTGTGGTCACGTTGAGCATCAGTAAGTGCTTGTTGGTGAGTATTTGCTACCCAACTGTGGCTGCATGAACGACCCTACCCCCCCAAAACAGGAAGACAGTAGGAAAAAGGAGACTTTGTTTTTAATATAGCACCAAGGTACATTCATCATCCAATTTTCCCAAAATAGAGCTGAATGAGTTGGACAGAGGTCATTGTAATCTCAAGCAACAAGACTGAAACTGCTTCTAACTGTTGATACCATAGCAGCAAATGTTTCAATGCTGACTGGTCCTACAAAATCTACCCTCGGGCTCATTTTGAAAATACAGAAATCTCTCCCACATTTGAACATGGAGAATTCAAATTTCCCATTATTCATAATTCAATCAGGTAGCTGAAGGTTGCTCAGGCCTTAGAAAGTGGTTATAGGTAGCCTTAAGCATCCTGGCCTTCCTGTCACCTGATTCTGGGATTGAACCATCTGGTAGGAAAGTTAATGAAGTAGCAAAATGTTTGGCCATGGGTCTGCAGCCTGCCTTCCCCAGAGCGAGAATTTTGTAATTTTTTGGTTCTCAATCTGCAGGCAGGAGCAGGAAATTCGAGTCCTAGGCATTCAAATACAAGAAAGTTGATGGGGTCACCCTTTTTCCATCTCTTAGAAGAAAGGGGAAACATACCTAAGCGCTCTAACTCCAGGAGGACGTGGAGGGAGAATTTCGGCGGGTAATTAGACCCTGCTCAGGCAGAAGCTCGGAGAGCATCACACTTGACAGCTTGAAATGCACGGGGAGCAGTGCTCCAAGCGTGTCTCACTTTCACACTTACCTGACCGTGGGATGGAAGCGCGGCGTAAGCCATGGGCTGATTCATCACTCCTTTCTGCTTCATGAGAAGCATGCGCTTCTGCTCCTCGCTCAGGTGCGCCCTGGGAGCCTGGAGCTGGGGTGGGGGCGGCGGCTGCTGCTGTGGGGGCTGCTGCGGGGGCTGCTGCTGCTGCTGCTGCGGCTGGATATACGGCATCAAAGGGTTCTTGTTGGGGTTGGCCATTGGTGGTGTCATTCTCTGACTCAAGTCTGCGTTAAAATGGGTCAGAGGTTTAGTGTTGCCGTAAGTTAGAATACTGTGCTGTTTGTTTAAGGAGTTTGTACCCAAGTTATTTGGCTGATGATTGATTATATTTATGTGGTTCTGAGGGAGGTAGTTATTCATCGTGGTCTTCTGCAGGTTGTTTGCCATTGGAGGCACTATAGGGTTTTGGTTGTTAAAGGCTTGGGGGTACATCATTGGGCTATTTGGTTTTTCTGCAGGAAAAGCTGCTCCATATGGACTAGACGGAGGCCTCAGGGGAGACCAGCTTGAAGTCTGATTTGAGTGTTGCTGCTGCTGCTGCTGCTGCTTCTGCTGCATGAGTTTGGCCCTTTGCTGCTGCTGGGCAGCCATCTGTTTGAGCTGCTCTGCAGGAGACATGTCAGAGCTGGGCACAGCCACGGGGCCTGTCCCTGAACCGGCCACTGTCACTGCGGCTGGATTCAGGAGATAACCGTTGCCGGGCCGCGGTGGACCTTGGCCTGGGGTATGGGCTTGGTTTGGCGTTTGAGGGGATGGGACAGCACAGTTGGCTGGTGAGCTGGCAGGGTTCGGAGCTGCGGGAGTGCTGGCAACAGAAGGTAAGCTCGTGGCGGTGGAGACGGAGGAAAAGGGAGGACCGGAAGACGAAGGCCGGGCCTGGGGAGAGCCCATGGAGACATGTGCAAAAGGAGAGTGAGAGGGATCACTCTTCACACTGGTGCTCTCCTGGGAGAGAGGCGTCTCCGCGGCTGCCTGTGAGAATTCCGGCTCCTTCTTCTCTTCGAAGTCCTCGTTGAACAAGTCCTGAATGTCATCTTCCGGAACCGTGTTGGCCAACTCATCTATTAACTCCTGCCACTCCTGGTCATTCAGGTTAATGTCTGAGAACAGCTTGTTCTGATTAGAAAGAGATGTTTCTGATGTGTCTATGCAAGTAGGGTCATCGAGAGGTTCCTGTTTGAGGTCCTTGCTCTGCAAGATGGCAAAGCTATCCTCCAGGTCACTACAACCGTTGACGGGGAGTTTGATCTCGGGGAGCCTGCCGTTCTTATTAAGATCCTCCAGAAGCCCAGGAGTGTGAGTCCCGCTGTTTTGCAAGGGCAAAGAAGGCTTCAGGTCAAGTTGGTGAAGAGGAGAAGCTGAAGGCAGGGGCATGTTGTTGGGCAAACTGTTGATGGCTTCCATCCCTGTGGGAATGTCCTTTCGGAGCCGCTTGTTGGTCGGAGAAAAACTCCCATCGCAAGCTCCATTCTGTTGGTCTCCGTTAAGTGGGGATCGGGCTCCTTCCAACTTCCTTTTCACAGTCTCTTGTAGCTGGAAAAGAGACAGAAGAGAGGTTGACTCAATCTCCAACCACATTTTCCTCTTTTAAGCATCGTTATGTGCCTGGTTGTGAACTAATTTTAAATGCTTTAGGATACGTAAGAAAGAAATGATGCTTCTCACTTTAAATCAGGCAACAAACACTGAAATTCGAATTCTATGGGGAAAGGTTTTGCTGAAAAGCAGAGTTTGGACACCTAAGAGAGAGAAAGCCAACTGAAGACTGGAAGGTAGGGAGCAATAGAAAAGATATTAAGCGAGAATCATCTGTTATCCTTTTCCAAATGAATGCTAGAAACGAGACTTGGACCTAAACACATCATACTGGAGAAAAATGTTAATACCCATCTTAACGTTCTTGCCACACCTTGAGAACATCAAGGAATTAAATTAACATTTTGAAGAACACTAAAAATCCCACTGAGGATATGGAATTTAACCCGTTTATTGAGTACCATACAATAGAAGATGAATACTGAACATGACCACAAACTTCCTTTCGTTCCCTATTTTACAACTCACTCCCAATACCATGTTGATCCAGTGATCTACTCTCTTCTCCAAGCCTGTTTGACTTGGCTTCCATGATCTCTCCCTCTTGTGGATTTCCTTCCTTCTCCCCATCTGCTGTTTCTCAATCTCGTGTCTTCTTATTTGTCTAAATGATGGGACTCTTTGATCTTTTGTCTTAGGCTTCTTGGTTTTTTCCTCCTGGCCATTCCACATGCTTCTGTAGATAATTTCACAAATTACAACAGCTTTGGCTCTCCTCTCCAGGCTTATGATCCCAAACAGTGTACCCAGCGCCATCTTCCCCGCTGAGCTCCATTAACTCCAAGGCTCTCTCCCTGGATATTTCACAGGCAGTTAAAACTCAACATTGAGCTTATTATCATTTGTTACCCAAATATGATCCTCGCCAATGTTCCCCACCTCAGTATCTACTCGGTTACCCAAGATAGAAATTGACGCATCTTTCTGAAGCCTCCCTCATCACCAGCCCCTCTAACAAGCCCCCTTCCGTCAATCTACCCTGCCACTCCCCTAGCCAGGGACCCTCGTCTCCTGCTGGCCTCTTTGCCCTGTATTCATTCACCCACTCACTCTCTTATCAGTCCTTTGATTCTCTGTTTTGTTCTCTTCCAATGAATCTCTATGCTCTTAAAAAAAATTGTCCTTTCTGTTTATAACCCTGCAATGATTTAATGCTTTGTGTATGGATTAAAATCTACAACGACTCCCAATCAAACCATCTGGCTGCTGTGGGTCCTTCCAGTTCACCTTTTGCTTCTCTGCTCAGCATCTCGATCCCCCACCCCTCACCTGTTGTTCTACTTCCAGTCAACTCTTCTGCAACTCCTCCTGTTACTTCAGCAGGCAGGCTTCCTTCTGCCTCCAGGGCACGGCGTGTGCTTCTTCACCTCTTGGGACACACTCCTCCTCCCCCACCCCTTCCCTGGTTAATAGTTGCTTATTTTTCAGGTGAGTTCACAGTTCCCCTTACCAAGTCTTATCTTACATGCCTTCCCCACCCAAACAGCTCAGGAGCCTTCCCTGACCCACCCATACTGGGATGGACGTAAGGGAATGAGTTCTTCCAGGCAATCTAAACTTCCCCATCAGAGCTTTTATCATACCTTGAGCCGATGACTTACATGCCTGCTTAGCGGACTGTGGCTAACTTGCCTTTGCTATATCCACCGTGCTGCACCCAGTGCTCAGCTTCTTAGCAGTGGTTAATAAATAATCGCAAATTCAATGAATAAGTCTATTGTCCTAAAAGAAGCAAGCTTGACTCAGAGCAGGAGGCAGCACCATTGACGGTAAGGAATGCCGGCTTTTGAGACTCAACATTCCTGGTAACAGGAGTGCTGGATCTCTCACTCCAGAGGGTGTGACATCTACTTAACTGGGCCCATTTAAGAAGTCCTGTTAAGAGAGGTCTTTCTAATTCTGTAGGTTTATAAATTTTAACCCGAATTCACCTGTGTGCTGCTTTTGTGGTTCTGGTCTAAAGGCTTGGCATAGACTGGGTATGGGCTGGTGACTGAGGCAGCCTAGGTTGGAGCGGCTTTGCACAGGCAAAGGGGGAGGGAGCAGGATGCAGGGTGGGAGGGGGACGGTGGAGTGGCTCTTCCACTTGGGGGCTGCTACTCTCGGCAAAGCTGCTGTGTTACAGAAGCTGTGGCAGAGGAGCAGGGATCCCCTGTCTCCACCCTGCTGAACCCACACATGGAGCTGCCAAGGCTCTGGAGGAGCCCCACGTATAAGAAAACCAATCTCAGGGTGATATGGTCAGTTTCAAGAACTGTCACTCACAGCTGTGCACTTTCTCACAAGCAGAGAATTCCACTGTAAGAGGAAGGAATGGAGGAAGGGTTCTTAAGTCAAAGTCCAGTGTAACCCTTGTTCCTGAATCTTATATTTTTAACCACAATACCAGACGCTGTCTGCAGTCACTAGATAGATGCTCCCGAACTCTGAAGATAAGGTCCTAACTGGGACACACCGGGAATTTGACTTCAAAGAAAATACTGGTTCAATCCATCATATTGGGTAGACACTGATCAAAAATGATGTAATTTATGGAACAAACCAAAAAGCCATGATTCTGATCATAGAGACGGCAGACACTTGAATGTACAAGGCTCCAGCGGCAAGTTCAGATATCATAGCTTCAGGACTTGAGGGAAACCAGGCTTCGGGCAACTCTTGAAGTGATATGAGACTGCAGAAAATAAACACTTGTCTTAAAATGAACTCAGAAAGCAAAGGTCTGTGATTCTGTTCTAGGTTAGGTAATGGGTGGGACAGGACAGAGAAACAAAAGACGCTCCATGTGTTCCCCTGTAAGATGGTGGTGGCACACCACGGAGACACGTCTGGCTGGAAGCCCAAGTTGTACCTCTCATTAGCAGAGTGGGTGCAGCAGGAGGGCAGTGTCACAGATCGGGAGCAAGGCTCTTGAGTCAGAACTCCAGGCTCAAAACCAAGATCCTGACACGAGAGTCAACACACATAAATGTCACCACCAAGATCCCTACACGAGAGTCAATGTACATGAATGTCACGCCACTCCTTAATGATAGATGGCTATGAAACCCTCCATTAGAAAGGAATTTACATGAGGGCAGTGAGTTTTCTGTTTTATTCACTTTGGGGTCCCCAGCAGTTCATAGTGGACGCTCAATAAATACCTGTTGAATGAATGAATTTTGGTAAACTCATAACACATAAGCCCTGATTTCCTTCTCTGCAAAATGGGTTAATAATACCTAGCTCATAGAGTGACTGTGAAGATGACATTGAATGAAATAATGTAGAAAGGTACCTAGGAAGCCTTAGTTTTACCATTTTTAAAATTCAGGGATGCGAATAGTCACAACGGCAGCTGAGATAGAATGCTTCCTGGATCTTTGAAATACAAATAGGTAGAATGATAATATTTCTGTTCCCTGCCTGACAAAACCCTAATGTTTTCCAAGCATCTGGTGGAGCTTTTTAAATATGAACAACAAAAATCAAATTTGCAATTCAAGTCCAAGTGCGAACGCATTCATGTCCTAGATTGTACAACAGTGGAGGGGAGGTTGCTGAGGTTCAGATCAAATACGTTTTCAGCACGCCACCTGAATGGAGCTGCCGAGCACCGCTTGTCCCCAAGGGCCTCCCGTTCTCCACCACTGGCCCCTTTTAACCCAAATCTTGATATATATTTCAGGGATCAGCGTATTGGAACATAAGCAAGACATCATTGAAGATGCTAGGTTATGGTTTTTCATGTTGTGTTTTGTTTTATGAGGCCCAAAATAGCAGAGCAATCTTCCCATCAATTCTGTCTGTCTCATCATCCTTTGTTATATGGAAAGGTGGTCTGAGAGTCCAATTCTCTCTTTAACGTCCCCTGTGGGAGACAGTCGAGGGGGGAGGAAGATGGCCAACCGGCTGTGTGTTTGAGAAGGCTGGCTAAAGCATAAGCCGCCGGCTCAGTGAGCATGCGGATGACTAACTGCACACAGGGAAATGTCCTGGTGAGGCCCTGCCTGAAGGACTCAGGTCCTGGTCTCAGCCCAAAGACTTAGCAAGTCCCTGGCCCTTCCGCGTCACCATTCCGGGAGGCTCTTCACAGGGTTGTACCCTTGTGGAAGAATCACAGAAACTCTTTTCTGAGCATCACAGCCTCTTGCTCCTGAATTACCATTATTATGTATAAATGTTGTGTCCCATTAAGAGAAGCTGTGGTGCCAGGAGCCCAAGTGTGCCATTTATCCAAGGCCTGTGACAATATGGGCTGCTATCATGTGTCAATGACTCTGGAGGAAACAATTCCTCCTCCATAATGGCTCCAGCAATAGTCCCTTGTCCACAGGATGTGGCTTGATGGTTTGTGTTTCTGTGAAGACGTGGGGTGTGTGTGTGTGTGTTTGTGTGTGTGTGTGTGTGTGAGAGAGAGAGAGAGAGAGAGAGAGAGAGAGAGAGAGAGATGGGGAGGGCATATCAGTAGTAACAAGAATAGTTGTGCCTTTGGAGTTACAAAGCACTTTCACACACAATCCCACTTTATTCTTGTAGCAAACCCCTGGAGCAGGCCAGGTGCTGTTCTGATGGTTCTGCAGGGAAAGGGGCAGTGTTTGGGAGGAGGTGGAAGGGGCAGGTGTGGATGACACCCATGACAAGGACAAGCCTGGCTAAGACTACCAGCCCTCTGCTGACACAGTGGAGGACTCGAGGTGTCCCCTGAGCCAGAGTGTCCACAATAAAGAGATCTTTTCCTTCTTTCGACTTCTAGCTGTGCTAGCTAGTTCAAAGCAACTCTCCTTGCTCTGTCCTTGATTTTGCATGAAATGGGCAGAGTCCCTGAGCTTGAGAATAAAGACGGTAGTGCTACTGTTAATAATGAGGACTCTAAGATGGAAGACATTGGCAGAAACCTCAGATTCCCTGCCTCCTACTCCTAATGGTTTTTATTTATTTATTTATTTATTTATTTATTATTTTTTTAAAATTTTTTTTTTAATATTTATTTTTTAGTTTTCGGCGGACACAACATCTTTGTTTGTATGTGGTGCTGAGGATCGAACCCGGGCCGCACGCATGCCAGGTGAGCGCGCTACCTACCGCTTGAGCCACATCCCCAGCCCTCCTAATGGTTTTTAAAGGGAGGTTTTATTTGAACCTTCTTACAAAGGAGGGACTCAAGGCAGAGTGAGATTAAGCAGTTGTTTGAGATTACTGAGAGAGGTGACTAAACTCAGGGCTGATGTCACAGCCCATCCTACACCCTCATCCAGGACTGGGCCACGTATCGCCAACCTTCATCCGCGGCATCCTAATGCAAGGATGTTCTCCAGATTGTGTTTTCAGGAATCATCTTCGATTCCACCCTCTCCCTGCCACTTGCACACAATTAAAGCTCAAGAATGCTCTGGTCTTATCCTGTAAGAATTTTAGGCCCATCTTCACCCCAGGGCCAGCACCTCCATTCAGATCGAGACTTCTCTCCTGAATTTCTGCATCAGTTCCCAAGAAGACCCTGCCTGCCTGCTTCCTCAGCACATTCCCTGTGGTTTCTTCTTCCTTGTGAATCTCATCGAGTTTGCTCTTCACTTCAGCTGGGTCTGGCACACAGGCCCTCCCCAGCTGGATCCTCAGTCACCTCCAATCTCTTTGCCCACTTGGCCTCCAACACCAACCAGCTCCTAACACTGGCTATGCAGTCGGGTGTGGCTGGACAATGGAATAAGTTCTGAGAAAGGCACCTTTTGTCGATTTGGTTGATATTCATCAATGATGTTGTGTTCCCATGGTGTGCTTAGACAGGAACGGCTACGAGGTCACTAGGTGATAAAATCTCATGGGACTGTGGTATATGTGGTCCGTGGTCGATGGGAATGTCGTGATACATTTAGTGTCCATATTTAACTATTTGTAGTCCCCAGGACACCCCGTGATTCTTTTCTCTCTGAGCCTTTGCACCTGTTACCACCCATCCAGCTTCTTTACCTGGCCATTGATCCTTCCCAGTTCCGTCTAGACATCACCTTCTACGCAGCCTCTCCTGACAGCTCCTCCCCACAGCTCCTGGTCTTAGTTAGGTGACTCTCCATGCATACTAATGCATGTCACACTATAAAACTGTTTTCCTTTTCCTTCATGAGTGAATGAATAAATGTTAAGCAGAGCTCTCAAATAACCACACCGAATTCATGTCATTGATCCTCAAAGCAGGCACTTGAAAATGTTTGGCTGCATAGTGTTTTCAGGGAAAATGTACAATTTCTTTTGGTTAGTTGGAAACACTGGAAACAGACCATCTCTTCCTTTGTATTTTCAAAGATTCTAAGGGTCCAGGGAATCCACATTAGGAACCACTAGGGAACACATATAGTGCTTGTGGAAAACAACAACAACAACAAAAGCAGAAAGTGAAAACCAGTTTTCTTTTCTCCTTCCTTCCTGCCTTCCTTCTTTCTTTTTTTGGTACTGGGAATTTAACTCAGGGGCACTCAACCACTGAACCACATCCCCAGCCCAATTTTGTATTTTTATTTAGATACAGGGTCTCCTTGAGTTGCTTAGTGCGTCGCTAAGTTGCTGAGGCTGGCTTTGAACTGTTGATCCTCCTGCCTCAGCCTCCCAAGCCACTGGAATTACAGGCATGCACCACTGCACCCGTAAAAAAACAGTTGTCTTAAGGACACTACCAAGGTCACATTTTTTCACATGTGTGTGAAATGCTGGATATGTTCATAGTTGAACTTCAAATTTCCAAACAAAGGTTTCGTACATCACACAGCACCTCCTCCTTCACCAGCTGCTGCAGACACAACTCTTTCCCAGGACGTGAAGAATCAAAGCTGTAGACGCTCTATCTAATTCAGAGGCTCACAGAGAATATTTTGGTCATTTTGATCCGTTCTGGTCAAACTAGAAGATGATTCACTGCCATCGATTTCATACGGTTTTTCCCTTTCCATCTACCAGCAGATCCTAAGCCTTTGGACACATGGATGGATCTGAATTGCTTATTTAAGGTAGCTGATGAGAATACTCATGTATTCTTGGTATTTCCACTAGTAGAATATTGATAGTGTGCAAAACACTTCCAGAACTGTCTTCTGCATGTAAGCTCTCTTACAATTGAGGTTGATTTAGAAGTTTGATTTTTTTTTTCTTTTTAGTGATATTCAAACTTCAGGGGACTAGTTACCCGACAAGCTGCTAAAAATGCAGATGTCTTAGTCCTGCTGCCATAATTTCCGATTGAGTAGCTCCAGATGAGGTCCAGATTGGGACACAGGATGGGGACATGCATCTAAAGAAATTTAATAGATACCCCAGGTTCTTCTGAGGCAGTTGGTCTAGGATCTGCTTGTAGACATTCTGATCTAGGCTAATAACTGTAAGATTCTGACATTTTGAAATCATTGCTTTGATTTTTTAAACATACAAATGCAAACCCGATGTCAACATAGAATGCTCTTAACTTGATGGGTGATACCCTGGAGCACCTCATAAGCATGATTATGAAATAATGCTCTAGATCGGGATTTTTCAAAACCTCAGAGGATGCTAAATTCTACAGAAGATTGTTGGATTTCCACAATACTTTTCATGAAAAATGTGTATTTTTCAATGTTGTATGTTTCTCTGAACACAGTAATATTATAGACCTTTACCCCTACACACTAGCTATCTACCTCCACTTTTATTCAATGGATGGGGAGAGGTGACAGGTGCCCATGTGCCCATGCCATCCCAGGGGCTGCGGGGTGGTCAACCCTTTCCCAAGAACAAAGACCACTCCACACAGTGAGCACATGCCCTACCTGTGTGGCCAAAAGTTAAGTACTTCTGTTTCAAAGAGATCTGTATGATGGACAGAGCAACACTGAATGAGAAGAAGAAATGTATCCCAACTCCTGAAGCCCCCCTTCTCAGTCTTATACACTCCTAATAGTATTTCAGAGACAATTTTATTACATGAATTTTAAAATGTTATATAAATCATGGAATTACTATATCCTTAGTATATACTAAATGTGTGTCATATTGCCATGAGGATCAAGTGTTTAAAAGTTCTGCTTGCAACCATTCCAGAATGTAGCTCCCCTGGGCCTGGTCTGTGACCAGTGTTGGAGGGGGGATGTACCATTGTTGGATATCAGCCATGAGTCACTAAAAAGTCTCCATTCTGAAATGGAAAAACAGGATCACTTTCAAAGGGACTCCACGCTCTGAGTGGGCATGAGTTATATTAGCCAAAGAGCCCCAGAGGAAGACTGGGGCATTCGAGTCTCCAGTGCAGAGAAACAGGACCATTTAAAACATTCTGAGGTACTCTGAGGTTATGATTAGAAATGCCCACGATCCTTTTCCTTCCACCAGGAGTCAGATTTAAAATGACTCCCGAGTTGTCTCAGGCATGATGTAGTCTCAGGCATGAGTCTGATGGTACATCTTTTTGGAGTCTGGGACACAAGAGATGGTCATCAAATTCCAGCTGTGAGGTATTCGAGCAAGGTCAGGTGCTTTTTTTTTTTTTTAGTTTCTCTTTAACAACATTTGAAATCTTTGTGTGGCTGAATTTTCAGGCATGCTTTTATCTTTTAATTATGCTTAAACATGTATTAAGTACCAGTGGAATGTAAGACACGTTGGGAACGGATCACAAAAACATCAGGAGCAGTAAGAGACAAAGCCCTTGACATTTAGAAACCCCAAGTCTTAAGACTCCCTCAAATCTCCAAATTTCCAAATACATGAATGTTCATGCAGGCTTTTGGCTTCCTCCCAATTGAATGAATAAATTATATTTTCATCACAAGTCACACGAGTCTTGCATACTCTTGTATCTGAAGTTACAAGGCTTCTCCAAAGCTCCACATACACAGTTTAAACTGGTGCCTTAACAAAATGATTAACTACTCATTAAAACCAAGACTGTTTTCTCTGCAAATGCCCGGGCTACATGATTTTCAAATCTCCTCTCAAATAGGTTTCTGTGAAATGCTCTAAATTTCTTAAATTTTTATCAGAGAATTTGGTTCACTGTTTAGTGAATGTTTCTAGATATTGTCATATAATATTCCAATTAGCTGAGAACTTTACCACAAGTAGGCATCAAGCTAAGTGGTTTACATGTATTATCTTGATTCATCCTCCTGATAACCTACAAAGGAGGAGAACTGAGTTCAGAGAGGTCAGGTCATTGGTCCCAGGGCACTCAGCAGAGCCTATCTAGTCAGGTCTGCTGCTGAAATCTGTGCTCTCACCTCCGCTGCTGTTCTACATCTGATGGATATCGGTCCCAATCAAACTTTGGCAAAACTTGCTTAGAAAGTCTGGGGAGGTGTTTTAGAACCTGTGTCATGATGTGTCTCTGAGTCAGGTCTGCCTGATCGCCAGAGGACAGTCATGCTACTCTGCAAGGAAAGAAGCTAGCCGCAGATACCGCATGTGTTGGGGAAGGGATGTGGGATGGTGCAGCCGAGCTCCTGAGCAGGGAGCACATGTGCGCATCCAGCAGCAGCTTTAGAAAAAGCTCCACTGAGACCGGAAGTTGCCCTTAGAATTCCACAGCCTGAACCCTGACTCCTCTGTCTTTTCATACACAGAAACACAAGGTACGTTTGTTTTTAAGGGCAAGAGACAATTTCCCTAGGAATCCCTCCTGGTATCTCTTCCTAGACTCATGCATACATTTTCTATTCAAACATGCTGTATACATGACCTGGTTACAATCTGAAATTTCTAATGGGATTATTTAGAGCTATTTAGAGCTGTAAAGAAATGAGGGGGAGGGAGGTAGTTGGGGAAGAAGGGAAATCCATAAGGAGGAAGGGGCGATCGGAAAGATCAGATCTCATCTGCGTAGTTCACAGCTGCAGACCAAAGGACAGGCATGTTAGGACTGAGGAGGAGCCTGGGTTTGTTTGTTTTCTGGGAGGAGGAAGGCAGGAAGGAGAAAGGCTTCAGGGGGGCTCAGCGCTCCTCTCTCCCCTGGGCAGGAATCAAGGATATTTTTACTTCACTCTTTACTCAAAATGTCCCTTCTTTTCAATGAGAAATTCTCACTTTTGATTTTAGACCCTTCCGGGAGCCCGATCTCCTCTGCAGCCTGCAGTCGTGAAACAGCTCATGGGATGCAAATAGCCCAGAGTCCAGATGTGACACTGCTTTTGAATAAAATCACAGCGCATGTTTACCTCCCACTGGAAACCAAAAGTATTGAAATAAGACCTCGTGCTCTATAAAAAGCTCCAGTTTCCCCCAAAGAGGTCAGAGAAGTCCGCTTCCTTGAGTTGTATGTAGTTTGGATGAAGCATCAATCACAGACAGCCAAGAGCTACCTCCTGAAGAGCGTTTTCTCTCTCTCTCTCTCTCTCTCTCTCTCACACACACACACACACACACACACACACACCTCAGCGAGTAAGCAAACAACACAATTCTTATTCCCAGAGAGGGTCTGACTCTCAAGTTTCTATTTTACTCCAAAGCTGAAGGGCGAGGGACACGCCTGTCTTCCTTCACCAACAGGGGGATGACTGTTATTTACACATCTTTGGATTAACTTGGATCACAAACGGAAGATAAGGTAGAAGAAGAGGATTTTTCTCTCCGGGATGAGTCACCCCCGGGGAGGGTGAAGAGACCCATGTGTACACAGGCACGTCTCCATACCCAAGCCAACATGGAGGAAATTTAACCCACTCTGAAAATTTGCCACTGGGCAGCGGTGTGTGCACCACGCACTCAGGGCATCAACCCAGAGCTCCAGAGCCTGTTGGCAGAGGTTTCATCTGTGGGGAGAGGCTGCTCAGCTTCATCCCACCAGCTGAAATTCATTTTTCAAAAGAAATTACACTGAGGTACTGTTGTTATAGCAACAGTCAAAGTCATTTACACAGTCTCTTCCCACAACCTCACTCTGACTTCGGTGGGAAGCAATTTCAATTATGTATAGGCAGTGACCAAGGCTGAGCCTGGTCGGACCCTTTATTAGCCCTTAAGACCCGTAAGTCCAAATCCCCTATGACCACTCAGAAGCCCGAAGACAACAAGACTTCACTGGGTTCTGGAGAGATCTCCAGGTCCTGAAGGTGTTATGAGCACTGAAGTCAGGCAAAAACTGTTGGATCCGAAGCTTTGTCTCCCAGGTGGGACCTGGACATGTGACCGCTGAATTTCCTGGGTGAATCAGGGACTGAACACCTCAGAGCAGGAATTTCCTGAGGATGGTAATGGTGAATCCTGAGGGGACTTCACTCTTGGGGGTGTGGACTTGTCAGTGTCACACCCACTCCAACCTTTGAAAATATCCCTCAACTCCAGTGGCTCCTTTCTTGATGCAAATGTACACTTACTACCGAATCCTTATGGTAAATGACTAACCAGAGAACCAGTGTGATGGGCAGTCCATATCTACCCTCAGGACACACAAAGGTGGTAAAAAATCTACACAGCCAGTGCTCAGAGCCACTGCTATGGGCTGAATATGCCCCGCCCCCCTGCCATCTTCCCAATTTACTTGTTGAAATCCTAACCTCCAGTACCTCAGAATGTGACTATATTTGGAGGTTTAATGAGGTAATTAAGCTAAAATGAGGTCATTAGGGCCCTAATTTAATATGACTGGTGTCCTTCTGAGAAGAGGAGATTAAGACATAGACACTCACAGAGGGAGGACCATACGAGGACACAGAAAGAAGATGACCATCTGCCAGCCAAGGAGAGGGGCCTTTCTTAGTTCCTTTGTGGTACTGTAACAAAATGCCTGAGGCTGGGTAATTTATAAAGAACATAAATTTATCTTTCAATATTTTCAAGATCAAGATGCTGGCAGGGTCAGTGTTGGGTAGAGCCCTGTTCTTCATAGCTGGCACCATCTAGATGGCACCTCATGTGTAAGATCAGAAGTTAAAGGCCTAAACTAGTTTCCTTCAGCCCTTTTACTAGGCGCTAATCTTATCCTTAGGGGCAAAGACCTCATGAATTAATCACTTCTCGAAAGCCTCCATCTCAATACTACCACATTTGGCTTAAGTTTCAATATATGAGTTCTGGCAGTGGGGAGCATTTAACTACATCAAGGCCTTAGAAGAAACCAATCTTGCAATACCCTGATCTTGGACTTCCAGCCCCCAGATCCGTGAGGGGAATCATTTGTGCTTTGTAAGCCGGGTGTGGTACTTGGTTATGGCAGCCCCAGCAAACTAACAAAATGAGTCATTTGATTTAAATTTATCTCTGTCCTCTCAGTGTCTTATATAAGTTAGGCACTTAATAACTATTTGAAAGGAATATCTTGCACAAATTTGTTCAGGCTTCGATTCAACTCTCTCAGCATCCATTGGGGCTGCTTCTGTAGCAGGCACCAGGACTCTAGAGCACAAGGCTCTCCGACCTCAAGACCCCTCAGGATGAAGGGGGAAGGAAAGAGGATGAGCACGCATGGTGCAGTTTGCAGGAGGCACGGTGCTGTGGGAACAAAACAGGCACATCTCCCAGGCCTTTGGCCAGAGAAGGAAGAAGCCCATTTGTAAGCAAAATCTCAAGTTGTTGGCTTGAGCCACAGTGTCAAGTGGCATTCTGAGAAATGGCCTGGGAAGGAGGAGCTGTATGGATCCGAGAGGGCTTGCAAACCATGGTGGGAAGCTTGGACCTGATCCAGAAAGTTCTGGGAGATGATGGAGGAAAAAATAGTTGCTTGTGAGGCTAACTTCTGATTTCATCATGATAAAAGTTGGTTAAAACTGATGAGAAGTGGTAAACCATCTGAAGTGATCTGTACCGTTGGGTAGGGCTGCCACAACCCAGCACAGACTGGGTGAGCCTAGGTGTCCCTCGACAAGTAAGTGGTTAAAGGAAACTGAGGTATAGGCACACAGTGGAGCTTTATTCAGCCATAAAGAAAAATGAAAATACGTCACTTGCGGGAAAGTGGAGGGAACTTGAGAACATGGTGTTAAGCAAAATGGGCCAAACTCAGAAGGTCAAGGGTCACATATTTTCTGTCATATCTGGAAGCTGGAGAGGAAAAGAAAAAGAAAGGGGAGGAGAGTCGCATGAAAATCAAAGGGAGACTAGAATCGAGGAAAGGGAACAGGGAGGGCGGGAGGGGAAGTGCTGGGGAGTGATATTGGCCAAATGATGTTGATTTTTGGGAATGGACACATACATAACAAATCCCCTCATGTACAACTAATATGCACCAATAAAAATATGCACCAATTAAAAAAAGGAGGAAAAAAAATAAAACCAGACTGGGTGGCCCTTAGAGTTTGCATCTGGAGTGTCCCACAAAGGCCCATGTGTTGACAGCTTGGACCTCAGCCTGTGGTGCTACTGGGAGATGGAGGGGTCGTTAGGAGATATGACCTAGTGAGAGGAAGTCAGGTCATGGGGGCATGCCCTTGAAGGGGATATCAGGACCCTTGCCCTTCCTCACTTCCTCTTTTGCTTCCTGGCTGCCTTGAGTTGTGAGCAGCTCCTTCAACCTGCACTCTCACCATGATGTAGCATGTTGCCTCAGGCCCAAGGTAATGGGGCCAGATGACGGGACTGAGCCCTCTGAAGCCATGAGTCCAAATAAACCTTTCCTCTCTTTAAGTTGACTTGTCTCAGGCTGTCTGTTACCAGGACAGAAAGCTAACTAACACAGTGGTGAAAAAGCAATTAAACTAATTTCCTCATAGTCCCGGAGGCTAGAATTCTCAGATCAAGGGGTCAATGGGGTTGGTTTCTTTTGGGGCTCTTTCTTAGGTTTGCAGATGGCCTTGTTCTCCCTGTGTCTTCACATCATCTGGCCTCTAGGACCTCACATCCCTGGGGTTCCTCTGTGTATCTAAAATCCTTCTTCCTATAAGGCCAGAGGTCCTGTTGGGTAAAGTCCCACCTTAACTGCCTCATTTTAATTTACGCTGGCTCTATCTTCAAATAGCCATGCTCTGAGGTTTTGGTGATGGACTTTAATCCAAAAATTTTGAGGGTGACAGAGTTCAGCTCGTAATACGATCCCACATCACTCCTGCATAGCCAATTAGGCAAATGGTAAAGCCATCCTCACCATATAAATCAACAGGACGCAGATTAAGTCTTGAGGCAACTAGATCAACAACTGCTACTTGATCCAGAGCTTACCCACGGTTTTCATCTGAAAAGCATTTCCCGTCTCCCACATTCAAAACCAACTTCACGTTCACTCCGTAGAAGGGAGCTGTGGCGAGCTCTCCTGACTTTAAGAGGCTTTGAATACCGACTGAGTGAATAAATGTTCCTTGACCATGATACCACCTGACTTCAGAGGCACACAGAGGGAAGCTGTCACACAGAAGCGTGGGCCATGGTGGCATCAGAGGCATGGTGGTCAGGACGCCGTGCTCCAGCCCAATGCCCCTTGCAATCACCCACTTTGCTTATAAAAGGTTCCAAGTTTGTCAACTTTCTGTTCAAACCGTGGTGTGCTGTAAATGCGCTGTAAAACTGTAGCGCAAGGTCTGTGATCCAGTGGTTTTATCCTTCTTACCTAGCCATCTAGACATTATTCATGTAGTTTCCATTAGAATGCTACAGTTAAGTTTGCATAATATTTTCCACAACTACCAACTTGGGCATGGTTATGACTCTCAAGAACTCCCCTGGGACAGAATTATTTTTTCACCTTGGTCTCTGTTCAGAAGTGGAAAAAAAAAAAGTTATCAACAGATGATGACTTTAGAGATATTTTTGGAGTTCTATGAATGGAAAAGAAAAGAAGATTTTTTACTGCAGTGAATATTTTGTTACCTTTTGTCCAATCGAATACTGCAACTCAAAAAGAGCTAAGCATAAAGGCGTTGAGTAAAGCAGTGTAATAGATTTCACCAAGGACTGCCCATACTGCCAGGTGTAGCCCATGAGGTCTGCATTCACATGGTTATCAGCATTGAAAAATACCCCGCGTGCACACAACAGAAAATGTCAGGAACTTGAAAAGCTAAAAAATATGCATGTGGCGTCTCCAAATCTCTCCAAAGCACAGCAACTAAACAAACTTAATTATGTGATCAGGCGGCAGTTACTTAACCTCTCTGGACCTCTGTTTCCTCAATTATCAAATGAGAGGGTTGAACTACAGGATCTCCAAGGCTTGTTCAAGCTCCAAGAGTCTCTATTTGGACTCTGGATTCAAATCAATAGTTTACTTTCAAAATCACCCCGGAAGGCACTGTTAACCCAGATGGGCAGTTGAACTTGGCAGGCAGTTACTGAGTCACTAAGATGCTCGTTTTCCAACAGAGAGAGAGAGAGAATTCATTACACTCTTTTGCAAAGGTTTCTTGGCTTTGGCACATTTGAAAGACAATTACACTTGAATCTTAATCACACTTATCTTTGAAAAAAAAAAAACAAACAAACCAGAAAACCAAGTGTGCAAATAACACAATTTATATAAAAGAACGTTTTATTTTTTCATCGCACACCTGGTGGCAGGTATTGGGCTGGGTGCAGAGGATGTGAAAGATACCCCGCACCCCTGATTTCAAAGAAATTTGCGGCTTACTGCATATTCTCATTTTTGCTCCTAAGCATCTAGTTGAAAATGCTCCTGTTTAGGGTAACACTTGCCTGAAACAGATTACAGTGCTGCATTGTGTTCTGCAACCCAAACCTGGGCTAACCTATACACCTGTGCATGGCTCTTCTTCTCCACCAGGAATGATTTTTGAATAAATGGCCTTAAATGACATAAAGAGTCTGAATGTATCAGTTTGGGTAATTAGATACTGGACCAGGTTCCAAGAAGAAGCTGTGTACCTTTGCAGGGACCCACTACTGTGAGCTCACCTAAAGGAGGCAGAGGGCCCCGGGCCCTAGAATCCCTTCTCTCCTGGCCAACCATGTATTTGTGGAAGTCAGTTGACCATGCACTGTGTTGTCATTTTTGTCCTGGACAAAATAATCTCTAGAGTCCTTTATAGACCTAATAGCCTAGAACTTCATGATCTCTCTAGGTTAATTTGGGTTTAGCTGGAAGATGAACTAATTGATATTTTAGTTTTAATTTTAATATAAGTAAACGGTCTGTTTACATATTCCTTCCTAAAATATATTACTAATTCCTAAATTTGAAAGAAGAAAGGAGTCTGCAACTATTGCCATTTCCATGCATTGTACGGCAAAACCTAGTTAATTCACTTCCTGCTAATTTCGCCTTTCTGCTATATCTTGGCAAAGGGCCAACCCAATATTTATCCTTATGTAGAAAAAAAGAGCTTACCATGTAAAAGAATAAGCATAATAAAGATTATAAGGGGAATGCTTAACCTACTTAAGACAGAAATGAGTCTCAAGGACTCAAATTTAAATCAACAATTGGTACATGTATTATGAATTCTTCTCATATATTAGAGTGTCCCCTAAGGATGCTTATTTACTCACAGTTTGATAGTCTAGTTTGAATTGCAGTTGTTACTTTTAAATATATCACACGCCGTATATATTTATTACTATACTTCAATTCAGATTTTTCTCCTTTCAGGAAGCTGTTTGCCCAAATTAGTTTAAATTAGGGAGAGTCTATTGTATTCATAAAATCTTCATCTAAATAGCAGAAACGATGACTATAACATTTGTCTTCGGTTTGTTGGAACTCCGCAGCTTAACTTCTAGTCTGAGATTCATAAAGAATGAACATGGAATGATTAATGGCCATTACTGATTTCTTACAGCTGTAACTTATCAGAATATGTATACTCTAATACTGTACCCATGGTAATTATCTCATTACTATGAAGTGTCACAGAAATGCATTATGCGAAGTACGTGTTGAATCACATTTAGCAATTTCTTTTGATGTTTGAAACCCAGAAGCGTCGTGCTTTCCAATGGTTGGAACTCTGCTTGGGCGTCTGGGGCTGAGCATGAGTCATGGACCTGGGCAGCAGGTCTGTGGCAGCTGTGTCCTTCTGACCACTCCTTGAAACTTTCCTGCACCTCGGCCCCTCATTTGAACATGACCACATTCATGTGTGACCCCCACTACAGCTCGTGGAAAGGATTGGACAGAATAAGTCTATAAAACAGCTGGTCACCTCCGGGAAAGGCATTAGGGAAATCACTCAGCCTGCTGCAGTGGTGACTTCTCTATCTGCATGAATATTTAATGAACAGGTACACATAATACTTGACATTTCTGTGGTGCTTTTCACATGAGCATCTCAACATTGCTGAAAACAAAATGCATGGCAGCAATTATCAGAGACCTGGGAAGCATCAGTGCCCTGGCCAGAGAGGGTAGTCGGCAGCTTAGTTTTGAACCTCATGGTGGTCCAGAGTAGTGGTATATCCCAATACACAGTCATCCCACACACTAGAAGATATGGCCTTAGGAACAAGGTGATGTCTACCTGGGAATGATCTATTTAAACCCACAAGGTGGCTCAAATGATGTAGATTAAAAAATTCCCTAAGATGAATGCAAAGTTGAAAATGGCCTTGTTGATTAGATAAGAGTCAGCAAAGAGACAAAGAAACAGTACAAGAGATCAAAACACAACATCCTCAAGAAAGGAGGACAAAACAAAGAGGGACAATTTGTGGGCACATTTGTAGTGTCACCTGCAGCTTTGGAATGAAAGCTAAGAGACCGTTAGATTGGCACCAAAATAATTCACTGGGAATCTAAGAGAGCGTTCCTGTGCACACCCAGCAGCACCAACACCTGAGAGCTTGCTAAAATGCAAATTGTGAGTCCTCAGACTTCCTGAATCAGAAAATCTGAGCACGGGGCCTGACATTTAGAGATTTAACAAGCCCTCCAGATGATTGTGATGAATTTCAGAATCCTTATAAAGGAACAGTGCAACTTGATAAGAGAACAGAAACATCCTGCTTCTGCACCCATACCTCCATCACTAGCCGTGTGCAGCGTCTGAGGCACTAACTTCGAATCTATTAATTTTAATTAAATTTAAATTACTACATGCAACTAGTGGCCACTGTACTGGGCGGCACATTTCTAGGATTGCAGTGCAAAGGAATGCCAGGGTTTTGGTCAGTCAATGGAAGCAATGGCGAAGGACGGAGATGTTAGATGTGACTCTTGGGTACAAGAAATCTTGTCTGGAGAAGCAGGAAGGAACACAGGCCTCATAGCTTACGTGTCATGAAGCAAAATATAGTTTTGTTTTGTTTTTCCCAGGAAAAGGAAGCTACGGGTGGGTGTGAAGGAGAAAAAAAGTCAGGGAGTCCAGAAGCTGAGGGATAAGTGAAAATTTGTGTTGGAAAAAATCCAAGAAGTGTAACACAGGTGTGTGTGTGTGAGTGTGTGTGTGTGTGTGTGTGTGTACATATTTAATTGTGGTGAAATACTGATAACAATTTATCCTCTTAAGCATTTTTAAGCATAGAGTTCAGTGGCATTTAGGACAGTCACACTGTCATACAATCATTTCCATCATCCATCCATCTCAGAATTCTTTTCATCTTGCAATATTGAGGCCCTGTATTCACTGAACATCTCCATGTTCTCCACTCCCCCCAATATCCTCAGCCCACCTCTGGCCAGCCTTCTATTTTCTGTCTCTATGAATTTAACCACCCTGGGGACCTCATTCAATATCTGTGGTTTTATGACTGGAATATTTCATCACATCCTTAAAGCTCCTAGCATGTCAGAATTTTCTTCCTTTACAAGGTTGAATAATACTTCATAGTATGTTGCTATGGTTTAAAAGTTTGTTTCCTCCCCCAAATCCGTATGTTGGCACCCTAACCCCCAAGGTGATGGCAATAAGACATGGGACCTTTGGAAGAATTAGGTAATATGGAAGCCACCTTCATAAATGGGGTAGGTACCCTTATAAAATCCCTTTAGTATGTGAGGAAACAGTGAGAATTCAGGTAAGAAGCAGGAAGAGGGTCCTCACCAGGTGATGAATCTGCTGGTGCCTTGATCTTGGACTTCCAACTTCCAGAACTGTGAGAAATACTTTCTATTGTTTATATGGTATTCTGTTATTGCAGCCCTAATGGACTAAAACGTACGCATATGCCACAATTTGTTTCTCCATTCATCCATTGATGGGTACTTGTACTGCTTCTACAGTCTGGTGATTGTGAATAATACCGCTACTGAACAAGAGAGTACAAAACCTCTTTGAGACCCTGTTTCCATTCTTTTGGGTGCATACCCAGAAATGGAATTGCTGAATCATAAGATGATTCTATTTTTACTTCTTTTGAGGAACCGCCATATTGTTTTCCACAGCGGCTGTGTTGTACATCCCCATCAAGATCTTTGTTTCTGAGATAAGACTGGCACATCAGAGCCATCAAAAGAACCATGAAAAGGCAAGCATGGGGGAGAGATGCCTTGAGATGGAGGTGGTGGGGCAGAGACAAAGCAGCACGGCTCCAGTGGTTTTCATTTTCTCAATGACCTTGCTCCAAGGTTATCACCTCCAAAGAAGAGCACTGTGGAGGAGGAAAAGACAAGGGCTCAAGGAGAGCAGTGAATGATGGTTTTGTAGGTCAGTTCATTAGACGACAGCAGGGGACCTTCTGAGGGCTCCAAAACAGAGTTGCAGCCATGTTGTAGGTTGAATTGTGTCCCCTCAAAGAATGACATGCTGCGCTCCTAACCCCCCAGTGCCTCAGAATGTGATCTGTGGGGAGTGGTGGAGTGTGGTCTTTGCAGATGAAATTAGTTGGGATGCGGTCACACTGGAGTAGAGGGAGCTCCAAAGTCAATACAGCTGGTACAAGAAGCTGGGCATGTGAAGACCAGGAGATGCACGGGGTGACATCATGTAATGACAGAGGCAGGGATCAGAGTGAAGTGGCTGCAAATAAGGACACCATGCAGGGCCTCCGAGGGAGTGTGGCCCTGCTAACATCTTGGTTTTGAGTTTCCAGCATTCACAACTGTGAGACAAAAGGTCCCTAGTTAGTATTTTAAGCGACCTAGTCTGCAGTACTTTGTTTCAGCAGCTCTAGGAACTAATAGGGCCACGGAGCATGAATCTGTAGTAGCTAAGGACATCCCATGTGAAGGCTAAAATGAGCATTTCCAAATTGCTGGGATCCCATCTCCGAGCAATATGCTTTTGGACACTCAATGATAATATAGACAATAAATCAGTGTAACGTATATTTTCAATCAGAGTCCTTACTAAAAGGCTTCTTCCTTTCTGTCTTTTCCAGACAGAAATAGGGCACGTGTAGAAATGCACTAAACTGTAGCTTCTAAGAACCAAGGTGGGGGTCAGGGGGTCTCAGTATCTGAGGTGTGTGAAGTCCATGTGTCCAAGCCACAGCCAGACGCTCTCTTTACTTGGAAGCTGTACTGCATTTTACTTCACCTACACTTGTCCCCTATACCTTTTATCTGAGTTGTCATCCTGATGTGGCTCTTGCTTTACCTGTAAAAGTCAAGCCCTTTCTAAGTTTTAAAATTTCTAAATATATGAGCTCTTGCTGATTTTGGTCTTTCCCCTAAGTGCCAATGATGTTTTGCTTTTTTTTTTCCATTTTATTTATTTTTTGATGCTGGGTTTGAACCCAGGTTCCTCACAGGTGCCAAACACACTCTCCACCACTGAGCTACACCCCAGCCAACCAATGATTTTTGAAAAATCAGTAGTACATCAATTTTTCCGATTTTTGCACTTGAACTTCATAAAAAAAAAAGTGTTAGGGTAATGAGAACAAACCAATGAAGCTATTTAAGAAAAGATTCTCTGGTTATGAACTCCTGGCTGTCTCTCTTTCAGAGGTGGAGGTGGAATGGCTATGAGGCCAGAGAGCCAGTGGATTCTGTGGGGTCAGCACTGTCCCTGCTTTCAGTGCAAGACAAGGCGGGTTGAATCCCTCACCAGGTCCTCACAGGGGAGTGTGGCAGTGTACCTTGGAATGGTAGCTGAGCTGTGCTGACATGGAAGCCGTGTAGATTATTTGGTTAAGCAGAATTAACCTTGGGCATTTGGCAAGTTGAAACACAAGTCATTAAAAAAAAAAGAAAAAGAAAAGAAAAGAAAGAAAGAAAACCACAGCTCCTCTCCCTTGCTGCCTACTTGCTCTCTCTCTTTCAAACACACTTCTTGCTTTTGTTAAAATTCACCTAGGAAAAGTGCTATGAACCGCAGTTGTAAATAAAAAAAAAAATAGAGATCTGCATTTTTGTATTTGTTTACGAGAAAAATATCCAGCAACAAATTCTTTCCCTCTACCCTCTCACCCTCTCTCCCACAGCCCCTCACATTGATCAAAAAAGGAAAAGAAAAAAGCATCTAGACTTTGGCTTTTCATGAAAGGCATCTGCAAAATTCCAAAGCACTTTCACAATCATAATGAAATGAGGGAGGAAATGGTTTTGTTTAGGTCTTAAAAACAATCACCCCATGTTGGCATGCAGAGTATCTTTATAAGTTACAAAGGGCTTTGCAAAAATTAGTTCATTCATTTACGGGACCCTCATGGAGCCTCATGGATGCACCAGGCCCTGGGTGAGAAGCCGGGGCTGCAAAGATGAATAGGGCTCAGTCTGCCCGGAAGAGCTCGCAACGGAGGGAGACAGATATTATTATTACTCATTATAATGTAGTTGGGCTTCCCGTGCCCATTCCTACCTTCAGCCCCAGGAACCTGATTTTAATTCACAAAGAACCATATTGTGGAGAAGGAAGGAAAAAAAAAAAAGGGAAATGACTACAGTCAATCATGTAAAGGTGGCAGGTTTCTCCAGAAACAGAGCCACACTCTCAGCCTAGCCTTCTTCTGAACTAAGGGCAGGGAGAGAACTGTCACAGCAAAATGTCTCACCGAACAGTACCAAATGGAACCACAGCAAACATCCGTGAGCAAGTGGGAGAAATCTGAAACTGATTGGGAGAGAAAATTATGGACGGGGTAAAAATCAGTTAAAAAAGAAAATGAAACAAACTTGAATAGGGTCCAAAGCATCTTTCTTTCCTCTCCTTTTCCCTTGCAGTGGCCCCCCAGAATCTGCTGAAGGGAGATATTTGAGGTTTCATAGACACAGGGCTCCAGTCCTGAGTTGGTAACCCAGTTTCCACACATTTCAGCTTTCATTCAGATGAGCCAATTCGAATTGCAAAACTCGGGTTTTCAGACGTGACTCTTTGCTTGCTTAACACCAGTGGCTGAGGAGAAAGTACATATCCGATAAATCTCAAATCATTCAATTACCTTAAGTCAACTGGGAGGCTTATATTTACCGAAATAGGCATTTGACTCCCATATTACAAAGACATGCAAATGACTCCCATGTTGCAAAATCATTCTGGGTAGTTTACGACTCGGCTCGCAGTTGCTGGAGGAGCCGGGGAAAGGTTTGAGAGCGTGATCAGGAAAATACTACATTTGTCAGGCAGCATGTTCGCAGGGCCTCCTGAATTAACTGTCATGTGAAAGTCAGCGCACAGGAAGGGAAAAAATCAACTCCTCTTTGGAAACAGACTCATGCTGCAAAATTATCCAAGTTAATTTCCTTCAGTTAATTAAGCCAGTTCCCTTATTAGCAAAGGGAGATGACCAAGTCTAGTCTACATCTAATGACTCACGGAATGATGAGGTTAGCGGGCCCCATCTCTATTTTTAAACTTAACTTTCAGATAGAGTCTCATGGAACTTGCAGAGGCAGAATATATCCCACCCAGTATTTAATTCTGCCTCTACTACTGTTGAAGCAAGGATTATCTCAGCAATGTCAATATAAACTACCATTGAGATCTGCTTACTGCTGAATTCCCACATTTCTTCATTTCAGAGGAGTTCAATGTACCAAAATATCCAGTGCCCCTTTTGAAGCTGTGAGCCACGCAGCATTTGGGATATTCTCTGAACCCCCTTGGTGACGTGGCACCTTACATGGAGCCTAGGGTTCACCCTGAACACATCCTGGCATCTTGTTCACCTTAAGCAAAATCTTAGGGTGACGAGGGGTGGGGATGGGGACAGGAATTCATTCCTCTGGGATGAATGTACCTTGGATGGTAGCTTAGCTGTGCTGACATGTCCTGCAATCCAGGTCAAAACACAGTAAGCCTGAGAGTGGAGTGGGGCCAAATCGACTGTCACTCAGGCTGTCCCCAACAATTCTGGCTCCTCTCAAAATTATCACCAAGCAACAGACAACCATTTTTTCTTCCCCTTTCCTGTGCATCGGTTACATGCCAGGCAAATCCAAGATCCTCTTAGTTTCCACATTAACATGTGAGGTAGGTTAAAGAACATCACTTATGCCAAAGAGGAAACTGGGGCTCAAAGAAATTAAATAAATTGCCCAAGGTCACCCAGCTAGAGGGAGGCAGTTGAGATTTGAATTCCAAAGTCCGTGTTTCCCCCATTGCAGGCCTTTCCACCTGTGAGTGGAACACATTTCTCATTCCTGAGCTACTTCGTAGAAAGAAGGATCCTCAGTGAAAGGAACTGAGGAAAGGCTCCTCTGAACTGCTGTCCCCATCAGAGGCCACTTGGCACAGAAGGAAATCCTCTCTGAAAGTGGATTTCCTATAAGGGCTGAAGTTCTTTCTCATGTTCTCAAAACTGTTTTACAGCTGTTTGAGTTGTTAAGTCTAGTACAAATTGTCCACTAATCCCACCCCAGCCCCAAACTGAAGAAAATGACATTGGTGATGATGGCATGGCACCCACGTGAGCCCCAGTAATGACGTATCACACCGATGACCACTTTCCAGGGACATTGCAGCAGCGACACCAACACAAGCACACATTTCCCAGGAAACCCAACTTACCCATAAGCATCTGCAATGCCACGTTCTAGTTAACCTTAGCCTTTAAAAGTGAGGAAGGCCACCAACTCTCACCGTGTCACATGGGGCTTCCTAAATTTTTCATTAATATCTTTTAATTTTGTTTGACTACTATTATGGTTTGGGTATTAAATGTCTCCCAAAAGCCATGTTCTGAAGGCTTTTCCCCAGATTGTCACACTATGGGAGATGGTGGTGTCTTTAGGGGGTGAGGTCTAGTGGAAGGAAGTTAGGTCATTGTGGGAGGTGTGCCCTGAAGGAATACTGGGATCCTGGTCACTTCCTCTCTCTTTTTGCTTCCTGGCCATCAAGAGGTAAGTGTACTCCCTGCCATGATGTTCTGCCTTGCCACAGGCCAAAATGATGGCCAGCTAAAAAATCTCTGCAACAGTGAGCCCAAGTAAATCTTCCCTCTAAATTGATTTTTTTTCCTCAGGCATTTTGTCACAGTGACAGAAAGCTATTTCAGTAAGTTGTGGCTAATCTGATCTAGTGGAGAAGATGGTTGTAAGGATGATACAAGGTCCTAGAAGCAAATGTAACTACCAATGGCACTTAAAGACTTTTTATAACTTTCCTCTTCCATTTAGTAATTTGATAGTAGCCTATACAGATTTTTAAATTCCCCTCTACAAGTATATCATAAAATATACAGATCAGGAAGATGTGCAGTTGTACATGACAGAACCAGGGTTCCACAATATCGATGTGGCTGGCTTCTTAAACTGGAGGATTACATGAATATGAATTTTTAAGAGCTCTGAGAATTCTGAAAAAAATGTTATGTAGAATTTTTAAAAAAATATTTATTTTTTAGTTGTCGTTGGACACAATACCTTTATTTTATTTATTTTTATGTGGTGCTGACTATCAAACCCAGGGCTCATTCGTGCTTGGCGACTGCTCTACCACTGAGCCGCAACTCCAGCCTCTGTTACAGAGAATTTTATAGGGATGTGTGTTTTTCAGAAGGGAAGATCCAGAGCTCCTCTCCTTTCGGACTTTCATCAGACTCTCAGTGTGGTCCGTGACTTTCCCTAAGTTTAAGAACCACTCTCCTATAGGTTAGCCGTAGCAACTAAGATTTGGTGGGTCCGATTGTAAAGTTTTGCCTTTAAGACAGGAAAACCTGTCTTAAAAGCAGCTTTGGTTTCCTTTGAGTTCAAAGCCAAGTGCCCTAGCGATTCTAGGTTGCATTAATGGAGAGACACATGTATGTTCTGCACTGACGGCACCTAGGAGGCTGGGTTTGTTTCTGCAGTTTTGATTCTTACCAGGCATTCTACCTGTGCACCAAAAGGTAAAGAAGACCCTGCAAACAGGTCAGGGGAGAAAGATGTGAAGGAGCTAAGGACATGTGGCTGCAGAAAGGTCTGGAAGAGTAGAGGTGCAGGCACGCCTGAGCTCCTCTTTCAATAGTTGATGACTGCTCCATAGGAGGAGAATTCGATTTAAACTGTGCAGCTCCAGAATATGGAACCAAGATCAATGGCCGCAAGTAATACGGAAAAAGAATTCAGCCTCTGTATAAGGAGGAACTTTTAAAAACCGATTAGAGAGATTCAAAATAGAAAGGGCTGCCTTGTGAGGCTAATGAGCTTCCTGTTCCTTGAAGTTTTCCTACTAAGGCTGCATGTTCATCCGTCAGAGATTTTAAAAGGGGAACCTTTATCGAGTAGAAGGTAGGAGAAAATGACCTCTAGGATTCCTTCTAATTCCATGATCTCTCTATTAAGATTTTATATCTCTTATTAAAATTTATAGTTAAAGCCCAAACATGTCTTCCTTTACTTTGTAGAATAGATACCTGAGTCAAATTGCTTTATTAAGGGAATGATTTTTACATATTTTGTATCCTTAAAAGGGAGTGCACCTGTGTACAGCATGGTGCTTCGGATAGCCAATACCAGGCCTCCTACCTGGCAGGCCTCTAGCTTGCTCTGCACCCACCAAAGTTCACCCCATTCCCCTCCCTGCCCTGGACTTTAGCACTACTGACCTTTTTTCCCTCCTCCCCTTTCATTCGATTTTCCATGAACATCCAGAGTAATCTTGGAAAAACTCTAATCGGCTTGTGTCTTTCTGCCTAAAACCCTCCATAGATTCCCATTTAAATCAAACTCATCGCCATGGCCTAGAGGGTGCTGGGTGGCCTGGGGTCTCCAGGCACCATTATGCTCTAGCCCCCCACTGGTTCCTCCCCTGACTCTTTTTCTCCTCTGCACTTGCACCTGAGATTCTCCATTTGAGAAATGTGCTTCTCTGGGCTCAGGTGGGGCCGATTGACATCCTTTGGGTTTCAGCCCACATCCCTCCCCAGAAAGACTGTCCAAGCCACTCTGTGGGGACAGCTGCACCTCCCCACCTGTGCTGTGGCATCGCATCTTTCTGTTTTATTTCTTTTCTTTTTTCTTTCTTTCTTTTTTTTTTTGTTTAGTTGTTGATGGACCTTTATTTTATTTACTTATTTATATGCGGTGCTGAGAATCGAACCCAGTGCCTCACACATTCGAGGTAAGAGCTCTACTGATGAGCCACAGCCCCAGGCCCCTGTTTTATTTCTTCATGCTGCTTATCACAGTGGATAATCTTCTTGCTTCTCATTCTTTTCTTGGTATTATCTTCCCTGAGTCTGAAGATAAGGACCTGGCCTGTCTCCACCAACGTGTCTCTCTGGCATCCAGTGGAGGGCCAAGCACAGGACTAGTGGCCAGTAAGCACTTCTGAATGAACGAATGAGTGAATGAGAGATTGCACACACAAGAATGTCCAGTATTGATAGTGAGCTTTGGGCCCGTGTGTGACTGGTTCTTCATCCTTTTACCTGTGAGAGCTCTGTCCATCCTACAGGCCCTTGAGAGAATTTTGGGTTGACTCCCAAGAAACTCACAAACATAATTCAAAGCCAAAGATCCATGAAAACAGTCTTTTTTACTGGTGAGAGAAAGACATGGCCCATGTCTCTGAGTTTCCCCCAGTTCACAATGGTGCAAAATCCTAGAGGACACTAAAGGTCCTCAAATCTAGGAGAGTGTGTCTTTTTTTCTCTGAGGACTCTCAGGAAAAATATTCTGGCAATGAGGAGCAAGAGATGCTGGGATGGGTTACTGAGGAGGTGGGAGAGACTCCTTCTCTGGGTATCTTTAAAAATAGAGCTGCCATATGGGATGGTTGAGACAGGAGAAGGGGGACAGGAGGGGGTGAAGGATCTCTCCGAGTCCCGTCTCATTCTCTATTTTCTGATATCTCCCCTTAGACCTTTATTCACGGTAAAAGCCTGAAGGAGCTAGAAATTCGCTTTTCCTTTCTAACTGCACGTTAAATCCCATTTTATTCTGAACTGTACTTAGGCCGTTTCACTATCCTTCTCTTCAAATGGGAAATTTGAATGCCATCACTTTTTGTTATGTAGAAAGTTTGGATGCAGCTTAACTCTCACTTTCTCTTTCCTAGAAAAGAAAGCAACGGAACTGCAGATGAGAGTGTTTGGAAAATGAAAATCCAGAGAACACAATCTATGTGTGCGTCCTGCTCATGCCATTGAAAGGGACACAGGGAAGAGCTGGCCAAGACCGTGCAGATGTGGTGTGTCCCAGCATGGGACGTGCTGCAGTCGGACATGGAGTTAAGCCTTAAGGTCTAGTTTACTACTTATAACTATTGATTCCTCACTTATTTTTTTGGTGGAATTGAGCTTGGCAAAAACCAATATGCAAACAAATATTTTTCTAATGTGTGGCAATGAAATGACAGTAACTGAACTGAGTTGTAGAATCAAAAGAAAAACAGATTTTAATACACACAGGGCTGCATTTTACTATTTTTACCATAGAGTCTATACTGTAAAAACAAAAACAACAAAATCCTTGTTAAGTTTGATTCTTGGCAGTATTTATATAACTATTTTTTCTAATCTAAATAAATGTGGTTGTGATTATCAAATTCACTTAGTTTTAAATGTTCATCACAAGCATTGTTGTATGTAAAAAAGAAAAAATAAGGACCACTATGACTTGAGTTTTTTTTTTTTCCCCAAAAGGATCATAGCTTTCAACGATGACATCAACTTTTTTCGCCTTTCTGTGAGTTAATGAATAATCCATATTTTAATGGAATGTTGTGTTAAGTCAGAACAAAGTGTAACCATGAAGGTCTTCACAAACTGTCCCTGAAAACTGGCCTTGACGTTTTACATGATATACATCAAGTGCCCGTGCTCCTTCATTTGCTGATGATCCCAGTCGCTGGCTGAGCACAGGTGGGTGGCCCCTCCATAGTCTGCGTGGTGCGTCTGTGCATCTGTGCTAGAAATGGGACCCGAATGCCAGAGGGTCACAGAAACAAAATTCTACGGTAGAAATAAGGACTCCCCCAGAACAAAAAGGCACCAATGGGACATTCTCAAAGAACGTCAACACGGATTACTTTAAAGGGTCTTTATCACACAAAACCCACATAGTGTTGTGCTTTGGTATATCGTGTTGTGCTTTGGTATATCCTGTTGTGCAATCATTGGCTGAAGTGGCCACCACTCACTTCCCATTAATGGATGAAGTGTACGTATTTGTTCAGGCCAGACAGAAATATCTGATCCTTTAGCAGAGCAGAATTAGCTGTCTGCAGGGACACTGCCATTTCCTCAGAACGTGGCTCCAACTGCCCACCCATGAGTCTGATTCTGTGCTAGAGGCCCTGGAATTGCTACCTGGGCACAGAAGTCCAACTCAGCCAGTGGTTACAGAGCTGCAGACTGTGAGGATTTAAGCCCTGGGGTGAAGACTAGATTAGTTTAGACTCCAGTAGATAGACCTAAAGAGAGGAAGGCCCTGGCATACACCTTCTGTCTGCTCTAGAATCTTCTCTTGTGCCACTCACCAACATGGGCAGGTGGAAACAGTGAGAACACAGTTCTCCTAATCCCAGGGGCGGATCCCCTGCCCTCCCCCTCCTCTTTATCCACAGTCACCCCTCTGTCCTCTTTACCTGATCCCAAGGGACCTCCAGGAGCCCCAGGGAGATTCAGTGCATCAGTGACACATCCTCTGAGAAATCTAGATCTGAATGTGGAACTGGTCCCTCACATTGCCCCTCACATCCAGGTTCCAGGATGGCTGGTGTGAAAGCCACACCATTTTCCTTTCCCAGCTGCTGGTCAACTCTCTTTCTCCTCCCTTGCTGCCTGGTGCATCAGAGAGTTGATCACTTTGCATTTACAAACTGTAGTTTTTGGTCTCTCTCCTTCTCCTGAGCAGCTCACCATCGCTCCTGCGAGGCTTGCTCAGGGCCCTCTCTCACAAATTCAACACCACGGGTCCCTCAGGCATAACAAGCTTGGGGAGCTTGCTGGGGCTTGCAAGAAAAGGGGAGGGGCTGCCTTCCCAAAGCCTGTCCTCTGGCATAGCCAATGTTAACGCAGATCTGCGGGGAGATTGCAATTCTAACATAATGAGATATTAATGAGGTTTGCACATGTCCCCAGCCACAACACATCTCCCCCCCTCCCCCTTCCACCCCCTCTTCTGCAAATCCAAAGAGAAGCGGCTGCATCTCTGACACCATGATGCCTGCACTTCCCCCAGAGCCCGCCCTCTCCTGCTCCAGCGCCCCAGCTGCCCTGCTCACCTCGAGCTGCCAGCACTACAGAGCACCAAATGGGCTGGCACCGCCTTGTTTCCTGGCCTAATGGATGCTTGTTTAAACACTGGAGCTGTTTGCATTGCTGCGGCTCACTGCATGTTAAACACAGTCCTCTGAAACCCTATGCCAATCCAATAAAGGTATCAGCAGTTCAGTGTGGGGAGGCAATTACGATAGGGTCCCAAGTGTGCCTTCTAAGCTCTAGGAAGGAAAATTTGATCGAACAACTAAAAGGAAAATCTGATTCGGCTCAGCATCACGTGGAGGACACAAGGCTTAACTGCAGCCAGGTCTGTGGAGGGCAGAGGGAAATCAATCCACGCGCGAGGGAGAGCAAGCGCACGTTTTAAGAGGGCTCTAAGCCAGCCTGTTAGTAAGACTGTCTCTCGCGCCTGTCCTCCGCCTTCTGCCGGCTTGCTTGTAATTCCAGGGGGTACACTTATTTATTTTTTAATGACAAACTGCCATCTCTCTGAGCCCCCTCTGCCTTCTCCCTCACCTTTAATTCCTTAAGCACTCAAATAAAAAAAATAAAGCTTTTCTTGTCCAAGATCATTACCATATCAAAGGCAATGAAAAGAGAGAAAAATGATAGCAGGCTAGCATGCAGGCAGGTGGAAGAAGGCAGGCCTGCCCAGAGAGATGCGAGGGTCCCTCACCTCCAGCTCATGATACCAGTGCACAAGGCCATGGATTGGATTTCTACCTTAGCCAAGTCTGAAAGATCAGGGGAAGAGACGCAAGATTTATATTTATTTCTCACCCGCGAAGCAAAAGTTTTGGAAAAGTGAATCCTTTCTTCTGTTTTGAGGCTCTGGCTATAAAGAGATGGGGGCCTTAGCTTTCTTTTACATCTCCTTCTTTTCTTATTGAACAATCTGCTCCAAAATGGCCCTCCTTTCCCGAGGAAGAGCGAGAAAGCAGCAATGTATGTGTCTGGCAACACTGAGAGATGCTACCCACAATGCTCACTGGGTGCCATCCATTTACCAGGAATTTTGCCAAATTCCTGTCTGTTCCCCAAGGTTGCTGGCACAGGAGACACAGCCAACATGGAGCTGGATGGCTGCTGTCAGAGGCAGCCAGCAGCAGCTCCCGACCAATGGATGTAAGGACAAAGGTATGACTTCAAAGGGTTGGGACCAGAGTGCCTGGGGTCCTAAATCCCAGGTAACCCCAGAGATGGGGGAACTCTGCCATGATAGGACTCCAGAGGGCTACGTGACACAATGAACAGCATCCAGACCACAAGCCTGACCATGGGCCTGTGGACCAGCACACTCTGAGTGAGGCCATGGGACCTAGAGGGCCTGGTTTTGTACCCTACACCTGCCTCTTTATTATTCCTGGCATCAGCCTTGAACAAAACTCCAGTTCCCTCTGTCCAGGCTCCAGGTGGAGGGGGCCACCAGGCCGGCAGCATAACAATATTGACTGCCCTTGGGGGCACCACCCCATTAGCTCCCCTTGGCACTAAATGCAAACAGCCACAGCGACTCACAGAGTACAGTCATCTCTGGTGCCTGTAAGTGTTGACGTTGGGTGAGGTATAACCCATTTACATAAGCAACAAATAGTATGTTGATGTGTTCTCCTTGGTTTCCTGACTTAGTTCATGGAACAGCCTCATCTCAGGCCTGGAAATATAGTACATGCACTACAAAATCCCTTGTGAAAATTATAATAAATGCTTTGCTGTCTGCACATTGGAGAGTGGAGTATTCTACTTGTCATATGCACACACACATGTGGATACACTCACAGATATATATCTTAATATATGTTTAGCCTTAGTGTGTGTATGTGCACACGTGTGTGTATAAAGACACACTGGTAAGGCTTCCTTTAAAATATAACACCCCCCCACATACACATTTGTAGGTACATGCATACATATACACTAAGACCACGCCTTTTAATAAAAGTGCCAAAACAATTTCTGAAGATATTAAACCTTTGTTATGAAAGGTTTTATAAAAACCTTTGTCTAAAAACACTCGGATGCTCTTTTGGTTTATTAGGAAGTAGATCATTAACTTTTTTTGATAACTCATGACTCTGTATTGGTTGGTTATAGGTCTGATGTTTCTTTGTGGAGGAAAAAAAAAAAGGCCAGTTATTTGATTACCAGCTACCTTTATGATGAAGGAACAGAAGCTTGCAAAAGATGAAAGAACGATGTAATTTGTGAGGCTCACTTCTGGCCCTGTTTTGAGATGGTATCAGGCTGTATTTCCAGAATATGGAATCTTATGGGCCTGCTGGTCCTGCTTCTCAATAATGCATGTACTTTCCCATCTCCACCAAACAGAAAGAGCACATTTTAGTTTCTTTCTTTTTCCTTGGGTAGGACATGTCACCATGGAATAAAAATAGTGGTCCTGACCCCAGACTTCTTCAACTTGCTCTCTTTTTCTCTACCCAGATGTAGAAACTCACAAACCCCCTGTGGTCCTCCAGTTATTCTAATCCAGAGGTAGCAGCTGGACTGTCAAGTAAGGAATTCTGCTCCAGTGATGGGGAACTGTGGTAAAAGCAAGTATATTTATTAATATCAAAGCACAAGTAACTACACAGGGACAGGGTATTCCTCTTCTTTTGACTGCTTTTTGGTATGTCCGTGAAGAGCTATTTTAATTTAAAATATACAAAAAAACCCATCTTTCATATTGTTTATGTGAAACCTTTTTTTCCTTTTTCTCATTTGTAACACATGAAATTTTCCCTCTCTGGGGAGTTTCAAGATGGTGGAATAGAGAAGGTCACTTTCCTGGCTGCTCTGTGGTGTGAAACCAAGAAAGCAGACAGGCGGCTTCTCAGTGCTACCCTTGGGGTCGCCAAAACAAGAACAATTGGTTCTTATTTACAAGATCTCAAAGCCTCTTACATATAAATAAATAACTGCAGACAAATGCAAGAATGCTAAATATTCAAATGAAAAACTCTAGATGGGGGTTTCTTTGGGCGTCAGATATTAACTCAGAGCCCAGTTGTGTTAATGTTGCTCCTATGATAGAACGAATATCCAATTTGTATATTTCTCATTATTAACTACTCTTATTGATATTCTTTGAATATTATTAATCTGAAATGCATGTGCTATATAATTAACTTAAAATCTTAGTGACTGTGATCCTAGCTACTTGAGATACTTTGTAGGATAAGTCTCTCCATTTTTAAAAAATAAAATATAATTATATTTGGCTATAAAAATATTTTTTTCCCTCGCCACGTAAATACCTTGCAACCTGTTGTCCTGAATTGAGAAATGGTATTCTATTCCTCTGTCTAGCATGAGACAAAAATCATATCCTATTGTAAAACTGTTAGGTGATTATTAAAATCACTGAAGTCAGGCACACTGAAGTGGAGTTTCATCCTCTGGCTAGTGATACTGAATGAGACGCCAAATGTTCCATTGCTTACCTCCCACTGGTCCTTCTCCCAAAGAGGTGTGTGGCTTTGCACTCCAATATCTAACATGGACACAGATAACTCTTTCTGCCCCTTAGGAAACTGGCATTTTATCATTCATCTCGCGCCTTCTCTGGGAAGAGTTACTATGATCTCATTTCAGTATCCATTCAGGTCCTCAATTCCTGAGGATCAAAAAATCGCTAGAATCGCTTTGTTAAGAATAAAATCTGAAATTCCTAAATCTGCGTTACTGATGATGGAAAAACCCAGATTAACACCTGGTAGAGCTGTGGTTCTGTGACCTTTCATTAAGCTTTTTCCTTCGGTGTTTAGTAACGCAGAGGTCTAATCAGTGAAACACGATTTCAGCTTCCTTTGGAAGAATTAGACCTTTAGAGCAATAGTGATTTTGACATTATAGTAAAAGCATAAATTAAACCATGGGCTCTTTGGCAAAACACTTAAAGAGGTTCCCTTTTCACAAAACACCCCCGAAATGACCTCAATCTTGTGCAAAGGACTTGGAGAGAGGACCTTCAGTGGGTCTTTGTACTCTTGATAAGACAGAGCAGCCCAAAAGCAAGGCATTGGTTCCAAACCCAGAGTATAAAGTCAGGATGAAGAATGAAGGGAACTGGGGTCTTTCCTTCCTGCCTGCCATGGATGAACAGTTTACGTACCTAGCTGGTTAAGGCCAAGTTGACAAAGGCTTTATTATTTTCTATTTATCTGTATATTTGAATATTTTCAAAATAAAACATTTTAAAAGTAGGCTGACTGGCTTATTGGAAAGAAGTATACATGCAGGTAAAGGAAGGATGGAGTCCTTGGGGGGACCCCTGAGCACCTGGCAGAGTCAAAATGCAAGCCTGAGAGGAGAATGGACAGGCACGCAGGCAATGAAGGGGTCCCTGGTCCTTCCCAGAGAACTTCCCAGGTGATGGGGACCGTCCAGGGAAAGGAGAATGGGCTGTGGGCTGCACTAGGCTCCAAGGGAACACTGAGACAGAGCCAGCTCAGTCAGAAAACCCAACAGCCGTATTCAGAGAAAGACATGGTTTTATTCTGACCCCCAAGGAAAAGGCTTTTTACATAGCGCCATCCCCTTATAACTGGAAACGAATGGAAACAAGAGTCAGACATGGAAAGGAATGGTGAGAAGAAATAGAATAAAAAGGGACATTTGCTTGGTTTTCTTTAAAAGATCTTCTTTGGTTAAAAAATACCTGGACTATTACCAACAGCCTCCCTTTCAAACAATTTTTAAAACAATTTTTACAGTAACGTTAAAAAACAGTCCAAAGCTCTTCTTTTCCTTTACACCACTTCCCTCAATGCCAGCATCTTGCATGACCACAGTATAATTATCAAGAACAGGAGATTAACATTCATACAATGTTATTAATTAAACTAAAGACCTCATTTGAATTTCAACCCTTTTTTCCCCTGTCGTTTTTCTGTTTCAGGAGCCTGTCCATCTGCACCGGCCCTTCCCGTCCCTAACAGTGCTCAGCCCTTTCTTTTTTTTTAAAAAAAAATTTTCAGTTGTAGTTGGACATAATAACTTTATTCTATTTGTTTGTTTTTCTATGTGGTGCTGAGAATTGAACCCAGGGCCTCACACGTGCTAGGCAACCGCTCTACCACTGAGCCACAACTCTAGTCTGCTCAGCCCTTTCTTAACTGACTTGGCCTTGACATTTTGGAAGAGAACTCATCAAAACGATTTTATAGGATGTCCCTCAATTTGGGTTCCCCCCATGTTTTTTCATGACTGGAGTGAAATTGTGCATTTTCAGCAAGGATACCATGAACATGACGTTGTGTTCTTCTCTGTGCATCATATCAATGGGTTCATGATGTCGATATGTGTTTCTGTTGGGCGCGTTCCCTGGCTCACTTGGTGAGGTTGGTGTGTGCTGGTTTCTCTGCTGTAAAGTTACTATCTTTCTCTTTGCAGCAAATAAATATCTTCCCGGAGACATGGTGAGACTATGGAGAACTGTTTCTCCTTACACCATCACTGGCCAATTCTGGCATCTGACTGTGCATCTTGTCTGCAACGATTACTCCTGTAGTGTTTGCCTAATGATGATTCTGTCACCCACTTGCTTTCCATGTCTATCACTTGGAGTTTTACTTAAGATACAGTTGTCTCTTCTCCCTTATTTTAAATTATTTATATCAGAATGGGCTTCTGGATGTTTGTTTTATACTATGGGTTAAGATTCAAAGCTAGCATTCTTTATTTAGCTCTTCAAATTGTACTGGTTTTGGATACCAGGAACAGATTTATATTGATTCCTGTGCTCTAACAATCCTGTGTCTTTGCAGGGGACATTTCCTTATGTATTGGCACTGTAAGATGTTCCAGGTTCATTTTTGTTCCTTTTCTGCTTGAGCCCTACAATCAGCTGCTTCTCCATGGTGGCTTGGTTCCTGACATTAGAGAACACTGTTAAAAACAAGACCTGAGTTCTGTGTGAGCTTACTGATACTGAGCACCTGGCGGAGTCACTGGGCTCCATCACTTCTAGGCTTCGGTAGACATTGCTGGGTAGTGTACGTATGGATGCTAACCGACCTGTGAACACAGAGCCACATTTCTGTATCTCTTGGAATACATGTGTGTGTGTGTGTGTATATATATATATATAAATATTTCATATAATATCACAGGTTCATTTGAGCCTTCCCTTTTCTATATTGATGTCTGGGACAGCCTCCTTTTAATTTATAAGTTAGTTACATTTAATAATGAGCTTCCAGGTGACTAAGGAAGGTAGATTACTGGAATCCAGGGCAACATAGCAAGACTCTTTCTCAGAAGAAGTAAGGGGCAGGAAAGTAGACCGCCCTCAGGCAGACAGAGAAGGGAAGGAGGGAATGATACCATCCCATCTCAGAGGGAGGCATCGAGTCTAGAGAACATCCTGTAGCTGCCCCTGACAGCTCCGGCCGTAATGGCTTCTCCTTAGCTAGGACAGCTGGTCATTGTCCCTGACAGCTTTAACTGCAACAGCTCTTCCTTAGTTACCTCTACCCCTAGCCCAAGTAATGGCTATTCACAAAATCCACCCCTACCCCAAGCACTTCCTTTTTTATCAACAAACCCTCACCCCCACCTTGTGCTAATAAAGGTTTAGAAATCACTTTTCTCTGGATTTGCTGAAGAAGACAAAATAGAGAGAGTTGATGGATCCCTTTCTGAATCCTGTATTTACACGTCATCCCACCAATCTCCAATAGAGACAAATCAAGCCCATAAAACCCCCAAGAGCGCAGGCACCTGTCGGTAACTGTGTCTTGGGACCCCTCCCTTTTAGAGAGCTCTGCTTTCTTTCTGTTACTCTAACAAATCCTGTCACTTTGCTCTCATGCTTCTATCTGTGGATTTCATCCTTCCAATTCGTGAGACAAAGAACCCACCCATCCATGTTCCTTGTTACAGTATTAATATAATAACAATCAGTTCCAAAGCCACAGTTTTAATCCCCCAAAGGTCTAAGTGTTGAAGACTTGGTCCCCAGTCCATGGTGCTATTGGGAGGTGATGGAAACTTTAGAAGACAAGGTAGAGTAGAAATAAGCTAGGCCATTGGGGCGTGCCTTTGAAGGGAATATGGGGACCCCAGGCCTTTCCTCGTTCTCTTTGCCTCTCAGTTGCCATGGGATAAGCAGTTACCTTTGCCCCATGCTCCCACCATGATGTGCTACATCACTACAGGTCCAACAAGCAATAGAGCCAACCAACCATGGACCAAAACCTCTGAAACTGTGAGCCAAAATAAACCTTTCCTCCTTATAAGTTGATTATCTCAAGTATTTTGTCACAGTGACAGAAAGCTGATCAACACACCATTCACTGATTAGTTTTGAAATGGGATGATTAATTTAGTGAATATTAATTTGGCATATTCCATGTTTAAGGCCCTGTACTCTGGGAAGACTCTGTGTAGAACACAGATGAATTTTAAGTCCTGCCCCCAGGTGGTTTATGGACCATACAAATAATACAGAGAGTAAGAAGTCTTAGGAGAAACAAACAAATTGCTGTGGACAGAGGAGGGAGAAACACATTCCTATTGAGGGAAGATGGAGGCGCTCCAGGCAGAGCTGTGGGTCTTTGAGGGTGTACAGTTATTTGGATCTTGAAAAGATTTGGGGACAGCATTCCTGGAAAGAAGATAGCATGAACAAAGGCATAGAGGGGAACAAAATACAGGTGAGGCAAGCAAAAGAGACAGAAAATCTGCCTATGGGTAGGGAACAGGGTCCCTGAAGGGAGCATGCCCAGGGCTGGTGCACAGAGCTCCAGAGGCAGCAGATTCTGGTAGAATTTGGGCTTCTTTGGGGGTGCCATAAAGAGCCCCTGAGTTTATGAGTAAAGAAATGACCTGCCTGGGGTGACATGGCAGGATCCAGTATGGAGGGGCATTTGATGGACAGGGAAGATCTTTGGAGGAGAAAGTGATATAGTTTAGGGGATCAGAGAGGGTCCAAATTGGGAGAGGGAACACAGGAATGGAGAGGAGGGGGGGGGTATATATATCTAAGCAGAATCAATGACACTTACCAACAACTTGATGTTGGCAAGGGAAGAATGATGGTAACTTCAGGATTCCAGGGGTATGTTAAAAACTGCCAGAGTGAAAAACTAGGAGATAAGAGGGTGGGAAAGCATCTGACAGCCCCCCAAGTGCAGATCTGGGATAAACCACTTCCCTGGTGACCCTTTCAGGGCTTTGTTATGAAGGAAAGAAAGGAGAGAAAAGTCAGACTTTATACCAAAAAATACCCTCACCTTTTAGCAGCAATGCTAAAGCTCTTGTAGGGTAGAAAACTACACTAAAATGCAACAGAAATTCCTAGATAGTAATGAAATTTAATTTACCCACAGTGGTGGTTAGCCACTGCCGCTGATAATCGCCACTCGGCGGCATTTTCTTTGAAGTTAGGTAGTTAGCACTCTCTAAACTAGAAATTGCCCACATTTTATCCATTACAACTTGGAGGATATTAAAACAGAGCCATATAACTCTAGTCTCCAGGGAGTTTTAGAACACTGAGGTTGGGATGAGACTTTCAGAGCTACTCTAGTAATGCTGTGTCACCCTTCAGATGGAATCGCTTATTCCCAGGGAACAGCTTAAACTCAAATACTCTGACGTCAATACAATCATGACAACACTTATTAGTGCATAATGTACAGGCCTAGAGTGCATTTTGGGGAAAATAGCTATCTTTCAAGTTCAAGAAGCAGCTACAAGTTGACTGCTGTTGTTACCATCTCTGTTTATGACATTCTTATCGGGTATGAGAGAAAAGTGCTAGATTTGTTCATCCGTTTCGTAACTATGTCACAGGCAGCCAGAAGCCTGGAAGGGGAGTGGGAAGCAAGTTATGTCAGGAAGAGTCTGAAGCTGTAGACCCCATGGTTATAAGGAAGCCTGGTTATAAGGATTCCCAGCCTTGCCCAAGCCAAGGCGCCCAAGTGGGAGTGGGTAGCACCCATGGTGGCACCCTACTCCTTCCTCTCTTCTGTCAGGTGAGCCGACTTCAAGTTTTACTTTGGACCAAGAGTCTCCTACCCACAAAGCTCTCACAGAACAAAGCTTCTAAAACAGTTCCTACACCAGACTTTCTTCTGAGTGAAATAGAGGTAATTTGAATCTTCAGAAAAGAAAATGAAAAGGAAATTTAATTATGCTCTTCAGGACATGAAAGTACCATGTGCAAGACGGAGGCTGATGACTTTTTTCTTACTCCAGTGAAGTCAAAAGAGTCACATTAAAAGAGAGGGTCACAATCTGTACAAAGAGTCTTGGTGACTGCGAGAGCTGTTCACTGCCAGAGCTTTGCATGGGCATCGCAAAGCGAAGGTGGTGGAGGATGGGAAGATAGGGAGGAGGTGCTGACACCCTGCTCCTGGGGGTCAGCACCCTCACAGATATCAGGCAGCAGTTCCTCCAGGAATCCAGTCCCTCATGACAAAGATGCCACATTAAAAAAAAAAAAAATCCTTATAAATTAAAGGGAGCAGCATTGGCAGGTATAAAGGGTCAGTTACAAGCTCTGAAACACACACCGAAAAACAGGCAAAAAACTAGGCAGCAAGCAGTGTGGTCGGCTGTGTCCTGCTCCGGCCCCTCCCCTTGGTGCCCACTGCCCCTGCATCCAGCACCCTCTTCTTAGTCCCTTTATCTTACATGTAAGTGGGGAGAAATGCGACCCTGGACATTTATGCTTATTTATTGATGAATTACGTTATCATGTTACCAACTGAGCCCATGATTTTTTTTAAGTTTCCAATTAAGGAACTGAAGCCCATGCCAATTGCTGGAGGAACCTCAAACCTGGGCCAGCAGGCTGTGAGAACTGCCAGGGGTCAGAGAGCAGCTAACGATCACATATTTTAGTTTTCTAAAAAAGAGGTAAAAGATGCAGGAGAGAAGAATGAGCTGCTCTCTTCTTTCTCCTGGGAGGACCCAGGCTCTGGCTCTCATGTCCCTAGCTGTTGTAAAGGAACCTTTGCTTTCAGCAGGACCCGGTTTGCAAAGAGCCGTGCTCAGTGAAAACGCTCCATCCCCAAAATGACAAAGAGTCTCCAGAGGGTGACAGCAGAGTCTTCAACCAAGTTGCAGACCCAGCGGCCACAGGGCTTCGATGCTGTGCCTGGGCGCTCTTTCTCTTTGGTCCCCCTCCTCTGGCTACCCAGTTCATCCTTCCCTAACCCTTCACGGCTTGAGAGATGCGCGGCCCCAGCCATCTATGGGTCTTACACGAAAATCAACCAACATGTTTCAAACGCTGCTAGAACACCGGGTTCCCTCGGCCTTTTCTCCTTCCCTTCTCCTGGCTAGAATGGCGACATTTATCAAAACACCCTCGTGCTCTTTAAATCCCACCTAACTGGGGTTTTATGCTTTCATAGGCTGTCTCATGCTCTGGAACGTGTCTGCAGGTCTCCTCTACTGTTTTTCTACTCGACTAGAGCTCCTGACACTAGAGTGGGCCTACTGAATACTCCTCTCTATCCAGAGCCTCACCCCCTCTGCCTACCTCTCTTTACCTCGTCTCCCCTTTAGTCACCCAGTTCTGGGATCACTTTCTCAAGAGGAAAGAGAAGTCTTGAAAAGAAATTTAGAATAATTTCATGACTTGCATAATACTCTGAATAGTTTTTTGCCTGACTTTCTTTGCCCATATTTAGGTGAGAAAAATAGGTAAATAAGAAGTACTTGCTTCTTATTTCTTACAGTGGGACACAAACTTTATCCTAGTCTCAGATTTTTCTTGCTTGGTGTACACTTTAGTTCCTCCCTGGCTGATAAGTTTTTGTTATCTTGGATTTTTTTTTTTTAAATTTCTCCTTCTAATTCAGACTAAGTGGAATTGGAAGGATGTCATTAAGTGAGAAAAAATTATAAAATACTTTAAGAGAAATTTAGGTCCATTGATCTCAAGATTAGGCAGAACCTCAAGCTAAGGTTGACCAAATGTTGCTTAGTTAATAGGGACCAGGAGTCAGTTAAGTGCTTTAATAAATAGATAAGGCTTATTTGTAATTAGTATATTGATTGTTTACATATAAACGAGCATTTCTAAAGTGCTCGAGGGGAGCTCAGAACAGCTTGTTAGGGGCTTTAAATACCCACCTCACAGATCAATTATTTCAGTACAAATAGACACTGTCTTCCAATCCTGTCTTTGCTGGAACCACTGAAAATTCCAAATAAGCATAGATAACTGATAAATCTTTATTAGTAGAAAATGTCATCAAAGTCCCTCTTCTGACTCTTTGAAATTTCTCTGCAAACCTAGGGAAATGGATGCCTTTAGCAGTGGCAGCAGAACCTAAAAGTCAGGGACGTGGAAGAGATGAGCCTTGTGTGGAGGTCTGTGTAGGAGGAAATGACTGCGAGGAAACTGAGATGGTGAGAAAGAAAGAAAAGAAGAAGGCTAGGAGGAAGGAAGGAGGGAGGAGCTAAGGGTGGGAGGGAGGGAGAGCGGAGGGAGGAAGGAAGGAGCACACAGAGACAGACCTCTCCACACACGGCTAAGACAGATGACAGAATGACCAGGTGACCCCCAGGAGGGAGCAGTTTGTCCCTGGAGACCTCCTGGTTGGCTTTTTCTGGGCAGGCCCAGCCCATAGCATTGGGGAGCGTGAACCTCTTTGTCCTCTGAGATGAAGAGACTCAGTGCTCACTGCTTACTCTGGAGCTTGCTGCCAGGGACCGGCTACAACTCCCCACACCCCAACAGGAGCAGGGAGTAGGGCTCTGGGAGGGGATACCTAGGGGCCAGGGGGGGACACAGCCCACTCGGCACACTCAGGAGCCTCCCTTCTGGAGCATGTGCGTGGCCTTAAATGCTTCTGTTTCTTCACTGAGGCCGAACCACTGAAGGGCCTTTCCCTGGGGTGCCCAGGGCCTTGAAGTGGAGAGAGCTGGAAGCGGTTGCGCTCACTGCTCGGCCCAGTGCCAGCGACAGGGTGGAGTGTGTCACACGCCTTTGATGTTCTCAGTCAGGACAGCCTCTGCCTGCTGAATATTTATTTAATCCAATTTGGCCAATCAAACTTCAGGTCTAATGAGTGATTACAGTAACAGGCAAGCTCTTGACCCAGAGTGCCCTTCTACTTCCTGAGGTCAGCCTGGGCTTTGTTTGAAAACAAGCACAGCGGGGAGTAGAGAACCCTGAAAAAGGCGAGTGTGGGTGAGCATGTGTGCCTGAGTTTGTGGACATGTGAGTGTGTGAACATGCGACTGTATGTGTGAATGTGAGTGTGTGTGAATACATGTATGACGGTGTGTGTGAATGTGTCAGGATGTAAACACACGTGCATGTGACTATGTGTTTGTGTGTGTGATTTGCACGTGCGATTGTATGACTTGAGTGTGTGAGGTGTGCCTGAGTGTGTGCCTGGGTGCATGCGGCTGAGCGGGTATGACCATGAGGTCTGCTGAGGGTCACTCAGGAGGAGGAAATGAAGGACAGGAAGCCGGGAAGGAGAGGCTGGCAAAGACGTGCCTCTTCCCTCAGCTGGAAATGCAGATGACGGTGGAGCAGGAGCAGCCAGGAACCAGGCTGCGCAGTGGTGATGTCATCCTCCATTAATCAGGAGGCAGATGCTCCCGCCCTTGTGCTCCACCATCTCCCAGGAAGAGGGTGAGAAGCTGACCCCGCCGGCTCTTGGGCTCTCCTATTTCTACCTCCACTGAAAGAGGAATAGGAACCACGTGGCTTCCTCCACCCCTGGCTTCAAAGCATGTGCAGCAGGGACCTCAGCTTCCTAGCGGGAGCAGTCTCGAGGGGGTGGGGAGCCAAACCCACTGCATTCTTCCCCACTGCCGCGGGAATCTGGTGGGCTGCCCACGATGTTTTTTCCTAAAACCTCTTTGCCCTAACAACACTTTGTAAGAACAGGGAACGCAGGACACTCTGCTGGGAGAAAATAAACCCCAAGGCATACAGTGATCATCTGCTTGAATCTTGTGCCTGTTTCGTTTCAGCAAAGCCAGGTTCCCTGAGCATCCCGGCCCTATCTACAGCATGGGCATTTCCACAAGAGTGTGACCCTGTTCAGTGTAAGATCTCTGCTTTGCCAGCTGCGGAAGTCCTGCACCACCACATACGGCTGCCCATTGCCACTCCATCAGAAGGTACTGATCATCCGTTTACGGCTGTCCTGGGCTGCCCACCACCCCTTCCCCTTCTGTGGCAGGACACACAGCGCAGCAGACTTCTCAGGGAACTCAGCCTTCCAGGCAGATGCAGTTACATGGCAACCATAAAGACACCTTTTTCTTTTTCTTTCTTTTTTTTTTTGGACCGATATTCTATTAATCCTTACAAGTGTATTAGTTCTGACTTGCAGCAATCCATCAGCTGTAAGTGCAATAAATGATGCTTGGAAATGAATACCCACATTTCAACAGAGATGGTTTTACATATTAAATTATCTTTAAAGTTATAAATAAATAACATACGTGAAATAGATTTAAGCAATAAACATATGTTTGGCAAACAATACTAAGTTTAAAATTCAGCAAGCTAGAGATATTTTGGCAATATCTTGTTAATAGGCCCTTCAGTGCCTGATCTGCTTCTCTTCCTTGGTAAAATCATACATCCATCATATCAAATATGGTTGCTCCTTTCTTAGAAAAAATAGTGCTTTCTCTCTCGAATACTTATTCTCAATGCTTCAGCTTTCCTAGGTTGTTGCTGAGGATCTTTTTTTTTAAATTTTATTTTATTTCTATGCTTTCTAGTATTTATTTTTTCTCCAGCTTTCGTGAAGTATTTTTGACCAATAAAAACTGTACATGTTGAGGTGTACAGCATGCTATTTTGATAAATGTATAACATTGAAAATGACAACCACAATCAAGCTAATGAACATAGCCATGACCTCACATAGTTACCACTTTTTGGTGTGCGTAGTTGAAACTGTTAAGATCTACCCTCTTAGCAATTTTCAATTATACAATTCAGTATTATTGGTTACAGTTACCACGTCCTCTGTTAGACCTCCAGGATTAATGTATCCTGTAAAACTGAATTTTTACCCTTTGGCCAACACTGCAACATTTTTTCCTGCTCCCAGGCCCTTTCAACCACCAGTCTACTCTTTGCTTCTATGGGTTCAAGTTTTTTCGATGCCTCATATAAATGAGATCACGCGGCATCTGTTTTTCTGTGCCTGACTTAACGTCACTTAGTATGATGTCCTCCAAGTTCACCCAAATCTTTGCAAATATTAAAAACCTTCATTTTAAAAACTTCTGTATAATCTCTGTGTGTGTGTGTGTGTGTGTGTGTGTGTGTGTGTGTGTGTATGCATACCAGATTTTTAAATCCATTTGTCGATGGACACTTCAATTGATTCCATTTCTTGGCTATTGTGAAATAGTGCTGCCGCAAACATGGGTGTGCAGATGTCTCTCTGAGATACTGACTTCATATCCTTTGGATATATACCCAGAAAGGGAATTGCCGGATCATATGGTAGTTCTATTTTTAATGTTTTGAGGACCCTCCATCCTGTTTTCCATAATGGCTGTACTAATTTACATTCCCACCAATGTTGTTTTAAAATAATAATTAAGAGATTTTCTATGGTATCTTCATTTGATTTTGCTTCTTCCTCTCTCCCACCCCTGCCCCACAGAGTCCCTTGAATAGCTTTGAAAAAGTGGTTCCCTTAAAGGAAGTCTTGTTTAAATCACATCTTCAGTAGATGTTTTCAAGGACCAACACCATTAGCAATTCATCTTGCTTGTGGGAGCTCACAGTCTGGCTTTAGGAGCCAAGAGTTTCTGTTTTTGTTGTGTTGTGATATGAAAGCAAGGGGGAGTCAAATTTCAAACAACTGTATCACATTATCACCCAAAAATAAGTAAAAAAAAAATAGCTGTTTATTTTTGGTTTTGTTTTTTCAAATGGAGAAAGAGAAAGAAAGAGCCTGCAGTGTTGTTTGCTAACTTGTTTTTTCTCAATAGCTAAATTCTCTAAAAGAGACACGCAAATGAAAAGTTTTATAGCAATGTTCTTTTTTTCAGTAATGAATTAAGTCTGTGTAATTTCATCAGATTTTTCCCCTCGTGGAAATGCAATTATTGCACTCTTGTTTCCTACAACTAAACCCTTTTTTTCATGATTAACCTCACTCATGTTTTTAATGTACAACAAAATGCCACAAGATTCATGCCGGTGACAATTTAAAGTGAATTAAGGGTTAATGACACGGGTGTGGTCTGGTCTAGTCTGATTATAAATAAATAACATACGTGAAATAGATTCAAGCAATCAACATAGACTCGGGTCCCGTGATCTACCGAGGGGCATTTTGTTACTTAACCTCAAAGGCGACAAGGCTGGAACCCCACTTTTTGCCAGCCACTCCTCCGGCGCCTTTGGTCCTTTTCTAACATCTCTTCTTCCTATGCCTCTCTGCACACAGACCTGCTTTCGGCTTGTGAATGTAGGAAAACTGTATCCATAAATTACATCACACCTTGCTGCCAGCATTGCAATTTCTCCAGACTTCAAAACTTCACAAACCAGACAGATCAAGATGCAAAGAGTTGCATTCGGTGTCCCTGCTGGATTCTGAGGCTGCAGAGACAAGCACTGATTTAGTGTCTGTCTGCCAGGTGGACGAACAGCTCTGATAACACCCGACCAGAGCTCCCGGTTCGCCTGTCTCCCATGCCAGCACTGACATCCCTACCAAATCTGGTCGTCAGGGGTGTTGGGTGGGGCCCCCTAGGCTGAGAGATTTCATTACAGGCATATTCTGAAATGGTAATAGCAAAAATTTGGAACTGCACTTGGTTTGGGGTAGATACTAAATTCCACAGATGGGGATGGGGCAGGAATGGGCATTTAGTAGATTGCAAGTGATAGAGACCTAGTGACCTACTAGCACCAACTCCTTCAGTTTTCAGAAAAGAACCCTACAAGGTAGTCATGCAGTGATTTGCTCAAGATCACAATGCCCATCTGAAGCAAGCTAGGGCCCGAACCAGGGTCCACTATTAGTTAGTAAGGCTTCTTACAAAGATAATTCCAGCCAACTTCAGATCAAATGATCACAAAATATAATGATGTTCTAATACATAGGCTCATATTGCATTAGAACAGGACATACCGTTAACAGTCATGACATAATGGCATGATTTCATTTTGCCTCCAGGGTTACACAAGGATGGAGTTAAAATTCTAAATTAGAATGAGAATGGATACTTGGAGTCAACAGAAGCCATCTTTTCTCTGAAAGGTAATTTCAATACATGTAGTCTATATATTGTAATTAAAATAATTATTTTGATTTTATTGGCCAGTGGTGTTCACAGAAACTACCCAGTGCACAAACACCTCTAGATAGACATAAACCCACCAAATATATGATGTAGGATACCAAATATATGTGTCCTTCCCAGACACAATTCCGCTAATAACTCCCCCCTCCCTTCATGTGCATCGAGGCTGAGACAGAGGGGCCAGCAGTCATTCCTCCCCTCTCCACGCACCATGAGGACTGGCTGTCCACTGAAGTCTGCCTGCAAATGGCATCACCTTGCCCCTTGGCAGACGCTCCACATCTTTTCTGAGGAACACCCAGAGCCCATCCCTGTTTCTTCACATGTCTCTTTTGTCCCTGGTGCCACCTCTTCAGTGTGTGTGTTCCTTTTTCCCTGCCACTGACCTGCCTGAAGTTCCCTCACCTCTCTTTTCTTTTCTTTTCTTTTCTTTCCTTCCTTCCTTCCTTCCTTCCTTCCTTCCTTCCTTCCTTCCTTCCTTCCTTTCTTTTTTTTTTGTACCAGGGATTGAACTCAGAGGCATTTAGCCACTGAGTACATCCCCAGTCCTTTTGATTTTTTATTTAAAGACAGGGTCTTGCTAAGTTGCTGAGGATCTCGATAAGTTGCCCATGTTGGCCTTGAACTCTGATCCTCCTGCTTCAGCCTCCTGAGTCTCTGGGATTACAGGCTTGTACCACCACACGCTGCTCCCCTCTCTCTTGTATAAACTGTTTTTCAAAAGCATTTCTCTTTATCCTTGACAAAGATATCGGAATTAGCATCTTCACACACACCTCTAGACATCATTAAGTCCCTCGGGAAACTTCTGTGGCTCTCCATGGCTGAGTAAAGTTCAAATTTCTTTTTACCATGTTTCAATTTCTCTATAAGATGGGTCAATCTGGTTGATCACGTCCAGCCCAATCCTCAGGACGCTCCCACCTTGTACCTTTGTGCTGACCTTTGTGCCCAGATGGATGCCCTTTTCACTCATTGCCATCTTCCTCCCCAGCCCCCTCATCCCTGGTCAAAACTCTCTCTATTCTTCAAAGTCCAACTGCAAAGCCACACACTCAACTGTGCTTCTCCAAACCCCTGAGTTCAAGTTTACTCTCTTGTGCCCTGTCCTTCTACAGTGCCTTGTTAAGACCTCCAATGAGAGCACTTTTCTCCATTAAACTATAAATGCCTGAGGGGTAGGAGACCTCCTGCATCTCTGGACAAGTCACTGGCACACTGCTTTGTGTGTAATCTCAGTAAACTTTTGCTGGATTGAATCTTGTACGCTCTGCATGCAGGTTAGCGCTCTCATTGCCCAGCCTGCCATAGCTCTGCATTGTCTGGAATCGGGTTTCCCAGGCATTCTTACAATCCCCCTTTCTCACCCCTCCACCCCTAATGCTGCTGTGATTGCTGCAATTAAGTCGACAGGAACAGCTTTTACTTGTATCGGGGCAGCTCATTTTCTCCACATTTGGCCTACCCAATCTATGTCATAGTTGTGCACCTTCTAAAGATTTGCTAGGGCCCTTCTAGTAAGGAGCGGTTAGAATCTGTACTCACCCACTTCCCTGCTATGTGACTTTGTGCAAGGTGCTTAACTGCTCTCAGTCATGGTTTCCTCACCTGTAAAATGGGATAATAATTCCCCAGTTGTAAGGATTACAGTGGCAGTCATCTCTGACCTAAAGAAGGCATTCAGTAACATACATCAGTGTGTGGTGTATGTTAGACCAGGTCAAGGTGAGTGATCTGTAAGGGAGGCAAACTGTGACACTTCTTAGCTGCTTTACCAATGAGTCCTTAGACCCATCTCCAAGGTTGGTTTCTCCCCAGCACACTGGTTTCCTGAGTTTCTTCACACGGGGGCCATTACTTCTCCCTCTTCTCAATGGGCACACATCACCCTTCACTTTAGGAACACGGCACAGCACCACTCAGATTCTATATTGCCATGTTCCAGCAGGCACAGATAATTCCAGGGAGTTGCTGTTTATTAAGATTTACTTGCATAACTTAGGAGTTTTGATAAATTCACAGACTTTTTTACTAATGATATTGTCTTATAAGCTATGATAAATATAGACCACGAGTGATGCTGATGAATGGGTTGGATCTCACAATTGTGTTCGTTCATTTCACAATCATAAATTAAAATGTTCTCTCCTCCTACTATGTCGATTTGATCTAAGTTTCATTATGACAACATAATATTCTCTTAGTTTTCATAAAAACATGCTGGCTTTTTAATTTTGTTTTCTGCCTCTAGATGTAGCTGTATATGATTGGCAACATGTGCTTCCCAGATTACAGAATTTGGTAATAAGTTATATTTAGACGATCTTTGAAAATTCTTTTCAGGGTAGAAGATTTTTCTAGCTTAAATAGTGTATGTGTTTTGCCCTTGGTTTCCCTGCAAAATTATGAAGATTCTGCAAAAATGATCCACTGACTTATAAATATGTATCACCGTAAGTTTCTGAAACAAAGCCATCAACATATGGAGGTAGGTTGAGGCCTAGGTGTGAGCTTTCAGTCATACTTATGTTGGTTAGAAGTTTTCTCCCCAGTGATCGTGCTGTAGCTTAATTCTGGTACATAAAACTAGGGTACCAGTTGACAATTGAAATTTGTTGTTGGTACTGGTGTTGGAGTCTTTCTTTATGGCTGGGGGAAGAATTAGGGCAGTAAGAAAGACAGTAAGGATCAGACCTCAACTAAGGCACGGTTCTTTTCTGTGCACAGGTGTGTGCCGCATGCATGTGTGTGTGTTTAGGGGGTGATACACGCACAGCCTTGCTTGGGGCAAGACAGAGCGGTGATCAGCTCTGGCCCTTTGGTCTACGATGCTCTTATATTTCAGTTTGACTACAAATAACTGAATAAATGACCCAACCTATTATTTTATGTCAGAAACCTTTAATACAGAAACAAAGAGCCATAATATCCAGGAGAACACAACCCAGAGGATTTCAGGACTTCTTTAGTAGCCAAGCTCAAGAGATGCCAGAGTCCATGCTGCTTACAGTGAGTGCTCTTTTATGAAGGCTGAAGAACACAGCCTTGCTAGTTCCTGTCCCCTGTCCTGCTGCAGACACGCGGTGGCCTGGAACCCCTCGTGATTACTGAAGGAAGCTCCCCGTGATTAATCTGGACATAACACTGTCTAGACGAACCAAAGCAGACACCTTATCTGAGAGCCACCACCCTGTGACCATGGCATGAGCTCACTGTCCCCTTCTGTCTTAGGCTCTCTCTCACTTAAATCACTCATCAAAAAGTTGATTTAAACTAACATTAAATAAGACACAATTTCATTAATTTTTTTCTTACCAAATATGCCCTTGTGGTATATACTCCTGATATTAGTTACAGAGACCTCAGGTTTGTGCTTTTCCATATAAAGAAGGTACATATTCTATGTATAAACTGTGTAGAAACACATGTTCGAGCAGTTACATTAGAAAACTGAATTGTGATTTGACCATTGTATCTCCCAAAGCTGAATAAAGCAACTCTCTGTGACATCACAGAGACAAAACGTTTTCAGCTTGACAGGTTAATTTAGGCAACATTTTGTGTTCTGCTTTATTAGATAACCAGCATAACTCAAAACAACTGATATTGAATTTTTGCCAAGATATAATGTTGATATAAGCCTGTTGGTATTTTGGATCCGTTTTCTCTAACAAAACACAAAAAATTTCAACAAATATATAAAATCAAAATTTATTTTGTTTATGTATTAGAAATGGGGTGCTGACAAACTGGGAAAGAATGTCTCACCAAATAAAAAGATTCTTCCAACATGAAAAAAGCTAAAATATAAGGTTGTTTTCAATAGTGCCTTCTCCCTCTAATCACAAAACTTTAACGGGTAGAGAGCTGCTTCTCTTGTAGGGAGGGGAAAAAATCATATATTCTTTACAGCATTCAAATGTGAAAGAAGATACTGGAGACAGGTCATATCAACAGGAAAGAGAGTAAAGAGGTCCCAGGTTTGTGGGGACCTGGAGACAGGCTGGAGGTGGGGGAGGGGCAGTTCATACATGGCCTGGGGCTAGAAAAGTAAAATACCCATGCTTTGAAAAGAGAGAAAAGAAGAGGTACAGGAGGAACTAAGCATTAAGGAGGAAGAATAGGGCGCCACTGTAATTTGAACCCTGGGGAGGGAGGCAACCAGGAGGCTTAAGGAGCAACCCCTATTGCTGCATTCCTGGAATTCTAGAGGGGGCCTGCTTTGGATTCAAGCCATGATGTAGGGGGTGATTTTGGCTAAAACCCAAATAGAAAGAACCAGAATGAGATGTGCATCAGCTTGGGTCCCACACCTACTGCAATGAGTGTATGGGATTTTCTTATATGAAATATGTACAGCGGAGATCCTCTTGCAATGGCAGGTTTTATATGCTACATAAGCACAATCTGTTCATTATCCACTATACAAAGTCTGGACTACCATGAGATACTGTAAGGTGAGGCTGTAGGCTCAAGGACAAAAGTTTAAAGAAATGATTCCACTCTCCCCAACCCCAACAAGCCTGGCTCTAGAAAGGTGCAAAGAAGTTTCTAGAAAGTCCTCCCTTTCTCCTTATTGACCTGGGCTACTGAGGAAAGAAGCTTCTTGCCTTTTAAATTCTAGGCTCTTGATTCAGAGTGAATTATTCCAAAGCCAACAACTCTTCCTATTCCTGCAGACTATTTGAATAACCATTTTATTTGCATCTGAGGAATTCACACGTTTAAATATCTCCAGCAGTACAGTGATGTGTTTTCATCTAAACCTTGTTACAAAACATTTTTTAAAAATATATTAATCCCTAAACCTTAAAGTCTCATATTTGGTTTTAGGGATAGGTGAGTGATGAATGCCAGTTCTTTTTTTGTTGTTTGGTTTTTTAATAGCCAAACATTTATACTTAATACTAAAACCAAAACCACAGACAAAGCAGCATATTTCATACCACTCTGTACTCTTTCAAATATAACTTAACAGTCAAAGCTTCAATTGCACAAATATATTTAAATATCAACAAATCATACTTATCCTCCCCTCTGTCATATGACATTGAATTGGTAGGCTTCCCACTTGGGGATTCACAAACTTTGTTTCACTGAGTTTTAAGCAGCCTGTTGAAGGATCGATACTTAATAAATGTTTTCTCCAAGGCAACCCCCTCCCCCGCACACACAATTAATACAACTTTATTTAAATTGTTGAAATGTTGAGTTCCTCCTGGTCATGGCTGTGCCAGCAGCACTTCATCTATTTATCCACATACATAACATGAAAGCAGTTATTTAGGCAGTGGTTTTAATAAGTCACTTAGGAAACAAACAAAAATGCAAGGTGAAGGAGCTGGCACAGTCTGCCCTGCACACCTCCTGGGCCTGATGAACTACCTTCTATTTTAGCACCAGACATCTTCTAATGAGAAAATGTTAAGTTTTCCCCCATGGTACCATGGTAGAATGGAAAAAAGCAACAAACCTTGAGAATAAAACCCTCCCCCAAAGGTGAGCTTATAAACGGTTTTATCTTTCTAGTTCCATCTTGATTTGTTTTGAATTAATCACTCAATACACATAATCCTGAAAATGTGCCTGTGCAAGGTATGGTAAAGTCTTATATCCAGAAACTCAAGATAATATATGCATCAGCTTCATCATAATAGTGGTTTCTGAAAGCGAGAAGTTTATTAATTATCTCGACAAACCATCCAGGCTGATGCTTTCAGGCTCAGGGAATGTTGGCTTGAGCAAATTTTCATGGTTGATCTGAAGGAGTTAAGCCTAGAAGCAAATACTTTTCAGTCTGTGTAATGAGCCTGACAATGTGAATAATCTCAATGCAATAATTTTGCGGATGCTAAACACACAGGTATGGGCAAATATACAAAGGTAGCCCCCTAGTAGCCAAGAAATAACCATACCACACACATAACTGGTAATTCTAGAGGTCACATAATAAATAATTCTGATTTTTTAAGGACAAGTCTCCATGCTTGAAAAAATTATTTCCAGAAGAATAATTAATATATTATTTAAGTAAAGATCAAAATGAAAGCCTCCTAAATAGCCCAGATCACATTCCTGATTGTATAAGTAAATAAATATAAATTTGTATGGAAAAGCTAAAACAGATTAAAATATGCTTCCTGGTCTCAGGGAGGTTATCAGTTCATTGAGGGTCAAGAAATAACTACACTTTTTAAACTACCTTACATCAACTCCTATTGATATTTCAGAAGGAAAACTAAGAAATAGCACACAAACCTCTCCACACACACACACACACACACACACACACACACACTTTACAAAAGCAAAGTTTGCAACATGCTATAATTAAGCTCACATTCTGACAGTAAAAACACAAAGTTTTATTCTAAATATAGAGGAAGACTCTGAATTGTGCAACCACTCTGTTGTTTTTTTAACATTAGTCATTGATACAGCAGTGTTGCCTTTGCATAAGAAAATGAGTCTTTCTGAAAAATACGCTTACAGTAGACATGAAAATTGTGAAAATTGTACTGCTTTATTTCTTCATTTTGCATGGAGATTTTTCTTCAAATCTCTGGGACACTGGATCCCTGCCTCCTCCTCTTCATGGCTCTAAACCATTTTGTTTAAATGGCATTTTCCTTCTTGCTGTCAAGGTTGAAGAGTGCTGCTGACTACGCTTACATGGACGCCTATCTGTAGCCTAGTTTCTAGACCTCAGCGTTCTACGAGGGCCGACCCCAGCCTCCTCCTGAGATGATGTTTGTCCATGGAAGACAAGCTACACACTCTAAAATAGTGGCATGAAAATTACATTTCCCAGATATCAGATTGGACTCAGCACTACTTAATAGAAGAATTATTTACCTGAGCCCAGCTCAACCCACGCCCACAAAGCACTTAAAGTCCTTAGTGCAAAGTAGGGCTGATTGTAACTTATGGGACATAAAGAAAGTCCTTAGAGAGTGGCTGTTAAGAGTTTGGGCTTTTGTATTCCTGCCACCTGGAATCTACCATGGGCCAGCTACCTGGACCAAGTTAACTTCTCCAAGCCACAATGTCCTCAAATGGAAAATAATGATGATTATGGGTATGCAACTTGGTTGGATTATTTTTCAAGATGACATGTGATGGTACATATAAAAGAGTTAAAATAGTGCCTTGGACACGGAAGAACTCAAACATAACTAGCACTATTTTTAAATTAGGATTTTTACAAGAATAAAAGCTTCTGCTTTGCACCAAATATCAAACAGAGGTACACCAAACAAGCCCCATGGAGAAAACCCCCAACAATTTACAAAGGGAAATTAGGTATATAGGAAGCAAACCCCCTCCCAGACACCCCTGCTGCTCTACCCCTGTGCTTCATTTGACTGTTAAGAACAATTGCTGGGCCTTTCGAGAAAATATTTCAGCTTTCAAATAACTGCTTCAGAATGGACTAAAAACTATATTTAACTGCCTCTCGGGTAATTAGACCATGACCATCACCACATCTGCTATTTGCTCATCAGGAAACTGCTTCCAAGACATTTAACATTCATAGGTGTATTAGCTCATTATTAATACCCTAGAAATCCTCCATGATGCTATGAACTATGGTGTAGAATTTGAGGCCAGGAAGCTCCATCTTGGTTTCAGTTCATCTAGAGGACTACGAATGGAACTTCCCAAAGGAGGTTCAAACAGTGGTCTCAAACATGGACTGAATTATAGCAAAGTTCGAGCAGAAAGACTGCTTCCAGAAACTTTCCTTCAGGGGCTGGGGTTGTGGCTCAGTGGTAGAGCTCTTGCCTAGCATGTGGGAGGCACTGGGTTTGATTCTCAGCACCACATAAAAAGAAATAAATTAAATAAAGGTTTACAAAATACAATAACATTATTAAACAAAAACAAAAGCAAAAAAAAAAAAAAAGAAGGAAACTTTTCTTCCTCCATTTCAGCTCTCACTCAGATTTGATCTGTGCACATTCCCAGGAAGGAATCATGATAGCAAACACTTAGGTGGCACTAATTAGGTACAGACACATATATATTAATACAATGGATCCTCACAAGATCCCCAGGAGGTAGAAACAGGTAGATATCATTGCCATCATATATGTGAGGAAACTGAGGCACTGGAGATAAAATAATGCAGGAGTAGCACCAGGGCTGGGATTTGAAAGCAGACAGCCCACCCCAGGGTTAACACTTCCATACAGCCACACCACCTCTATGTCTCACTAGCATGCCTCTGAGAGTTCACGGGGTGGTGGTGGAAATCAGTGATTCCCACTCTCACTCTCTCATTCACTATACCATTCTTGTGACACTGAGGTAAAGAAGACTCTTTCCAACGAATGTCTCCTGGAACAGAGATTATGCCATGTCACACTACCAGCATGTCACCGAGACAACCTGGCTTTTATTCTAAAGACATTCCCATCATGGGATCTATGGAAACCTGAATATAATGTTCTATTTTCAATTTACAAATAAGATTAATTTACACGAAATTTATCCAACTATGGAGCCTAAAGACAGCAATGTTATCTTGAAATCATTGTGATGAGATTGTCAGCTGCTCGAGGAGTCAGGAATATATCTTCAGTTTCCCCGAATTCCCCTATGTAATGGTTAATTTTATGTGTCCTATTGGCTGGGCTATGGGGCCCAGCTGTTTGGTCAAATGTCAGTGTAGATGTTGCTGTGGGAGTTATTTTTTGACATGATTAACATTTACACGGGCAGATGTTGAGGACAGCAGATTTCCCTCCATACTGTGGGTGGGTCTCATCTCACCTAGGCAGGTAAAGGTCCTAAGACTGAGGTACCCAAGAGGCATCTTTCTGCCTTAAGACTACATCACAGAAAACTCACCTGTACTTCATGCCTGAACATGTTGGCCTCAAGACTGCAACAGTCATGGTCATCGTTTTTATTTGTTTGTTTTGTTTTTGGTACTGGGGTTTGAACCCAGAAGTGCTTACCCACTGAGCCACATCCCCAGTCTTTTTTTTTTTTCTTTCTGAGATAGGGTCTCATTAAGTTGCTCAGGGCCTCATTAAGTTGCTAAGGCTGACTTTGAACTTGCAATCCTCCTGCCTCAGCCTCCTGAGCCACTGGGATTACAAATGTGTGCCACTGTGCTAGGCATACATTCATGACTATTAGAACCTCCAATTTCCACTCACCGGCCCTCATCCCCAATAAGCCAAATTCCTTAAGCTCTCACCCCACATCTCTCTCCATTTCTTTCTCCCCCCCCCCCAAAAATTGATGGTAAGTAGGTAGATTCCGGATGGCAGGAATATAAAAGCGGAAGCACTTTATGGTCACCTTCTAATATTCTTTAATTCCCATAAATTAAAATTAGCCCGACTTTTTGCTTGGGACTTATAGGTGCTTTGCAAGGTATGGGATGAGCTGGTCTCAGATGTGTAACTCTTTTATTAAGTAGTACTGAGTCCAGTCCAATGTGGTGTGTGTGTGTGTGTGTTTGTGTGTTTATACACAAAGCAGACAACCTTCTGGAGCAGGAAGGCTCACTCTCCTGGTTCAGTGGGTGGATTCTAATCCACTCCCACTCTGCGAATGACTGTGACATGACAGGTTGTAACGACATGCACCCTGGTGTATACATGTCCCCAAACGGGGCTCCAGAGAGCCCAGGCCACCCTGCTTGGAGGGGTCCAGCCCAGTTCTGCTCTGTAGATGGGCAGTTCCCCCCAGTCCAGGCTTTCTGTGTCCCTCAGAACCAGCCTGAAGGATGTGAGGAGGCAGTTCAGTTTACAGATGGCACTTGGTGACCTTTTCCTCCAGGACAATCTTGCTGCCCTAATGGCTTCCAACCTCCCTGCATGGGGCTCAGTGGGGCTCAGTGGTTCCAGTCGCATCTTGCTTGCTCAAGCCCCACCCATTTCAGCTTCTGGAGTTCTTCTCTCTGTTGCAGCCCCCAAAGACCCAGTAATATACCAATGTTTGTTTTCTTAAGACGTCCCCAGGCATGGTGGCACACACATGCCTGTAATCCCAGTGGCTCAGGAGGCTGAGGCAGAAGGGTCGTGAGTTCAAAGCCAGCCTCAGCAAATTAGCAAGGCCCTAAGCAACTCAACCCTGTCTCAAAATTAAAAAAAAAATAGATAAACAAATAAGTAAATAAAATAAAAAGGGATGGGGTTGTGGCTAAGGGGTTAATTGCCCCTGGGTTCAATCCCCAGTCCAAAAAAAAAAAAAGCCTCAACAAGCCAAACCTCCATCTCTTTTTCCTTTCCTTCCACTTTCTCCTCATCCTACCCAAACCGCAAAGCCTCATGCTTTGCAAAGGGCTTGTGCTGGGAGCAAGGGAGATGTCACACCAAGAAAATCCCCCAATGCCCGGAGCTGTTCTCCCTGTGGCTTCTCCAGTAGCAGGCAAGCTGCCTCCAGTGTTTACAGTCAGCAATTCTGAATGTGCTGACATGGATAACGGTGACCACAGAGTCAATTCAAACCAGCAAGGACAAGCAGACAGCTGCGGAAATGCTTCCCGAGGCCCCAGCGAGGACCCAGCGTGGCCAGTTGGGGCTGGATGGCAGGAGCAGAGGCAGCCTCCCCTCCGCTCCCCTCCAACTCGGTCTCCACACTTCTATTTCGGGGGCTGACGCATGCAGGGCTGTGGAGGAGGGAGCCGTTCCTGGGGAGACTAGGTTTCCCTCCCTGCTGCTGGTTCATGGAGAGGAGGGAGGAAGGGGTCAGGCTGCCACTTCCCAGCAGCTTTGCGAACTTCTCCCTGGCCAGCATTTCACTTAACAAAAGTTCTTTATGTTGCTGATTTGTGTTTGTTCATTTTTTTTTCCTCCAGTAGCAAAGGAAACTTTTGTAAGCAAAAACGGGTGCCAGAAAATGTCTGGGTAGCAGGCCTAGCATTAAAAGGGGGAGGGAGAGAGAGAATCCATTAAATGAAAGCTTGAAGAGGACTATTATAATATGGCTATAATGTTTGATAGGCAGACTGGGATTTGCGAATTCTGGAATCTCTCTAATCTGAGCCCTGTTGGGGTTAGATAATAGCAAAGTCATTTAGTTTAAGGTGGTTCAAGAAAAGAAGTGATCAGGTAGGCACAGACCAGTTCAGGGACCTGGGCTCACACACTAGCGGAGACAAAAGCTCCACGGGTTCTTTGGATTTTTGTCTAAAGTGATGCTTTTCCAAGTTTACAGACCACAACTGTGGTCTAAAAATCCCTACCAACCTCCTACTGTCTTCTCCTGTGCCAAGAGGAAAACAAAATTTCACTCCCTGTAATTGAAAGAAAACCAGGTACATTTGGGAATGACATCTGTGGCAGAAATGGCTAGCTCCTCACCAGAGACATGTGCACCCTTCCAACTATGTGGATTCGACCTTGGTAAGTGGACATGCACTTAACTCTTAACATGGACTTAACTCTTCCAAAAAAAAAAAAAAAGAAAAAGAAAAATGTGGACAGATACAACATGCACCATTTCCAGGCTTGGTCCATAAAAACCTCCAGCAAGACTGCAAGGCTCTTCCAGGCTCTCTCTTTTCCCATCCACTAACTGGAGGACAAAGATCCCAAGATCCATCAAGGAGCTACCAGAGGAAGGAACCGCCACTGGCCCCCAGTGGGCCATTGCATGAGAGGGAGGTAAACCACTGGGCATCTCTGCACTTCTCCTTCACCAAAGTTACAAACTGTACAAAATCAGTAAGTGATGTCAGAGGGAAATGATCAATTAGACACAATGTCATAGGCATTAAATAGGAGGTGTTACCATTTAAATTTTCTAAAAAAGCATTTGTCCACTTACATGTTTATATATGCTGAAGTTGTCATGGAGAAGAAAATGGCACTCCCAGTGGCCCGTGGGGAAGAAAACTGGGAGACAGGAAGAGAGATACGAGAGACACTTCTCTTTTCTAGCCTTTTGAATTTGTTCTATGGGCATGTATTACCTACTCAAAAGTTACAAGAAAAAAGACGAATTCCGAAAGGATCCAGATTTCAGACCTCCAGGAGAATATTTTCACACATTATTCATCCCCAGGGCCTATTTTAAAACCAAAGGCACAAAGTGTTGGCATTTAAAAATACACAAAATTGTTCATTTCTAGAAAACTCAAGGGATGGGAAGAAGTGTCAGGTATGCCTACAGCACTTCTGAATTTTTGGGGTGAACGTTCTCATCCCTCCAGGGGTGGCGGGTGACTGCTGGACAGGGCTGTTCCTAAATGTGTGCCCTGAGAGTCCCTGCAGAGCTTGGGAAAAGGAAGATTCCCCCCGCACCTTTCTTGGAAATGCTGATTCAGCAGTTGTAAAGGGAGGCCTGAGAAACTACACCATTAACAAGTATCTGTTGACTGTTAGGCTGGGGCACACTTGAGGAACCCCATTATCATCTGTCCACCTGTGTCACCTGCCACCCCAGATGAATCGCTTCACTCTCCCAGTTCATATCCCTGGAACACAATGACATTTATGACTTTTGAAACCCAAAGGATCTGCTGAGACTCTGGCAATGCCTGGGGAAGCCGCAAGGTCCCCTACAGAACCATGTCATAGATCAGCGTCAGTTATGATCATCATTGCCACTGCGAGCAACTGCATTTTGGATTGCTATTTTATGTTTTAAAATTCACTTTATGAAAAAGCACTTCATTTACAAAAGACAAGGGGACTGGACAGCATGTCTGTGCTCCCATGGAGGCTTTTATAAAAATTTCTGCTGTGTTGAGTAGGGTGCTCCCACTGGCGGAGCCTCTGCTTTTGACAAGTACATCTGTTTCCAGAACCGGAGAGCAGGGCAATACCCATAGGGAAAGTGCTGCGTGGGTGCGTAGTGGCTAGAGCCCAGGGCAGCCCCAACACAAGAATCCCATCAGTAACTGGTCGGTGGCAGATCACTTTAAGGAATGGGGTTGGATGCAAGAGGTACACTTTGCATTAGAAGTGTCCTGAGGAGTCCAGGCTGGCCCTGAACCATTTTACTTTTTGCCTCGCTTGTGGGCCCACCTATATCTGAATATGCTAAGATCTTTCAGACCAAAAGGACACCCAAACCTAACTTCTCTACATAACTAGTCCATAGACTAGGCAAGCATATTACTAGTACAGAGTTACAACCCTGACTCTTAGTTTTCTTCTGAGATAGGGTATCGCTAAATTGCTAAGACTGGCCTTGAACTTATGATCCTCCTGTCTCAGCCTCAGGAGTTGCTGGGATTACAGGCATGTGCCAGCTCAGAGGTCCTTGAATGGTGTCTTGAAATATGCCAGCCAAAAAACCTGTGACACAGGGATTTCTGGGGCTCATCGCAGCTGGCTGCTTTGTGAGTATCATGGGAAAACTTCCAGGCTCTCATGGAGTTAGATGGAGGCCAAGTCACCAGTTTGGGTATGAGTGGAGAAAGAACTGACATGAGTTCACCCCATTCTTTTTTCCTGCAGCAGCAGACCTGGGGGTCACATGACACGGCAGTGATAACACGGTGGAGCTTGGGTCAGCTTGGGTCCCTGAGAGACTAGGTGGAGCAGAGCCTCCATAATCTCCTCCCACCAACCTGAGCTGGAAATGTATCAGGGACATGTGTTGTATAAAGCCAATGGAGCCAAGGGGACACCGGGGAGGGTGGATTTGTTACTGCAGGATAATCTTGCCTTTTCTAATGAATTCAAAGCAACCGGTTTGAAATCTCTGAGCTCCCGTCAGAATACCAGACTTGCTATCTGTATCACTGGTGGATAATTCACCTTATCCTTCTGAGCCTCAGGTTTTTTCACTGTAAAATGGGGATAATGATTTTTGGCATGTCCACCATTCAGAGATTGACAAGGATCAAATGAGTTTTTCTGGAAGTGTTTTGAAACCTTGCAAATCACAACTCAAGGGGCTAAGTGTGACTGCTAATTTGGGGCCAGTTACTTGGACTCACTGCCTTACCGTTCTTCAAAAGCCAAGCAGCCCATTCCAGTGCAAGATCAGGATCGTGAAAAGTCAAATTCTGATCCCGGTTGGAGAATAGCATGTCCCAGGAGTGTCAGGGTAGCTGGGTGGTACAGAAGCCTCGCTCTGGCAAGCAAACTTAACTATTTGCCTTTGGCATAAAAAGAAAGGAAAAATAGAGGCCCCGAATGAAAAGCCTGACACAAAGCCCTTCACTCCTCCCACAGCCTGTCAGAGTGGGGAGGGAGGGAGGCAGCGCCTGGGCATTCCAGACCCTGCCCCTGCACAAAGGAACCCAGGGAGCTGCACATGTGGGGGTGGGGGGCAGTGCAGATCTGTTCCTGTGTAACCCTTGCAGGGAAGCAGGTATCTCCAGAGGAAACGGCAACCGAGGAAAGGGCCCTCTGTTCTGGAGAAACAGAACAAGGAACTGTGTCCCCTGCTATGGCTGTCCAAGAGGCCCAGCATCTAATCCTAAGCCAAGAGAAGGGCTTCCTGACCCCTGAGAATGAGTACTGAGAACACCAATGCACAGACCGATATGCCTCAGGGCCACGTTCACCCAGCTGCTTAGGTTGTCAGATAATAACAGCTGGCTTTTTTCAAACACTTGCAAAATGCCAAGCACTGACATTTTATATATCAAGGAACAGCAAAGCACAGCAAAGTTAAGCAACTTGCTCAAGGTCACACAGCAAGAATTTGGCAGAAACAGAAGTCAGGCCCAGATAACCTAGCTCCAGATGTTTGTGTTCTTTGCTGCTGCCTTTTTTATAAGGGAAGAATAGAAAAAGAGAAGGAAAATATAAGTGGGGGCAATCCGTCACTTGGTACATGCCTTGAAATGGGCTTCAGATGCATAACTCACTTAGAGCTCCTGTCTATTCTAAAGTGATTGGTGTTCTTGCTACATTTTACAGCTGGAGAAACAGAGACCAAGAGAGGTGGATCAACTTGACCAAAGTCACAAGGCCAAAAAGAAGTAAAGTGGGAACCAAACCCAACCTGCCTCTACTAGAAAGTGGGGAGTTCTATGCCTTGAAAAATAGGCAAAATTTTTGGGGAGAAAGAAAAGTGCATTAAGAAGGCAGTAGAAAGAAAAACCATGCAAGGGACTCAGAAGCCAGCATTTGTGGATCCTGAAAAAAATAACATCCAAATACGGGGTAATGCTAATCAATAGAGTTCCCATTATCTAGAGTGCTTTTGGGTACAGAGTTAGAAAGACAGTGAATCAGTGTTTGGACCAGAGAAAAACAGTGTTTGGACCAGAGAAAAACAGTCCAGCACGTCAGGACAACTTCTTGCATTCAGCAAGAGGAGAGAGGCCATGCATGCAGCCAGCTGCGTGTTCTCTGACTGTCTCTCCATCTTCTCACACGAAGTCATTGTGATCAGACACTTCCATCTCCCAAACTTAGGAATCGTTGTTTTGTTATTGTTATTTTGCATCTTGGGCTAATCCACAGCGAGGCTGTTCCCCCAACCTCAAGCTCTGTGGGAGCAATGCAGTCATGACACAGGAGCAGAAGCAGCTCATTAACATACCCGTGACTGACACGGAGGATCATTAATTAGGCATTCCAAGCATAAGTATATATGTATAAATTAGCATCTACTCACCATTTAAACTGTAAGCGATTTTTCATATCTGAATATTAACTATGTTGGAAAATTACTAAGTTTTCCTGAGTGAATTCTACAAACAATCCCCAGCCCTGATAACAGACCCAAAATGTAGACAAAAGGTTCTACGGGCAGAGCCGGACACAGTGGAGGAGTCAAATGGGGTGGTCACTCTCCATGTCTCAGGACCCTCATCTGTTCGCTCTTGTTTGTGTTTCTGGCTACACTACTGGTCAGGAGCTTCCTGGGATTCACTTGCTGAGTATGCTCACATACCACACGGCCACTAATGCGCTAGAGATGCTATGCCATGGCCGAATTCTTTCCTTGTTCATTCATTTCTCCTTTCAATAAATAATTATTGGATGTGGCCCAAGCACCAGAGACAAGGTGGAGGATCGAGATGGCAGAGTCCCTAGCCTCAAGGACCGAAGTGTATATAAAGAGCTAAATGTAAAGTTCACCACGCCAGCTACCAAAGAGTCAAACCACACTCAGAGGAGGGACGGACTTCTCCTGGCAGGGACAGGGTTGGGAATGATTCATGAAGGAGGCAGCATTTAAGTGAGCCGTAAAGGTTGGGTAGGAGATGCGGATCTGGCAAGGGATGAGGCATACCCAGAGAGTCGCCTTGAGAAACCAGAGCCACCTCAACATCTGTCTTTACATCCAGGTCTCAAGTTCCGCTACTACTGCAGCCAACCCAGCTCTGCCCCCAATTTGTCCATGGACCTGAAGTATTTACCCTTCGGGTTGGAAAACTACTAGCACCAGGGCCATAGTGGTCATGGGACTCTGTCACCCTCCACAGGTATGATGGTGCTGCTGACTGCTCTACAGAACTCTGGCTCGCCTTGGATTTTCTTGCAGCAGTCTTGGGGCAACACCAGCATAGCCATCGTTCAACATTGGCTTTTCCCGTGACCAGCGGCGTGTTCCGTTTCTGAAACGTGGTTATACTGGATGAGGGCTGGAATCCTAGGTGATCCGTTAGGTCTGTGCAGAGACTGAATGGAGGAGCCTGGCTTTCAGGACCCTGGACTAGGGTAGAGAGAGCTAAAGCATTTTAACCAAATCTTCTAGATGAAGAAAGGTAGTCAAGTGAGCAGCTTGTCTTGAATCTCCATGCTTCACAGTTCTTGATATCTCCTATAAAAATCAGGCAGCCCACAGATCTGTGTGCTCAGGCAGGGGCCCAGAGAAACGGCCTGTCTTAGCTGTCTTGATTCTGTATTTGTGGGTGCTCCGACTGTGGGGCTGCTTTGGGCAGTTCATCCCCAATTCTCTGCTTCAGTGGGGCACTGACTCTTGAAACACCTCCGGGGGATTCAAGATCTCTCCGCTTCATGCTGGATACTGGTCTATGGCGAATGTACAGCTGCGATGGATGTCAGACTGCAGGTGTGCTCTTGGGACAGAAATCCAAGTAGCCAGCTGTGGTTCTCATGAGGACAAGCCTATTCTGCCTCCATGATTGACAGGCACTGAGATTTCTGAGGCGCTCTGGGCCCTGAAGGGAATGTGCTGCTTACCTACTGTGGAACAATCTGGAAAAGCCCAGGCTCTTACTGAGGAACATACCTTGATGGCCAATCTCTTCCATGTTCCTAGTTACATATAAATCCGTCTCCTATTTGTCTGGTGATTCATGGATAGCAAATATTAATATTCTGTTTTTCCAATGGAAGTAGACCTACCTAAGCCATCAATACCTATGATTAAAATGATAAGAAAATTCTTGACTTCTACATCACTATAACAATTAATCAATAACAATTAATAACAATTAATCAACTGAAAAACTTCATGTTCTATTCCCTACCCTATCCCTGGCATGTAATAAACACAGAGTATTAGAAAGCAGAGAATATCAATTATTTGGAGAGAACCACAGAGAACCCAGAGATTGAGAGGAAAGGAAAGCTCATGGAGGCTCAAGGTCATTCTAAGTAATCCATCGGCAGGGAGAAAGAAATGAACTCAGGTCCTAGAGAAAATGAGGATGTTCATGATCTTCATGAAGGGGACATAGCCTGAATCTGGGAAATACCCAGGGCAAGAAGAATCTGAGCTCATCTCAGTCAAAATCTCCCAAATTTAAGCTGGGCACTGTGGTGCACACCCATAATCCCAGCAGCTCAGGAGACTGAGGCAGGAGGATTGCAAATTTAAAGCCAGCCTCAGCAAAGGTGAGGCCCTAAGCAATTCAGTGAGACCCTGTCTCTAAATAAAATACAAACATGGCTGGGGATGTAGCTCAGTGGCCAAGTGCCTCTGCATTCAATCCCTGGTACCCCCTCAAAAAAGAAAAAAAATTTCCCAAATTTAATTGCATGGAAGAAAGAACATGAACCACCTCACCCTGTGAGCCCTGCAGAAACATGTCTGCTTTAAGAGATGGCTGGCTTCAGCCAGGGGGTGCTTTTGCCCTCCTCCTCCTCTACTTTCTACAACTGGACAAAGCCCTTCCCATGGCGGCCTCCTGACAAAAATGGAGTCCTGGATTTTTACGCCAGAGCTCCTCTGCTACACCGAGCGGAGCTTGGTAAAGCATCACAGAAGGAGATGTTCCGAGGCCAGCCTATGGAGACACGTTCCAATTTAAGCCGTGGAATGAAAATTACAGGGCAGCCACAGAGGCAAGTTTAAAATCAGGACAAACTTCACTTTGGGCCTCTTAAATCTCAAAGAGTTAGGAGACGAGGCAAAGGAAAATGAGAGAAAGAGAGAGAGAGAGAGAGAGAGAGAGAGAGAGAGAGAGAGAGAGAGAGAGAGAGACTGCAGCAAGGACTTGAAAAGCAAACCCCCCAGACTTCTGTTCTTTTCCGTGGTCCTCCTGACACCTTAAGCCTTTTGCACATCTGAAAATTAGCAGCAAGAGCCTTCCTAGTCCCCAGCTGTTTCCCAGGAGCTACTGCTGAAGGCACAGCCTGTGGGGAGATTCGGGAAAATCCTGACTGGAAAAGAAGAAAGAAAAAGAAGTGAGAGGAATCACCCCCAGCGCCAGTTCTGTATCTAAGTCCCCATCACTCAGTCCAAGACTAGTCCAGGTGGTTGGTTCTAGAAGCAGCCACAGGTATCCATCAGCCTCAATGTGGACCCAGGAGATGGACCCCCTGGACCCAATGGAGGCTTCTCAGGGGGGCCTAAGGCAATAGTTTGGGGGGTCAGGGTAACACAGAAACCATCTCCTCTCATTTGCTCTGCCAACTTATCAGCCATGACCACCCTCCCTGTAGAGCTGGTGTGGGAAAAGAATCTATGCTGTTATTTTCTTCTTGCTGCTGCAAGATCATCTGTTTCTCAAAGTTAGGAAAACACCACCTACATTTCCCTCCTTTGGAGACTATTTTGACTTGGTGCTATGTTTGTAAAGAGTTCTGAAACTCCAGGGAATTCAATGATTCCAAAATAGAGAACAAATTATTCCTACTATTCCACAAAAAGGGGTATGTTTACCTGCACACCATGTGTTTTCAGAAAGCTCAAGGGAAACACACTCAACTCCCAGCAGAAATCCTTTCCTTAGATTATCCTGAAAAAGGTAGTGAATATCTGAATGTGGGAGGCACCACACAAAAGCCATCAGGCTTCCAAGGTCCCACAGTGGGCCTGCCAGGGCTTCCCTTTTCAAAGTCATTTGTGCAACTCACTTCCTAGAGGTAGATTGTCTTACATGTGCCTTGGTCTCTAGTCCCACATTCCCAAGAGCTAGAAAGTAGAGGACAATAAAATGACAGAGAAATGGTCACTGTCGCGTGTGACTTCCTCCCTGATGATCTGAGGCACATGAACAAAGCCTGTTAAGGGGAATGCCCACATTTTTCACGTCACTCTGAAAAAGTTTTCAATCCATCGGAAGTAAAATGAGTCCCCAGGTGAAATGAAACTACCTTCCTGATCTAATTCACGGTGTAAATAAGGAGTCAGACATGTTAGCAGAGGGAGGCTTCTCTGAGGTGGTCCTGTTACACCTCCAACTTCCTTGGTCCGGAGTGTGAATGAACCAGCTCATCCTATCATGGTGCCCCTCCAACAGGTGCTGCCTTTTGGGTTACACAGCTCTCTCTGTCAGAGCCATTTCAGTTGACTCAGAGCCCACCTAGTTCCCCACTTTATCCCATTGAAATATCTGGTGCCTGCTGATATGTTCAAACAAATTCACCAGATCTTGATTATGTTCTGGCAATTAAAGCTATTAAGTCAGTAGATAGACAGCAGGTTATTTCATTGCTGTTTGAAAAAGCTAGCTTTCTTTTCACCCCTTTTTTATGTGACAGCACTGTAATTAGCCTTAATCAAATACTATTTGTGTTCACTGCTATAACTTTGCTTCCTTAGCCGGGAATCTAAGAAAAAGGGAATCTAGGAAAAGGAGAAATGCAACTCTGGTCCAAAAGCAAGAAAGCTAGGCATGGGGTGCATGGGGACTCTCTGTATTCTCTGTGCAACTTTTCTTCAAACTTAAAGCTGTTCTAAGAAAAAAAAAAAAGGTTTATTTTTTTGAAAAGGGCTTGAGGTGTAGCTCAGGGGTAGTGCAACCTGCATTCAATCCCCAGTAGTGCAGGACAAAAAAATCCTAACAAATGCGGAAATAAACTAATCAAGAAGCAACAAAGGGGAAAAAAGAGAGGAATGAGACCAAAAAATGCCATTTAGTGTGACTTCCACTCTAGCAGCCTCCCATGTAAAAGTAAACTTTGGAAATAGTCAATTAATTCAGAAGATATGTATTTTGTTCCTGAACAGCAGCCATCCATAATTTCCATTTGGAAATTCCAAAAGTTAACTCCCTGGGGAGATCTCAGTGCTTCTTCTTTCCCATGGTAAATTCCCATAATAAGTAAGTTTGTATTGGAAACTAGAGGTGAGTGAAGGGAAAGACAATAACCACAAATAAAATTGATTCTCCCGCCATTTATTCAAACTTGTAGTTCTTTCTCTATGTCTTAATTCACAACTTATTTCAATATCTCCGGAAGGAAGAGCTTGTTAGAGAATGACCTCCGTGAACAGGACAGACAGGACTTCTCAAACGTTAATGTACGTACCAATCATCTGGGGATCTTGCAAAACGACATATTCTTGTTTGATGGGTCTAGAATGTTGCTTGAGATTGTGTTTGTAGCAAGTTACTGGTTAACACCAAAGCTGCTGGTCCGTGGACGTTACTTTGAGTAGCAAGCGTATAAAAATTAGTAATTGGGTGAGTTCAATTGGTCAGAAACAGAGCTACAATATCTTGTTTGTGTGGCTGACAATGAGAATCCTGCAAGAAACAGCTGCCAACAAACAGATACACATTTTCTATTTTCTTTGGCTAATAATCCCCTGTGTCAAATTTTAAAACACATTGGTAGAATCGCATTATACCACAAGGTAGAGTGTTAGCTCAGAGAATCCCAGTAATAAAAGTAACTCTTTATTCTTGTTCAGAGTGTCCTAGCCATGGTAAGGAGGTTTCAGGGGCAACTTAAAAACCAATGATTAATTTTCACTTGTTATTTTGACTCTATGTCTTTTTATACCTCAAAAAATTTTATCTATAAAACATTATCTATTAGAACTAGTAATTTTTGTTTTTGTTCACTAGTTTGTTTTGTTCACTTGAATGTTTTATGTTACATTCCTAGAAAAGGACTTCCAGGATTTTGCCTCCTGTGTGTTGGGGTCTTGCTTCTTGGTGGTCATGATGCCAACTGAGTGCCATGCAAACAAATTGATGGCTTGGGAGCAAATTCTTCAGCCATTTTTCTAGACCTTTGAGTTGCACATCAAATCTGGGGCTCGTCACTTGCTCCATGCTGGTCTAACCTGTCTGTGAAGTTCACAATTTTCCCAGCTCTGTGATCATCAGTGATTTCAAATTCACCAATGTAACCATGATGCACCATCACATTTAGGAATCCCACAGTGACGTAAGAACATGGCCTGAGAAGAACCCAGTATTTCCTCTCTGTTCAGCAACATCGCTGCTCTTGAGAGCTCCCACCCAGGACATTCGTGTGCGCCATTATGGCAGCATGGGAAGATGGCAGAAAGAGCTAGAACGAATCATACTTTGAGGTTAGGAAAGAACTGTGATATAGTTCTTAGAGCCTTCACCAAAGTGTTATTCCTTCTTAGGAGTCGATGGTACTTATGTTCCACAGGAGGAACTGTTACAAGATGAAATGCCACCTTGCCATATGGCTGATGTCCACTTGAAAAAGAAGATTACTTGTACTGCATCCAAAATGGTGAGACTGGGCCATCCATGGCCTTGAATAACAGGAGAGCTCACTTCTTACAACTCGTGGAAAGTACTGTGCAGACTGCAACTAATGCATGGGTCTTCATGTTCCTCATTTGGGTTTTTAACTCTTTTAGTACACTTACTGAATTCTAAACAATGGATTTTCTGCTTATTCTAGACTTCTCCCATCTCTTGATGAATACAACTCAAACGGTCTTTAAATCCAGGCACACGTCGGCCCGTACTTGGTACCAAGGTCCCTAGAACAATGGCAACAAAAAGGCCCTGGATGTAGCTGTCAATTTTGATGGTGCCATGGTTGACTCCAGGCACCTGGCCTTACTGAACCCAGAATCAGGAAGACATGTGCACAATGACAAGTGTTCTCTGGCACATAATAAGAGCAAGTGACCCCAACAATAGAAAAACAAAACAAAACTGTGCTTTAATAACTAAATTGTTAACCAGTTAGGAGGGGTAAAACTATCCCACAACTCCAAGATGGCCCACCTCTTAAAATGTTTTCATTTTGTTCCTGAACAGCAGCCATCCATAAGCCCTCATGTTTTCATAAACCAAAAATAACTCCTTGCTATTTTTTTTAAGACGAATCTCATGATCTGTGTAATTATCACAAAATCTTGTAAAGTAAGCCATTTGGATTTTAATGACACAAATGTACTGGAAGGTTCAGGATTCTTCTACATGAACTTGAACGCTGAACTCTTTCATTTGTGTGTTTTGTTCTATCACAAGCTCTTCCATGTACTCTAAGGCACAGCTCAGCCAGCCTCTGTGGCCGCACGAAGCTGCAGAAAAGGCCAAGACATCACCCAGTTTCTTACTGTTCCCTACGATCTGCTTCTGAGAATGATGGGGTGGCTTATGTCTTCATGTCCCTTCCTATATCTGAGCTGATTTGTTTTAAATAAAAATATACATTCATATATATATATATATTTAAAAAGACACTAGAATTCGAAAACTGCATTTTAACAACAACAACAACAAAAACTATTACATGGGTGCATTTTTGCCTAAGATATACAATTTTAATATATCGTTCTTTCATTATCCTTTTAATCTATGTGTGATTCTTTGTTAAACTATGTTTCATATTTTCCCCAAATACACCTGCTTATTACCAGTGAGGCTCTTGTAAGAACACAAAAGCTAAAAGACTGGAGCTTAAAGGATGGGGGAAGGGAGGACGCCGGGGAAGAAATATCTGGCCAAGTAATGTAATTAACTTGAAGAAAAACATTTGCATCATGGCTATCCTCATGGCTTTTTCCATCAGCAAAAGCCAAAACCAAGCAAACAAAAAGCCACCACCACTCGCCCACCACCTCCAACGCAAATGATTTTGGCAGTGTCGTCAACTCGAAAAAAAAAAAAAAAAACATACTGCTTGAAACAAATCCAGAAAAATAAAACACTGCTTCAAATCCAGCCCTTCTGCTCGCTCCCTCGTATCCCCCTTCAGATCTTTAAACATGTGGATCCTGTGCACCTATTAACTCTTCACAAATAAATGTGTCCCTTCAAGTCTTCTTATTTTCTCAACTTGTAAAATTCATCTGCACTGAGCACCCCGTTTATGATGAACACATTCGGCTGCGGCACATGCAGAACACAGCGCCGTCCACCCCCTGCCATTCTCCAGATGTTCGGAACTAGAAACACGCAAGGATTTTTCATGTTAGAAAAATGGTGGAAGTCAGCTCATCAAAGGTGAACAGGCAGAATTTGTCTCTGCCCTTCCTTTCCTAAGATGCATTTAAATTCACAAGGTGCAGCTCTGGTTTGACAGGATTATTAATAGGATGGGCTCACCCCTTATGTGCAGGAACCTCATAGCCACAGGAAAACCTTTTGCTATCTTGGTGTTTCTTACCAATGTCTGATGCCATTAACCAGGCATTCTGGCTGATCCTGATCATCAGTTTATAACAAAGTGGCAACAGTATTTTTACTAAATTGGAGTGTAGCTTTGTGGTTGTTTTATTTTTTTTGGGGGGGGGGTACCAGATATTGAACTCAGGGGCACTTGGCCACTGAGCAACATCCCCAGCCCTATTTTGTATTTTATTTAGAGACAGGGTCTCACTGAGTTGCTTAGCACCTCACTGTTGCTGAGGCTGGCTTTGAACTCACCATCCTCCTGCCTCAGCCTCCTGAGCAGCTGGGATTACAGGTGTGAGCCACCATGCCTGGCTTGTGGTTGTTTTATTTTGTCCTTTTTTGTTTAAGCAGGCTATTTTTACAACAATCAGAAGCCTTTGGTTAACAGGCTTGAAAGGTGACAAAAATATCATAATGAAAGAATAAGTATTCAATCCTGGATGTTCTTGAATGATGGCAACAGAGGCCTTTTGACTTCCCACTAATCCAGTGCACCAGCCCGGCAGACCTAAGCTGAAGCTACATCAAAACATTGCAAAAAGAGGCTGAAGAATAAAGATTGGCTTGAGGGACAGCTAGAGAAATCGACTTGAACGTGGACATATACACAGCATAGAGTCAGGTAAGCAAATGAGTGTTCACATTGTTTCTAACCATCACGAATAAACTTAAAAGCCTAAGTGAAGAGCAAAACAAAAAGATCCTAATAATCTCTATTGAAACAAAGAAACAATAAAAAATATTCAGTAGAAGTGGAAAACAGAAGCTTTTTTTTTTTTTTTCTGAGTGGCTCTTCTCTCCCCCTAAACTGACAGCTCTTCTTAAAACCATCACCTTTCCCTCTTCCTGGGTGCCCTTCCTGTGGGCAGCATCTGGGAAACCCAAGAGAGAAGAGAATCAAGCTGGCATTAAAATATAAGCTTACCCTATTTCTCTGTGGCCTACAACATGTGCCTTATTAAAAACAATGTTAGCCAGGTGTGGTGGCGCACACCTGTAATCCCTGCGGCTTGGGAGGCAATTCAGTGAGATCCTGTCTCTAAATAAAATATAAAAAAGGGCTAGGGATGTGGCTCAGTGGTCAAGCACCTCTGGGTTCAATCCCCGGCACCAAACAAAACCATGTTAAAAAATACCAAGCTGAGCCCAGCAGCTAGGGAGGCTGAGGCAGGAGGATTGCGAGTTCAAAGCCAGCATCTGCAATCTAGCAAAGTCCTAAGTAACTCAGCAAGACCCTGTCTCTAAATAAAATATTTTTTAAAAGGGCTGGGGATGTGGTTCAGTGGTTAAGTGAGCCACTTAACACACACACGCACACATTCCCAAATGGGCTACCTGCATAAGGTGACCCAGCCTCTCCTGCTGGGCCTGAAGAGTTCTGGAGGGCATCTAAAATGGAAAGCTTTTAGCAAAATACAGGTGTAAGCAAGTTCCAAAATCACAGAGTCTGCAGGACTGGTTTCTGGTTGGCACAGGCTTGGAGGTGATTTTTCCCAACACCTGAGCAAGGGGGAATCAAACTTCTTGCACCTTGGCTAGTCCCCGGTTGTTCTCACACTCTCTCCTAGCTCGCCCGCCATCCATGTATCTAAATTCAACCCCTCTTTCCCAGCAGATGCACATTCCAGGCTGGGCACTTTAGGGGGTCTGTCCTTTCCTAAGACTCAGTGGAGCAGCAACAGAAGCCCACACCTGGTTTACACCAACACCACTGTGAGCTCAGGCTGGCTGCTTATCTCAGTGCCTCAGTTTGTCCTCGGGTTGAGAAGGCTATTAATTCCCCTTGGTAAGTCCATTCCAAGTACCAGAAACCAAATTTTTGAGCAGCTGGCAGAAGCATTCCTACAGTAATGATAGCTTGATATTTGCACAGTGCTTATTATTAACTGCCAGATACGCTCCCTGTGCTATACCTATATTAACCTATTAACTCTTCGAAGACTTCCTATGAGTTTTCTTACACCCACTTTGCAGATGCCCATGCTAAAGCACATAGAGGTTAAGTTCTCTGCCACCTTGAGGAGTGCGAGTGGGGGGCTTGAAATCTTTCAAGGATCCGCCCAGAAGCCAGCTGTTAGATCCAACCTCTCGGTAAGAATTTTTTCAAGCAAAGATGACTAAATACCTTCATTTGCAAGAACTTTAGTGGCTATAGGAGTACAGAAAGCAAATCTTTTCCATTGAAGATGTTTGTAAAACACAGGAAGTTCTTCAACCTTCCCCATTTCAGGGAGGCAAGCAGAGTAGCATGTGGCCCCGAGCCTGCCTGGACCCATTTAAATGACTTTAAGATAGAGCTGGATAGAAAACACAAGCAAGAGAAATTGAACAAAAGGGTGCTGGGCTGCCTGGAGCCAGAATAAGGAAGGAGGCGACATGGAGCAGGCCACCGAGCAAGCCTCACGGAGAGCTCCAGGGGCCCACAGCACAGAGCAAGATGAAGAGGGGTTCTGGCTGCAGAGGAAGAAACTTAAGGAAGGGAAGATCCGCATCCTCCCTCTCTTTCTCTAGACACCTCCACAACATACCAGATCATGCTGGGTCCACCAGACCCTTTTTCAGGTGCTACCAGCAAACAGCTAGACTGGGGGCAGGGAGAAAGGGAGAGGGATTGGTTTAAAGTACTAAAGACTGAACCAACCATTCCTCATTTTACTCCTGCTCCCTCCTGCTTCCCCACATTTTTGCATCAGAAAATTACTCTTGGAAAAATACACATACACACACACACACACACACACACACAGTATCTCCTCTCAGCACATTCTTTTGTCAAGGACCTTTATAAGCTTGAAGAATTCCCACATTTCATAATTTATAACAAACTTTTCATTTGGGTATTAAAATGTAGGCATTTGAAAGCTCCCTGACACCACTTCTCCTGACAATGGGAACATATTTATGTAAAAGAATTCACAGTACAGGCTTTATGTTAATATTCCTTAATCTTGACTTCTTGCATTTCAACTTAACCTCCCTCATAGGAAACGGCCTCTGGATTCCCCTTCAAACATTCACAGGACCTACTGTAGAAGGGAAAACGTGTTCTATATAAACACATTGGCCCCTGACTCCCTCCCTCTCTTCCTGCCACCCCGAATGTTGGGAGCCGTGATAAGACTGGCCATTCTGCACACCTGACTCACAAAGAAGGGTTTTCAAAGCGAGCCAGTGATGGAGGGGTACATGCTAGGTAACACACTGGAATTCCTAAACTTTTGATATAAGTAAAAAGAAACTTAAGTTTTTAGACCTTGATCTGCCACTAATATCTGCCACCTTGGGCAATATACAGCATCATCGGATGAAGACATTTTATAATTATTGGGTAGGAGGTCAATGGGTTATGAAAGATAGGAGCCCTTGCCCTCCAGCGACTATTTTTAGGAATAGATAGATATATAAACCACAATCCTCATCAAAACAGAATGCAGCTACTTTCAGGGAAGTTGTCTGCAAATCAATGTTGTGGAAAAGCCAAGTATCAATAACTAGATCAAACCAGGAGAATCACAGCCAGCTTCCCGGACGAGGCAGCATTTGGGCAAGACTTTGAAGGAAACTAGTTGGATTTTGAAAGGTGGAGAAGAAGGTGAGCAAGAAAGAACATGAGCAAGAGCTGGAGGTAAGTAATGTTTGTACCAAAAGAAGGTAACAGAGTCACCTGGGCTGTGGAGCACAGTTTGGGAGGAATGTGGTGCAAGGGAAGGAGACGGTGGCCTGAAAATCATGGCGGGGACTTTGGACTTAGTGTGTAGGCAATGAGGAGACACTCCGACTTCCCTGGGTTGAAGAATGGACCAGAGGACAAGACATTAGGAAGCAGGAGGAAGATTAGAAGGATGCCCAAGCAGTTTAGGTAATGGATGAGGAGGAAAGGCATCTGATTTTAGGGCGTTAGCATCATTTTCTTTTCTCCAAATGAGAGAACAAGGTCAGTCATAGAATCAATGAGCCTAAGTATCTTAAAACAAACTCAGGGCTTGTTCTCCTAGGTCCATATCTTCATTATGGCAACTCTTGGTGAATTTCATAGAGTACATTCGTGCCTTTCTTCTTGCTAGAAGTGTTTCTAAGGAGGACCTTTTTGCTGTTTCCAGAAGCCTACAAAACTAACTGTTATGGCTTGGATTTGGAATGTCCCCCAAGTCTCATGTGTTCACAGGCGGGGCTTGGGGCAGCGACTGGATCATGAGGGCTCTGACCGCATCAGTGGACTAATCCACTGATGCTGACTGGACTCCTGGGAGTTGGGACCTAACTGGAGGAAGTCAGTCACTGGGAGCACACCCTAAAAGGCCCCCTTCCCCCCTCTCTCTGCTTCCAGGATGCCATGAGCTGAGCAGCTCACCTCTAGAATGTCCTTCCATCATGATGTTCTGCCTCAGTGAAGGCCTAGAACAATGGAGTCAGTCAACCATGGGCCCCAATCCCCTGAAACTATGAGGCAAATAAATTCTACCTCCTCTGAGTTGTCCTTTTCAGGTATTTTAGCCACAGTGACAAAAAGCTGTCATAGTCAACCAAACATGCAAAGCATTCTATTGTATTATTTAAAATTTCTAGATAAATTACCCAGGATCAGAGATAAGAAAACAAAAATCGAAATTGTAGGTTTGTATTGTAAAGTAGAAACTGTTACACTCATGTTCAGGGAAGCTTAGAACATGAAATGTATCTGTTTTAAAGGATCTTAGAGTTAGTTTTGCAATTTCTTCAAATCCCAGTTTTCCTTTCTAGTTCTCAAAAAGTATGTCCACCAGCTCCCCTGCCTGCCCCACTATCCCATGAAAGATCTCCTCAGCCACTAACAGTTCCCAGTCCCCTCTCAGCCCCCTAACAGCCCTGCATCGTGCCTCACCACCAGCCTACTGGACCTCTGTCAGTCAATAGCCATTTAGGTGACTGTAAACCAAACTATTCAAAGTATGCAAAGGACGCTCTTCATCTTTAACTCAACAGATTATTTTTCAAATGCTAACTTCCCTCATATTCTTGGATACTCATCAAGCATTTAATTGGATGATGTTGGTATCTAAACTATCACAACAGATATTACAAACTAAACCCCCCCTATTCATGAACCCTCCCATTCAGAAACACAGTAACATGGAATTTGTGTTGTGGTGTTGTGCTTTGTGCTAATAAAAATATGAATGAATACGTAAAAGGTCTTTTCATCCTTAATGACTTGTGTGTCTCTTATAGACTGATTTTTACATTAGTCAGATTTTTCTCTGAAACAATTTTAAAAGCCTTTTCTTATTTCCCTATGGTAAATTCATTCCTGGCCATGACCTAGCCACCCTTTAATCTGCTCAATATTTCCATTTCTCTGGTTAAGAAAAATTGCTGTCTTAGCCTTCTCTACTTGCATCTCCAACTCCAGAACTTAACTTCCCTTGCAGGCCACATCTCATGAAGACACTATGCTTCTATCACATTATGAAAATCTCCTGATCCAGACTTGGACTAGACCTTTCTATTGACTCTGAGATTGAGATGATTGGCAGCTGGCTTGGCTCACTCACCAGGGAACTGACTGACTCTTGTAACGCACTCCAGCTTGTAAATTCAATATTTGAATTTATGCCTTGGCAAAACTACAAAGTTCTTTCTATCTCAGATCTTTGGGGGTGCTTTTGGGTTCTTCTGTTTGTTTGTTTTAGAAGTGCTAGGGATGGAACCCAGGGCCTTGCACATGGTAGGAAAGTGCTCTACCAAGGAGCCTCTTTTAAATACACAAAATGGTAAACTCTGCAAATACCATGCATCTATTGAGGAACCAAATAAATGTTGTGACTCACAGAGGGAGCCACGCTTGGAGACCACACTGAAGTTTATTACAAAAATACACCCAATCTATGGCTCAAAATGCTTTTGGAATTCAGCACTGAGATGACCATCCGAACAAGTTTACAAGTCCCATCAGAAATCAGATTCCATGATTTCATAGTCATTTTTTGGTTTTGACCCAAGGTCATTTCATGCTGTGTGATACTCTTTATGCCTTTCACTTCCTACAAAAGTCAAACCCACTAAATTGCTGCCACCATGTAACAATAATAGTCAACAATGTGTGCTAAAAAGAGAAAACTTATTGGAAGATGAAAATGTTCTATATCATAATTATGGAGGCTGTTTTACAAATTATACATTTATCTAGGCTTACATAAATGTACGCTGAAAATTAGTGAATTTTATTTTATGACAGTGATATCTCAAAAAAATTTCAGGAGTGAACTCAGAAGAAAATTTCTAAAGCAGTATCATATTGTAAGTGTGAAAATAAATGTATGAAGTTTTTGACAATTCTAAAGGGACCATATTTATTTGAAATATTTAGAAAAAGCATAATACATATCATATGAAAACAAACATACAACAAAGTGATGACGAATACTTTATCTAGAATATTGTGTGAGTCAGCTTTCTGTTATAATAACAAGCTACCTAAGACAATTAACTTATAAAATAAAAAGTTTATTCATCCCACTGTTTTAGAGGTTACAGTCCACGATCAAGTGGCCCCACTGGTGGCTCCCTGTGAGGATGCTAGTTAACAATGGCAGGAGTGTGTGGTAGAGCAAAACCACTTTCATCACCCACCTTACATCATTACCAGAATCATATTATGGGCAACTAAGTCAACTGTCAGGAAGCAAAGAAAGAGGACAAGACCAGGGTCCTACAATCCCCTTTGAGGACACACCTCCAAAGACCTAAGGACCTCCCATGAGGCCCTACCTCTTAAAGGCCCACAGTATCTCCTAATGCATCCCTGAGGACCAAATCTTTAATATATGGGGCTTTGTGGGACATTGAACACCTAAACTACAGCAAATATGCACCCAAAATACCAGATATTTCATCATTCAGATGAATGTACTATCTAGAGTCACTTTCAGTCTGATGGTTCATGGAGCAATTTATCTTTTACTTGATTCGTAACCACTAATATTCATCTGTTAGATGAGTAGCTGGGGGGGGGGGTCCACTCTGTAGGTATAAATCAAGCTACTTGGCTCATTCAGGTATCTCGTCCTTCTCAGCATTACCAGAATCATATTATGGGCAATTCAGTCAACTGACAGTCATTAAGTCAGACTCTGGGTCACTAACACTAGACTTAAGAGTTCTCCAAAACAAGCAGGATTTCTGCAACAGGTCATTTCCATCCTGGGGAACCCTGCTTTGGCTTCAGTGCATGAACAGCAATGGCAGATGGACTCACTTTCCATCCTTCAGTCAGTTTAGGTCATAAATAAGCCAAACCCCAAATAGTGCTGAATATATTGGCAATGATTAAAACAATGGAAAATCACTATTGATTTGTTTGGATGGGTCTGAACTGTAAAGGTGAAGTGCAACAAGTCTATGTTCTAGACCACGGATTCTTGGAAAACACTTCATCATGCTGAGTAGTTTTTATTGGAACAGAGCCTTAGCATCGCCCCCACATGGAGTGTATTTTCAGGTCAGACCTGGATGAGGACATTTCTTGGTCAAAAGATGAATGAGGTCTCCTAACGGGGTGCTGACAGCCATCAGCATCTGTGAACATCACAAGTTCACACCTACTATCAAAACTACTAATTTTCCAAAGAAAACAGCTCAGAGAATGGGATTCTGCCACATCTGTCCTTCCCTGGTGGACAAAGAATAGTAAAAACCATTTGTTTTCAATCCCAACTGCTTTGATAAATCTTGCTGAAGCAACAAAAATAGCTGTATCATGCAGAGATGACAGAATTACCTTTTTACCATTTTGTCAGGACAAAAACCTCCTAGAAAGGCAAAATTTTTCATTTCCCCATCTACCCACAGCCACAAGCAAATTCCTAAAAATCCAAAGGCAAATCACACACAAATGCTGCAAGTGGCCTTCTGCATTCGAGTACCTGTGAATCCAGTATGTTGCTGATGAATTAAGGACCTATAGTGTGATTTTAAAAACAGATGAACCAAAAAAAAAAATCAGTTTTCTTTTACATTTAACTAAACAAGCATTGGTTACATATGTACTTTGCTAAGTAATGTCATAGGGTATTTTTGAAAAGCATAAGACATGCACCATCCCTCGATGAGCTTACTGTTTCATTGAGAAAGACTGTGTGCACATTAAACAGCTAGCTGAGCCAACCTGAACAACGTCTGAATTTGGCTGGGCTCAGTTTCCCCATCCATAAGATGAAGGAGTCAGAATGGGTAATTCCTGACATCCTTCCAGGTCTCAAGTTCTCTGGACCTTTGGATGCAATACCAATGAAGCCTTCTTAGAAGTCAGACAGCATACTGCGAATACCAAAAGCACATTATAAATAATCAATGTAACAAAGGATGAAGAAGAGGTCGATGTAGGGGCAACAGAGGACTCCTGGAGAAGCTGAAACTTCAGCATGGATTTGAAGGATGGGTGGAACTTGATGGGGAAGACGTCACTCCTCACCGAGAGTGGGGAGGACTCGTGCAGGGTCATTAGAATAGGTCTTTTTGAGTTTGTATTGGTCCCTGTGGATAAAAGGATTATATGTTGTCAAGCGGAGGGTTTAACTAGGGGAAGTGATTTGATGATTTAGTCTGATTAACCTGTAAGTCAGCTTACCCCCTTCTCTTCTCAGAACCATCCAGAAGCATCCCATCTCTCTAGATTAAGGCTACTGTTCTTGCAAGGGCCTATCAGGCTTTGCCTCATCTGCTTCTCTGGCTCCTCTTCCTTCTCCCCTGCTCCTCTGCCACCTCAGCCTCCTCCGCTCCTCTGCCACCCCAATCTCCTCAGGTCATCGTTCTCAACCCCCTGACAGGATTCATGCTTCAAGCTTTTGTTGTCGTTTCTCAGCTGGGGTCTCACCACGTTGCCCAGGCTGGCCTCAAACTCCTAAATTCAAGGGAGCCTCCCACCAACCCTACTGAGCAGCTGGGACTGCTGGTGGGCACCACCCACCGCGCCCGACTTAATTCAAGCCTTTGCACCTGCTTGTCTTCTCCCTGGACTGCTCTTCCCGGGATCGGCAGGTTGACTACTCCTTTGTGTGTTTGCTCAAAGGTCACTTTCCCAGGGAGGCCCTTGCTGTTGCCATGCTCACTGGCTTTTTGCAGTGCTGGGGATGGAACCCAGGTTAGGCAAGGGCTCTGCTGCTTAGCTAGGCCCCCCAACCCCTATCAAGGTATTAAAAATTGCAGCCCACCTCTACACACACACACACACACACACACACACACACCACACCACACCTCACACACCTCCCAAACTCTCTTTCCCTGCTTCACTTTTTCCATAACATCAGCCACATTCTACCATAATATTTTAATTAATTCATTTTGTAAACGTCCTTCTCTGAGATCCCTCATGCCCCAGAGGAATAAAAACTCTACGAAGGCAGCGAGTTTTGCTTATTCTATTCCCTGCTGGATTCTCAGTGTGTGGGAGGCAATGGGGGCCCAGGAACGATTTGTCCGGAGAGCAAATGCAGAAATATAACAAAAAGGGTGTGAGGTCAACTGAGCACACAAGTGGGACTCCAGCCGGAGCCCAGAGGGTCTGAGGATGAATTCCGAAAGCCTGAACTAAAGGAAGGACGGGGGAGAGAGAGGGCCTTCTCGGGTGCCCACACCCAGCAGCGCCAACCAAAAGGGGTGGTTAACTCCTTCACCATCCAGGTCCGGATGGACAGAAAAGAGATTCCCGAGGAAGTCAGGAGAAGGGGCAAGGACAGAAGAGGACACGAGTACTGAAGCTGAAACAACACGGAGTTCCATAAATAAACCCCAGTTGTATTCGACTTCAGCTGTTTCCAAACACAACTGATTTCTGTTTTCTTCCTGCCTCCAATTCTGAGAATGGCTGAAAAGCATCTAAAAAAGAAGGAAGAGGGAAATGTACAGTTTTCTTTCGAAGCAACCTCGGCACGAGTAGCCGGGCACAGCTTCACACCCTCTGTCTGTCCTCTGTCAACCCTCAGGACCACGAGGCAGAATGCAGGAAGGACAGATCCTGTTTTTCTGTTTTTTTTTTCTTCTTCTTCTTCTTCTTGTTTTCTTAGCCTCTTCATTATATTTTCTCCTCCCCCAAAATAGTAATCAGTGAGATGACCATCAATCTCTCTAACATCAGACAGGGTGTGATGAACAGAGAGGAAATGGAAAAAGAGACAGTGTTTGTGACAGGGTCTTTCCAGTCTGTGCAGATGTTAGGACTCCACTGGAGCCGCAGCAGGAAGATGCCATGTGGGAGGCTGATATCTTATGCATGCATTTCTTAAGAAATGATGAAAACAAGGTACGTTAACAGCCAGTCATCCAGAATTATTTGGAATCATATGTGATATCTTCAGGGCAAAAAAGCGGGGAGGGGTTTTCTCTCTTGACTATTAAAAGAAACCTCAAGTGCAGTGGCGGAGCTGTGTGTGGATGGGCATAAGGAGGAGAGAGCTTTAAAAGACAGCCCTACACATCCGCAGATTCACATTTTACTCTTCTTTACAAATTATGTATTTTTAAAGAGGCATTTGCTTAATGAAGTTCACATCAATGCTTATTTTTCTTATATACATACCCTAAACAGCCCTAACTCAGGGTTAGCACTAGAATCATTTGGCAATGTCTAGAGATGCTTTTGTTGTCCTAACTGGGGTGGGTGGTGGTGGTATGTGTGGTTTCTTTTCATACCTGGTAGGCAGAGGTCATGCGCTACTGTCTGAGTATTTGTATTCCTCTAAAACTCAAATGTTGAAACCTAATTATCAATGTGATAATACCGGGAGGTGTGGCCTATGGGGAGGTGATTAGCATCAGGAGGGCAGAGTCCTCGTGAATGAGATTAATGGCCTCATAAAACAGGCCCAGAGAGCTGCCTTGCCCTTCCTCCATGTGAGGTTACAGTGAGAAGACACTGCCTGGGATGGGAGTGGGCCTTAACTGGACACTGAATTTGCAGGGGGGGGGGGGGTTCCGGGGATTGGACTCAGGGGCACTCAACCACTGAGCGACATCCCCAGCCCTATTTTGTATTTTATTTAGAGACAGGGTCTCACTGAGTTGCTTAGTGCCTTGCTGTTGCTGAGGCTGGCTGTGAACTTGTGATCCTCCTGCCTCAGTCTCCTGAGCTGCTGGGATTACAGGTGTGCGACACTGAATTTTGATCTTGATCTTGGACTTCCCAGCCTCCAGAATTGTAAGAAATCAATTTCTGTTGTTTATAAGCCCCCCACTGTGTGGGACTTTCTCATGGCTGCCCGAAGGACTACAATGCTGGGGACTCTGAATATCCTGCAGTACCCGGGACAGACTGCCCGACACAGAATTCTCTAATATTCGACACCCTGCTCTACATCATCTGAGAGAGATGCCCAATTATGATAAAGTGATAACCTTTTGGTCCTAGAGTGACCTTCATATATGACTAAGTACTGCAAATGGTATTGTTTTAAAAACACAGCCAGACTCTGCTTTGGACCTTCTTCCCTTATTGGTAATGCTAATTAGGAACATTCAGATTAAATCTCCAGATGAGCTTTAAAAGTTCTATGTTCTTTTCTCACAGAAATTCAGGGAAATTTATCAGAGAAGCAGAGAATACCAAAGCTGCAGAGAGTAGAGGTTTTCGCCACAGATCCTCTTGCAATGCCCAGTGAAGGCCGCAGACCTGCCCCCAGGCCACGGCTGGCTAAATTCAACCAACCTGGGACTTTTACCCCCCTATCCCTCAGGTCTGTGCTCCTCCTACTTGAATCTGAAGCAGATTTGAAAAGTAGAGCTCAAGAAGATCACAAAGAAGTTCTTGGACCGTGGTCTCCCTCTTGATTTTAGCCTCAAAGGAAATGAGCTAGTGGGTACCCTGGCTCTGTCTCAGAGATGCAGTACCCTGGCTCTCTGTCCCATACAGAGGAGGACTCAGGGCTCAGTTTCCAGGAGCTGAGACCTTTCAAGGTAGAGAATGGGAGCAAAGGTGTCTAAAGTACCACTTCTGTTAAAGGAATGTACTAGAAAAATGAAGACCTGGAATTGCTTTAAAAACAAGTGGCAGAGGCATCCTCCTCACACTCTTCAAAGGCCTGCTGTGAAGTCCCAACCACCTGGGAACAACCTACACCAGGCCTTTGTGGCACTGTCTCCCTCCAGGGCCTCCAACCTGGTCACTGGTGGGTAGTCCGAGAACTTTGGGTCTGCCCTGTAGCTGCCTTTGGGCCTCCTGGATGATTCCCTCCACAGACTGCAGGTCAACCTGCCCCTTTCCAGCTGCCTTGTCTGGCCTCTCTACAGACCCAGCAGAGGAGGAAGCCTCGTGCCACTTCTCCATCTCCAGGTGGCCCTGAGACAAGGACACATCTCCTTTTACTTTCTGACAAGTTGGTGTTCGAGAAACGGACAGGAACAAAAGCAACAAACCTTCCGGTGTGACATTAGCAGAACACATCAAGCATCTTGTATGTGGCGGGCTGTGTGCTGGGCGGTGCTCCTGCATTCTCTATAAGCCTCTCCACAACCCTGCAGTTTTGCTCCCATGTGAATGTGAGAGAACTCTGGGTTAGAGATTTAAGAGCATAGAGTTTGTAAATAAAATCTGAAAACGTTTTGGTCTGAGCTGTCTTTTCCTTCAACATGTTGTAAATGAGTCTAGACTTGCCTAGCCCACAGTTCCATCTTCAGCTCTCTTTTCATGATGCTCATCCTCATGTTTTATTGGGAGGTAGGATTGTCAATAAGCCCCCTGTGGAGATCCCCCCCATCTCCCCCCATCTCCCCCNCTCCCCCCACCCCTGGCCACTGTGGGCTCTGACGGCTGAGCCCTTCTGGACTGTGTTCAATGGTGTCGTCTAAGTGCTACCCAGACACTAGGAGCTGGTTTGTGGTTGCTGTGGTTTGAACTTGTCCCCTCCCAGGACTCAGGTATGATCCATGTGATGGCATCAAGAGACGGGACCTTAAGAGGGAATCAGGCCAGGGGGATTCCTCCCTCCAGAATGGGAGTAAGGACCCTCTAAGAAAAGTTTAACGCAGCATCCACTTCACTTGCTCTTCTGCTTGTCTCTCATGTGAAGACACAGGGTCCCCCCTCCAGAGGATAGGGGCATCAGAGTGCCAACTTGGAAGCAGCAAGCAGCCTTCACCAGGCACATGAACCTGCTGGCATCTAGATATCAGAATTCCCAGCCTCCAGAAAGGAGGCTGTTCTTTATAAATTTCTGTTCATTCTTAGGTATTCTGTCACAGCAGCACAAAATAGACAAAGACTTTGATTTTTTACAAAAGTTATAATTGGTAAATGGGGCTGGGAATATTCCTCTGAGCCAGAGGCCAGCCTTAATGCCCCGCAAGTTGTCTGGAGGCCCCAGTTCCTCCCAGTCTCTTTATCCTAGGGGATAAAGAGATTTAAGATCATAGAACTTATATATAAAATTTGAAAACATTTTGGTATGAGCTGGCTTTGGGGATCCCTCACCTCCTCCAGGGTATCTCCCTGCATCTGGGGTTCCTCTTCTGGGGCCCTCTAGGTCTACAACCTCTACATCCACACACAACAGAGCCTATGTCCACCCTGAGATCAGAGGCCACACTCTGCCTTCTCTGTCCAGCTTCCTGATCCTTGTCTGCATGCCCACCTTCTTTGGTGATTACTATAGTCCTATTTTGACTTGATTTTGTCGAAGTCAAGGTTTGGTGAGGGCTTGTGGCCAAGTCAGGATTCCCCATCCTCCATTCTTGGTTTAGAACCCTCAGAGTTCGAACATATCAAAAATCTAACACCCTGGGCTTCCTGGTTTCCAATCTGCCTACCCTGCAGATCCCAATAACTTCATCTCATAGAAGTGCTTTAAGTCTAATAATAGAGGTGAACAAGTGTCCAAATCAAGAGTTCTCAGCCTCCAGGGGCACATAGCATTCATTTAACAAATATTCACTGAATGTCTACCACACTGTTGGCACTGATGGTGGATGGCATTTGGTGCCGGGGAATCAGCAGAGGAGAAGACCTATGAGGTTCCTCCTCTCAGGAGCTCCTATCCATGTTCAGGAAGACAGGCAATAAATGAATAAACAAATGAGAAAAGCAACTTTTGGTGGTAAGCCCCATGCAGAGAAGTAACTTGGAAGTAAAGCAACGTGACAAGAGAGAAAGGTGTGGTCACAGGACACTCCTCTGTGCATGACCCTCAGCTGAGATGGAAGAAGAATTCCAGGCAAAAGCCTTGGATTGGCAGCAGAGAGAATGCCAGCATTGTTTTTACCACAAGGCCACACTCTGGGGTTGAGACTTCAACACGAATATGGGGGTAGGGAGTAGACAGTTCCATCCATGACAAGAAGTTTTAAAGAAAAATTGCAGAGAGTATCAAGCATTTCCGTAGATCCTGCACCCATTTCTCCTATTATTCACACCTTCAACTAATATGGTGCATTTGTCACAACAAATGAAGGAATATTGACACATCGTTAGTAACTCACATTCATCCTTTATTTGGATTGCCTTCATTTTTGCCTAATGTCATTTTCCAGGATCCCATCCAAGGTACCACAGTGCATCTTGTCATTAACTCTCATTAGGCTCCTCTTGGCTGTGACAGTTTCTCTGTCTTGTTCTAGATAACAGGTTTGGAGAAGAGGGGCAGTTATTTGGAGAAGACTGACCAGCTTATAGCATTTTCCTCTGCTGGGATTTGTCTGATGTTTTTCTCCTGCTAGACGGTTAGGGATTTCTAGGAGAAGGACCACAGAGGCAAAGAGCCAGGCTTATCACATCCTATCAAGGATGCACGGTATCAATGTGACTTATCGCTGTTGACACAAGCCTCATCATCTGCCTGAGGTAGTATTTGCCAGATTTCTTTGCTGTAAAGTTACTCTGCCCCCCTTCTATACTGCACTCTTCAGAAGGATGTCACTCTGTGTAGATGGCATTTAAAGAGTGAAGAATTGAGCCGGGTGTGGTGGCGCACGCCTGTAATCCTGGTGGCTCGGAAAGCTGAGGCACGAGGACTGAGAATTCAGAGCCAGCCTTAGCAAAAGCAAGGTGCTAAGCAACCCTGTCTTTAAATAAAATACAAGCTAGGACTGGGGATGTGGCTCAGTGGTTGAGTGCCCCTGAGTTCAATTCCTGGTACCCCACCCCCCAAACAAAACAAATGGACAAAAAAACAAAAAGAATGAAGAATTGTGCTCTACCTTCTGGACAGCAGAGTATCTACAAAAATTATTTGGAATTCTTCTTTGTGGGAGATTTGTCTTTTCCTCACACATTTATTTGCTAAAGCATTTCCCTATATGAGTCTAAACTCATGATGTCTATTTTATGCTTTGGGTTATTATCCAAGTACTTTATTTTGCTCAGATTGTTCCAGCGCTGGCCATTGGGAGTTGTTTCAGTTGGCTGCTGTGTTCCTGAGATACAGCCCACTCCCCACTGTGGGTTTGTTTTGAAAACTCCCTTAATTCTTGACATTATAAGACTCCTCCTGTCCCAGCCCTACACGCAGTTATTCCTTCAAGATGCCCTTTCACTAGAGAACAGCATTAGAAACCAAGAACTGGGCTCTGGGTGTGCTCATCGTTACTGGGGTGTCAGTTCTAGGTCCTCTCAGCTGACAGAACAAAGGAATGTGTGTGTGTGAGTGTGTGTGTGTGTGTGTGTTAACCTGTTTACATATACATATACATGTCTATAAACATTTCTATGTCACCATTTGCCTCTACATTAAGCTAAGCCTGTTCACACTGATGTCTCCAACTCTAATCCATGAACCACATGGATGGATCTAGCCTCCTCTCCTTACTTTATTGTAACCTTTTACTTCAACAGTGAGAAACCTGCTCCCCACCTTCCACCATCTACTTATTTAATTGTTCAGTTCCAGTACACATTATTATAGTTGTGTTAGAATTGTTCATCTGTCCCTCCCTTGAGAGAGGGTACTATGTGTTAAAAAGAAACACTTCTATACAGCTGCCTTTGGCTCCAGTTTTATAATTTCACTCATTTCTAAAGTCACTTCAAATCAGCAACCTCACCCCCTCCCATCCCTAAGTCACATTATTTCACATATTCATGACAGACTCTTCTATCACAATCTGCATGTCTTCTTGGGATTCTCTGACCTCCTAAATGTTTTGAAATTTGCCTACATTAAGAAACACTCATGTGCTTTATCAGTCCATTGGTTTTGACAAATTCCATGTTATGCATTCACCATTATGATATCATAAAGAATAGTTTCACACCCTAAAAAAATCCTGGGCTTCACCTATTCAGCCCTCCCCCTCATTCAAATCCCCGATCTGCTTTTATCTCTATAGTTTTGAGCTTTAGAGGATGTCATAAAAATAGAACCATAGAGTATGTAGACTTTTCAGACCAGTTTTGTTATAATGTGAGGTCACGGTCAGCAGGTGGAAGCTGCTGAGTGGTAAGTGCGTGCAGAAGAGTGACTATTAGATTTGGTGACATGGAAGATGGTATTAGAGGAAGGATAAGAAGGTGTGAAATATTGTTTGGAAGGTGAAAAAGCAAACTCACTAGGGAAGAGAAGGTGTGCTGGGCAGTGGAATGCCACTGGAGAATTGTGCTCAAGAATTTTAAAAGAGAATAGTCAGCAAGCTCCCATGTTTTCCTCTAGTGCTGCGATCAACTGTGTGGATGCAGGTAAACAGCAGTTGGGTAGATGTATTTAGCCAAGGCTCAGACTTTGCAAGACAGGTTTAATGGAGAAGAAGATAGGAAAGAAAATAATGCAAAGCTATAAAAAATTCAACCATAATAACAGACCCTGAGATCTTAAGTTGGTTTGGGAGGGAGGTAAGAATATGGACAGGAACTGTATCAGGATTGATTTTGATGAACTCAGGAAGTGGAAGCCAGAACAGGAGGTGATAGTTGAAACACAAAGTTTAAGATCAGTTATTGCTGATGACAGACCAAGAGTGTGGCCTTGAGAATAGATGGTTTATATGAGATAGAGAAAAATACTCTGCAAATGAGGAGCTTAAGGAGCACAAAGCCATGTGCTGTGGTTTGGGTGGGAGGTGTCCCTCCAACGCGCATGTGTGAAACAATGAGAGAGGGTTCAGAAGGGAAATAATGGGGTTGTGAGAGCCTTAACCCAATCAGTGAGTTAATTCCCTGATGAGATTAACTGGGTGGTAAGTGGAGACAGGTGGAGGAGATGGGGCCTTGGGGACATGGCTTTGGGGTATATATTTAGTATCTGGCAAGTAGATTTTCTCTCTCTTTCTGCTTTCTGATCATGATTTCCCTCTGCCACACTCTCCTGCCATAATATTCTGCCTCACCTAGAGCCCTGAGGAATGGAGCCGGCCTTCTATGGACTGAGACCTCTGAAACCGTGAGCACCTAAATACACTTTTCCTCATCTGCGATTGTTCTGGTCGGGTCCTTTAGTCACAGCAGTGGGAAAGCTGACTAAAACACCATGAAAATACACAAAAGGTGACATCATCAGATATAGTGAGGGGGTCAGTGTGTATGTGCAGGGGAGAGAGTAACTGTTGTGGTTTGGATCTTTAATGTCCCCTAACGGCTCATGCCTAAAGGGCTGCCTCCTCACCTGTGGTACCTTTGGAAGTGAAACAAACTTTAAGAGGTGGGGCTTAGTGGAAGGAAGTTGGGTCACCTGGGATGTGCCCTTAATGGCCCTTGCTCTCTGTTTCTCTTTGCTTCCAGGCCACTATGAGATGACAGCTTCTCCTTGCCAGGATGTTCTATCCGCTCACAGGCCCCAAAGCAATGGAACCAGTCAACTCTGGGCTGAGAGCCCTGAAACTTCAAGACAAAACAATCTTTCCTCCATGGAAGTTGTTTATTTCAGGTATTTTGTCAGTAACAGAAATAAACTATCACAGTAACCAAGGTACTGAAATCAACTGTGAAGACGAAAGAGTAGCCAGGAGATTAACTCATATTTCTAAATTGAACTGGGGACCAATTTCAGTGCTCCACTTGTTTGCTGTGAACAAGTCAACATTCTTAATTTTTCGGACATATTTGGCATTCTGTTATTCTAGCATGATCTACCCCAAAGAGGATCACAAGACAAGGTTAACTAATTCACTCTTGTTCATTCAAATATATCACTTAGGCAGTGTATCTGAGTACTCCAAAGAAACAGAACCAACAAGAGATTTATTTTGAGGAATTGGCTCAGGAGAGTGTAGGGGCTGGCAAGTCTGGAACTGGTAGGGCAGCCAGCAGGTTGGAAACTCAGGCAGGATTGTGCTCTACAGTCTTGAAGCAGAAAAAAAAGTTTCTTCTCTAGGAAACTTTAATCTTTGCTCCTAACTTTCAACTAGATGGATCAGACTCACCCATATTTTCCAGGATATTCTCCTCTACTTAAAGTGAACTGGTTGGCGATGTTAGCCCGTCTACACAACACCTTTATAGCAACATCTAGACTAGATATAACCGTTACTCATGGAATAAATGGAACAGCAGATATGGGAGATAGATTCTGCAGCTTTGTGCAATTTATTAAGGCAAACACAGAGTCGGCCTCTCACCCCCAGGGGATTCCTGGAACCTTATAAAGTATGGTTTTATATATATATATATATATATATATATATATATATATATATATATACACACACACACACACACATACTATGTTTTTTCTTACATATGCATACTTATTATAAAGTCTATAATAGGCATAATAGACTAACAATGATAATTAATAATAAAATAGAACAATTATAAAAATATAATAAAAGTTATGTGAATATGGTCTCTCTCAAACTATCTTGTACTGTACTCACTCTTACAGAGTGAATTATCTCACTTTGCGATAATTCAGAACCTACGTGATAAAATGAAGCGAGATGAATGATATAGGCATAGTGACATGGTGTAGGCTACCACATAAGGCTTCCTTGAACACAAGCATCGTGACACCACAACAGTGCATCTGAGAACCAAGATGGCTAAGTGACTAGTGTGCAGGTAGTCTATGTAGAACGGATATGCCCAACAAAGGGATGACTCAAACAAACAGGGATGCTATAAGATTTCATCACCCTACTCAGAATGGCATGCAATTGAAAACTCACCAATTATGTCTGGACTATTCCATTTAATATTTTCGGACCACAGTTAACTGGCTAACTGAAGCCTTAGAAAGTAACCCTCGGGTAAGGTGTTGGTGGGGGGACTATTATAGATTCTGTCAGCTTTTGATTAGAGGACATTCATTTGTTATGAAAATGCCTCTAGATTTTATTTTTCTGTACACCAGACACAGGTGTTCTTTCTTTGCAGTGCTGGGGCTTGAACTTGGGGACTCATGTATGTTAGACAAGCAAGCCCTCTACCACCAAGCTTCATCCCCAGCCCCAGAAGCCAGTTTTTCTTTAGTATAAGATATTCTCAAAGACTCTTTCTGAAAAATTTCAAGACAGGTCAAAGTGACAGAGTTTTAAAAGTTTCCTAAAAAATGGCAGCTATTAGCACAGCACATCCAGATCTAGAAGTTCCCAGCAATACAGCTGAACTTGCTATTTTACTTCTCCATGCCACGACTCAAGAGCCAGGAGAGGGCTATAGCACCAGACTCCAGAGAAGGGAGAGCTGCCTGTGACCAGGGAGAGTTCCAGACAAGGACGCCTCCAACCCCAGAGGCCTTCGAATTATAAAGCACATCGCATGCTGGCTCTTAAGCAGAGGGTTGAGCCTAAATTCTGTGCCACAACTGAAGTCTCACAGCACACAATGAAAGGTCAGTGCCTTTAGATGTGCTTAATCTATTTATCTGAGCTGAAATGGATTGTGATCAACAGTGAAACATGCCCAACAACCTGGGAATCAATTAAGCCAGCTGTCCCTGTCATTCTGCTAAGAGGCCCTGAATGAAGGATGCACATGTCCTGGGATTAAGCCTGGTGCAGGGAGGTGTCCACGGAAAGCCTCATCCGGGCACAGCCCCGTGGCCACGCTGGCCCCAGCCTGTGGAGAATTAGCTAGAATTCTACCGTGCGCTCCAGGCACCAGGGAGTATTTAAACAAACAAACAAAAACACACCAAAAGAGGCAAGATCTCCACAGAGACCCTTGTAGCAATTTCCTTAAATACATTTTGGAATGCGAACTCTTCAAGAGTGACTCTGGAAATAGGCTGGATCTCTCTGCTCCCGCAGCGATGCCTTCTCCTGCTCGCCTCCACCTCGTGTCTTCTGGCTCCTAGCTCTCTGGCAGACCTGGCAGCATCCTCCTCTGCAAATGCACTCCCGCATCCCGTCATTTCCTCCAGGACGACAGACAGCCGTGTCAGGACAATGAGAGGAACAGACCCAGGTGGGATTTTACCCTCCACGGCTCTCACTGTTTCTGCAGATGGATCGGCACCCACCGTTTTTCTAATTCTGGTTATGGACAGTATCACTCGTCATCAGAGTGCAGTCTCTTGTAACCGTCATCTGTTTCTTCTTCTCCTCCCAGAGATCTCCTCCTCCTATTGTGCTCCTCTTTGGGCTGAGTATACCAGGGACAGGGCTATTGGCCGAGACCCAAGGATAAAGCATCTTGGAAGAAAAACTGAGAAGACGGTGCAGCTACTGAATTTCTACTTCTTTTTATAACTACTTTTAGTCATTATCACTGGATTAAACACACGCTCACACAAAACTGATTAGTTCTGGTTGTGATTCATTATTCTCCCACTTCTTGTTGCTAAAAAATCTGCATTACAAACACCGCTCCAGGATCGTATTCCAATCAACCTATCTCAGGTCCTACAATTAATATTCCTAATATAACCACTGTGCCACTCGACTTTTTCTTGCTTCCTTTTTAGCAACAAAACCAATGCCAGTGAATCCCAAATCACCACAAAAAGAGAGGCCAAAGACTGAACTTGACATTGCAAAGCAAGAACCTCCCCAGCGTCTCCCCATCCACGAAAGCCAGTGGCTTTGGTTAACACAGGAAGTACACAGTCAATTGCACACACGAAGCAGCCGACGGCAATTTGCCTGGTGGGGTCAGATAGCATGTGGCTGATAGGTCTCAGGAGATGAGGAAGGGAACAGTCATGATGGATTAAGCGATTGCTATTGGCCGGGTGCTTGCCCTGAATATTTCACCACGACAGTAATCAATTACTAGAGACCAGTAATGATACCCATCAAACGCAGTTAGCACTTCTGCACCACCAACCCGAGGGCTGCCGACCTTCCAGTTTGAAAGGGCTCAAGGCTGTGTGAGAAGTGACATGTGGGGTGGCCACGGAGAAGCCTGCACATGGAGGGGGCGGGGAGAAGCAGGCTTTCCCCCTTCACAGTAAAAAGATAAATGGATAAATTAGCCACTCACCTGCCCTACATTAAGGTTTATTTTAAAACAAGCAATAGTCTCCCCTCCTTCACTCCCGGAGGGAGGACCGTTTATAAATATTTTGGCATAATACAAGGTATCTTGGTCAGCAGTTTTTTGCAAGCAAACAGCTTTGAAAACAAAATGACTGAACAGAGGCTGTGGTACAGAAGGAAATCAGTGTCCCTGTTGTTTCTAAATGCCCCCAGTCACCATGGATGATGGCACTCAAGTTGTGCTCTCTGATGGCGCCATGCATCCTCACCATATATACACAATGTGTCATTCTAGAATGTTCTGTATCATGTCCATGAGCATTTGAAACACTCTCTGCGTCTCTAGCATGCCAACAGAGAAGGTATTTTCACCTCTTCTTTAGGTTTGGGATCTTTCTTTCTCCCTCCTTGGCCGTCTTTACTTGCAATATGACATACCCAGGAGTTCTGAAGTACAGAGTTGTACGCTTGTGGGGTCTGGAGCCCCAGCCTCTGCTGCCACTCTGTCAAGTTCAAGTCTTCTACTGAATAGTGGGCTATCCACAGTCACCATGTTGATGGACCTTCTGGCTTAACAATACATGGAAACCAATCAAAAGGGGGGAAGGCCTCTGCGAGTTGTCCCACACTTCATTCTTGAAGTCTATTTTTGCTATGCTTTAGCTGTTGTTCCAGACAAGCATAGATTCCCTTTTTGTGAGCTGGAGAGAACAGAAAGCCTAAGCTCATTAAAGGCTTCCATTAAACTGCTATTTGCAAATCACCTCGGTTATTCAGGTGTTTTGCCTTACACTTGCACAAAACAGGGCCAGGGAGGGGCAAAGAGAGCTTTTAGGGGAGTCGAGTCACTACACCTTGGGGTGGTGCTTACATGGGTAAAGGTATTTGTCAAAACTCAAACTGGACACTTCAGATCGGTGCAATTGGCATATATAAGTTTTATCTCGATAAAGTCAAAGTAAAAACTCTTGATTAGGAAGCAAGTCTAAAAGGACATGCAAGATCACTGAATGAGGAATTGAGATAAACGTGTCCTTATCTTACTTCTGGTGTATGCGGGGGGGGGGGACAATCATTTTCAAATACGACATATTCCTTAGAGAGTCATCCTGCTCTGCCTGCTGATCAGCAGTTTAGAATCGAAGCCAGGGCTAGCTGGCGGCTTGAGCCTGCTGCCCCTTCTCTGGCTGCCCCTCAGAGAAAGCAGTAGGTAGAGATTTAATAAATTGCAAGATGCCTCCATCAGCACAACTGCCCCTTCCCAGCGATTTATGAACTCTGTCCATCTGAGAGTGCAGTCCAGAGACAGGGCTCTGAGAGCAGAGGCAGAAATAATGTCCAAGGATACAAATCTCCCAGAACCACCAAGGTGCCTCCTTCCAATAAAATACTGTTCTGAATGGATCCACTCATATCCCTTTATCAAGCCTGCTCCTACTAACATGGGCCAACTTACCTGTGCTACAAGGGCATTGTGAGAATTAATGTGATCGTGAGGCCTCTGGAGTCTCCTCCAGAGAGGTCCCCAGGAGCGTCAGAACCATCAGCCTCTCTCCACCCACCACCAGCATTATTTGGATGAAGCATCCTGACATAGTTGATGGTTTCTCCCTATTATGGTACCTTTGTTCTGCAAACCCGGAAAAAGATTTTGCCATTGGATGTGTCAACTATTCTGCTGGACTGTCTCCAGCAGGGGATGTTACTGCTCATGGTCCATGAGTCCTGGAGCCCACAGTGCTCACTACAAACCCAGAGACTCAGCCTGGTTCCTGTCCCACCGCATCAGTACGCTTCCTCCTGCCAGGGAGATGCACGCTCTGGTTGTCCTTCTATCCGGGACTTTTGTCAGGCTACCTTTTTCTCTGAAAGCCAGTGGCCAATGCTTTGAAAGAACTGGACATCCATGGGACTACGTGAAGGTGCCAATGCTACAGTTGTGAGCCTGGTGTTTTAATGATTTCGTTCATCTAGTCCCTGCCCTTAGTACCACTGCGCCCTGCAAAACATGCCCCCCCCCCCCGCAACACACAAACGCACTCTCACTTCCAGAATAATTTAAACATTGAGTAAGTTTAAAGCAAATTGAAAGGTAAAAGAAAAAAATCATGACTATAAGAAATAGGAGAGCATCCAAAGAATTCTTTTTTTTCCTTTAAATTGTGTTCCATTTTCTATAGTCTTTCTGTGTATAGGAAGCCCTGGTTTCTAGTTCTCCCATCAATATGGACATCTTTAGTGTTGCTCCTTCATGCAGGTCTGTCAGTTGCTGTTTCACGTCTTTTGAGGCTCTGTAGTTAGATGCAATATACTTTTATAGTGTGTGTGTGTGTGTGTGTGTGTGTGTATGATAGCCCTTAATCACTGGGAAATACCAATAATAATTATGAAATATCCCTCTATCTTCAGTAATAGTTCTTTTTTGGTAGCTGTACACAATAACTGTATTTTATTTATTTATTTATTTTTATGTGGTGCTGATGATCGAACCCAGGGCCTTGCATGCAAGGCAAGTGCTCTATCGTTGAGCCAAAAACCCAGCCCCTAATAGTTCTTAAAATATATTTTCTTTATGTTAATGATTAGTATCTACCTGATATACCATTTCCTATTCTTTTATCCTATTTATGTTTTAAATCAGCAGTGCATTTCTTATGGATAGCACATAGTCCTTATTTTATTCTATACAGTCTGACAATTTCTACCTTTTGATCAGGGTAATTAGATCATTCATATAAAATACATCACTAATATAGTTGGATTTACAAAGACCATCTTGGTATTTTTTCTTTATGTCTCCCAGCTCTCCCTCCCTCCCTCCCTTCCTTCCTTCCTTCTGCTGAGGATGCAACACAGGGCCTCATGTATACTGGGCAAACATTCTCCCACTGAGTTATACCCCAGACCTTCTCTTATCTTCTTTGTTCCTCTGTTCCTCATTTTTTGTCTTTCTTTGTATTAAGTACATCTTTTTTTGGCATGCCAATTTAATTGTTTTTTTTTACTCACTTTTTAGTTATCTTCTTAGTGGTTACTCTATGAGTTATGCACCTCATCATAATCTATTATAGATTAAAATGAACTTAATTCCAGTAAAATACAGAAATTTTTCTACAATACAGCTCTATCCTCTTCTACACTCTTGGTTACATTAATGTCATCCATATGTCATATACAACTATGTGTTACAGTTCAATAGTGTAGTGTTATAATTTTTGTTTTATATGTTTTTTAATCTTTTTATTAGTGCATGATCATCATTATTATAATCACCCACATGTGTACATGCTTTATATCTCTTAAAAGAAGGTACAAAATAAGAAAAATACACTTACAGAGTAAATTATGTTAACTCCCATGATTAGCATTTTCAGTGTTCTTCATTTCTTTCTGGGAATTAATATTATCTGAGTCATTTGCCATATCCTTTAGGTTTTAAGGATTTCTTCAGTATTTCTGGCAAGGAAGGGATGTCCCACTCCTCTTTCCCACACCTGGGATGTCTTAATTTCTTCTTCAGTTTTTTGTAGGATAGTTTTGCTGGGTATAGAACTCTTACCTGACCTTCCCACCCCCCCACCCCCCTTTTAAAATTCTAAATATATTATCGCATTGCTTTCCAGGGCCTTTAAATGAGAAGTCAAATATTCATCATATTGATGCTTTCTTGTGTGGTAAGTAATTTCACTCTTGGTATTTTCAAGATTTTCTTTTGGCAACAATCTATGTATTAGATATTAATCCTGCTTAGGATTATTTGTGTTTCTTGGTTGTACATATTAAAGTTTTTCATCACATTTTTGCAGTGTTTGGCTATATTTCCACAATTATTTCTCTGCTCCTTGCTCTCTCTCCTCTCATTCTCAGAATCCCATTATATGTGTATTGATATGCTTTATATTGTTCCTCAGATCTCTAAGCCTCTGCTTATTTTTTCTTTAACCTTTTATTTCTCTTTTCTTCAAGTTGGATAGTTTTTATTGATCTATCAAGTTCACTGATTATTTATCCTGTCATCTTGAATCTGCTAATGGGTTCTGCTAGTGAATTTTTTTACAGCATTTCTGTCTGGTTCTTTTTAATTCTTTAAGTAATTTCTGTATTAATTAGATTCTCTGTTTGTTGATTTGTTATTTTCTTTTTCATTAATACTTTAAACATGGTTTCTTTTGGTTCTTGTCTAAGCTGGTCTTTTTTTCCCCCTCCTTCTTTCAGAGTCTTCTTACATTTGTTTTATATACAATGTTAAACATATTTATAGTAGTGGTTTTAAAAAATCTGCAAATCCAACATCTGGGGACACTCAGAGACAGTTTTTATTGATTGATTTTATTCCTGAGGATAAGTCCACAGTTTTTTCTTTCTTTGCATAGCTCATATTTTGTTGCAAATGGATATTAAAGGTGACATACTGTAGTAAAGATGACATATTGTAGTTCCCTCCCCATCCTGCTACTGGCATTTTTTGGATAAAACATCCTTAAATGGTTGATAGTTGCTGTCTTCTTCCTGGTTTCTTCCTATCACAGTACTTCTGTTATGCAAACCTGGACAAAGGTTTTGCCATTGGCTGTACCTCACTATTCTACAGAACTACTTCCAGTGTGGGGTATTATATTCCCCCACCCCTGCTGAAGTTTGTTGTTGTTTCTTTATTTATTTAATAACTTTGCAGGATTAATTCTATGAATGAATTAATTAATTAATAGATTTCGGTTACTGAAATCTCTTCTCATTAAAAAAACATAAAATGCTTGTTTTTGTTTTAATTGTGGCTTCTTATGTGCCAGCTCATTTCTGCATGGCTCAATAGTTGGCCAATGACTGGACAAATTATGATCAAACACCTTGGGCCAGTAAGAATGCCATCCCCTTCCAATGGATCTGTGTGTCGATGGAGGAGGATGCTCCAGTTTGGACCATTTTCAAGTGGATCTCAGCTTTTGCTTCCCTCTGGGCACCTCCTCTGTGTATATGCTCAGCCCTGGAACTGGCCAGGAGGGCACACAAGGCTTGGGTTCTCTCTGTTGTCTGCTGTACACATGAGCAATGTCATCTAAGAACATGCTTACTCCAACCATGACTGCAACCTCAGGACAATAGGGCTACTGGCCATCTCCAATCTGCTGCTGCCAGGATCCTTATGTTCACAGGTCATGAGCATTGCCCAGCATTCCAAATCTAGCAAGCTCCCTTTGACAGCAGGAGCATCCTGCCCATCCTGGACTATTGTCCTCTCTATCCCAAGAACCTCCATGATAACTGAGCTGGAGGAGGGATGGGTACAAGCGAGGCAAGAGTTCCACAGATTCCTAGTGTGCAGACAGAAGTTCTGCGGTGTTCTAGTATAAATTTCTCAGATGGATGTAGCCTTTACTCATTCTCAGGAGCATGGGAATGATTGTTTTGTTCATTTTGTCTTCCTTACATTTGCTTTCAAAATAGAAGACTGGTTGGCCTATTTATGTGGATGTAGCTGAAAGTCCCACCCAGAGTTTATTTTTACTTATTGATTGATTGATAGATTGATTGCAATACAGGGTACTCTACTACTAAGCTACAGTTCTACCCCTTTTTATTTTATTTTGAGACAGGGTCCTGTTAAGTTTCCCAGGATGACCTTGAACTTGGGATCCTCCTGCTTTGGCCTCCTGACATTGTGCAAGCGCCCCAAAGTTTACTTGTAAATACTGTGGATACTACATAGAAACTTGTCACTCTAGATTATTTATGGCCTGTCCAAGATGATTTTATAGTGTCAAATATTATGCAGTTTATTGTGGGTCTGATAAAGCATTTTTTCCAAAGGAATAAGCCCAACTGGAAACTATGGATTGTTTTCTTAAAAGGAATAGAAACACAATTGATTTAAAGATTTAACTAAAGCCATTTGGGAGCCTGGTTCTGAATATTTAGAAGGAACTCAAGAAGTATCTTTGATTCTATTATTACTTGTATTTTGAGGAGAAATATACATATTTTTCCCTATGTTTATGATATTTCTGTCTACCAGGTTTCACCAAGTATCTATACCAAGTGCCATATGAAGTGTATATTAAGGATGATTTTTAAAAGAGCTTCCTTAAAAACATCCAGTCACAGTTACGCGTTTCTTTTCAGCATGACCTTCCCTTTGAAAGTCACAATTGGTCTTCCAGGTAACCTCAGGAAAAATCTGTCTGAGATGTTGCTGACATTAAATAGCGATGCCATTTGATTAACATATTAAAACTGTCATGGTCATCTTCATTTACCTCAGTAAAGACTGTCCATTACTTTCAATGGCTCTTTATTGCTGTATGACTGAAAGGATGAGAAAAAGAGCCAGGAAAGCAGCAGGAGATCCATAACCTCTATTCCCCTACTCCTGACCCCAAACACACAAAAACGGCACTTCCTATGGCATGATTCAACCTGGACATAAAAAGCACTTTGCCAACATCAACTAAAACTCACCGCAGCTGGTGAAGTTAAAATCAATACTAGCCCCTTAAAGGAACATAAACGTATTTGCCTGAGATCATGTAACAAATTGGTACAACAACCAGGAAAATGGCCCAGAATACGTGCCCTTTAATCGCCACATCCAAGTCTCCCTCTACTTCCATCAAAACCAAACTATAGGGCCAGTTACCCAAACCTTTATCCCAGTACACTTCCCCGCTGCAGAATTTCCTCCCTAGAGGAGAAGAAGAATCATAGTGTGGAAGAGAACAAAGATGGTCTAGCTGTGTTAAAGACACCCTCAATGGAAAAAGAACAAAGGGGTAAGAAAAGAGTTAGCCTTCTTTTTTCAAATGCAATGCAAGTATGATCAAAGAAGCAAATCTCAAATAAACTAACAAAACATAGATTGATTTTCCTGTTCCAGCCCAGAATGCAGTAGATGTGTGTTAAATTTGCAACACACGACTGCAATTTTCTCCATGAGCAGTTTGCGATTTTAGCCACCATTGGTTCTTAGCATGTTAAAACACATTTTCAGAGCTTCTTCTCTATAATGAAACCAGTTTGAAGGTACTAAATTGCTTTCTTATGGGGGATGTTATCCCATATATCCTGATAACTGTTATAATACTCATTTAAAGAAAGAGGGAGCAGGCATTATAATTTCAGTGAAAGGACAGACAAGAGCTTAAAAGATGCCCCCAAGAGGTCTCTGAGTTAGTAAGTAGCAAAGTGAGAAAAAGTCAAAGTTGCTAGAGTCAGCACAGAGCCGTGTCTTAAGATATTGAGCTCACCCCATCCTGGGTCATCACTTCATATAAGAAATGGGTTCAAATTACAGGTGACAAAAGGCCAGAAGTACACTCTTCATCTGTCTGCTCATGCGAACACATGCACCTTAATTCACAAAGTTTTATTCTGCGTATTAACCAAGGCAGTACTACTTCCCAATTTAGCCAATTGAAATCACAATGAGTCCCCACATACCAAACTTATTTGGATAGTGAAATCTATGTGTGCTTTACATACGTGTATCACTGTTGAATCATATCCTGTGCCTAACACAACTATCAATCTACGCTGGGAACCTTCTTACATTTTCCAAAAAGACAACCAAAAAACGTCCATACCTGGATTATTATGTTTTTTTCACTGCAACATAGAAAGATGAAAATAATTCATATGAACACTATAATTTTTTCTTTTTAAAAAATATCCATTTTTAATAGATAAAAATGCATATATTTGTGGTATACCTACAAAATGATGTTTTGTAGAATGACTACACTGTGCAATAGTTAAATCCAGCAGATTAACTATGCATTACCTCACGTATTTATCTTTTGTGTGTGTGCTAAGAACACTCAAAATCTGTTAGCAATTTTGAAGTATACTGTACACTATTATTAACTACAGTGACCATGTTGTGCTGAATTTTTGTGTTGAATTTTTTTCTCCTAACTGAAATGTTGGATTCTCTGACCAACATCAGCACAATTCCAGGCTCCTGGTAGCCACCATTCTGCTCTCTGCTTCTGAGTTCAACATTTTTAGAGCTTCTTCTCTATAATAAAACCAGTTTGAAGGTTCCAAATTGCTCTTTTCAATTTCTTTTTCCCTGGATAAGTGAGATCAGATGGCGTTTGTCTTTCTGTATGTGGATTATTACCATTGGGGGGGGGGCAGGGGCATCTGAAGTGTGTTCTGTTTATAATTACATGAAGAATAGGTTTAAAATCAGAAAATTATTTCAGTCAAGGTCTGAGGTGAGAAAACTTACATAGAAGCAGAAGCAGAAAAACACAAATCATGATTTTTAATAAGTCACAATGGGAAAGAGGACGACTGGTCAACTTTCTATCCAATTTATGTTCATGATACATTCGTAAGTATTCAGAAGACAGTAAGTATTCCACTGGACTGTAGGTTCCAAAGACTGGACTTCAAATCAGAAGAATCAGAGCTTGTGGTCATTATCATTAATTACTTGCTAAGTAGCAGCCCACTGCCCAACACTATATGGTGGACCAGCTGCCCTGAAGGAGCTTACACTTCAGGCCTGAGTCACAATAGTCACACACCATAGAAAAACCTAAATAGCACAGCTACAATATCCCTTGCTTTGTTTACTAGATATACCCCAACCAACCTGGCACAAAAGAAACTTGAATTTATTAAAATTCATTTTCCAATCACACAGTATCCCTTGTACTGCAGAACTCCCACGGTCTTCATTTCCCAGCAGCCCTGGTCCCCTGAGCAAGCACAAGCAGAGTGCAACTTGTGCTGTGGTGGTGGGAAGGCAAAGGCAGGGACAAAGCCCCCAGCTCCTGTCCCTTTTAAAATCATCTCACTGGGTCGATGCTTCAATTTATTAATAATTTCTCAAGATTCCTCTCTGCAAATTACTATAATAGTTTACGATCCTACAGTTGGAAAGAACTTGGAGTGGGAGTTTGTAAGTCTTCTCAACTGGTGGATAGCACCCAGGCTTGACCTCCTGCCCCCAGGCCAGCTCTGCTTTTACTGACTGTACCACACTACATGGTACGTTTAGAAAGTTTCTTCTTTGGGGATACTAGGTCTGGGATACCCAGGGTAAAATTCTAGAAGGAGCTCTTGGACAGAGTTCCAGACATCCTGGGAATTAAAAACCATAAGAAGGAGAAAAAGAAAGGCATCTTTAATATAAGGAGAGGGAGATAAATGTTATTAAGGGGTAGAAGGTAGATTGGGGGAGGGGGACTTGGAAAGGAGAAGCAGAAACAGGAACTCTAGTAAGTTAGGAGCCAAGGATCTCTTAAGATCACACAATGAATCTCAACTAGCTCAGAAGGACTCTGAGAAGGACAACACCCTATTCTGGCTGGTTTTGCATTAACCCTGGGCTAATTTTTCTTTTCCTGTGTTTTGGTGTTCCCACTTTCACATCTTGCTGGTGACATCTTTCCAGAGGGACTGAGATATTAACAGTGTCCCTGAAGGAGACTTGAAAGAGCACCAGATTCAAGTGCTGGTACGGCCACCCACTGGCCTTGTGTCCTGGCTGTGTCCCCAGTATCCCAGGGTCTTAGTCTCCATCCCCATCAAGACACATAACTGGGCTCCTGGAATGAAGCCTGTCGCCGCTATATGATCTCCATTCACGAAATGCTCTACGCTCCCCCAAGAAAGTTTCAGTATAAATTAGAAATGGCTTTAAGAGCCTCGTCAACCCCACCTTTCTCCCCTAGCTGCTCTCTTCCTCAGCACAAGCCAGAGAATCACTTAAAAAGCATTGTGAGCCACAGGTAATGGAAGAAAAGAGAGAGAGAGAGAGAGAGAGAGAGAGAGAGAGAGACTGCAAATGGGCTCTTTAGAGGAAAGCCCACCAAGCCATTAATGCTTCACTTTGCACAAGACAGACTGTGGGTTCGCGTGTTTATTGCAGAACCCTCTCTGAAGGCCATACCTGGCTATTTAAATTCACAAGGCATTTGTTGTCACATTTTCTATCTTGTTAACAATGGCACAGAAACTGGGGGACACTGGCAGTTCTCTCAATACCCCAGTACCCCTCAACAGGGCAGCTTTGCTTGACTTCTGATGAACAGCTACTTAAGACCAGGCCCTACCTCCCTACCTGGACACCCCTCCCCCCACGCCGCCTCCCTGACAACGTTCAGGGTTTTCTAGCTAGCAATTGCTACACCAAGAACATAGCTCCCCAGTGCACATGGGGGCACTGTCAGTTTTAAAGGAATCCTGCATGGTTTCCTTACTTCTTGGAAGCCCATTAGAAACCCTTCCTTTTGAGCAAAATTTACTTTGCCAAAATGCTCTTCAATTCCTTGAATCACAAACCAGTAAGAAAGGAAAGGGTTTGGGGTCGGGGAAGGATAATGAGGACAGGAAGAAAGTAAGTGGGATGAACAGGGCTGGGACTTGCCAGGGCATGTGTGACACAAGCTACCCACCTCAGACAAAGAACAGGAGACCCGGGGAGGGAGACAATGAAGGTGCCTAGCAAGACGCAGAGCGCTGGGGCTGCCAGGGAAGTCACTGTCCCCTCCCCAAACCCACACTCCCTTCTTGCCAGCTGAGGGCTCACAGCAGCTGCTCTGCAGAGCAGAGACGCAGTCATTTCCTAGCTAAAAGGATCTCTACCCTTTTAATTAGGTTGTTGCTTTTTTGAAGATAAAATAAAATATAACTTCTCCACTGCCACATTCCCCAGATCTAGAATTTCCAACTATCAAGTGAACAAACAGAAAGCTTTCAAGAGTTTCAAATTTCTTGTGAAATAAAACAATCAAGAGGAAAAAAGTACTTGAGCAAAGTAGCTAAAATCTGTGCTTTCTTAAAAAGCACAGGTAGAAAAACGTGGGTGGGAAGTGTGACTTGGAGCTGGGGAATGCACGTGGACACCAGGGGCTTGTATGGCAGAGGGAATTAGCTGGAAGGTACTGCCTCTCTTTGTCCTGTTTAGCTGGGTGGTGAACACACTGCAGAGGGACAGGATTTCTAACGTTTCACGTCTCCTTTTCCCCCAAAAGGATCTAGAACAGAGTAATGCACTAGTGACTCCTAATCATCCCTGACAGGAAAAGAATTGGCGATTTGACAAATAATATGTGCAAAAATCGTCTCTAACCTAGAAAACACGAAGGAGGAAAAAATCAACCTAGAAGAACTGAGATAAAACCTAAAACGTGGAAAGGGGGAAAAACAGCCACACTAGGAGGTTGGCAACACAGCTACCTCAGAACTAGATCTTTCTAGAACCATGATCTGCTTACAACAAAGCATTTACCATAAATACCCAGGTAATGATGACTATGGAAATAGGGTTTGCTCTTCCAAACACCAACAGATTAGAAAAATAATACAATACCACCAGACATTAAAATGAAATTAAATTAAAATGAAATATCTTTTTCTAACTTAAGACACATGCAGATCCAGCTGAGGAAATTGATTTCCACCCACCCTCCATGCTCCCAAAAGCAGATTAGAAAGAGAAAACATCCTGGGGATGGACTTTGGCAATGAGCACCATAAACATTCCTAGGGAGAGAGGCTCCTATTTCATAGGCCTCTGAAAAAAATTTTAATATGCACACGTGAGCCAGGCTTCAGTAAAATACATTGAGTGTTTAATTTTTTATATACACTGCCGGGGGGTGGGGGGTGGGGGGGTCAAGTCTTGTCACTCACCTGATGAAATCTGATCTCTCTCCAATCATATCACCCAACAGTGTTAAAGTCATTACTCCTGTGACATAATTCAACCTCAAGGCAACTTGTGGGAAACAGGTAAGTTTTAAAGCACCAGGTGGGTAAATAGACACTATTAAGTCTCCTGACCTTGAATTTTAGGGGTTGGCATCTCATCTTTAGCTTAGAGGATGCCAAGTAAGATTGTGTGCTTTGCAAGGATTTTCCAAATTTAAGTGGACTTCATAGAATAAACTGAATTTACCAAAAACAAAACAAAACAAAATCCTCTCTTGACCCTAATTCTAAGGTGCCAATAGGGAGAGAGGGAGAAAAAAGAGGAGGGACCAGTACCCTCTCCTCTCCTGGTCGGTATTACAGTGAATGAGAAGTAAGTTAGGGAGCATTTCAAGACCCCTGGGCAGAGCAGAGAAAAAGGCAGTTGGCATGTTTTCTCATTCAGCTGAAGTACTTCTGTTAACCTCTCAAGGTTAAACAATGGTAAGGCCATAGATAGGAAGGGAAGGAAATCAGCATTCTGTAGTCTCTTATCAAATTAGAATGCAAAACAAGTAATAATAAAACTAATAGCAATAGGTATACAGACAGAGCTTACCCTTTGCCAGGCACTAACTTAAGGGCTTTGCATAGATTAACTCTTTTAATCTTCCCAACAACCCCATGTAAAAATGAATATAAACTTGGTTATATCTGAGAAATAAAATGCATCATAAAGTTGGTAGTAACTGGTGCACCATGATTTGGATCTTAAATGTTCCCCTGAAGGTCCCTGCATTGAAGGCCTGGCACCACTGGGAGGAGGTAGAACCTCTTGGAGGTGGGGACTAGTGGAGGGAAATTAGGTCAGGGGGCATGCTTATTGGGTGCCTGGCCCTTTCCTGTCTCTCTGCCCCTTCCTGTCTCTCTTGTTCACTTTCTGGCCACCAAGAGGTAAACAGCCTCCTCTGCCAAATTCTCCCACCATGATGTTTTGCCTCACCTCCGGCCAGAAGTAATGGTGGCAATTGACCGTGGACTGAAACTTCTGAAATCATGAACCAAAATAAAACTTTTCTTTAATAAGTTGATTATGTCAGGTATTTTGTCACTGTGGTGGAAAGCTGACCATTTTGAAAAGGTATTCCTGAAGTCGACATATCCTGTGATATTGGATGTGGCCCTGTATATTACTGGGGCAAATGTTATGTGAAGAATACACATAAGCATACCTCATCTAAGTTTTGTTTTAATAGTGGTGTTCATAAATCTCCACTGAAGAGAATACTGATCTCTGTAGAGAGAAAAGTTAAGATTTTTAGAAGATTAGAAATACAAAAGAGGATTTGTGGTAAAGGGTAGAAAGACCTCATCATAGCTAAAAATCTCTCATCAGCTTGAGGGAAGCCTTCTGTGCTCATTGAAAGAGCAGAAAATCTAAATCAAAACAAAATAAAGCCAGACTATCCCTCTTAGAAATCATAATCATGACAGCTTTTACTTGCTGAGATTCTTCCTAAGGTCAATTCCTAGTAGCTAAAATAATAATAAAGGTCTAAAAAAATAAGGCAAAGGGAGAATAGGAACTGCTCCTGCATCTCATTAATCTAGAGAGAAAAAGAAATGGCAATTCCAAAAGGGTTCCTGAACCTGTCTCTTTTGCCTTCTCCCCCATTTTAAGCTCAGCCATTTGGGAGAGAAGGGAGAGGTGGGAAGATGTGGTTGTAGGCTGGAGCCCCAGCCCAGGGCAGCCTGGGAAGCCTGGCTGCTCACATCCTTCCAGCACAGCTAACTAAGATACAGGGAACTGCTAGTCCTACGACTGCCATCCTCCACCCTGTGCCTCCCCCATGGGACTGGGGAGAAGCCACCAGCTTCCTCTTACCCACCAAAACTGCTGCGGCTCTAGCACTGAAGCCTCCTGCCTTCTTAAGCCATGGTCCTTGAGTCACCTTAACCTAGTAACCCAGTCATTTATTGAGCCCCACCATCAAAGATAATTTGTCATCCGTAAGAAACGGCATGGTTAGGTCAATTGATGCTGCCGAGAACAGAGATTCCAAATGTCTGGGATTCATATTTGTGATATTGACACTAGGCTAGTCCCAGAGTCGGACTATTTTTGGAAATGTTTTCACAGGGGGCTTACAGGTTGCAGACCTTTCCACAATTGTATCACCTGGCGAGGACCAAATGCTTTCTGACCCAACATTTTTCCAAATAATGCAGGTTTATGAGGAACACATTTTGCTACCTACCGTTCCTTTATGATGCTGGTACCGGAAGGGAGAAGAAGGCAATCGAGCTGATAAGGGATGAAGATGCAAATGGTTGATCTTATTCTTTATTTTTTTTCCCACTCACAAGTTAAAAGCCTGTCTTTCTATTGATTTTCAGATACTGAATATGCGCAGTTCATCTTCTAGATAATCTCAATGTGTCTTACTCCCATAAACAAATAAAATTTACGAGAATGGAAAACAGAGAGGAGCCTGTATCTGTAAACAACCTGCATTCACACACACATAAAAATTCGCCCTGTATGCCTTGGGATCCCTGCGATAAAAGAGACATTTCTGTCGGGTCCCGACTTGTCAGCTGTGCCAGGGTGTAGCTCCACCTGTGCATTTCCCCACAGCAAAAATTCTTTACCAATTAATTTGGCAGGAAAGGGACAGTGAAATTGTTTCTAAATTATAATTTGCAAATCTGGCTTAAGTTCTTGGAATATCTAAAAGGGTCATTTCCCCCCCTAAACTCTAACACCGTTCAAACTGTGATTTAATGAGAGTGTTTTCTATGTGTTTGAGTTCCTAATATGATACCACGAGAGATGCAAATTATAGTATTCATTTGCACCACTGCACAGAGGCACCCATATGCTCCAGTCTGACAGTTGCTAATGCACAGAGGACACATCAGCCTGTCCTCCTTGTTACTAGTAATGGGTAGTTCGGTCACTAGAATTTTGGTTTACTACATGGGAATTGCCTGAAAGATACACAGAGTGGTCACATTTAGGAAACCACAAGCCCTAGGACCTCACAGGCTACGTGTTTCAGCGGGGGTATCTTGCATCTTTCTATAAAAGGAGCTGTCCCTTGGCCCTCCTGTCACATGTGTTTCCTATCTGACCCACTTTGCCTTGTCTGCACACAGTTCAGTGTAAAACGCCTTCCCAGCCTGAGTCCCAGGTCTCTCATTCTGGTTAGTAAGAGGTCTTCTCCTATCAAAAAAAAAAAAAAAAATACACACACACACATACACACACACACAGCTGGGGTTGTAGCTCAGTGGTACAGCGCTTGCCTAGCATGTATGAGGCACTGGGTTCGAGTCTCAGCACCACATGTAAACAAATAAAGATCCATTGACAACTAATAAAAATATATATATATATATACATACTCATATATATATATATGTGTGTGTGTGTGTGTGTGTGTGTATTTGTCCTCAATTAACCATGTGGAGCAATGTTTAAGAATCATTAGGTTAGTTTTCTTACTCAACTATAACATATATTATAATAATAATACATTTGAATCACTACACTTTGCCCATCTCCCCAAGTCAAGGAACATTCTCAGTAATCCAGGTAAAATATTTAATTACGTTTCCTTAATTCAACAAAAATCTCATGAGTACCTACTGTATACCAGGAACTATTCAATGAGTCAGTGATTTGAAAGTGGAAATGAAAAGAAAAACAAAAATTCCCACCCTTGGGGAACTAGCCTATACTTTCCTAAATTCATAGGAATCTACAAAGGTATCTAGTACCAAAAGAATCTACCAATTTAAGCTAAACTCACTTGGGACAGAATGCATCTTACATTTATTTATCCATGCTAGGGTCGGGCTTAGCACTACTTGAGCAAATGGCTGGACAGTAATGAGAACTAAGCAACTTTGGTTATCCAGAGAAATTATTGCCAACCAACATAATGTCGAAATGGACATGGCTCTCATTGGGTGCTTCCACATTCCCCAAATTTCTTTTCCAGCACAAATGGCAATTTTACCCTCACTTGTCTGAGTAGCATCACATCAACTAAATAAAGCAAAGGAAAAATTGAGAAACATCATTCTTTATCCTTCACTGAAAAAAAAAAAAAACCCCGACTCATCAATGTGTGCTACAAATACAAGGGCACTGGTTAGTTCCCGAACTTAGTGAAAGGGGACTCATTTGGCTGGATTCTAAATTGTATCCAGCATCCAGCAGAAGGAACAAAATTAAATTAGATTTTGACTGGGGTGACTGGAAATTTGTGCCACTGATACAGATACCTGCATACACACGGAACTCTGTTTGCCACATGGTACAGTTAGCATTTGCTCCAAATGAAGAGATAAAAATACACACACACACACACACACACACACACACACTTACTAGCAGAGTCCTATGTATTCTTTAATTCATTCTCTGTGTAAGGGGTAGATCATCTGAACCACTTAAAAAATTAGAACTAAGAATTTTTATTTAAAGAAATGTGATTTGTTTTCAAGTACATTACCAACGAGAACTAAGTTGAGTAAGCATAAACATTGCCTCGCAGAGGTTTCAAGGTATTTTGTTGAGTATGTTCACATACCTACAAGTTTCCCAAGATCTGCTCATGTTAGAAAAATCTTTTCAAATCAAGGAAGGCAAAAGAAGTGTCAAAATATTTTCAAGTGGGGGAGGCACACCTAATAAAAATATCAAGCAGTTTCTGATTTGAATTAAGGGAAACAAGAATAAGGATCCCATTAAACCATATATTAAAAATGTATAGGCTCTAAGAACTTTACTTGGATAGCTTTGCAAAGGAGAGAAAAAAAATATTAGCTTTTCTCCAAGTTTGTTTCTTTTTTTTGAAGGTAAAAGGAAGCAGCTCAAGTGAACTCACATAATGGCCCCAGTGATTTTTTTGTTCTTGCTTAAGGTGTGGCTATTTTTGTCTAAGCTCTCTATCTGTTAGATAGAGATAGAGACCTGGCAAGTTTCTGTTTAGGGGAGGACAGAGGCCTTAGCCTACTGATCACTTTTCTAAGAGCTATTAGCAATTTATTCTCTTCAATGTTTTACCTCTGGGTGGGGGGAAAGGGAGACAAATCTTTTTCTTGAAGAATCACAATGGAAATTTCTCCTTGCCTACAGTACCAAAAGTTTTGAATTAGCAAGTTCGAGTTAATTTCTACCATATATTAGAGAAGTAATCTAAATCTCAAAGCGGGGGGAAAAAAGGTCTAGAGATGCTTAAGCAATTACCTATTATTTAATACCTCTTCAATCAGATGAGTTTTCTTGCAAGGAAGGGATCTTAAGATAGAAAGTTTTGAAAAACAGGGAGTTCTTGCAAGTTTGACAACCAATTTTTTTTTTCTGAGATAATTCAATGAGGAAAAGACAAAAGAATGAGTGCTATTTAGATTCAAAAACAAGTTTTTCTTGTGAAACTTAAGCATGGATTCCATGACGTAGAGAAACAGTCTACCGCGTGGTATGTGTCAGAGGACAGGCATTGTGAGTGTGCAGCCTGTGTGTAGCCAGGGAGCCTCAAGGTCTGGTCCTGGGAGGCTCCCCTTCCTGCCCTCCTACTCGAGTCAGCTGGCCAGCCCATCAGCTCTTCTCACTGCCAAGAGCCCTCAGTGTTCCTCCACCTGCTAGACTCTGACGATAGCCAACCCTAAGACCTCACACCATTTCAAAATGTGACCACCAAATCAGCCTTCTGCCTTCCTTCTCTCATGCAGTTCCCCACCAATAAGTGTTCCTAAATCCCACCAGGGGCACCTGGGAGGAAGCCTTCTGAGAGACATCTTCATTTAATGAATAAAATCTGGAACTTTCTAGCCAGGCAGTCGAGTTTCCTAGGATGGGGCCCTCGGGTATCTTTTGAGTTCTGCATCCTACTCTTCATTCTGGTTTGACTTTTGTAGATGCCCAATGAGACAAGCGCCCTGGCACTATCCCATAGGGGGCACTGAAACACCACTAATAAGTGAGAACTACAGTGCCAGTTAACTCCGGTTTCTACCCTCCTTACCCACTGGCAAAATGTAAGGCAGACCCACTCACATGCAGCCAAGCATGCCCTCATGTGCTGTGACCACGGAAATGACCTCAACCCGTGATGGATGACGAATCACATCTCATTATGAATGATTTAAAAAAAAAACCTATAAAATGAAAGGCAAGTCTAAATAAGTTAAAAATGTCAGGCTGCAGTCAGAGCATATAAATGTTATTTTGAACATACAGAAAAGTATATCTACTTTTTAATAGAAAATAATATTTCTCCTTTATTCTCCCACTAGAAAACGTTGAACAAATATTCAAGAAGCCAAAAGCTTGTGGTACCAAGGGTACCACAAATCTCCCTCTGCTCACTCTTGTGGTCTTGTCAATCTATGGTCCTCCACACACCCCTACTTCTTCTTGCCTATGCACAGGTCATCTCTCTCTCTCTCTCTCTCTCTCTCTCTCTCTCTCTCTCTCTCTCTCTCTCCTTCCTTCCTTTCCTCCTCATCTACCTGCAATTCTACCTGTCTTTTAAGATTCAGATGCTTTACTACTGTCTTTTTAACATCCTCCTCATTCTCACTAGACCTCTGAAACCTACTATCTCTGACACAAGACCATACTGTACTTTGTGCCCATTTCCCCCTTTTTATGAAAATATGTCCATCTTCCTCATGATAAGCCATTTTCTAAAAGTTTTATGTGCATTTTCCCATGTATTCTTCAAAGTAACTGTACCAAGGATAGAGGGGATGGCTCAGTGGTGAGCACCTGCCTAGCATGCACTGGCCCTAGATTCAGCAATGAAAAAAAAATGTAGCTAGTATCCTTATTTCCATTTTGCAGATGAATAAACTGAGGTTTATTGAAATTAGATAATTTAGTGCTGATCCCACTGTATCCTCAGCAGCTCCCAGAGCACTTCCAGCCGGGATGAGGATTCCCACAGGTGTGGGCAAAGTCCACCTCACCAGGATTGCAAAAGTGCCGCAACCACACAATTTAGAACTACCTTTCCACGGTGTTCTATGAAATCATCTTAAAAATGTTGGTCACAACTTTTACAATCTTTCTTGGTTAAAACTTTCTGAATTTTTCTAAAGGACTTGTCTTTAACAGTGTCCTGACTTCCCAACATTATAGCAGAGCAGCAAAGCAAAGCCACACCCATTAGTGAAGTGACAAATGTCCAAAGGAAAGACCAGAGTAATTAAAATGACAAGTTATGTTGAACAATTTTAAGAGTCTGAATGTCCAAAGGTCAAATGAAGACATAAATGAAAAGGAGAAGACTTGTCAAAGCAGGAAGGGGTGCAAAGATTTAGGTACACATGTATCATTGTAAAACTTAGATAAGCCTAAATGTCCAAGAGGAAGGGACTTCTTAAATAAACAGTGCCTCAACTGAACAGTGAGACACTACATGGTCATCTGAAATAATTCATTTGACGAGTATTGACCAAGTGCCTCATTTGTATATGATGAATAGGAAAAAAAAATGATGCGACCTTCATGGTGCTTAGAGTCTAGATGTTCATGTAGAAAAGTTTATGATAACAAGAAAGTCATATTGTTGAGTGACATGGTGGGTCACAATAGACCAAATCTATGTAAATTAATTGTGTGTTGTTGCTGCTTTTCATAACTTCAAGATAAATTTGTTCCGTGTTCACAGCTTGCCTTGAAGGTGTTAAGTTCATCATCAATGTCTTATAAATTGTTAAAATTCAAGCACTCCTCTCCCTATTTATTTGCGTAACACTAAGATATCAAGAAGTCTAAAATAATACTGAAAGATATCATATGTGTACAGAAAGAACGGAAAATATAAGGCTATTTTATAAAAAGGGACATGTAAAAGTAGACTTCTTATTGAGTAGACTTGCAACATTAAATTTTATGAAAGTAATGTTGCACAAAGTTCAAATTTCAAAGTGAAGAGTAACACAAAACTCAAAATCCAGAAACATTTCAAATTCAAAAATTGAAAATTCAAAAATAAATCAAAAATCAGTTTAAACAAGGCCAGTATTAATCAAATGAAAATTAGTTCGGAATCTCAATTGAAACTGGTTTTTAGATAGCTCTTTGAAGTGTTTTTATATACTCATTTTAAGTATATATTATTTTAAAGTATGAACTAAAAGTCTTCTATCAATCAATTACAATGTAACAGTATTATCTAGTGATGCATTTTATTTTTTACAATATATAGCATTTATTTTTTAATTTCATTATTTATTAATAGGCATCAATATGTAGTAACTGTGCATATTAACATATTCAATGTGATCTTTCAGCATATACATACAGGGTATGCTAATCAAATCCAGTCTCTCTTTATATACCTTTCCCCCCAACCCTTCCCAATATCTGGAAAAACTGATGCATTTTTTAAATGGGAAAAAAACACACACACAGAAAGAAAAGAATCAAAGTTATGCAAAAGAATCAGAATAAACAAAATTTTTAATCTCTTATGAAACATCAATAAAATGAATTTCTACTACTCTAGGTTGCCCTGTTTTGAATAAATCCTGAAGATGTATCTAAATAATGAAATATATGTTCTATAATTTCTTAAGCTAAAAAATGAATAATGTGCATGATTTATAATATTTGCCAGTGTGGTGGTACACACCTATAATCCCAGCTAGTCAAAAGGCTGTGATATCAAGAAGTCTAAAATACTGAAAGACCTTATTATGTGTGTCCAGAAAAAATGGAATATGTAATGCTATTTTAGAAAAAGTAATACGTGAAAGTAGACATCATGTTGAGTAGATGTTGCAATATTAAAGGCAGGAGGCAGGAGGATCACAAGTTGGAGACCAACCTGGGTAATTCAGTGAGATCCTGTCTCAAAATAAAAAATAAAAAGGACTGGGGTATAACTCAGAGGTAAAATGCCCCTGATTTAATTCCCAGTACCCACCTCCCAATATATGTAAATATTTCAAATTCTTAGTCTTTAGGAATGAAGGAAAACTTTAATAGAACTGATAGAGAAAGAGCACGTCTAACAAAATTCTTACAATTAATATAGTTAATGTTAAAAGACTGAATATTTTCCTTTTAGAATCAGGAAAGAGGCAAGGATGGCTACTCTCACCACTGTTATTAACAAGGTATTAGAAGTGCTAGCCAGGGCAATAGGACAGGAAAAGAAAATAAAAGCTACACAGATGAGAAAGGATTTGTTCCTGTTCATAGATAATATGATTATGTGAGTGGAATCTAAAACAAAACAAAGCGAAACCCTTTTAGAACTAGTGAGTTCAGCAAGGTAATATGATTCAAGATTAGCATACAAAAATATAATTATATTTCTATGTACTAGCAATAATCATGTAGGCATCAAATTTAAATTATAATAACATTTGTAATTACTAGAAAACAGAAATAAGTTCACTTCAAGTCTAAAAAAGCACATTCAGGACTTACATGCTAAAAACATCAACAACAACAAAATGTTGATGAATAAAAGTACAAGAAAATCCAATCAAATGAAGATACATACTATTTTTATGGACTGGAAGATTCAGTATAGTAAAATGATATGAATTTTCTTCAAACTGATATACAAGTTCAACATAATTCTTACCAAAAGCCCAGCAAGATGTTTTATAGATAAAGAGAAGATTATTCTAAAAATTATATGAAAATGCAAGGGAACTACAAAAACTGAAACCATTTGGGAAAAAAATAAAGTGAAAGGAATCAGTGTACCTGATTTTAAGCTGCATCATGAAGTCAGTGTGGATGACTGGTGGCGACAGAGGCCAGATCAATGGAACAGGATGTTGAACTTAGATCCACACAACACAAATATGTTCAGGCAATTTCTAACAAAGTTGCAAAAGCAATTTGATGAAGAAATAATGGCCTTTTTATTAAAAGAGTATCACAATTAAACATCCATTGGCAAAACAAAGAAAAACCAAGGCTGAGGTTGATCTAAACCTTATACCTTATCCAAATTCCACTTCAAAATAGGTCACTGACTTAAGTGTACATGTAAAAAAAAAAAAAAAATGAGGGGAAATAAAGAGAGAGAAAAAACTATTTGAGATCTAGAGCCAGGCAAAGAATTCTTAAACTTGACACCTATAATGTGAGGAATCAAGGAAAAAATGTTGAATTGTATTTCATCAGAACTAACATTTTGTTCTATGAAAGATTCTCTTAAAGGGATGAAAATACAAATTACAGATTAGGAGGAAATATTTGCAAACCTCATATCTGGCAAAGGACTTTCATCTACAATACATAAAGAACTCTCAAAACACAGCAGTCAGAAAACAATTCAGTTACAAATGAGTCAAAGACATGAGCATCATGTCTCCATCAAAGAGGACATGCAGATGGCAAATAAGCACATGAAAAGATGGCCAACATCCTTAGCCACCAATTAAAGCCACAATGAGATATGGCCATGCTCCCATCAGAATGGCTAAAACTAAAGATAGTGACATAACCAAAATGTAGGCAGGATCCAGAGAAACTGGATCATTCATACGTTTCTGGTAACTAGGCAAAATAATATAACCACTACAGAATGCAGTTTCTTAAAAAATTAAACATATAACTAACATCTGACCAAGCAATTGTACTCCTGGGCATTTGTTACAGAGAAATGAAAATTACATTCAAAGAAAAACCTGTACATGACATGATTGCTCATATCAGCCTATGCATAATGATAGATCAGACATATCAGCTTTATTCATTCATAACTCCCCAAATCTAGACACAGCTCAAATGCCCTTCAAGGGATAAATGGTGAACAATCTGGTGCACATCCAGTGCATAGGGTACTGACTCAGCAATGAAAATGAATCAACTCCAGATACACACGCAACTTCAGAGAGTAGTGCCGAGTGGGAAAAGGTCACGTGCTGTTTGATTACATGTGTGTAGCCTTCTTGAAATGACAGAATTATAAAAAAAGAGGGAGGACCAAAAGGGGCCAGGGCTTAAGCAAGAGGGAGGGGAAAGGAAGAGTAGCTATAACTGACTGAGGACTTCTGGTAGCTTATAGAAATGTTCTACAGTCACTGTGTCATTATTAATATGCTGGTTGTGACACTGTACTACAGTTGTTTTTTTTTTTTTTTTTTTTTTTAGAGAGAGAGAGAGAGAGAGATTGATTTTATTATTTTTAGTTTTTTGGTTGCGGACACAACATCTTTGTTTTTGTATGTGGTGCTTGAGGATCGAACCCTGGCCGCACGCATGCCAGGCAAGCGTGCTATCCCTTGAGCCACATCCCCAGCCCCAAGTACTACAGTTTTTTAAGATGTCACCACTGGGGAAAACTGGGCTAAGGTCACATAAGGTCACCCCATACCATGTCTTATAGTAACTATATGTGAATCTACTATTAAAATAAAATATTTAATTTTTAAAATAAATTAATAAGCTAGATTATTAGTCCTAGAAGCAGCTGTTGAAGGGGGCTTCTGCATTCAACTGCAAGTTTAGAAATATCAACTTCAAATAACCTAAAATTTTAATTTGAGAACTGATCTCCCCTGGTTCTAATTTAAATCTGTGGGTGTTACCCACAGATTATGTGGTAACTTCAGTTGGTATATGTACAGACACCGAATGATATATATGAAAACACTGTGAAAAAAAATCAAAACCCTTCACTCAGTAAAATGAAGGTGGAAAATAAATTTATGTTAAAAACAAATGCCCATATATCTACCTGTGGGATACAATGAATAAATTAAATGAAAAGTACACTATGATATTTTATAGCAATGGTAGAGTAAATGTTTTAATTAAGAAAAAAAAATCTTGTTTATCTTTATATACTAATGTCATTATATGGAAAGGAATATGGAAACAAAAAAGCACACGACAGTTATTTGGCTCTGAATTAATTATTCCAAATATCACATTAATCACAATAGTTTGACTTCCATGCAACTCTTTTCCTGCAGTTAATTTCTCTGTGAAAGGGGAAATCCAAGAGTCTCTTGTCACCATGCTTAGTTTTTCCCATTCACTCATGAATGTATCCATAAGAATTTTGAAAGTCTATCATCAAGTACTGCTTGGAACCAAGACAGGGAGATGAAATAGAAATGGTTCCTGCTATTCATGTTTTGTGATTTTATTTTTAAATAAATGGGTTGAGAAACGAATGGCTACATGTAGTTTAATATTTTTAAAACTTTCCTCCATATGGTACGTAGTATTTTAACTTATTACAACTTACGTAACTAATTCCTTCATGTTGGGTACCTAGGTATTTTCTCAACTTTTCATGATTTTAGCTAACACAGAACTGTTATCAGTGATAATAAACTAAAAAGAAAAATTAAACAAATACTTTAAAATAGATGAAGTCTTACAAAACTGTTTAACTCCAATTGCTTATATGTAAAAAATTAGTGATTGGAGAATGATTGTTTTCTTTTTCCAAATTGCTCAAACCTCAACCTCTTGACCAACTTGGGTTCCAATTGTTTTCTACTGACTCATCTAACTCCACCCACTAGACACATTGAACTACTTTCATTTCCCCTAATTGGTCATGCTCTTTCCCAGAGATTCAGTATCATTTCAGTTTCAAAAATGTCCCCACCCAACACTTTGACTATATCCTAATAGATTTTTGAGCCACAAAGATGACTTTTTGTATGTGTGTGAAATCATCCCAGGTCTCTCAGAAGGCCATCTGAAGCGCAACTTAAGACCCTGTAATTTTTCATCATATTGTAATCACTTCTTGACTTCTGTCTTCCTGCTGGACCCAAAATTTTCTAACAAATTCACTATTTTATCCCCAGCACTGAGAAGAGGGCCTGATCCCTAGCAGCTGTGCAATAAATTCTCAAGAGCGACGAACGTACAAGGACTCGATGGACAAACAGACCCCTAAACTGCTGGCACAGGAAGACAGGCCACTCAGTGTTTGTCCAGATGAATGGTTCCTTCTAATGAACAAGGTGAACGACAGGAGGAAGTTCCCAGGAGCTGCCCCAAATATATTTCACCTTTCCATTGCTGTACAACTTAAATTAAGCCAACAATACCAAATCCAAGGTTTGTCTCCAAGGGATTACTCAAAGTACCAAAGTCCTTTTGGTGAATACTGCAAGGTCCCTGAAAAGAGACATCATGTAACTTCAACGTGTGATGAGCAAGTGGAAGTGTTCAGAGTTAAGTGGCTTTTATAACAGCGTGCCTGTCATGCAATATTTAGGCAGGTTACTTTGCTTAATTTATCTGAAGAAATACTAAAGCCCTGGGTTCTTTAAAGTAAGGATTTCTTAGTACTAAGGTCTACTGCTAAGTTTCCATCTTTCTCAGTATGGAGACTACAAATCTTCAAATAGCAGTTCTGAGTGAGCCTGACAGTCCTCCCAGTGACAAAGGCCAGGAGACCCAGGATGTTGCTTGCCCCTGGTTTTCCCATGTCTCATTTCAGAGGGCTCTCCCCACTGCAAACAGCAGCATGACTTTTTTCTCTCCTGACCTTTGTCAACTGTGTTGCCATGATGCATTTGGAAGTATCAACGATGGTCATTACCTGCCCTATTTATTCAGAGTTAAGTATTAACAAGGCTGGGTTATCTCTGCGGCTGCCATATTTCTCCAAGACAGAAGTGCCTATGTACATGTCCGTATGCAAACACCAGCCTGGTCTCTTCCCAGGTGAGGGTGGGGAGAAGACCTGGAGACAATGAAAAGAACAGAAGCAAACAGCAGATACTTTACGAGTGCGGTTTCCAGAAACATATAACATAATTGCACCATGAACTTTGAGTCAAGACTGATTTTTTTGTCTGTGCATCGGTCAGTTCTAGTATAGGAACAATTTAGTACATATTTCTAGATATGTGTGTAACTTTGAACAATTTGATATTGACAGTGTATAAATATTTTACAGAATAAAGAGTTGGGGGCGGGTGCTTGGCATTAAATTCTCTTTGTTCATTGTCTGCACATTTGGGTTCTTGTGTAGAACAGCTATGTTGGAGTGAGTAGGATTCTGTTTCTGAGGGGATGGAAGAAAGCTGACAATATTAACTTGAGGAGGGTGAAGAGTTTATTAAAACTCCTATCAGATACTGCTTGTTGGATAGTGAAATTGCAAAACTTGCAAAGAGGAAGGATGGACACCATGCAGAAGAGATCAAATACAAATGAAAAACTGACTTCAGGGAAAAAAAAAATCTTTCACTGGAGTCAGCTTTTCTGTAAAAATTGGCCCACTCATAAATTGACCTAAGTTTATGTGCTGGGATCAGGTGGGAAGGCAGAATTCCATCCTCAGATAGTCGCAGGGAATGGCCTGTGAAACAAACCGAAGCCAAATCCACACTTCTTCAACAAGAAGTGATCTGCAGAAAGCAAAGGGTAGGTCACCTCCTGATTTTTAAGGTACCCTAGCAACTACATGGAGCTGTAAACCTATAATGTGTGGAGAAAGAGAAGACAATTCCTTTCTTATACACCATAAGAAATAAAACAACAATGCTACTTCCCCTGGCATTTACAAATTTGCATATTGTTTAAGAGGTTAGGCTTTGGAAAAGTTATACTTGCAAGCTTCAGGTCCCAATTTAACCATTTCATGGTTGGTGTGATCTTGGAACAGATAATTAGCTATTAAAAGTTTCCTACTTTTCAATAGTGAGCATGGATTACTGAGTTACAGAAATTAACTGTGAATGGTGGGGGAAAAAAGAGAATGATTCGCTGAGAAGTACTTAGTAATATAACCTTTACCTAAGAACAAATGTCATCATTTATTAGGGCCTAGTATGTGCGAGGCATTTCAGAAACACTGTTCTCATCTTTATATCTCCCCGCAAGGTTAATTCTATTATTCCCAGCTTATAAAATGAGAAAACTAAGATTCAAAGTAGCTAAGTAATTAGTCTTAAGTCTCAAAGCTGAGAAGTGGCAAAACCACCTACCTACATCCTGACCTCATTTTTTTTTCCTTCCTACTTAAAAAAAAAAAAAATGACCCAAGAATTTCTCATCCCTCTCTGATTTCTGTTTTCCCAATTTTACTCTGGGTCATAATAGCCTTTGGGAATCTCCCTTCTTTGTTCTTTCCTTTCTTTAGCAATTTAACTTCTCTAAATCTATTCCACCAACCTCCTTCTCCCTCACCTGGGGTACCACTAACCCCCATATTCTGCATAGCCAAACCCCTCGGCTCCCCTTCTTCCATCAGCCCCACGCCATCAGCACCCCATGGTAAAGATAGCAAATACCTACTGAGCACCTTTCTATATGTCTGTATGAGATAGGTACCTTCAATATCCCCATTTTAGAGATGTGGAAACTGGGTCAGCTGAAGGGGAGGTAGCCTACCAGGGGCACAGAGCAAGGGGCAGATGGAGGGGGAACGGCTTGGTCCAATCCTACATTATTCTGCCTCCACTGTCCCAGGGGACCCACACAGTGAGTCCCTCATTCCAGCAAGTGAGTCTGGGTAGGGAAGGGAAGCCCCTGTTTAAAAGTCAATGAATATATTCGATTATGTTTGGCACAAACGGCTTCCATAGATTGTTAATTACGAGGGGGAAAATAGTTTTTAAGTGGGATCACATAAGGAACATGGGAACAAAAATTCTGAGTTTCAAAAAACCCTACTGGAACAGCCTGTTGATATTCTGGAGACTTCCTTTATTTCCACTCAAGAGAAACAAGAGAAAGGGAGAACGACTTCCCATTCCTCATTCATACAGCTCCTACGCTGTGGAATGCAAGCGGGGTGATACATCCCAATTTTCTAAGTGTGCTAAAAATAAACACAAATGGTTCATTAGAGCTAAGCTAGAAACCAAAAGTGAATATTAATAACCAGGAAGATCAATAACATGCCTCACAAAGAACAATGGATTAACTTGGTTCTAGAAAGAGCCAAGTTGTGTAGGCCACAGAAGCAGCAACGGGCCAGGACGCCTAGTCAGAAGAGAAATTCATCTCTGTTTTATAAGATTTAGGAAAATGAAAATAGACAAAATATGCCCATCTCTTCTTGGCTCAGCCTACTCGATAAGCAGTTGAATCAATTTTTACCTTCCCTTCCCTGTCTTCATCTTTCACTCCTAACTCAGTAGAAGAATGTATAACCCTAGTTCAAATGCAGGTCAGGATGGCTGCTATAAATACCATGAATGTGTGCTATCACTTCCTCCCTGGGCTCTTGGGGCGTATGCTCTATTCAAGTTAAAGGATAGCATAGAATAGTTTTTACCCAAAGCATAGTCAATCAAAAAAGGGGTTCAATGGCCAAAAGAAATCTGACAAATGCTTCATGAGATTCCTCCTTTTAAGAAAACTGAAGGCTCTGAGCAGCCAGGCAGGAAAGACACCAGTGTGATGTGTAAGCCAGTGTTTCCCAAGACTTTAGACGACAGAGTTCTTTTTTCTTGGCCTTGATTAACATCTTTATGCAGAATGATGGGAAGAACTCTGAACCAGGAGGAGAACAAGCAGAGTTCCCCTCTTCCCTTCTGGAGTGACTTGAAGAAGCAATCTAGCCTCCTGTGCTTCACGCTCCTGAGGGAGCTGAGGCAGGATGGCTAAGGCTCTGTTCAGACTTGCAATTCTTTGGCCTCCTGGCCATTGTCCACGGGTGGAAGCTGGGGCCTGGGGAGCCACTCCACAGCTTGCTCGCTCCTGCTAAGCCACCTCAGAAGCAATCACACCCCCGGAGCAGGAGACAATGGATCCTTTACACCCCTTCACATTCAGTCCTTTATGCCAGGCTCAGAGCTAATGCTGCAAAGGCTACAGGGGGGATTGTGGAGGGAGGGAATTTGCAGAGAATTGTTAAAACAAGCTTACATTTGTTCTTTGAAACATTTGTTGGCATTGGTACATGGCTTTTTAAATAGTTTCTTGTGCTTTTTCATTTAAATATTCAAGTTTAATAAACATTATTCACCCAAAACAGAGAAATGAAGCAAACTCTTATAACTGATTCTTCAGGCCTGCATTCTTAGGCCACATTCTCAGATGCTTTCCCTTGAAACGCTATTAATCCTGACATTTCAACCTTTTTTTTTTTTAATTATCACAATCCAGAAGATTGTTTCTAATGCTGGAAATATATGACTTTTATTCAGTTTCACAAAATTATTCATTTTTTATATTTTTTTGCATATTAGTCTCCTTTAAAACAATGGAGAACCAAGGTTACCTCTACAAGTTGAGGGTGGCTTTTTACTTTCTTGTTTTTATGGCAAGGACATGAATGATGGATGTACCAAGAGTAGCCAAATGATGCATGTGTCTACTAATTTTAACAGCTATCACATAAAATAGGTATTATTGTTATCCAGTTTTATAGATTTGAAAACTGAGGGTCAGAGAGGACTCAGCCAAGAGCCCACACCAGTGGTAAGTAGCAGAGTTGAGATTTGAATCCAGCAGTGCATCTTCTTAATCACTATGCCACAGGACCTCTTGATTGATTTGTGAAACAGAGGAACTACTATGATAGATAGATAGATAGATAGATAGATAGATAGATAGATAGATATAGATAGATAGATACAGAGAGAGAGAGATGAGGGGCATAATTTGGAGACACATGAACTCTAGGGTATAATTAAAGAAAAAGGAATATCTGACCTCATGATTCTACCTAAGTGAGATCCAAGGGGAAAAGACCTGACCTGTCATGAAAGATATAGGTTAGATCCACAACATGCTGTGAGACGGGCTTACCAGAGGATAAGGAATCTCCTTCCCAAATGCTTGATAACAAAAGTCATAGGAATATCGGAAATACTCTGGAAAAAGTTTCGCACAGAAGAATAAACAGGCTGACCTTGTTGTTCTAATGCTTTCCCAGAGCACTCCATGACTATTTTTTCTGACATTCAAAGAATGTTTTTTACCTGTTGATGAGGGTGGGGTAGGAAACAGGAACAGAGATTAAAAAGATCTAAGAGACATAACAACCAATATAAGCAGGGATTTTGCTTGGATCCTGAAAAACAAAACCAATATGCAGAAGGCTTCCTTGGGTTAATTGAGGAAATTTGATTATGGTCTAGGTATTAGATGTTGCCAAGGAGTTATTGTTAATTTGGTTAGATGTGGCAATAGCATACGAGAAATCACTAATTTTAGAGATGCATCCTAAAGTGAAGAAGGCTGAAATGACCCGATGTCTTAGATTTTCACTTTGATGATAAAAGGGGGACAGATGAAGTGAGGCAGAATCTTGATAATCAAGGGAGCTCAGTGAAGGCACATGGATCGTTATACTCTCTCTCTCTCTCTTTTTTTTGGTGGGTGGGGGGTACCAGGGATTGAACTCAGGGGCACTCGACCACTGAGCCACATCCCCAGCCCTATTTTGTATTTTACTTAGAGACAGGGTCTCACCGAATTGCTTAGCGCCTCACTTTTGCTGAGGCTGGCTTTGAACTCATGATCCTCTTGCCTCAGCCTCTGGAGCCGCTGGGATTACAGGTATGCACCACTGTGCCCAGCTATACCATCTCTTGCTTTTGCATATGCTTGACAATTTTCATGATAAAACATTTCGATAAACATGTAAGGATTTTCATCCTCATGAAAAGAAATGCATGCCGGGTAAAATAATCTTGAAAACAATCTACTCAGGAAATGGTCAGATGCACACCTGGGTCTATGGTTCCCTTCTCCTAAGGCTGAGGTCAGGACCAAAGGGGAGAATGAAAGAGAAGAGAATGAAGGGTGATGGAGAGCTGAGAGGGAAGAAAAGAACACCGTAACGGTGCCCACCTTGATTCAGAGAGACTTCACAGGACTCCTGACAGCTCTAGATTTGCTGTCTCAACTTTTAATATGTCTTTTTTCATGCAGTATCCTCAAGCCCTGTTTGAAAGTACTAAATGAACCCACTAACCCTGCTCCCCTTCCATGGTTGGCATTTACAATCTCTCCCAGAGACTGGCTCCCAGTCCTGGAGAGTCATTGGCTCAATTACTGAGGAACCTGTGGGCGTAGGAATGTGTTGTTTGTGTAGGTGGCCAGCTCCTCCTCACATCCTTGCTCCTTTTTGGTTTTGTTTTGATTTTGTGCTGCTGAAGATGGACCCAGGGCCTTGTTGAGCTCCACCCCAGCTCATGTCCTCATCCTTCACTCACTGGGCTATGCCTTTATACAGCCAGGAGCCATGGTACTCCATGGGTGCTTAATGTCCATCTAACTTCAGGACCATGAAATATCCCTCAGTAATTAAGAAATTAGACTTTTTTTTTTTTCCAGAGAAAATAACCACATAGCTAAAACATTCCATTTTCCCAAGATACCTTTACTAGAGGTTCAACAAAACATTTATCAAAATGCAAATAAAAACCTTTAGAGATGTGAATAAACACAGAATATTAGGTCAGACTACAAATACTTCATTTCCTAGCATCCTCTTTCTCACTACATGAAGACAACCATTTTGTTTCTAAAAATACACTAGCTTTGTGCTTCTAATCATATTGTGCTGTAAATTCTGCATCTTAGTTTTCTCATCTAACATTTAAAATGCGAATATTTTCCTGTTCTAATTCTTCAGAAACACCCCTTAACGGCTAGAGAATGTACTGTCAAATGAGACAGTAACATCTTTTTAAATTTTCTTCTTAAATTTTGTTGCCATTTTTTTAATATCATAAATAAGTAATGAACATCTCTATGTGCAATTATTTCTTATGCAGTTCTATGTGTTTCCACAGTATTGATCCTCAGATCAGGATAAAGACTAATTAAGGACAGCGTCGAGTAGTTTACCTTAACACAAGAAAAATAATGATAAAAGAGGCAGGTCCCTTTGAGACGGGATTTTGTACTGGATGAGCCCAATGTCCTGACTGTATTCTCTGTGACTTACATGGTGTGCTAGAAAAAACAATAAACCAAAAAAAGAGTCACTGTCCTGTTGCTTCTTGGTGGCACATGGTGTTACCCTTGGTCCAACCCGAGCCACTTCCTCTAAATGGCTGTTTTTCTTATAGTGTAAGGACATGAATTTGCAGTCCTGTCTGTTCCCTTTAGAATGTCATCACTCCTCTGTTCCCACAGCAGTTTTCGGGTACCTTTATTACAGCTTCCTTCTGCTATAGCTAAATGTCTGTTGTTGGCTGAGATTTTTTTTCCCCCAGTGCTAGGGATGGAACCCAGGGCCTGGAGCATGCTAGGCTAGCACTCTACCACTGAGCCTCAGCCATTCCCAATGAGACTCTCAGTCGTCTTTTAACTACCTGTAATGTCTGGGATCGTGCTCTGCACTGGAGTCAGTACTGCAGGGACATTAATTGATTTTAATCAAATTATCAACAGCATTCTCTTCTTGAGCAGGTCAGTTCAGTTTATATTGTCCTCTGCCCCACGCAGGGCTTAACAACATTGCTCCATTTAGCTTCTTCTACAAATTTAAAGAATGTGCTATTTACATCCTATCTTAGATAATTTTAAAAAGTCATAAATAAGACTGTGCTGAGCATGCAGCCCCGCCCTCCTTGAAACCCAATACATCGCCATTTATCATTACACTTTCAGTCCTTCAGGCAGTTTTCAATCAATTTGACACATCTGACTCAGTCTGAATTCATTTTCTGAACTAGATTTCCAGAGACCTGCTACCGATTCTTCCATTAATGTCTGAATGTATTTAGAAATAATAACATATTTCGTGTATTCTTTGTCTACTCTTTTCTGATTTTGAAAACAAAAAAAAAATCAATTAAGTTGGTCTAACATGAAAATCTTTATAAATCAGTGTTGTTTGTGGCTCATGACTCCAATATCCCATAGAAGTTCCCATATTTGCCTTCTCAAATGTTCTATTATTGTTAGCAATGTAGTTTTCTTAATTCATTTGTTTATTCAACAAACGCTCACAGAATATTTACTATGGGCAGGTACTGTGCTTGAAACCGATTTAGGACTAATTCTATCTAGAAATTAATTATTCAGGGGCTCTTGTTCTGTGAAGTCTCTCCCAAACTGGTGTTTTTACTACACATTAGCAACACCAGAAGAGAGATAGGGCCGGAAGGGCTCGGAGACAGGGCCCAGAGCACTCAGTGTGGCTTCCTAGTGCAGCTCTGACCCACGGGCTCCTGGGGGGAGGATTCTGGAAAAACTGGCTAAAACAAGATAACAGCATGATTCTGTCTGATTGTCTGTGACATCCTTGCCCACTAGATGTGGAGCCATTTAGAATCGGACATGCACTCTTGACTCCACCGTCTGTCCGTCCATCCGTCTGTCTCTCGTTATTCTTCATGCTTTCCACAGGAGGGCTTCCATATTTTCATCAAGTCATTACCACTTTCATTAACACACGCTAACACATCATCCAAGACCTGGCCTATTTATTTGTTTTCTTCTTCTCCTTTTTTTTTTTTAATGAAACAGGTCTTCATTACAGTTTAATTATCCTTATTTATCTTCTTAAAGGCCAGTTTTAAAAAGCAGTTCAGCAGCTCAGCCATTTTGCCATCAATAGCTCAGTCATTTGAGCATAATCATTAAGCTTAGCTCCCTCTTCATTTAATGCCAGGCCTCCTTTATCTCTGCCGTGCCTTCCTTTCTCTTCTTTATTATGTTTGTATTATTACCCTTTGCACCACTGATCACCATAAATACTTCTAGATGGTAACTCCGGAACCTCTCCGATGATTCATGCTCTCTTGTGAGAGTCCTACAGACAGATTTCATTTACTCTCAAGTTTCTCTCTCTCTCCTTCTCCCTCCTTCTCTCTCTCTCTCTCTCTTGCACAGTTGTCACTGTCGCTTTGATATTGCCTCTGTTTTTCTTCCAACGATGTCTGGCTTTCTTGGTGAAATCATTCACTGAGTGAAGCACCTGCCCCCAATTTTACAAGGTGAGAAGAGACACACAACCATGGGACCCAACAGGCAGAGACTGCAGGTGCATGGCTCCCACACCAGGGGGACAAGTGCCACCTTTCCGGTGGGACCAAATCCTGCTGAGGGCGTTGGCCCCAATTTGTAACTGTCCCACACCAGAACGACACCCTTGGCCTCTTCTTGCAATGACCTCCACTGGCCACCAGGATAGCCTCCTCTACTCACCAGTTATCCCTCAAAGACCCCAAGCTGAGACCCTGAGTTCCCACTTTCCTGAGTGACAATGCATGCTTATTTTTGTACTCAGAAACATTCACTCCTGCTCTGTGTATTCCTTTCTTATTTGTGTGGTGACTCAATTGGTAACCATTGATTGTTATGTTGGAATAATCACCAGTGAATTTTTACCCTGTATTGCAATATAGAAATAAACTTTTAGAATAAGGGAAAGTTAAAAAAAAAAAACTACTTGTATATATCTATCACTTCAGGTACAATCTTCTATTTTTTAAAATATTTTTTAGTTGTAGATGGACACAATACAATTATTTATTTATCTATTTTTAAGTAGTGCTGAGCATCATACCCACTGCCTCACCCATAATAGGCGAGCGCTCTACCATTGAGCCGCAACTGCTGTTCTAGAATCTTCTTTTTAAAAGACTGAAATGAGCTGGGCATGGTGGTACATGCCTATAATTTCAGCAACTTGGGAGACAGAGCCAGAAGGATCCCAAGTTCAAAGTCAGTCTGGGCAACTTAGCAAGAACCTGTCTCAAAAAAACAAAGCCAGGTGTGGCGGTGCATGCCTGTAGTTCCAGTGGCTTGGTAGGTTGAGGCAGGAGGATCATGAGTTCAAAGCCAGCCTCAACAACTTAGGAAGACCCTAAGCAACTCAGCGAGACCCTGTCTCTAAATAAAATATAAAAAAAATGAGGCTGGGGATGTGATTCAGTGTTTAAGTGCCCTGGGTTCAGTCCCTGATACCAAAATAAAATAAAATAAAATAAGGTCTGAAGGTATAGCTCAGTGGTAGAGCACCCCAGGTTCAGACCCTAGTGCCCAAGTAAATAAATAAATTCATAAATAAAACTGAAATAAGATACATAATTATTATGTCCAAACCATTTTATACCAGCTTAGCAAATGTGTCTATTTTTCTTTCAAAACTACTATAAGTAAAGGTGTCAATTTATTATATTCTGTAAAATTCATACCAAATAAAGCAATCTAAATGATCTGGCCCCAAGCCCATATTTTTAACTAAAATGATTTTGGATATTTTGGGAGAGGTCTCTGCTTGGTTTGATAAAGTAAGACATTGAAGACAAATAAGTTGACTTTTTCCTTGGTCTGAGTACAGTGAACATCTCGCACTCTCCCAGTCTGCTCCGGGGAGTGCATTCATGGTTCTGTAAGTGGGAAGAAATACCTAAGGTGAAGTGCGGGTCTTTCTCCCCACCACTTCTTTCTGTTTGCCCCTCGTGGTTTCTCTGGTCTGGTTTCCCCGACAGGCCTTTTCCTCTCTTTCAGCTCCGGTGCTGATCTTGGCTCCTTCTACCCCACCCCATCTAATTCCAGGATAATTGCATTCTTCATCTCTGAATGCCACGCCAACCACACATCAGTAACTTCAAGGAATCTTCTTGGGGAGAGGGTATTCAATTATTGTAAAATTACAGCCATTCATTGAGAAAATATGACCCATATGGCCCAGACAGCCAACACCAGTTTTGGAGAAGGGGTCTGCTCTCAATTTCCCAACACTTGCCAAGGGAAGCCTGTCTTCTGGCTTGAGAAAAATGCTACGGGAAGACAGAGTCAGCTTTTACTAAGTGGACATGGGGAAATAGGAGCCGGCTTAGAACAGCTGTGCTAAGGCCCATCATCCTCTCCTCCATCTCCTCCCATTGCTTCCTCGTCTCCCCAGGTGTTTTTCTAATTCCTTCTTCTTTCTCCACCATTTTTGTTTCTGTGTTTCCTGAAAACTACAGATGCCCTTACCTCACCTCAGCCTCTGCTTTCAACTCCTGGGCATTTTACCTGCCCCCGTTCTTGGCCCTCCACCTGAGCCTCCCAGCTGCTGAAATCCAAATGCATGCTCCCATCTGGTGCCAGCTAAGTGCTTGAGCAGGAGTCGCAGGGTCACCTCTGCCTCATATCTATCAGAGGAGACCTTTAAACCTCAGGCATGGCACAAATCATTGTCATCTTTACCTCTCTAGGCACTTTGGTGTTAGGGGGAAATCAAGGCTTCCACCTTTGATAATGAGAAACTCAGAAATTACACAGAATGGTTACGCAGCATCAGCATATACTACCTACTGAAAATCCCGTGCTCTACAGGCAGCGACAGCAGAGACGAAAACCAACCAGAAAATAGCTGCAGACTGTCCCCGTGCTGTGCCTCTGCCCAAACCACTCAGGTTCAAACCCCTTTCCTTCAAAATGGCCCCATGTAAGAACTATGAGGGGGAAAAAAATCGTCAGGGGCATTTAAAACAAATTCAAGCACAAATAGATTAACAACAAAGAAAATTTCTCCATTATTCTTCCAATGCTTACCCATTCTATGATTTAAATATTTATTCTTCAAATACAGCCAGTGTGTGTCCCTGTGAAATCATCAGAACACTGGACCTTCGACTCTCCTCCGAGGATCAAAGCTGAGATTTTGTGTGTATAATATTATTATAGAAAGAATAAATATTTAAAAATGAACTAAGTAATTTTTCCTTATAGACAGCATAGAGAATAAAAAGTTTCCGCTGCTTCAAACTCCGAGGAAGTTTGTGACTGTGTGTGAGGAGACTACATAAAATTCTTAGAGGAGAGAGAACAAGCCCTGTGAGCCTGACATGATTCTTTCCCTGAAATTTCACTATATTAAATTTTGATTCAAATACGTAATCCATCAGCAAAGGCTTTGCAATATGGGTTATACAAAGATTTTCAATGAGTGACATTTTTCAAGTGGGATATAAGTTAAATTTTATAATAACTCTGTGGTGGCATGGAAACTTTCATCCATCGATTTTACATTTTCAGAGGGTTAGTCATCAGAAATTTTGGAAAGGACCCGATTACCTTAGTTAGTAACTTCCTCTGACTATCTCTGCCTACCAAAGTGTAGCGGAGAAAGTTCTTTCATGGAGATTGCCCTTATCTCTCAATTGAGTGAGCTTGCTCTGTCTTCTGAATATTCTGGAATTTGCCTGTGGTTCTATTTCCAGTATTGCTGGACCCCTTACTACCAACTTACTTGGAATAGTTCTATCAGCCACTTGAACTAACTTTGCGGACTCTGTTTGCCCTGGCTGACGGGTCAAGTGACTTACATGGTGAGCTCAAAATAAATTAAAGATTTTCCAAAGGAAATGTGAACCTTGGAGTCCTATTGCTATGTAGCCCAGCCTCATATTTACCTCAGTCTTTTGCTAGGAAGGGTTCATTCCCCACCCCCAACACTATTCCCGTAGTTCTAAATGTTTCTATACAGATTTAGATTGATGGTTCTAGAATCACAGAATTGGAAGTGGTTTGAGATATGATTTAGTCCTATTCACTCATTTTCAAAGACAAGGCCAGGAAAGCTCCAAGAGGCTAACTCCCTTTTATCACAGTGATAAAATTTAGGCAGAATTGAAAGTGGTTGCTTGGGTTTATTTTTACAGTAGCTGACCTGTCTTAGAATTTGTTGAACTCCCAGTGTTGAATGTAGAGTGATTTTACTCTGAATGAAAAATTCAGACTTGAAATTATTCTGTTTTCAAAGACACTGAAATTGCTAATTAGTTATAGTAAACCAGAATTTTAAAATTATCTCGTTCATTCAGTTCCTCACCAAAGCTAAGCAGGCTCAAAGTTCTTTGACTATCAAAACTGTAAGTCATTTGAAAATAATTCCGGTTACACATTATATAAACATAAGAGTACTGGATTCATATCCCTGTGGCTGGTACCAGTAGGTAAATTGGTACCATTCTATTGAAGGGCTTTTGACGGTATAAAAGAGTTGACCTTTGAAGCCTGCTCATAGTGTCAACATCACATCTAAACATTTATTCTAAGGGAAACTTACTAGAGATCTAGAAATACAGTCAATTTTTATTCTCCTGCCTTTCTGTATGTTGATAAATTCCACGCAATGAACTTATGTCACTTTTGCCATCGGGGGAAGAAATACTATTTACGAAGAATGAGAAAACGAACTGGCTGTTTATCCTCCAAGGTCCCTTTTTGGGTCTCATGCACTGGTTGATATTTTTCTCTGGTCAAAAGGTTATAGAAAGGGAGAAATTGTGTTTTCTGGAAAAAAGCCACCAGCTTCTAACTGTGAACACGTATTCAGAGCATTAGCTGATGCTTGGATTTCCAAAAAGCTACGGAAAGATAAGACTCCGGCTCAGTCTCCTCTTCCCGTGTGGGTTTCACATGATCATAGACCTAGAAAGCCCCCCTGAACACATCGCAAGAACATCACTGCGCCAAGAGCCACCAGGAGACTGATGGCCAGAGCTTTCCCAGCTGCTTATAACTGTGTCCTGCAGGGATGACGTGAGCACATGAGAAGATGACTAGGAATGAGAGTCTGTAATTAAAATACAAATACAAAAGGTAGGGATGTAAAAAAGGGTGAAGCCTCTGCAGATGACACTGACGAGGAAAGAGCGCAGAGGACGACGAAGGAAATGAGATGTGTGTGAAGAGGTGGAGTGTGGGAAAGAACTGGGTCTGAGAGGTAAAATACTGAAATCCGGAGTCAGAAGGAAAGGCCACGGAGGCCCTGTCTCAAGGACACTTTCACTGTCCAATCACATTCGATCATCAGCCTCCAAATACCCACTGGGTGTCCATTCTGTGCCAGGTGCCACATGAGCTGGTACAGCAGAGATTCAGAGCGCTGAGTTCTGGAACCAGTGTGTACCTCGTTTCAAACCAACTCTGATGCTGACTAGCTCTTGGTCTGGGATGAGTCAACCTCTCTAGGTCTGAGTTTCCAGTATGTCAAACAAGGGGGACAACAGGACCCACCCTGCTGGGATGTCCAAAGGACTAAGCCATTTAATACCTAAGAACAAGGCAAAAGTTCCAATATTGGCAAGGTGCTGGATATAACATGAAATGATGTCGGCTGGTATTAAGCAATGACAGCAGACCTTTCAAAATTAGGATGCACCAATAAAAATTTAAAAGATACTACTGATAAAGTAAAAAAAAAATTTCAATTGTCATTTTAAAATCTTTGTAAGATATATTAAACAATTTACCTGCCTTTGAAAATATAACAGCCCAAACATAAATGAACTGGTGCTTTTTTTTGTTTTGTTTTTTTGATGACTAAATTGCTCTTCTCATAGGATGGACCAGTAATAACTACTGCTACTACTACAGCAATGACAGCCTTTTTGTAGTACCCAAGTGTTTATAAAAGGCTCCTACAGAATCCATAGAATTCTGTGCGGTAAGCCAGCCAACTGTCAGGATATAGGCAAGCTTGGGATCGAGGGCTTCCATGTTCTTGTCCTCATGCAAGAGATGGGCTAAGTACATACGGATCCCTAGACTCAACCAATGTGAAAGTCAGTTCTTTCTACATGAACACCTGATATGAGATAGTTCAGTTGTTCTTTGACGTTGAAAGAAATGGAGTCGATTACCAAATGTAAGTCCTTAATAGTTTATCGGGGTTTGTTGTTTAATGTTCACAGATCTATAAACACAGCTACTCAGTAACTGAACACATTTTTGTCTTGCTTTGGATTTGAAGAGGAGGCAATAGAGAAGGAAGGCACTGCAGTTAACTGATTGTATTTTTGACTCCTAATTGCCTACTTCTAGCAAATTCCATTTAATGATATCTAACCAAATAAAATAACACACTGATGGATGGGGCTTATGCATGGGTAGAAGCAGGCACAGTAGCAGCTACAAACCCCACTGGAAAACAGTAACCACACCCAGGTCAAAAATGTGTTTAGCTGTCCAACAAAACAAGCTTAGAAAGTTCCAGGGTTAAACCCTCAAAGATAGAATGTTCACATTCTAAATATGTAAAATCAACACAGTCATTCTCAGATCTGACACGTGAACTCAGGGACCAGGTTTCCCTTTTTTGTTTTATCCAATAGAATAATTACTGGAATCATCACTTAATAAAATATAGCTTTTATAAAAGCCAAATCCTGCCTTTACTTCTGGGGAATATATGGAAAGTATTCCCATTAAAATGCTAACAGAATGCTAAAATTTAACACCAAATTGCTCCATCTGAAACTGAGGGGTAAATCTTTGTTCAGAACCCAAGGTCCATTTTTTGTTGGAATTTTATCCTGTTATATTTCTTACTGAGGAGCTCCTGGAAGAATAAACAGTGCAGATGAACACAGATTAAGATGAATTCCAACCAGAAACAAGAGCACCTACAAAAGGGAATGGATGACCCAGGAAAAGTAAGGAAGAGGCATACTCCTTTTCCAAAATCGTTTTCTATACCACAGTCTTTCTGTTGCCAACAGTACTTCTGTGATTAACTGGGCATCCATAGCCCTGTCCATCAAGATTTCCATTAAATGATGACTGTGTGCGTTTTCCCAACACATTTGAGGCACACCCTGGCACGTGCTGCTCTGAGGCGAGGGATAATCCAGCAGTTGCCCAGGTCACAGCCTGCCTTACTGCTCTCCGGGAGCCCTCTGCCTCAGGGAATGTGGCAGGTGTGTGTGTGGGGGGGATCTCAGTCATCCACATGCAGGAAAATGGTACTTCTGAACTCCATCTTCATTGTCAGGGAGGATGGAAGAGCTACCATGGTTTAAAACCTGCCCCTCTTGAAATCAGCCATGTCACTGCTGTGCACACAATGACCCTTTCAAGTCAGATGCTGAGCTAGATCAACACCACCCCTCTATCCTTTTGATGGTGCACCAGCCAGTTCACCCCCGCAGGACTCTCCTGCTGCAGGTGGATGGGCAGGACCAAGGAATAGCTTCCAGGTTCGCCCCCTGAGTGACGCTCAGTCATTCTAGCCCAAATGTTCCCACTCCTAAGGATGCGTCTTTCCCTCCTCCTCCTATTTCAGTCACGAATTTTCAGATTATAAGAATGACCATGGTTTCTTTCATTTCTTTTCTCACCAGTCGGTCTCTTAGAGCTGATTTCTCGCATCAGACTCTGGGTGCCTATTTTAGAAAACACCTCGAAGGTGAGATGACAACGGCTCAAGAGCAACTGTGGCGCATCTGTGGTTACAGCCATTCCCCTGAGCTTGGCAGTCTGGCTCTCCAACATGACTGAAGCTTTCTCGAACACAGGAGGCTAAGGAGTCCAGTGGTCATCAGTGTGGTCCTGCTTGGGGGCACTGCTATCTCTCAGTCTACTGCTGAGTGTAGAACACAAGTCAGTAGATTCCTGGGAAACCAAGGCACTAAGAACCCTGAGTTTTCATTTCCAGGAAAATCTCAAAACTCAGAGTTGCTTAGAGGGAAACATTAAAAATGACTTCTGACTCTTTGATGGGGGGAGCGGGGGCAGGCACTGGAGATATGTGTATTTCAGCAGCACTTGCCTAACATGCGAGGTCCTGGGTTCAATCCCTAGTAAGACTAAGATGTGATCAAGAAGTTCCCTGAGTTACGCTTTAACTTTATCTTTCCACTCTACAACTGGAGTTGGCACTTTAAACAGAGATTTCAATAAATTAATGCATTAGCTACAAGAAATGGACTCAATTTAAATGACGAAACAAGTGACCTGAATATTATTTCCTCTAAACAGCCTGAGCAACATGAAAAGAAAACGAATAGGAAAAGGAATCTGAGTAATGCCCTATGTCGACAAGCTTCCATCGAAATAGAGCATGTCTCCACGTGATGTGAGTCACGGGAAGGCTGCGCTCCAGTTTTGAACAAATGGGTGCATGTTTTTCCCCCCAGCCCAAAGCTAACTCGTGTGAGTCACAAAGCGAACTAGGTATCCAGGCTATCCCTGTTTGAAACATAACCAGAAACGTACCCTCCTTTAATAGGACAAGGCCCAGTGAGTGTAAGGGTGACCCTAAGGTACACGTATTTCAAGGCATGTCAAACTGTACTTTGCAGAAAATGATTTCGTTTAGCAAACTCTCAGCAGGCACCCCGACTAGACATAATCTATAAGGGCCTTTTGTCTTCAGCTGCATGGCTCTGCTGTTCAGAGCTCTCTTTGCAGTGGTAATTGGTTTGGCTGTCCATCCCACCCATCAGGTGATAGAAAACTATCAATCAGCCTTAATGCAATGTGAGAGAAGTCTCTTTAGCCAATTAGTCAGTAATGAGAACATTAGCCACGACATCTTCTGCAGAGGGCACCTTAGCCATTCCATAAGTCTGAGGAGATCACAGTCCCTGTGTGATTAATAAAGATCACAGGACACTTCAGAAATTCTACATGGGTGAAGAAGAGAATCAGAAGGCCTGTATTTCCAGAGCCACCAAGAGCCCACGCAAAATATTCCCAAAAGACACAACCAAGCACCTTCAGAGCTGGAAGGGACCTAGAGCATCATTTGATCCCACCTCGTGCTTTTACAGGTGAGGTGAAATGAAAAGACTTGTCCAAGGTCACCCAGCTGGCTGGCAACAGTGCATTTCTTAAGGCTTCAGGTAAAAATGTCAGGACAGTTGAAAATAAACAGAAAGGAGAGCACATCACCATGGAGAGACCCCTGCGCGACTTGTGATGCTTTTAAATGTGTATCTTAATGCAGGGCAAAGATTCTGTGTTTATTCCCCTGACTTCCTAGGGTCTGTCACAATGACTGTGTGCCCCAAGGAAGGACCATATATATTTAGACAACCCTCACCAACAACAGACTGTCTGGGTTTGTAATGCCAGCTCCATTGCTAACCAGAGGTGAGACTTTAGGAAAATACTGAACACAAGTACTTCAGTTTACTCTTATATAAAATAGGGATGATAATAATAGTACCTGGCTCTCAGGGTGGTCATGAGGATTGAGAGTTAGTCTACGGACAGCACAAATACCAGAGCCCAACGGCAATGCAGAGCCGCCTCTGCATATACAGAAATGACAGTAAGGTAAATTAAGGCAAATTAAATGAAATGCTATGACCTTCCTTGGGATGAGAATCGAGGGAAGGATGGAAAGGACAGGACAAGCTGGTAAGGTACACTAGTGGAAGGATCTCTGAGAGTGCCGTAATTCCCTATCTGCCTGCTGGGTCACCTGGGCACAATCAGGGGGAGCCTTGTGCGCACACTCACTCCTGAGCAGCCCACCAGCCAGGAGGCGCGTTCCATGACCGTGCTTGGCAACCTTTACCCATGCACACACGAGTGATCTGGTCACCATCTTCATAGTCACCACGCTTCTGACCTTGAAGGTGACTTTACCTCTGGCATCTGCTCCTCCTACTGACACCTTTTAGGCACAGCATGAGGGACAAGAACTGTCATTGCTTATCTCACTTCACCTCTGCCTTTTCTATTCTGCTGCAGCACTTCCTGAATGCAGGGCCAGGCAGGGATTTGATAAAAGGGACTCTTCAGAGGATTGTCCCAGCGTCACATGTTACAGACACAAGAGCCCAGCTGACATGGTGCTGCCTTACAGCCATAAAACACCTGGAGATGTTTCTTCCTTACTTTTTTCTTTCCTTGAGATGGGGCCTTGCTGTGTCACCCAGGCTGCCCCTGAACTACAGGCTGAACCTGGGCCTCCCCAGCACCAGGACCACAGACACATGCCACCTCACTCATCATTTTTACCTTTTAAGTGCGAATACACCCTATTGCCAACCTCTCGGTACACCTCCCGCCCCACCCCAAGAAGTACACACACCAAGTTCAAAGACCAACTCCTCTGCATGGCCAAACAGGAGACAAGGAATGAACACAAACAGAACTGAACAAGGAGAGCAGAGAGGCTTGGTGGACACGCTTCCAGACCAGAATGTGGCCAAGACAGGAAGGTTCAGGTAGAAAAGGTGGGAAAGGGAGGGAGAGGGTGACTCTAGCGCTTCCTTTAGGTAGCAAGCTGATCTGGTCTCGTGTGAAGGAGGGCATCCTATAAGATCCTTGAGGAGGGAACACGTTTCCATTTTCATTTCTATTTCTACTTCATCGTCTCACTGAGGGTATCCCTAATCGTCTGAATCAGCAAATGGATATGGGGTGGGAGACAAAGGGAAACTAAGAACTATATTTTGAACTCATGGGATAGACCTGAAAACTTGCCTGAACCCCAGAGAGGGAGGTTCCCCAACCACCAATCACCGTGTAGGACTCAGACGGATTTCATGTCCAGGTGCAGGATGAGGGTCCCTCCCACCTGAGCTTCTGCAGGTACCATAACTCAGTCCCTCCCATGCAAGAGTAATATGGTGGACATCCTCTCGAACCTGACCAGCCCTCCTCCTCTAACGCTGGTCTGCCATATTGTATCTGAGATTACCTTCCACAGAAATCAGAAACTTCAAAGCACACCCTCTCTGCAGAGCGACAATCCACATTGTAAAGTACTTAACAAAAGGCCATCATGATTTTGTGAACAATGGAAATGTGAAATTGCACACAGAGTAATTGCCATATTTATGTCTTTCACACTGACCGTATCTTGCCAGAGTAGGGGAATCAGTGTCAGGAATGAACTCTTCACAGTTTAACTAGGATTCAAATATATATATTATGCATAATAATAGCCTTCTTCCACCACTACATAAACATAAAATATTACCCTCCTTCTATTCTTGAGACGCTATGACAATCTGAGCTAATACAGTTAATTCAACTCAAGTCCCTGAGAGAACAGAACTACAATTGCTGTTCAGCAAGTGTCTGATCATGCAGTCTAGGACACGTTCACGGAGGGCGCCCGGGAATCATTGTAATGTAAGACACGCTGTGAATATTTTTTATACTTCTATGTTTTTGACATTTAAAATAAAACTTTGCTTTCTTTTATGTAGACAAGGGTTCATGTCCGACCCTATACATATGCGTAGTGAGATATTCCAATTTTCCAGAGGTACATTATAGTACCTCTGGGTCTTGAAGTGACATGAATGGGAATTGTTTCATACACTCCACTGGATAAACACGCCTTTGCTAGCTTGGGCTCTGAAGTCAGGAGGCCAGTGGTTAGGATGGAAGGAAATCAACTGGACAGAAGGGAAGGGAGGGCGAGGCAGAGGATCAGCTATTCAAAATTGAAGAACTAGATTTAAACCCAGCCCTCCTGCCTCCCAAAACCAGAGGAGTGATCTCACCTCTCACACTGTTAATGACAGGGAGAATATTCATTTTTTTAACTATCCAGATGATGATAAATATATAGAAAAACCAGGAACGTGTGCAGTTCCATGATCCAGAGAGCCTATTTTACCAGAGACTTTTAACTAGAAGAGATCTTAGACTATGTGAAGCCCGTTTCTTATTTGGGAAATAAACAAACAAGCTGGGTACGACGGTGTGCAGGAGGCTGAGGCAGGAGGATCCCTTGAGCCCAGGAGTTTGAGGCCAGCCTGAGCAACACAGAGAGAACATCGCGAAAAGAAAGAAAGAAAAAGAGAGAGAGAGATAAATATGGTGACTTTACTAAAGTCTTACTAAACATAAGATACCGTTTGAATCATTTGTAATTAATTTAATTCTGCCCAAACTCCTCTAAAGTCAGAAGTACTAGTATTCACATTACATCCAGGAAATGGCAGAGCTGGGATTCACATCCTACTGTCTACATGACTCCAGACACGGCACTATTAACCATGTCATCAGCTGAGTGAGTGGATGGACGAATGAGTGAATAAATGCAAAAATAAAGGCAAAATAAATGCTTCTAACTTGTGGCTTCCAGGACGGCTGGCAGACCTTGTCTGGACCACACAGAACAGCCATGTGAACAAAGGGCGGCTCAGCTAAACCCTGCCTCCCATGCCCCTCCCCCACCACGCCCCACTCTGATCCACAGCCCCCCTTTTCAAAGGGGCAAAGTCAAAAACAAGGGTGATATCCCATAGGTCTGGCCCAGTCACACAGGGACCATGTGACAAGACAGTGTTGTGGGGATCCGCATAAGGACTGTGGAGCTTCCTGTGGGCCCCCCTGGTGCTTCCTGCCTGAGAAGAGACATGGGCCCCTGGTGCCCTAGTGTGAAGTTTCAGTTAGTGGCAGGGTCTTCACTTCCTGTTCCAAGCTGTTGGGTAAGTCTTGTACTTCATGACCCCGGGGCCTCTAGACTTGGGTCACATAGTGCCCTGAACAGCTTAGCGACTATGTAGTGCCAGCCAGAAACAGAGGCTCAGTTCTGATTTTAAAAAAATACTACCTATCAGGACAAAGAGACAAGCTATTCAAATTCAGGACTGTTCTAAGATGCACCCTGGCACTAAGGACGTGACTAATCGAACGTGACATGCATATTTTATGACTGTATCTCTCCCTTCCCGTCTCCTTCTCACCCCTCTTCTCTCTTAACATCTCCAGTTGTCATTTATAGATGCAGAATAGGAGACATTTAAATCTAAATTTATTTACCTAAGGCTCTGTTCAAGTCTTATACGCCAGGCTGAATTCTCCTTACCTAGTTTCTATTTTGTTTTCCTATATGTGAGGAGTGTGCTATTTCAAAGGCCCTGATTTTTTACTTTATAGGAATGCTGAGGAAGAGGCCCCAGGAAGACCATGCCGTACGTAGCACTTTCAAATCAGTCATCTGGGGGATTTGTGACCTTACAAAAATTTCTGGTGGTTTCTGACATCCAACTTTCTCCCTGTCTCAAACTCTCGCTCTCCCCGTGTTCTGCCACATATTTTCAGGCAAGAATCTGAGCTGGTGAAAAAACTAAAAGACAGAAAAGTCCAACATCCAACAGCGACCATAAAAATTGTATTTTAAAATCACAGCATCTACCAGGAACAGCTGATACAAGAATGCACAGCGTATTTTAATCATATCAACTGTGCCCACCTCAATTTAGAATCTGGGAAAAGGCTAACAAAGACAACACTCGCATTCGGTTTAAACTAGTCTACTGCCACAGGAAAGTACCTTGAACATCAGTGAAGACTTATACACAGAATGAATTTCCCCTCCAGGGAAAATCAGCGAATATAAATTCATTAGGGCCATTAATTCATCCACGTAAACACAATGAACAGCACTGTTAATGGTAGGGGAAAAAAATCAGACTCTTTAAGAAACAGACGTAGCACCTAAAGCAAAGAGAGTTGAGTTCTAATTGTGCTTCTTGTAAGAAGACAATAATAACACCTGTTTCTTTCTCATGGAGAATAGATACGAAATTGCTAAAAATATGTTTAAGTTCTTCTAGGTAAAGCTCTATGGAATCCCAAGGGAGTCCAATCAGAAAGGGGAAATAGACTGGTGTGTTCCCTTCATTTTCGATGAGGGCTAGGTGCCCAAAATGTTTTAAAAGCAGAAAACTGGTAACGCTGGATGTATTGTCAAAATACATTTCCCTCTGGTTAAGAAAAGCAGAGAGGGAGGGCTGGAAGGGCGGAGCGGTAAGCAATTGTCATCAAAGCATTGTTAATATGAACTGAATTATATTACAATGGCAACGCTTCAACATGGAGAATGAAAATTGTTCTGTATTATTGTGGATTGACAATATGACAATCGTTCATTGAGAGCGCATGACAGCTGTGGCATTCTAGCTCCGTGCACAACACAAGATGAATGAGTGCTACAAGTTCTTCAGGATGGGCCCCTATTTCACAAGAGTCCGTCTCATCCCAAAATAAATACATGCCAGCTTTTCCCTATCTCAGCAAATTTAGCATCTCTTTACAAACCAACGTGCTACCAGCGGCCTCAAAGTGCCAGTGTCAAGTCCCTGCTTAGTGGATTTGCAGCAGCTGTGAAATGTCAAGTCAAAATGCCATGGAAGATCTATACAGCGCCTCGGCAGAAGAAAGGGCAAGAAATGGTGGAACGCCCATTCCCGGACACATGTGAGCTGTCTCCTCATCCACAGGAGCACCGCTAAGGAATTCGCCTCTTGGCACCAGGCTTGTCCCACCATAGACATAGGGGACACATTTGTGGACCTCCTATACCAAATTATTCACCTAAAAGAAGTCATATCATACATGCTACTTGAAATGAACACATTTTGGAGTCCAGAGATATTTACATATCCTCTTATGGACAACGAAAGCCATTCCTGCTTACCTACTGCCCCTGGGCCCCCTCCAAAAAGAACCCAGCAAGGCAAAAAGCACAAAATCCACCCATCATATTACCATGAGAAAGTAAAAGTCCTCTGTTAATCTTCTTATTTCCAGCTTTATTGCATTTTAAAAAAATATTTCTAATTAAATTTATTTTTAACTGACACATAAAACACAGCACTTGCACATATTCATGGGGTCCCATGTAATGTTTTGATGTCTATATAAACTGAATAATTAGGCCAAACATTTCTTTCTCTTCTAACATATATCACTTCTTCATGGGGAAAACAACAAAAAATCTCTTCTTGTAGTTTTTGTAGATATGCAGGACACAACTGTTATCTGAGGTCACCTCACTGTGCAGCAGCAGGCTAGGACCTCTTGTTCCTATTTACGTGCAACTTAGTATCCACTGGCCAACCTCTCCCCAGCCTCACCACCTCTCCTGCCTCCAGCCTCTAGTAACCACCAGTCACTACCATTCTACACTCAATTTCAATGCATTTTTTTTAAAGAGGATTTGCTGCATATCCTTTCCCAGGGCCTGCTTTTTTAGAATGCAGCAATCAATATATACTCTCAACATTTTTTCAATCTCATGAGTATTCTAAAATATAATTTTAATGGCTATATGTATTCCATTTTCTATATATACTATAACTTACAGAATCCCCTACTATTGGATACTTAGGCTGCTTCTAATGTTTCATTAAGAAAACGAATGCAACTATTATGGAACATTTGTATACTCTAATTTCTTAGTGTAAAATCATAAAACCTGTCCTGATTTTCTGGGATCCTGACTATGGCAACAGTCAAAACCTCAGAGTAGTCCTTAGGTAGGTACCTGGAGCATAATTCAAAAGAATGCAGCAATCAATATACTCTCAACATCTCTCAACTTTCTGGAATATTGTGTGGTTACATGGGATCATGTGACTAGTTCTGACAAATAAGTTGTGAGCAAATAAGAGTGACAGACACCACTTCTGGGTTGGAGAACTGAATTGTGTTTATTGGCTTTTCACCTCTGTGACCAAAACATCTGACAAGAAAAACTTGGAGGAAGAAAAGATGAATTTGGACTCATGATTTCAGACATTTCAGTCCATAGTCACCTAGTTCCATTGCTTAGGACTGAGGTGAGGCCAAACATCATGGCAGGAGGAGAGGGTGGAGGAAAGCTACTCAGCTCATGGTATCCAGGAAGAGGGGAAAGAGAGAGAAGGGGAGGGGAGNCACAAACAGAACTGAACAAGGAGAGCAGAGAGGCTTGGTGGACACGCTTCCAGACCAGAATGTGGCCAAGACAGGAAGGTTCAGGTAGAAAAGGTGGGAAAGGGAGGGAGGGGTGAGAGGCAGATATAGTCCCCAGGGGTTGACCTACTTTATCCAACCATGCCCCCACCTGCCTGCAGTTCCTACCTCCTCCCAGTAGTTCATTCAAACTATTAGCCTATGATGGATCAACCCGCTGTTGAGGTTAGAGCCACCATGATCCACTCAAAACAAACCCTCTGGAGCTCTCTTTCCTTGGCACAACCAGGAGTGGGACACAATGCTGGTTTTATTGGAAAGAGTCCCTGAGCAACGGGATAAATAGAGTCCCCCTTTCTCCACCAATCCACAATATAGATGAGCAAGAAGCAAACTTTGGTTTCTTAATTTAAATCACTAAGATTCTGGAGTTGCTTGTTACTGTATCATCATCTAGACTCTTCTGAATGGTAAGCACAGTAATATTTAGCTGAATTTCTTTGTGATCTCATGATCTAATTTAAAATGTTCACAGAAAATTCATCTCTTCTCCTCACACATTGTTTATGAACCTGGCAAATGACAGACATGTCTTTTCAGGTTTCCTGGGCTTCAGTATGTGACAATGCAACAGTGCTCCCTGGGTACAAAGCAGTTAAGGACTTCATGAATGCTGTGGTTTGATTGTGGTCTGCCCCTTATGGGTCATCTGCTGGAAGCTGGGTCCCCAATGTGACTGCATTACAGGTGGTGAAACCTTTAATAGGTGGGACCTAGTGGGAGATGGTTAGACCACTGAGGTCACTGCCCTTAGAAAGGACTGATACCGTTCTCATGAGACTCCAACTTTTTCTAGTAGGATCAGGTTATAAATGAGCAAGCCTGACCCCCAAAGTTCCCTGGCTTCCTGTGTGGCCTGGGACCTCTTCTACTTCTACTACTGTAACACCACCAACATGAGGTCCTTACCAGATGGAGCAGAAGATGGACCTTCAGAACTATGAACCAAATAAACCTCTTTTTAAAAACAAATTACCAAACCTCAAGCATTTTGTTATAGCAACATAAAGTGGACAAATATAGGAAATAGGTAGATAAGAAAGACCCAGTCTGGCTCTGAATAACTTAAAGTGAAAGGATACGGTTTCTGATTTTCTATATAAAAGGAATTTAAGGTTATCAACTGGGCCGTGAAGGGCACCCGGCGAAGTGATGTTCACAAAGCAAATGCAGTCTGTATGCAATTATATATTTATTTGATGTGGCTTTGCAGGAATGCCAAAGTGGACACAAGAGAAGGACTAGAGACCTCCTTGGGCTGCACCAGTACTACCCAGGATGCAGCAAGTTCAACTGAAAGTAGAAAGTAAAAAGTTCCAAAAGGGGAAAGGAAAAGGTAGCCATGGTGCTTCAAAGGACTGGAAGATAAAGTCTGAGGGGGAGACCCTGAGAGAGCGTTCACTGGGGAAATTGTATTTAAGAGCACTTCTGAGACCAAGTTATCCACGGGAGAGGCTTGAGGGAAAGGAGCGATCTGGACAGAGGGCACGGGTAAGCAAAGGCACAGAGCAGAGGACACAGCAGGTCCCCACGGCAATCTGACAGAGGCCTTATAAGGAGGCTCACGAAGGATGTCAGACCAGTGTGCACTCGAGGGCAAAGTGCTGGGGGACTTAGAGGGGTCTGTGTGTGGCCAAATGAGTTGGGAGTGGTGTGAAGCTGGGGTTTGGAGGAGGAGAATTATAAACCAGGAAGAGAGATGCAGGGGAGCTGGTCCTGGCAGGTTTCCTTGGCTGGAGCACAGCGCCTGTATCTGAATAATGAAGTTGGTCAAACCGTGAGGGATGCAGCCCAGAGAGGGAGGCACCAGCCAGGGCCTAGCTCTCCCCGCACAGGGGGTGCCTAGCCCTGAGAACATGCTGAGCACAGACAGAGGAGCCCAAGGAACACCACCTCAGAGTAGCCAGCCCTGGTCAACCACAGGATGAGTCGACTTACAGGACTTGTTGGTCTGTCTGTCTGTCCGTCTTTGTTTCTTAACTTCTGGGCCCATTTTTGCAGCATTAGTTTGTCATTAACATCTTCCCCCCAGAATAGGCACAGTAGACGAAGGGGTTGGGTGACCTGTAAATCCCTTTGGTTTAACTTAGAGGAGACTGAAAGTAAAATGAGGTTTGAAGGTTATCTATGAATTTTCTCTTTAAATATTATAAACAAGAGCTGGCAGCCCTGACTATCTTCTCGTGATAATGAGAAAAAGAAACTTTTGAGACAAAAAAGGAAAATGTCCCAGACATTCAGCACTGGGTAAGGTTTTTCAGTGGGGCTTCCCTTTTTGCTTAAGCAGATACTTTCTTTATGAAAGCAGTTTCGTTTTGTTCACATAAACAAACAAAAAGCCCCAAATGAGTATAAAGGCTGTGAGAAGCAGGTGGAGGATGAAAATAATAGTCACTTCTCTGTGTGACCCTGAGTAAAGGAAATGGATTTCAAATACAAAGAGAACACTTCCTGGGGCAAGTGGGCCATCTAAGCCTGACATCCCACCCAAACAGAGCAAAACCAGGAGGTTACAGAGCACCTCAACATCCTTGGTTCAGAAATAAATGCAGATTAGTTTTTCAAAGCAACCAAACAATAGCGCCATCTCCAAAAGGTCAGGATCAACTTGCTGGGAACCTGCTTGACACAGAATGGAGGAAAGTCTCCTTGAACTTAGGCTTCATGGGTCTGCGAGGGCAAGGGGCACCTTCACACTGTCATCACCAAAGAGAGCAAACATTTTCCACGGGATCTGTTTTGTTCTAAGGTCAGATCTACAAAGCCATAATTACCCAGGTAACTCGGGTCTGATGTTGCCTAAAATATCCTGGTAATTATAGGAGAAAGGTCATTTCCTGTGTATAATCTCAACTATACCACTGGCTGTCTACACTGGCAGTGAGCCAGTTAAGAACAGCCTCTCATTTCACTTTGTACTAGCACAGACCTTGCCAAAAGACTATGAATCCTTAATGGGTTGTTTTTTTTTTTTTTTTTAATTACCTTTATAAATATGCCTCCGCCCTTGTCCCACTCCCTAAAATGATCTAAGGACGCCAGGAGATGACACATAAAATACCCTTTGCTCATTTTTGCATTCAAAGGAAATGCACTCAGGAATGGGAGGAGACTGTCACAAGACAGAAAGGAAAGGAGAGAGAACAGGAGGAAGGAACAGGGTGCCCAGATCCGCAGAACTGCGGGATTAAAAGACTGCAGGCTGCGCGGGGAGAGAGAAAAGCCACGCGGATGTGCAGGTCAACAGACATCTTATTCAGATGAGCCCTGACAACGCAGGCAGTTTGGGGGCAGAGAGAAGCGCATCTGCTGGTGTGCGATTGCACGGGGGAAGCGACCGTTCCTTTTCCTTCACAAAGAAAAAAAAAAATGGCATTTATCTCAAGTACAGCCAAGCGTATTAGGATTCACCTCCCCCATTCTTTCTTCCCTCTTCCTCCTACCATCTCCCTTGCCACCTCCCCTTCCTGTTGCAAAAGAAAAGGTGGGAGGGGGAGGAGGACCCGCCGGTCACAGACCGCACTGTGGGGTTCTCTTTCTTCAGCTTTTACCAGCCTATGGGGGTCAGGATGCTATTGGTTCAGCTTTCCGTGCGATTTGGTGCCTCTCACTTAGCAACAGCGAGCAGGAGACTGCAGCGAGCGACGCCACCTGGATCAGCGAGTGTGCGAGGGTTTAAAACGAGCCACACTCGCTCCGGGGGAGACAGAAGGGGAGAGAGAGAGAGAGAAAGAGCAGTCTGAGCTTAACATATTGTACCACCAAGAGCAGGGCTTAATCAGGCTGCGCCCAGCAGCCAACAGGCAGGCTGCGGGGAGGAGCAGAGACTGGACAGGAGTGATTTTAATGAGTCTGTGCATACACCCTAGATTGTCTCCGCGTGTTTTTCTTTAAAGGACAATCTACTGCTGCATGGGTGGTGGGTGGGGAGAGAGATGGTTATCTGGGCAAGAAATGAGAGATGAGATGAATCTGAAACTCTGCAGTGAGTTTCCTCGGTTTGATTTTGTTTTACACCAGGGTGTTGTTACTAGAAAGGAAAAAGTAAAATTGGGTGTACTTGAAAAGGCAATTGGCTATGTAATCAGGGGATTTTTTTTTTAATTAGTCAACACAGTAGCTATTTCTAAATCCTAAATTCCATTTTAGTGGTTGAAAATTAGCTTTGTGGAAGTGGCAAAAGAGAAGTACAGCTCTGCTAGAAAGAGATTTTCTTTTTTTCTTTCTTTCTTTCTTCTTCTTTTTTTTTTTTTTTTTTTTTTTTTGCTTTGCTTTGCTTTGCCTCCTTTGTGGTGCAAGGGAAATTTCTGAGAGGGAGGCTGATGGAAGTTCTGCCCCCTCTCACTGCCCAAATGTAACTGCTCAGCAGCAGTAACCAGGAAACACCTCAGGCTAATCCAGATTCTCCTGCTTCTCTTCATAGAATCCTCCCCTTCCCCTGGTTCTAGGTCTCCCTTCCAAAGGTTAGAAGGATCATCTCACCAGTGTCTCCACTCCAACCCACCAGACTCCATAACACCCAAGAGCCAGCCTTAGCCTCTAAAATACAGATGGCAAAGGATCCCTCTGCCGGTCCTAGGGAAAAATGGAGCCCACTTGGGTCTTCCACTGGGGTCATCTGTGCCCTGGAGACAAAGACCAGCACCCTGCAGGACACAGATGGGCCCCTTTCTCCTTGCTACACCAGACCCGATTAACCCCTTAAGTACTGAGTAGCAGAAGCCACTGACTATAGTGACACCTACTGCTCGGGGCACAGCTGTACATCCTGAGATCACCTATCGGGTTCTCACTGATGGACACATTTCTGGCTACTCTGGGAAAACAGTTGACTGGGGACATTTGTGGTTCCCTCACTTTCAGGCAGACCTCAGAGATTGGCCTGTAACTTAGGTCTCCTCGGTGGAGACACAACATACACCCATCTATCAAGAGACTTGATCTAGACTGCGTAGAGGACAGTGGAAAGCAGTTTAAAAGAGCTCATGCCTTCTTCAGAGTCACTACTAAGGAGAAACCACTGTGTTATCCTGATACCTGATTAAATTATTCTGGGAAAAATGAAAGGACTCACTGAATTTTGCTCTACTTAGAAAAACACATTAGCAAAGCATGGGTACAAGGAATAGGGGTACTTAAAAACTCTACTTGCACAAATTATAGAATAGCATTTTAAATTAGTCTGTATTTCTTTTATTCTGTGCATTCGTTAGATGGCAGAAATTCCCTCTTGTTGAGGAAAAAATCCATTTAATTTTGAAAGTCAAAATTAACAATATTCTGAAAAGCAGGAGAAAATGCCTGTATGCTGATACCAATAATATTTACAAGTGTTTGATTCTTTTCTCCAGGAAGGACAAGAAACAATATCACAAACAGAATCCAGGACTTCCTCCCAAATAGGCACTAAGTTTAAAACCACACCAAGAGGCCAAGAGCATAAGTCAGGATAGTTATAAAATTAATGGGTCAGGAGGTACAACTTGTTTCGGTTTTGGCAAAGCACATCTAAGGAGTCTTCCGTCATGATAGGTACACATTGAACAGAACACTAGTAATGCAGAAACTTCAAATATCACCCTTTCTTCTGGATGACTGAAATGCTTTGCAGATATTTTGCTGATTCACAAACAATCTACTTGGAATAACTGGGTGTTGAATTGTGATATTCTCATTTCTCACGTGGGAGACAGGAGTTGTACAGTTTACCCAAGGTCACAGCACAAGACAGTGGAGGTTTGAGGGATCAGGCCTCCTGATTTAAAGCCCTCTTTTAGCCCCTGGGCCACAAGTGGCAGGTGGTTCTCTCTGAATCACAGTGGAGTCGACCTCATCCCTGAGTTAATTTGTGCTACTGTCGCAGAGTTGTTGATGGCCCTCTTAACATTCTTCTTGAACTTTCTCATGTGTCATTGCTTTCACAAAATGGGTTAAGAAAAAAATTAGTCTATGGGGGGCATGAATAAAACCTATTTAAAAAAAAAAACAGCCATGGTTCAAGTGTAAGTTGAGTGAAAGGCTGTATTTACCACCTGCACCTACCTAGCCAATGCCAACACTGAAGGTGAAAGCTGCTCCAGGTCTTCACTAGACAGGGATCCACAAGGTGGAGCTGCTGGGGACGGGGGTGGGGTGGGGGGCAGCTGTGTAGTTAGATTCATAGTGCAACACTGAAACTTTCACTCTTTCCACAGACTATCCCACTGGCCGAACACAGCCCTGTGTGTGGTGTGCAAAGCAGAGCCCAGTGACTGGTATGTGTGGGCCATGTGTGGTTGTCTGGTGGGGTGACGGTGATAGAGATGGCATTCTCAAATGTCCCTCTAAAGTCATATATATATATATCTGTTAGGAGAGGCTCCTTCTCTCAAAATATTCCCAAATCAACAACTATTTTTTCCTAGAAGGGAAGATAAATAAATGGTGATAAATGTATCCTTATGATTCATTTTTCCCCCAAATTCTATTTTAACATAAAGCCCCAATCAATATCCAGCTTTAACCTACAGGACTACGCTTATGAATTATATGTTACTGAAACCTACAGAACACCCCTACTGAAAACGTGAAAGTGGTATTTTATTAAATTTTATTAAATCAACCACAAGAGGCAAATACACCGTGAGGGGCTTTGCATTCTTCAGGTGGTGATATGAACTATAGCCACCAACAACTGGTGCCCCTGGTGTTGGATAGAAAACTTCAAATTCTGAAACTTGTCTCCTCGTGCAGTCACTTCCAAAATTCTTCACATCTCCCGAGGTGCCAGGATTCTCCCAGCACCGGCTTGGAAATGGGGGATACCTTGACTACTCCCCACCTGGCCTCCCTCAGTGCCTCGGGATGCCCATTGGACAATTCTGGAACGTCTCACATCTGGATCTCCCACTTCTGGAATAGGTACTGGACTATCTTTTGGTTAGTCTTCCAGGGCCAAACCACCTCACACCTAAATTACTGCAGACGTCACATTCCTGATCCCTGGGTTTCCTGCTGGGCCATCCAACTTCATGTCCCCGTTGACCCTCACACCAGCAGCGACTCTTACCTCTTACGTAATTCAATCACTGCAGATCTAAAGAACTTCACTGCAACTTGGCTCATACACTTTTATAAATAGATCAGGCTTATGTATACATATTTATCCAAACTTTTTTTTTTAATGAATATACAGGGACCAGCAAATCTTTACTGTAAAGGGCCATTTAGTCAATATTTTAGGCTTCCAGGGCTGAAGGGCAAAAGTGATCTTACTTATGAAGATATTGATACAACAAGAGAGGAAACAAACTTCCACAAATATTTGTGATCAAAATTCAAAACTTTGTTTATGAACACTGAAACTAGAGTCCCACACAACTTTCATGCACCATGAAAAACTATTATTATTTTGATTTTATTCCCCCAACAATTTAAATATATAAAAAATCATTCTGATCATGTGAGCCATACGAAAACAAGTGATGGGCCAGGGTTTGGGCTCATGAGTCATTGTTTGGTGACCACTAGAGTATGCATTAAATGGTTCTACCTGTGGTCAAATGCAAACGGGAACAAAAATTTTTTACTCCCCTTTATTTTCTATTTAAGACATTTCTGTATTGTTTATATATATATATTTTTCTTTTTTTGGCGATGCTGGGGATTGAACCCAGGGCCTTGTGCATGCAAAGCAAGCACTCTACCAACTGAGCTAGATCCCCAGCCCCTGTTTACATTTTAATTACAGACATGCATTACTTTTATGATTGAAGAAATAATGGGCTGCAAAGGTGCTTTAGTGGTAGAGTGCTTGCCTCCAATGCCTGAAGCCCTGAGTTTGTTCCCCAGCACCACCAGAAAAAAAAAAATTTAAAAATAAGAATGAAAAGAAACAATAACAGAAGTTTTGATTGACGGATTAAAATAAAGACCTCTCCAGAGCTTTCGAGATCCTGCCCTCTGTTTCTATGAGGATGGCAGTGTCTCCATGACCTCCCTAAAATCCCCTGGACCTACTGCCTGGCAAGATCATGCTCATATTTCAAGTTATTGACATTTCCTAACTTTCTTCTTTAAGACCTTCATACGTGAGACAGCATGGGGAAAGCCTGTCATCTGATCATCACTTGTCAGTTAATTTAGTGTGTGTTTAATCCTGTCTCTTAATTGGCCTCTGAGCTCCCCACAGGCAGGGACCACCTCAGAACCTCCTCCGCCCTCCAAAGCAGCGCACGGTGATGAATCTCCAACATCAACAAACACTGCATGGCTATGTATTTGATCAGTCTATGCTAAAATGCAACAGTAGACTTTTTAAAACAGCATTTAATGAATATTCTAGGATCAGCAGGTAGAAATTAGAAACATGGAAATTTTGTCTTAATGTGCGAAATGCTATTTTTTAACTTTTAAAACTGTCCAACAATGAAATACATTGCCTCTTGAAATAACACATTTCCTGACACTAAAAAGTATTCAAAACACAAGTGTACAGCCATCTGTCAGGGATTCTGTGGAAGGAATTCCTGTATTATGTAGGTCAGACCACATGGCCTCTAAAGTCCTTTCCCACTCAAGAATCTGTTATTCTGATTGACTGTATTCCCCTATCCAAAAAAAAAATCTCATTTGTTTGTTAAAACTGAGTAGCTTAAAGCAACAGAAATCACAAGTGTGCAATACTGATCATTGGCATTTTTTTTTTAATTCTAGGGGTGTATGGAGACAGTATTGGTCTGTTTGTTTGAAGCAGGCTTAGAACATTCGATAAACCTCAAGCACCAACCTGAGAAAGAGATCTCAGAGCACAGAGATTTCCCACCTCTCCTTGAGACGGCTCCCTGGAGATGGTTTCCTCATTGTTGTTGATTTATTTTTTAAGTGCAGTTGTTGGGTTGATGTCACTAGTCACCTGTCTGAATGATACCATGTAAATCATAATTATACCTTTATTTTATTTATGCTGACTCTATCTTTCTAGATCCTTTAGAATTCCAGGAAAATCCCAGATTCAAAACGAGCTTAGAAACATTTTACTTCCCTTTTGGAAGTAAAAATATAGCCCCTTGGGCACCCAGCTACAAGTACACATGATTTCAAAAAGCCAAATGTCCAAAAGGGCCCTCCAAGAGTCCTCTCATCAAGTACCTACGGCACCCACCATGTGCCAGGCAGTTCTGTCTGTACCAGGTACAGACAGTAAGCAAAATGTCTGTACACGGGTCACCTACCAAAAGGTCATTTCATTGTTAAAAAAAAAAAAAAAAGAGTGAAAGAATTCCATTGACTGGCTTGCATTGTCTAGGAAAGATTGAGCTTTCTTAGAAGTTTACAGATGGAGAATCAGTGACTTTAGAGATAGATAGCAGATGACAAAGAAATGCATATGCAAGAAAGAGAAAGAGGTAAAAGAGTGAGAATCAGCTGCAACTGTAGGGGCTCCTGGTGTCAGATGTAAGGACAGGGACAGTAGGCACTAGCAGAGAGGAAAGGGTGAATGAGACTCTGCCTGGGGCTAATACTGGAAATAAGTGGGGCCCAGGTACCAGTGTGTGCGCAGCCTCCAATGCCCCAGGGCCTCTGCCACAGGATGCCTTCAGGTTAGCTAATCAACTGGTGCTCACGACAAGGAGTGACCTCTCCATGTTCCAGTTCCCCAAGCACCTTCCAAGACAGTTCGGACATATGTTCTACAAAGCACCTACTTCAAGCCCTGCCCGTACAGAATGCCCTCTGTCCATCTTCATTTTCTTTTCGTCTTCTCCTGGAATTGTTTCAAAAAGATTCAGGCATGCTATAAATCTTCTGATTCTTAAAAAAAAATCAGGACTAATAATAATAGCTTACAGTTATTGAGTGCTCACTCTATGCACTAAGCTAAGAACTTTACCCGGATTATCCCAAGTTTTAGACATAGAAACTGAGAATTAGAAAAGTTCAGTAGCTTGCTCAGGTCAGAAGGCTAGTAGATGACAAAGACAGGATTTAAACCCAAGCAGTGAAACTCCAAACACATCATTCTCAACCACAGAACTGTAGAACAGTAGCAAATGCCGTGTTGACCCACCTTCTCATCTTCCAAAGCCTTCTCATCGTTAAACCATAGCTATTTGAAAAGCCCCAGTGTGGATTTCAAGAGTTTTCTTTCATTCATCTGAGAAATTAGATACAATACTTTTTTTAAAAAATAAAATATTAACACAGAGTGGAGCAAGAAGGAAAAAAAAAAGGATGAACCTATTTTGGGGGGAGGGGGGCGGATCCTGGAGATTGAACCCAGAACCTTAGTGCATGCTGGGTAAGCACTCTACCAACTATATCTCCAGCCTAGAAGGACGACACTTTTACAAAGATTTCAATAGGCTTGTGTTTTCCCTTGAATACTTTGTCTCTGTTGGTAGCTCCTTAAGTTTAGACTCTTTTTAGATTATGAATTTAAGCTACCTCGCTAAGAAAGGAGAACCTAACATTTGATGTAATTCTTTCCTTATTCCAGGTTGACTTGGGCCAATGAATGGACAGACAACATTAGATGTGATATGGACAGTTCCACTCGCAGATGGCATTACTGTGAATCTGTATGTTCCTGGTACTTGTGTCCTGCCAAGTTACATGATTTCATGTTACCACGATGCGACACAGCGTCTATCTCACCATGTTACAGCTTTCTGGTGTTTTTGTTTTTAGCCACCATCTACCATCTTTTTTTGTTTCCCTCTTCCCCTATTGGAGCATATTTAGTTTGCTTTATTTATTTATTTGTTTATTTATTTATTTATTTTTGCTCTGATCCAATAAGAGGCCCAAGCACAGGTAGAATAGAGAATAAAGGAAGAAAAAAAAGGAGTAGAGTGTGAGAGAAATGAAGAGTCTGGGGACCCGTTTTCTTCTGAGGTGACCACATCTGACGAGCAAGGTAAGATGAGCGTGCGCAGCGGCACTGTGGGGTAGCTTACGGGGCAGGTGAGGACCGTTTCGGTGTGAGTATGCTGAGGGCACAGGTCTTCTCCATGTAGAACACACTGAAACCAACAGCTGTGCTTTCTACAACAACTCCCATTCCCTCTACCGGATGGAGCTTCACTTTGATTTTTTTAAAAATTTGTCTAACAGAGGTAAAGAAATAGATATCCTATTATCAGAAGCTCTAGGACAACTTTAAGTTTGATCAGGGAAAGAAAAGCATCTGATTCACTGCAACATCCCAGGCCTAATCATAGGAGCACAGCAGCATTCAGTAAGCATGGCCAGGGGCTGGGAGGATGGGGCATGGAGAAGGGTTGGCTAACGGGTTCAAGAACACAGATGGGATTAAGTTCCAGTGTTCTGCAGCACAGTAGGATGACTATAGTCAACAATAACTCATTCTGTGTTTCAAAATACCTACAAGAAAGGATTTTGAATATTCCTAATAAAAAGAAATGACTAATGTTTAGGGGTGACGTATATGCCAATTGGCGAGATTTGATCATGGCCCGTTGTAAACAGGTGTTGACCATCACGCTGTAGCCTGTGAAGATGTACAACTACTTCTTGTCAATTACAAATCAATAAGTAAATGCATTCACAGGAAGAAAAAGAGAACCCGGTAAACAACTCTGGAGGAATGCCTGGTGGCAGGGGTGTTCCTTCCCCTGAAGAACAGTCATCCTTCCTAGTGTGTGCAGACTTAGGAATGGAAGAGTTTCAAGAATCTGATATCGCACCGGTCCTGAGGAATGTGCTTAGGAGCATGTGCTGATTGGGGATTCAGTTCAAACGTAAAAAGAAATGCTCTTGACATTCTTGGTATCTGATTATTAAGGAAGCAAAATAAATCTCTATTATAAAAGCAAATAAACAAAATAAAATAAATCCTCATGATTTAAAAAAAACATAAAATAAATAAATAAAGATATAAAATAAAGTGAATGAGTAAATGGCTGCGTGCTCAAGAAAGGATTGCCCGGTGTGAACAGAGAGCCTGAGAGAGGCCCAACTTCATAAATCTGTATTAGGATAGCCCTTCTTTATAAAGGAATCAGCTTTCATAAAACTGGCCTGGGTGACTTTAAGTTTGCCTCTAAGAGCTAAAGACCAAGATAAGAGAGGGAAAATAGAAAAGGATGGGTTAAATTTGCAGAAATTGTCAGGGTTTCTATGGCAGTGAAATGCAAAATCAAGGGTGCATCTTTTGCACATAGCAATGTAAAAGGTATCTTAAACACAGGCAAAAATGTTTTCTCTCCAACATAATAGTTCTTATACATATTTGGAACTCAAAGTTCCTTTGTTATATGCGACATGATATCTGATGTAATATCTATTTTATGTATATTAACAAAGGCCTGGAAGACTCTATCTGGGTTTACAGAGGCATCCAAAAAGGGGGTAATAATAAACCATCAGAAGTCACAAGCCTGAAACGAAAATCCAGGCTGTGAACAGAGGTAGGCTAACTTTCCTTAATTTAACCCAGTATCCTGCTCCTGCTATAGCCAGGAATACAGATCCCAAAAACATTACAAAGATGTCCTTGACTCAGGCATTAGATCAGGGCTAACATGGCCAGTCACAGTGGAAGCACAGGAAACCATTTCAAGCCAGACACTAAATTAAATGGAAAGTCTTGCTTATTTCATGGATTTCTCCTACAGTGAATGTCAGAGCCTGCATTAAGTTTATAAAACAATGTCTAAATGGTGCTATGGTTTGGATGTCTCCTAAAGTCCCAGGTATTAAGGATTTGGTCCCTACTCCCTGGCACTATTGGGAGACGGTAGGGACATTCAAAAGGTGGAGCCTAGTGGGAGGTTCTTCTAGTCATTTGGGGTGTGCCCTTGAAGGGGATGTGAGGATCTTAGCCCCTTCTTCCTTTCTTTCCACTTCTTAGCCACTATGGAGTGAGCAACTTCCTCTGCCATATGCTCTCACCACAGGCCCAAAAGCAATGAGCCCCATCGACCATGTAGATTGAAACCTCCAGACTATGAGGTGTAATAAACCTTTCCTCTTTTTTAGTTGACTATCTTAGGTATTTTGTTACAGTAATGGAAAGCACTGGCTAACTAAAATATCACTATTATACATGATATTCTGAGGCTCTTAAATAACCTACAATCTATTTAAATACAGGTACTGAATATTTTGTATCATTCATATAAAAGTAATCCCTATTCCTAAATACAACACTAATGCAATAAGCAGAGTGACAACCTGTAAACAGAAATCTAACTATACATGCCACTGGATTTCAGCCAGAGGGTCCAGATTCAAACTGAAATTCTGTGCTATCAGCACAGAATAATTTTATCAGCTAATCAGGCAGGAGAAGAAGCAACTGGTCCCAGAAAACTTTGATTTTATTCCAAGTTATCATCAGGGAATAAGATGAGTCCAATTTTATGTAGCTAGGAGTGACAAAATGGCATGCACATCTGAGGTGGATTTCTTTGTGGCACATATAAAGCAGAGGTAGGTTTTCAAAGTTCTCCTCATTCCTCTCTTCTCTACCACCAGCACCTACAGCCATATTTCATTTTCATTTTAGCAAATGGTCAACTTTTCTTTTTTTTTACCAGAATTGGACTCAAATCACTGTCCCTAAGTAAGTTAAGCAATTTGGTGCACACAGGAGATCTATCATAGAAAGAGATCCATCTAATGAAAGTGATCTCCTAACTATGACATGGAAGATGGCATTCTCTCTCTAGCTAAAGAACACACTGTTTCTGCTAGGGCAGGAAAACATCAATCTAGGCACCTCTAAGATTAACAAAGAACAAGATGCCATTCTGGTGCCTGGTAAGGGAGAATTCTGAAGGATTTCTGTAATCAAAACAATGACCAAAGTTCAACCATGATGTAGGAGTTCTAGTACCTAAACTCAAAGCAGGAACTACACCAAGTTTATATCCAGGTACTAAAATACAACCATGCCAGTAATAATTTGTGCCAATCCAGATACATCTTCCAGTTACTTAATGAAAAATAAGAAGGGCTGGGATTGTGGCTCAGCGGTAGAGCACTGAGCACGGGCGGGACCAGGGTTCGATCCTCAGCACCACATAAAAATAAAGGCATTGTGTTGTGCCCATCTACACCTAAAAAATAAACATATAAAAAAAGAAAGAAAAATAAGAAAACACAGGATTCAGAATAGAAATGATTTTCATGCTGCTTCTGTCGCACATGGTCACCTTGGTCCACAGCATGTTACTGAGACTTTACTTGGTGTTGGCAGAAATTACCACTAACTGGCAAAAGGAACAGAGAAGAAACGACAATATGGTGCCTGTACATGCAACCGCCACAAAGCCCAGTGTTTTGACATTGTTACTGAAACAAACTCAACTATTTATGAGAACTAAGTTGAATCCAACAGTTGGTGTGGCAGGAAAAAACATCTGTTTCTGGCATCTTTTTGTCTAGAAAGTCACTAAGGAAGGAGGAGGAAGCACACATTCACACCAACACACACACCTCCTGAAAAAACCGTAAGGATCACCGTCACGTGGGAGCAGAACCTCCTGCACCCTTGCTGAGGCCTCACCTTGGAGGCTCAGGCAGGGCATCCCTGCAGATGGCTCTGGCTTGCTTCTGGATAGTTCTAGATAGTTTCCTTTTTTATCCACCAGATTTGTTCTCATTAATTATTTTGAATAAAACACCTTTCTGGAGTGGAGCACAGACCATTCTGCCTGTATAAACGGAGAGCATGAACCCAGATAAACTTTTCTCTTGATCTCTAAATGGTGAAAATGAGCATCCCAGGAGGTGGGGTATTGACCCCACCCAGTGGCAGCAGCATCAGTGCCATCTGGGACCTAGAGAATCGCGGTATTCAGAACCTACTGAGACCCACGGAGTCCTGGAGTGGGGCCATGCAGTCCTCTGACAGCCTTCCAAGGGAGGTGGGTGGAAGCTCACGTTTAAGATCGGTGCCTTCCAGTAAGGGGCTCTAGACCGCCGACTCCTCGAGTTTCCTAGTTCAATAAACTCCCCTTCTGTTTGCTCTCCAGTTACTGCTCATTTCTGCCCACCCCCGAAGCTGCCTTTTTTGGTTCTTCTCTCTTTAATTTGCTGTATCTAATCTGCTCTACGCTTAGAAATCGGTTGTCACACTTGTTAAAACCATGTGTACACTACAAACAGGTAGGCTCCACTCGGTGGAGAGCCGCTTAGGAACTGGAAAAGCACCAAAGTGTACAGTTTGAGGTCAGATTCTGGGCATCAATTTTGGGTGCTCCGGGCCTTTTGTGCATCCTTCTGTGGTTGTACAGTGAGTGTTTATTTCTGGTCAGAGAGAAGGCCACAGAACAACTGAATTCCAGTAGGTGACCCATTTCTGTGGGCCAGTGAGTCAGTGCAACGTGTATCTAAATTATTTTTAATGTACCACTGATAACTCCTGTTCATTAACTGCTCGTTGCTGTGTGCCAGGCACCTTGCTCAGCATTTCACACACTCTGTTTAGTTAGAGCCTCACAATGTGAAACAAGTTTTATCAGCCCCGTTCTAGATGAGGAAACAGAGACATTTAGCTATTCAGTAACTTGCTTAAGGTCACAGGGCTATTAAGAAGTACAGCCAGAAGTACAGCCAGAACTTTGGGATCCAGGTTTGCTGGATCCCAAAGCCCCAGAGCCTTCCTCCTTTTAAAAAAAAAAAAAAAAAAAAAAAACTTTTAAAAAGTTAACACCACTGGGTTACATAGGAAAGAGGCAGCCAGGTCTAAACTAAAAACTGAAAAGAAAAAAAAAATGAATCCCAAGAATAAAAAAGAACCATGATAAATGGTCAATATTAAAAAAGGGATAGGTGTATCTTTCTTGGGATGGGGCCAGGAAGACACGTGACTCAAGCAGGCCACCCAGCCTGGGCAGCCCACACCTACCAGCGCTTGTGGTAAGAGGGGCTCCCGGGTCCCGAACACCTGGCTGTGGCACCCCATCTGCACTCTCTGCTTCCTGCCTAGAAGCTGTGCCAGGCTGGACCGTCTTAAGGGATCCCCGGATCTCGCTCCCACGGGGACCCATGTTCCCTTTTCTATCCTACTCTGGGGTCCTCAATTACTCATTTAGAAGCTGGTCTAAAGCACACAACACAATCTTCGTATTTGTAAACATGGTGAAGTCAGAATCTTCTAGCACGTAACTGAGAGCCTAGAACCAATGTTGAACCACCTGGAATATTAAAAGTAAAATGTTCTCTTCTGACTTTTTGTTTGCTTGCTTTTTTAAAAAAAGAGAAAAAGGAAAGATGTCAAGTTCGCTTTCTTTGAGCCTAAGATTTTACTAAATACACAGTCACGCTACAGCACGCTGGGCAGTGTTCTCTGAAACATTTATTAGTGTGCAGACAGATGCTATGGGTGGAATCCGTGGAAGAAGTCACGACAGGCAGGGGGAGGTTAGGTAAGAATGTGTTCATCCAGCATCGAGGTCAACCTTGTACGAGTTCTTGGAGCTGCTGGGAAAACATCATTTCTGAAGTCTTCTCCATTTCTTATTGAGAAAAATCAGAAGCAAACTTTGTATTTCAATAATTTGATTATAATCCATCTTTAATCACATAAACGGGCTTCTGCTTTCTAAATTTCAAAGAATCCCCTTTGATTTTATTCTTTAAAGAATCTGTGGTCATTGAGGAGATATTTCAGTGGGAAATGCATTCTAGACGGTACCTATAGGAATGACTGAAATGAGAAATAAAATCCAAGTGTTTCATAAGAAGAATATCAGCATTCTGATATGGCACTCATGCCAAGGGAACTGTAAGAAGCACACATAAGCATATTATATGAGATGGAATGTGAGGGGAACACAGTTATCCAGAGATTTCCAAACTGGTGGCATATAAAAGTGCTTTACCATCTGGCACTGGAAAACATACCTATGATCCCGGCTACTTTGGAGGCTGAGGCAGGAGGATTGCAATTTTGAGGCCAGCCTGGGCAACTTAGTGAGACCCTGGCTCAAAATAAAAAAATAATAAAAAGTGGGGGTGGTGGGTGGGGATGTAGCTCAGTGGTGGAGTGTCCCCAGATTCAATCTCCAGTACCATGAAAAAGAAAGGAGTGCATTATTACTTTGTAAATGTTTCTATGGTTTATAGAGTTGGGCTGGAGGTGCATTTGAAGCACTAGTTTGCTTTTCGTTGTTGTTGTTTTGTTTGTTTTTGGCTAATTCCTCAGTGAGAGGCAAAAGCTGTCCATCTAACCTCTGGTTCCCAGCAGACTGAGAAGGGACAAAACTTGTGTCCCTTTTGATTCTGCCATGGCCTGGTCCTCTTTGGAAACCAGTATTTCACAACACTGCACAAATCAGCTCCTGGTGTGTCTGCTGAGGGGCACCCCCTGCCTTCCCTGCCTCCCTGCAGAATCTCATCACTTTCTCTCTGCTGACCCTCCCCTTCCCTCACCAAAAGACAAACAAACAAACAGAGAACAACAGCTGTGTCCTAAAATGAAAGTGGACCTTTTAAGTTTTGTTTTTCTTAAACCTCTCTTCTAATTACTAGAAGGTTTTCTCAAGGCGGTTCTTCAAACTGATGGAAGGTCCTAAAGATTCTAGGCTTCTCTTGAAAAATGAACACTCTTTCCCCCAACTCATCAAACAGAGTGCTTTAAGTTGCCAAGATGACATTTTTCTAACGACCATGTGGTTCTGCACTTTGGTTGTCTTTGCCTTTCCCTGACAGGTAAAGGGACTCCGGCTACAACTCTTACCCAAGAGCTCATCCCCCTGCTAAATGCCAAGACCCAATAAGGAAGCAGAAGTAAAGTCCTGGTCTTATATAAAGGGTGTGCCAGCAAAATCCCAAAGCCACTTTGTGAAAGTACATATATATCAAAGTATAAATTATGTTGACATTGAGCACTTAGTCATGGTTGAACTAACAAGTTTTCTTTTTCTTCTGCCTCTAAAATTCCATCAAGGTAGAATTTCAAATCTCTTCAAAAAATTTTTTTCCTGCATATATATTACTAGTATGTACTTTATTATAGCAGAAGGAAAGAAATATAATTATTGCACATATCTGTTGGCTGTACTGATGGTGCTATTTCTCATAAAAAATGCAGCAATTCCTTCTGCTTTGGAAGTCAGCACAGCCTTTCACCCACAGAGCTGTAACTTTTCAGAATCAATCTCTCTTGGCTTTGCCATCATCAAGACTTTCTGGATTACACTGATCCACAAAGTCTCCACTGACCTTCCCCCAAGGTCACCAGAGGCAGGAAATGTGCACAACATACTTGGCCCATATAGAAGCTGCTTCCAAGAGCTGCACCTGAGCTGCTCCGAGGGCCCAACACCTGGTAGGCAGAGCAGGACAGGACAGCCCCCAGCTGCTGCTTCCTTTCCGGGAGATCCCATGCAATTAAAGCCCTGATGAGTATCGCTTTGAACCTAATATCTGCAGATCAGTGTGCAGAGATGAGCCACAAATCTTTTAGTGCCAATTATCCAGACTCAGAATGAAGGGGACTTTATGCACACTGGCTATTTTTAATCACAAAGATTTCCAATCTTTTCTGTAAATGGGCTAGGGCCAACAGCACTTATATGAGCAACCTCAACAATACTGTTCCCATATGAGTCCCTGAATGATACATTTTGGCATGCTTTTTCTCCAATATCAAGGCTTTTTGGAATATTTTCACTCATTTATAAGCAGGAAGAGGGACTAGGGATGATAATTAAGAAAATCACTAAATGTTCCAATCCCAAAGGGCCACATATGACAAGATTTTAGGATGTGCATGTGCACCACTGTATGAGAGGGAGTGGGGGAGGAGAGAGAAAGAGAGAGAAGAAAAGGGGAGAAAAAAGACCTCCAAACCTCTAGTGCTCAGGGATGTGGCTTGAGCCCAGATATCACAATGGCCAAGAGTTGGCAAATCTGTCCCACAGATTCTAAAGAAATGCTGGGAATAGCCACCAAGTCAAGGAGGGAGATAGCACAAATGACACGATGAATCTCACTAAATTATAATGTCCCAGAATATAATAGTAATTGGGGTGGGGAGGAATGTGGTTGATAATATTAAGTTCCTAAAACATCACAGTTTTCTGTATTGTCTCTTCCAGTTAAATAGCATACTCAGCAGCCAGGACTGGGCAGCTCATATTATTCCTGCTAATAAATAAAACATAAGGATGAAGTTTTCCCATAGGGAAAGCTTTCCAACATTGAAAATGTACACTTCAGGTAATACACAAGCCTCAGTTTTAACTTTTTTTTTTTTTTTTGGTGCTGGGGCTTGAACCCAGAGCCTTGTTCATGTGAGGCAAGCACTCTACCAACTGAGCTATAGCCCCAGCCCTCAGTCTTAACTTTTTAAAATCTATTTTTGGGAACAGAAAGGCCTTTTCTTACTTAGTCTTAAAACCCTCGCAACCATACATATCACTTCTAGGTATTCTGTTGGTCCCAGTAGTCACAAATTGCTCAGAGAAAGGAGACACACACCTCACCTCTTCTGTGAAGAGTGTCAGAAAGTTGGGCGCCATATTTTCCATCTGCCGCAACACAGTGCCGTGAGTTTTTTGTTCTCTGTAATTCCTTGCAATGGCTGACAGTCCTGTAAACCTGAGTAGATACAGGCTTTGCACACAGTAGGTGTTTAATAAATATTTGAGAAGATACATCATGAATTCTTTTGTCAGAAGTAAGGTATGACATGGCCACTAACTTGAACTGAAATCGATTCACACAGCAATGTTCCAAGCTACGTGGAGGATGTGAGAGTGTAAGCAAGGGTCGCCATCGGGTACTTTTAAAACGAAATGGCCCAGTTCTTACATTTGAATGAAAACAAACACCATTCCAGAAAGAGAGCTCTAACAACACTTGCTCTATCAGCCTTAGAATGAGAAAAATGTGCATCTGAAACCTGAGCCTCTCACAAGTCGGACCTTGAAACATATTATGTCACCTCTCCAAAACTGTCATTTTAAAAACAACACCAAATAATATCATCTGTTTCATATTGCTGTGACAAGTCATTGTGGAAATACCTACAGAAGGCAATGGAGCCAGGTATGGACCGGTAGGCAATAAATGTGTGTTGCTTTTGTATCATTATTTTTATTTAAAAATTCTTAGAGCATTCTCTAGCATACAGCAAACACTCAATAAACGTTACCTATTAATATAATTATTACCCAGCACCCTCACTGTATCCATTTCTATCTGCCTCTTTATTGTATTGCCACCAACTGATTGGACTTTCTGAACTTCTTACTCTCTGTCCCTTCTTCATATTCTGAAAAATATAAAAGAACTCCCAAGTCTGTGACTTCAAGAAAAATCAAGCTTTGTGAGTAGCTTGAATAATCATCATCAACACATGATTTTATCAGCTTCCACTTAACATAGGAAAAAAAAACCCTTCACCTTGATTTTTGCAACTCCCAAGTGTTAGCACCCTACGGGAGAAGGCCAGCTGTGGAGTCTGACGAGGGGTCCCTTACAGACTGGCTTGCTCACTCTTGGGAAGGAGACTGAGACCAGGGAACACAATGGACGTGGTGAGACACCACAGGTGGAGCAGGGACAACATCCGTGGCAGTGGGCCTGCAGGACAGAACGTGATGTGGGAAAAGGATTCTCTGGAGAAAGATCGCACTGGAGTTGCTTTTGAAAAACTGAACTACAGATGAGCCAGACTCTGACACCTTGTGAGGACAGGAGCAATCTCTGTCACAGCTGCCATTGCACTTCCAACCTGGCACTCAGCGAGTCCTTCAGAATTATTTGTTGAATGAGTTGCATACATCCATGTCAAATAAATGGCTGGGAAAGGAGCCCTCCTGAGATTTTAGCCTTAGTACTTTGAGGCCTACAGACGATCCTATTTTAATCTCTAATAATCCTGTTTTTCCATTATGAAAATGTTTCTCCCTTTTGAACGTGAGCTTATTTTTTCAGTTCACTGATGAAGATAATCAGAATAAAGTAGAACACACTCAAGAGGAAAAAAGAAAAAATAGACAAGACTTAGAAATGAAGGCAGAAGCCCTGCAAACAAAGTGCTGTGTGGTCTCCTTACAGCTGACACCTAAGAACCAAAGGAAACCGGCCTCTCTGAGCAAAGCCCAAATTGGAGCCATGAAAAACAAATCCTTGAAGTACAAATGGCACCTATGTGACCAGGAACGATGGTGGGGGTGGGGATGCCATTGGATGAGCCACTTGAGCGGGGAGGACACGGATCCTGGGCAACCTCTTCATGCCTTAGCTTGTTAATATTTTTATTCAAATTTGACCGAGTCTTGCACACATACAAATGATTTCCCCTCTGCATTTGGTCAAGGTGGCACTTGGTCATTTTAAAATCATTGGAAGTAGAAATGCACCCTTCCCTCTCCAGAGGGGGACCCTCTGCCATGCTAATAATCGCTGCCATTCCAGTCCCTGGGTCTTTCTGAGAATTGCCAAACTTCCCAAGACGGGTAATAATAATGTGCCACTGAAGTAGGAATGCCGCATCTTTCACCCCAAGATCCCCTGCCTGAGCCTCATCTTCTGCAGTCTCCTTTGTCTTCCAGATCACACTGTGTCTTGTCATCATTGGCAAACAACCGGGGGTTTCTCCACAGCTGTAGGGAGGGCTGCTGCCCAGGAAACACGTGTCCATGCCCCGCCCCTCAGATGCAAGAGAACTGTTGCATCCAGGTGACTCCCATGGCCAGCTGCCCTGGGAGGAGCACTCCTGTGGCTCCCAAGCCCTGCAGGAGCTCTCTGATTTCACAGCTGGACGCTAGGTCAACTGCCCTCAGCCCCTGTCCACTCCCACTGCCCATGTTAGCTTTGAATGTTAAAAACAGCTGTCAAGACTACCACCTTTCTGAAGGCGAGGAATCCAAAGTGGCCTATGAGAGTCAACATCCACAGGAAGCCAGGAAGCCAGGACTCCAAAACAACACAGAACTCCCGCTTCCTTTCTTAGACCCACAGCCTCACAGCAATCACTATTCAAACAAAACAAAACCCACCATCGAAGGTAGGAGCAGACGTCCTCTTTCAGATTCGATAAACATATGAGCTCTCCTTTTATAGGGATCAGGATGAGAGAGAGAGAGAGAGAGAGAGAGAGAGAGAGAGAGAGAGAGAATGTGTGTGTGTGTGTGTGTGTGTGTGTTGTGCATGCATCTGCCTATGGTTTCAGTGACCAGCTGGACAGATGGTCAAGAATATCATTAGCCAAGAAAGCTCTCATTCATTATCAGCAAGTCCCCTGGGCAGGCTGGTGTGGGGTGTGAAGGCCCCAGAATGCGATGTTAGAAGAATGTGCTCGTGTCTGAGATATGAGTCTCTGCGGTGGACTTGGGGAAGGAAGGGGAAGAACAGACGGCCTGTTGTGATCCGAGCAGCAACCTCAAGTCCCCCAACATTGGTTTGTCACCCAGACACTTCCGGCTCCCATTCCGCCCACTCCTGTGACGGTGTTACTCCTGAAGGAAACCACTGCTGGGTCACAGAAGCCTCCATGATCCTCCCTTTCTAGACACAGGTGCCCCGCAAACAGAAAAACATCACGGAGGGAAGAGGAGACGCTGGCTTAGATGGCCACTTCTTGGGTATCTCTTCTGGGCTCACCCAGAATATGGTCAAAGGAACAGGGGTCTGATGTGTTCATCCCCATATCAGTGTTTTGGGGGTGAAGATTCTCTAAGTCACCATTTCACCTGACCAACAAAGAGCGTGGTGGGGCAGAGTGGAGGGGGCAGGTTGGAGGAGAGAAATGACAAACACAAGTGACCCCACGTGGGTTCAGGAGGACCTGCAGTCAACAGGTCTTCAAGAGTCTAGTTTTCTGCACCAATTCACATTTACCTTTCAACTTAATCTCCATGAGCTGCCATTAGAGGGACTCTGGTACCTAAGATGAGTTCCTCGGCCCTTTGCATCTGAGATATGCGCTGAGTGCTCACTAGGTGTGAGATGCTATTCCAGGGACCCACAGGAGTACAAAGAACTGGGGGTGTGGGGATCCCCAGTCAGCCACCTTGGGAAAGTGTGTGTGTGTGTGTGTGTGTGTGTGCGCGCGCGTGTGAACATCAGTCAGTCTTCACAGCTTCTGGAAGAAGACTTCAAAATAATCGCTGAGTACAGTGAGGCACATCCATAATCTCAGTGGCTTGGGAGACTGAGGCAGGAGGATGGCAAGTTCAAAGCCAGCCTCAGGAACTTAGTGAGGCCCAAAGCAATTGAATGAGACCCTGTCTCAGAATTTTTTAAAAAATAAAAATTAAAAAAGGGCTGGGGATGTGGCTCAGTGGTTAAGCGCCCCTGGGCTCAATCCCTGGTACCAAACCAAACCAAATAAAAATAATGATAATCCACATGTTGCTTTTTGCCAACAGGTTAGTCTTGCCAGCTCAGGTGAGTCTTCTGATTGGAGAGTTCTGGGGAGGAAATCACTGAGAAACCTTAGGGGTTAAGTGGGAACCAGAGTCAGTCAACAGGCAGGTTTGGAGCACAGAGCAAAGAAATAAGAAAAAGAAGGATCTGAGGTCTGTTATGGGGAGGGGCACTTTCATGCCCAGCCATTCCCCAGTGCTGTCTTCCTTCTCCCTCCCAGCAACTCCTGGTCCTCAGAAAACCTCAAAGGCAGACTCCTCAGCAGTGACTCCTCAGCTGGCCCCTGGGCAAACCAACAGCAACTGCCCCCTGCTTTAGATCTATTACCTAACTTAATGTTTGTAACATCTTTCTAAGGCAGTTTCACTGCCACTTTAGAACTTGGTGGCTTAAACTACTGGCCCAAGGTCATACTGCTCACAAGTGGCAGAGGTAGAAACTGGATTCTGATATGTCCCTTCCAGAGTCAGGCTCTGAACCACTTTAATTCATGGAGTTCTTCCTGTATCCTGGCTAGACCTGTTTGAGATTTTACCCAATTAAATGCATTAAAGAACTAAGGAGGGTTGGGGGTGTAGCTCAGCGATAACAGCACTTGCCTAGCACGCACAAGGCTCTGGCTCCAACCAAAGAATGGAAAAAGAAAATTAAGGAAAAAACAAGTCAAAGGCAAGTCTCTTGCACTCTTGATGGAAAAATCCATATGTTTAACAGTTAATAAGGCCACTAACTAATTTTCATCACCAAGTGTTAGGAAGGAATTATACACACACACATGTATATTACATATTACAAAGCACAATACAAAAGGACACAAAAGTGTTTATTCTTTCTAGGAATGTTCTTCATCCCCCAACCCAGGGTCTATGAGGATCAAATAAGGTATTATGGTAGTTGAGTATTCTGCCTTACGTGTCTTCTGCAATTTAAAAATTGTAAAATCATCGGGGTGTGGTGGTGCACGCCTGTAATCCCAGTGGCTCAGGAGGCTAAGGCAGGAAGATCACAAGTTCAAAAACAGACTCAGCAATTAAGTGAGGCCCTAAGCAACTTAGTGAGACTCTGCCTCAAAATAAAATAGTATAAAAGGGCTGGGGATGTGGTTCAGGGGTTAGGCATCAGTGGGTTCAATCCCTGTTACAAAAAGAAAAATCATAAAAAGAAAAGATATTAAGCATTTTAATTTTATATCTTCTAAATGAAAATATTGTGAGTGTTGTGATATTTGTTTGGTCAGGGTTTTTTTGTTTGTTTTTGTTTTTGTTTTTTTTTTTGGTACCGGGGATTGAACTCAGGAGCACTCAACCACTGAGCCACCTCCCCAGTCCCATTTTGTATTTTATTTAGAGACAGGGTCTCACTGAGTTGCTTAGCACCTTGCTGTTGCTGAGGCTGGCTTTGAACTCTCTATCCTCCTGTCTCAGCCTCCCAGCGGCTGGGATGACAGGTATGTACCACCATGCCTGGCTGTTAGATCAGTTTTTTATGTTGTTGTTGTACTGGGGATTGGACCACTGAACTATATTCCAGCCATTTTTATTTTTTATTTTGAGACAGAATCTCACCAAATTGGCCAGGCTGGCCTCTAACTTGCAATCTTCCTGCCTCAGCCTCCCAAGTCACTGGGGATTGCCAGTGTGCGCGACTGGTGAAAACATTTCCAAACTTCTTAACTGGTGGAGATCTCAGATCATAGAAGGAGACAAAAGAGCTTTTGTGGTTTTGTTAAGTAGTCTCCAGTAAACCTGTGCTGATTTTTAAGTTTTCTTCTGTCTCTCTTCAAGATCTCAGGCTCCTGGCCTCTGAAGTCCTGTCTTCACCCTACCCTACTTCTCTTGGTACCATTTGGTTCATCTAAGTGTGCTGAGGCTGTTTCTACACCTCTAGAAAGTTCATTTTCTTTGCCACTTATTCTGGGCTGTGTTTAGCCTCTTTCTCCCGTGGCCTCTATGAGGTGCCATCTTTCCCTGAAGCCTATCTGTTTCTTTTCTTCCCTTCTAGCAATCTATTCAGAGTCTGTCCTCTCCAAACAAGGGCTGCCTTAGGTTACTCTCTCCAGCTCAGCTCTTGTGCAGACTCGGGGAAGGAGTTCTCACCCTCAATAACTTCTACAAATTCTTTACCTTGAAATACCCTGAAGAATGCTTTCTTCATCTCTTCACGTCTAAAGCAGGAATGCTATCCATGTACTTTATAATACCAATGTTCCTAATCCATACAAAACTTCCCTATCGGGATTGCCATCAAAAAACAAACAAACAAAAAAAAGTAGCAGGCAAGGCTATTTTCTTGTCAATCAACCAAATCTGGCAGCCCCATGTCCAAGACAGCCCCACAGTGCCACTTCAACAGGGAAGACAAATGTTTTTATCTGTCACAGTGCCATTCTCAATACACCACTGAGTTTTGGAGTCAGAGATTTCCATTCAAACTCCACCTCTCACTCTTTTAATGATTACCAATTTTGTTATACTTCTATGCCTCCCAAATAGTGCTCTGAGGAAAGCTACAGGAGCTCAGTGACATTGAACAAGTGATGAAACAGCACCAAGCCTCAGTTTACCTAACCTCGAAGTGGTGTTGATGGTGATCACCATCTTACAACTGCTTTGGGATTTAACAGGGGTACTGGATGTCAAATCTGGGCATAGACCACACAGAAGTGGGCTAGTCTTATTTATCAAGGCAGTCACTAGGCCCTCTGAGCAAAGCAGAGTTAAAAGTAAAGTTGAGTCTTTCTGCACCCAAAGAGTTCTGGAAATGAATCAGTTGCAACAGACTTTCCCAGAAGTTAGGTCTCTCCCTTTCCTCCTCCTTCTCAATCCTTCAACAGAACAAAGAACACAGGTACAGGATTAGAAGGCCCAGTCCAGTCAACTCCAGCATCAAGGAATGGGGATCAGATGTTTTGGTGTTAAGAAAAGTGTCACTGGGGCTGGGGTTGTGGCTCAGTGGTAGAGCACTTGCCTAGCATGTGTGAGGCACTGGGTTCGATTCTCAACAACATAAATAAATAAATAAAGGTTCATTGACAACTAAAAAAAAAAAAATATTTTTAAAATAAGAAGAAGAAAGAAAGAAAAGTGTCACCCACTCTCAGACCAATCTTTTCCAACTTTATCAAACTACCAAGCAGGATCCTTATGAGTTCTACTTTGCTTTGGAAATAGAAGAACCCTTGGGAAAGAACAGGACTCTTTTAATGATTACCAATTTTGTTACACTTCTATGCCTCCCAAACAGTGCTCTGAGGAAAGCTACAGGAGCTCAGGCCTGTATATGACACCAGTGGTGTCCTGGTCATCAGAGGAGGAGACTCTGAGCTTGACTTTTCAGGGCCTCACTCCCAAGGATCGGGGAGGGGTGGCTGGAGTGGGAGCAGAAGACCTTGCACTTGGGTCCTGAAACCTGCTTGCTCTCCATGACCATCTCTCTGTACCCTCAGAACAAAATGTAAAAGATGGGAAGGTAAAGATTGAAGGGAAAAGGGACAAGAGCAAGAACAGACAAGGAAGGAAAATAATGAAAAGAAATCTATGGAGTCAAATAAATTCAGGCTTGTCATCAGCTCCCCTCACCAGGATGGTAAGAACTCCTGGGCTCATGGAGGGAACCTTCCCCCCACCCCCCACCCCACCGTGCTGTAGAAGCTCACTACGGCCCACCTTGACTCGGGAAAGGAGAGGAGACAGGTGTGATTTCCAGATCCCAGGGCTGGAGGCCATTGTCACGAGAGGAAACATAGGCAGAAGAAAGAGGAGAGTCTCGGTGGGCTGTTAGAAGCTTCACTCACCGTGGTGCGTGGGAACCTCACGAGGGCTGCACTCATTCAGAAAGGAGGAATCTAGCTTCTGAACCGTGTTAAGGTCACCATGGGGAGGGAAAGCCAGGAATCAAGAGCTCGGTGCTCTTTTACAGGACCTCCACCAGGAAGGTACACCCTGCCTCATTCTGCAATATGGAAGGACTTCTACAGCCATGATGGTTTTTAGAAAGGAGAGAACTAGGGGAAATTAGATTGGTGAATGAATGCCCTTCAGAAAGGAGGGAATGTCGGAAGCCAATGGAAGTTCTCTGTGCTGATATTTTTGATTCCTGGCATTGGAAAATTAAAGGGTAAACAATCCCCCATCCTCAAAAAACTGTTTCCTCTAAATCCTAAAGAAAAATGTTTAGTCAAGGTTGAGTCATAGATGAGAAGGCAGGCAATAGTTCCCAAATGACCCCAGACCCAAGAGTGAATTCTCCATTACTAATTCCATGACCTTCTCATTTACTGCCTTGTACACAGGCTTTCAAAGCCAAGGACAAGAAGCTAGCAGTATGTTCATTTTCTTAATTGTTACATAAATGTCTCAGGCTGACCTGTAAAACATATGGAATCACTGGAGGTATAATTTACCCTGAAATACATGTTTACAAAAGGCAAGACAGGTGTTTGGATTTATTTCAAATGTATTAAAGAAAAAAAAATACCCTTGAACAAAGAGTATCACAGAGTGTGTGGTAGTGAAACTGGGGGGGGGGGAAGGAAACATATGCAATCACTTATATTTCAAAGTAAGGTTAATTTGCCGAAAATGGGATGTTAAGACACTAATTAACCCAAAAAGTATACAATATGAAGAATGGAAGACAGAGACTAATGATGGGCAAGGATGGGCTAACATAGATGTACTTGCAGAAATGACCCAAAAAGCTGAACTATCTCTTATTTACTTAACCATCATTGACAGAAGTTCTAGTAGTGGTCAGAACGTACTCAAACACATTATCACTCAAAGTATGGTCCCTGGACCCTGTGCTCATCCCTAAGCTGGCCAAAGTTTCACTCCTTACAGGGTAAGTACAGAATTTGAGAATGTCTGCTAAGAAGCTTAGGCCGATTTGAAACGGAAGGCATACTCAAGGTGATATTTCTCTAGCAATTCCTTTTTATTGTATTTCCTAAATGTATCAGTCCATAATGGATTGGAAATAGGAAAAGAAACTGGTTTTCCAACACAAGTAATCTACAGAGCACACTAAAATAAAAGAAAACTAAAACTGTCATTAATAAGCATTCACCCTGGAGTGAATAAAACATATGACAGTTTTCTGTTGCTCAGTTTTTACCTTTGATTTATGTTTTCACAATGCAGAAGTCCCCTTGGCTTATACAGAAACTGATCAAAAAAACGGGCCGTGATTGGTATGTTCACTTGAAGCACAGATTCCACCAAAAGCAACACATGTTTTATCTTTTCGAGCTGTTCCTCATATGATCTTTTTGTTTATTTGTATGTAAGAAGAAATTCAAAACTAAGCACACTTCGATAGAGAAAAAAAAGAAATTAATATTTTTGATTATTAAGCATAGTCAAATAATTATACATCATTAAGCACAAAATACATGAGTGGCATAATGGGTGCTTTTCCCACTCTGCCTTACTATAAAGGAATATGACGTAATGCATGGACCATACCGTGTAACACATTGCTTTATAATAACATGATATATATTTTATTTGACTATCTATGGCTCTATCAATGCTACTTTTTAATCTTCTCTGCCAGATTTTAGGTTTCCTCTGCCCAGATTTTTTCTCCCTGGAATTCTGTTTATGAAGAGGAATAAATATAAAAAGAAAAGTTATAAGTCTTGAGATTAAACACATCAAGAAACCACAATATACATACATATGTGGTCACAAGCACAAACATACATTCATAATAACAGAGTCCTGCAAAGTCCTCACGAGCTGGAAAAGTGATATGCCCAAGGACCATCCAACGACTGTCTCACTATTTATCAACACTATGTGTTCACTGAATCAAAGTTTGTAGTTACTACCTTGGTTATATTTAAATAAACTGGTTTCAAGTTCACATGCAAATGTAAATTTCACTAAATATGCACACGTTGGCTGCAGAATGGAGGGGCCCCGGTGACAGAATGAGCCCAGAGAGAATTAGATGAGGAGGTGAGAACAGGTCAACAGTAACTCCGTGAGGAATCTTATCAGTCAACATTGATGCCTTCCCACCGGGATTTTATCTAGTAGCTTTAATAGTTCGCTGCTGCTACTCATGCGGGGGTCATCTAACAAGAAGGCTAAAACACAGACCTCATGCTCCATAGCACTAGGGATGCCATCGGTCCAAGTTGCCCCCAGATCTTCATAAACAAGGCCTTTTTCCATCAAAGGTCTTCGTGGAGTGGACCTGCGGTTGTTTATACGGCTTTCTTTTTCTATTAGGTTTACTTTCCCGATGTTAAACCCTGTCAACTTTACGGCCCAGAAACCTGTCTTTGGAGTAAGACCTTCTGCTTTGAAGACTCCTTTTAAGAAATGTCAAGGGGCAGTAAACATAAAATAGGATCCATGGCACCACCAATGGCAACAAAAACAGAGGCAGAGCTAATCAGTCTCCTCCACAAAATACTGGCTCAGGCTCCCTCTCTCACACAGTAGCCGCCCAATGAGATCTGTGAGTGAAGGTAAGCAACAGAGAAGGCAGCAGCTGAAAAGAAAGAGTTCCTGCTGTGTCCTCCCCCGGTGCCTCCTTCCCAGTCAAAAGGACTCAAGGAAAGAATGTTTTATTGCACACTGCAGCTCAGGACTAGCCGTGCAAGTTTATTCTGCCTGGGGGCCCACGTGGGACAAGTTTGGTCATCTCCGCATGTTCTCAAAGTGAAATTCTTTGTTTCGTTTTTCAGGCCTGGTCTCATTTAAAACAAGCCACACAGAGGCACAGCAGACACCAGTCTACCCACTCTGATCGGAGAGTCCGGCCGACAGTACTGGAACCACCCCAGCAGAATTCCAGGGAGACTCCTTCCTCCCTGTCCTCTGGCCTCTTGGGCCTAACATGGAGCCCACAGGAGTGTCCTTTCGATGGCCATAGGCCTGCAGCAGCGTGCGGCCTCCCCAGTCCACACAGCATGCACCTCCCAGCGTCACAGGCCAAGGTGTCAGCAGGCAGGGAAACTAACCCGGTAGGCACCAAGTCCCATTCACCCCCCAAGTTACCACAGCACCCAGCAGACTTTCCCCAGAATGGAACTAAACCACTCAGGGATTTCAATTAAAAAGAAGATTAAAAAAAAAAAAAAACTGGATTTGGGACTCTTCACAACATACACACCCTTAAGTTGGAGACCACAGTGGGACCGACAATCAAATGAAACTGGAAAATGTTCCTTTATGGACTCCTAAGGCTCCATCCAGCAGGTAATTCCTGCACACAGATGAGGCTAGCAACTACGGAGCCCTCTGGGAATGTTATGATTATCACCATCTTTATTATTATTAAGTAACCATCATCATCGTACATGTGTATGTGGGCTTAGCAGTTTTCTCTGTATTCTTTCTACGAAAAATTTTAATTTTACATTCACAGCAAACTTAAGAGGAAGAAGGGTAGAAATTATCACCCCCATTTTATGGAAGAAGAATCCATGGCTCAGAATTGCTAGGTCATTTGCCAAAACAACCGAGCTAGAAAGAAGAGACTGAATGTGAAACCCAATCTGGTCTCTTTCTACCACTTCGCAGCCCACCTGTAGCAAGAGGCCTTAACTTTTTAAAAGCCCTGTCTTTCTCCGCAGCGCTCATTCCTCTAGGTGTGGGAAGAAAATGTCTCTCCTTTTATGCGTGTAACTAACGCATGGCTGCTGCCCAGCAAATGAGTTCTGAGCCAGTGAGCGCCCTCACCCATGGTGTTCCCATGGGTCCCTATTTTCCCTGCCCTGGGCCATATTTAGGAGGCCTCCATGAATCTCACATGGAATCTGAAGGAGTCAGAAAAACGAGAAAGAATGCAGGTGGATCTGCTCCTTGTGGGCCCATAAATGCCATCTGGCTTCCCCAGCTTGACAATTGAGCCCTTCCTGAACCCTGTGCTTTCCCAGCAGCCATGTCAGTCTGCAAAAGCCACACCACCACCACGCGGCTGCCATCCGCCTCTCTGGGACTCCAGTTATTCTGTAGTTTGACTTCTCTTGGTTTTACCAGAAAGTCTTCTCCGTCTTCCCGGTTTTAACTAAGCCAGATGATGTTTTGCCAAAGGCAGGGCCTGGGGTTTCTGTGGTCTTAAAATCAACTCAGAGCACCCTACCTCTCCCTGGCTGTCTGGCCCAGGCATCTGGCCCATTCCACTCCTCCTGGCCTAAGTCCTCTCCCACACTGCAGGCTTCAAAGAGGCTCAGTGGCAAAAGAAACACCCTAGATTAAAAGACACACACAAAAAAAAAAAGTCCTGCAAAAACCTGCTGATAATGAAACTCAGAGCTAGCTGGGAACCAGGTGCAACTCATGGTTAAACCCCTCTGTCAGCAGAGAACAGCCAAACCCATCTTCCTAGTTCTAGTTATTCCTAGGAGTTTTTAAGTCTCTGATGTGTCACTATCACTCAGCACCCAATACTTAGGGCATCAATGAATGATAACTAGCGTTCCTGTAACAGGCCCTTGACAGAAACTTGATCAGATAAATTCTTACTAAATGTTAAGCTACTAGAGAAGCAAAAGGTCAAGGACTAGCAGATATTTACTCTGTGGTGACAGATACAACTTTAAAGCCATGCTTATTTGCCTTCACAATCATTTAAATGCTGTGCTTGTTGGCGATACTTTTCTTAACTATTTTTTAAGGTGTGCTCCCCTATGAGCAATGTACTATGCATGCAGACACGGGCGCTTTATCATTCCTAGAGATCACGCTCCTCAAAGTCAGTGGCAATGTTGTTTATGTCATTATACATTTTCACAAGTAGATCAGTAGTTTTAAAATTTCTCTTTGTAAATTCTTCAACTTCCTATACCTGAGTGTATCGGTCGCAACTTTTCCCACCACTTGATACCTAATATTCTATAATATTCTACTTTTCACTTCAGGTTACTGAGAAGCATGACCTATAGCCAGCATTTACTTCCTGACCTCCAAAACGAAAAAGACTTATAAATAAAAAAAAAAAAAGGAAGAAGTTTTAGCAACTATTTTTGGATCTGATAAACAAAACTTATTTTCCAGAGAAAGAGAATCCTTTGACCTACTTTCAGGACTAAAAACTGGCTTGAACACATTATGTTCAAGATTTTTTTTTAATTATAAGATGAGGAAAATACATGATTATAATATTAAAATGCTACATTTTGTGGTTTTTTTTGCTTTTTCCCCCCCTATAATGAACCACCCCAGCCCAGTAGTAATCTTAGAAAACAAGATGGGAAAAGGGGTAACTAGACATTTTAAAGCTGGACTATTGTTATTGTTGATGTTACTGCTGTTGCTTGGTGATAATTTGGAAATGCTCCCTTTAATGTCCCTCTAATGCTTTTTGCACCTCAGTATGTGACTCCCCCCCACCTCCATGAAGCTGTTAGCAGGCTAGGAATACAGAATGGAGTTCACAGAATCCAGGGTTTGTTTACCCACCAGGGCAGCATGGGAAAACAGAAAGGCCCAAATGGCTGTTGCCTAACCTGTTTTCTGTGTTTTCTTTGCTTATTTCTTCCCCAGCTAACAAACAGGTAATGGGTAGTTAAACCTATAGGACCAGTTACTCATCCTGCTGCACAGTCACAGGGCTGACCCAAGTGGAGCAGCCAGTCACTTCAAAGGACACCCCAGGTTTAGATCTGTTTCACAGGGGATAGAACCCAAGCCTCAGGGCACTTTATAAAACTGAAGGAGGCAATGATTTCATTCCCTGCCCTGGTCACCTGAGCCACACGGTGCACACGCACATAACCTAAAGGGATATCTACTGTGCCCCTCTGCACCCGGGAAAGGAACAGAAGTCAGGTCCCTGCACCGGCCCCTTCTGCTTCTTCCCAACTCCACTTTCAAGGCCCTCATGCAAGCTCCTGGGAAAGATCACCTCACCGGGGCAGCTTGGCCAAAGCCAGAGAATACATGGAGAGAAACCTAGAATTATGAAAGTAGTTCCCATGGCTTGTCTCTTACACAAGATCATGCTTAACCCACAAGGACCTTGCAATTTTAATTTATGATGGAGTTTCAAAATAAAGAACAAGGTACCATGACACGTAGGAACATCTAAAATCCTAATAAGGTGGGATAGCTGCTGCGTTTGTTAGGGTCACATTTTCTTGGAAAATGTAGCTTCAAGGGACTGAAAACTTTCATTTTTTCATATTGATCTATACCAGGAGCCCTGGATCCAGATTAGATTGGTTCTTAGGCCTCTATCATTTTTGCCAGAGAAAAATTCATGCCTTCTCCTTTAACTACAATCAGGCTAAATTTACTTTTAGTAAAGGAAATTCTGGCCCTAAAACTCATGTAAACTTTCCATTTCACCGTGATGTTTTCTTTTCTTGGATTCAGCACAAGTCTTTTCTAATCTAAGAAAATGGCTCTTAACCTCCCCCACCCCCCGCCCCAAGAGTGTTTGTTTTCCAATTTAAGAGTATCTCTCTGTACATACATAAAACATCAAAAGCTTCAATGATGTGTCCAAAGTTGCTTTGAGCTGGGAACAGCTGATCTCCCAGAGGGTTCTGACCGCCACCTCCCCCATGTGCGCCTTGCCTCACAAGTGTGGCCCTGAAAGACCCTGCCCACTCCCCCGACTCCACACCCCCACTCCACCCCCCACTCTACCCCCTACTCTATCCCCCACTCTACCTCCCACCCCTCCCCCTCCACCCCCCACTCCTCCACCCCTACCCACCCCCTCCCTGTCCACTGCAGCCCCTCCTTCTTGAGCTCCACTCTGATAGCCACAGGTTTGAACTCCTGGGCAGTTCATCTCCCATTTCCTTCATTTTCTTCTGTCTCATAACAGAGTTGAACAGCACGCTGCTTAGTTGTCAAAAGGCCTCCCTGTGTCCACAGGCTTTATGTCAGTGATCTTTAAGCAGCCCAGGACTAGCAGAGCACTAGGCCTTTCCAACCATTCTTCACAGGGGAAAAGGCTCCAGAACAACTTTGTGATTGGATTAAACACGGACAAATCGGAACTAAAGTCCCCCTTTTCAAATTGGTCCTGGACATGGCTACTCCAGCCTACTGTTCTTTCTCCTGAGGACACAACAGACATAAATGGAACCTGAACCAATTGAAGGCAAGGAAGGAAGGGAAGGGGAAGGGCTTAGTGAACAGGAAACCATTTCCCTAGAAATTCTCTTCCTTTTGACTCTGTCCCATTGACTCACTTAGGAAAAAGAACAAAAACACAAAACAGTCTTCTTCCAACCTCTGCCCTACATTGGAGACTTCCGTTTTCCCGTACGTGGTTATAGTTAGGTAAGAGGTGTTCTACTGCACAGAAGGGTGACTACAGGCAATAGTAATGTGTGCTTACTCCAAAGCAGCTAGAAGAGATGACTTGTAATGCTTTGCCACAAAAAGGATAAATATTTGACTACCTTGACATTGCACAACGTAAACGTGTATAAAAAGACCACATGTGTCCCAGAATTCTGAACAATTATTGTATACCACTGAAAAATAAAAATTAAAAACCCCTTCAATTTTGTGCATGTGTGGTTCTAAGCTTTTATTTATTTATTTTATTAATTTATTTACTTATTTATTTTGGTACTTGGGATTGAACCCTGGGGCACTTAACCACTGAGCAATATCCACACCCCTTTATATATTTTTTTTCTTCATATATATGTATATTTTGGGGGGTACCAGGGATTGAACTAAGGGGCATTCAACCACTGAGCCACATCCCCAGCTTAGTTTCATATTTTATTAGAGACAGGGTCTCACTGAGTTGCTTAGTGCCTCTCCATTGCTGAGGCTGGCTTTGAACTCTCAATCCTCCCAGCTCAGCGTCCGGAGCCACTGGGATTATAGGCATGCGCCTGTATTTTATTTTTGAGACAGGGACTTAGTAAGTTGCTCAGGGCCTCACTAAATGCTGAGGCTGACCTTGAACTTGTGATCTTCCTGACTCAGTCTCCCAAGCTGCTGGGATTATAGGCCTGCACCACTGTGTCCGGCTCTAAGCGCTTTTAGTGTTCACATTCTCTGGCTGTAATCAGAGTCCGTGTTGTCTTGTACATTAAGCATCATTCTACTCACACCTGTGGTAGCATCCCATTTCAAGCCAAAGGAAATATCTGATTAAGCAATATTTGCCTCAACATTCTGTGACTTGGAAATTTTTACTGTTTTTTTTTTTTTTCATTGATTTCATTGTTGTATCAATGCCTGCCAAAAGAAACGTTATTCCTTACAATTATTTGGAGTTCCGCATGGTATTTAGGTTATGTAAAGTTTCAGCTTCTTGAGTCACTGGAAGAGTCTTCTTTGGGTCTGTTGTACCATCTACGGAGACATCAGCGGAGTGGAAGTTGTTTTGCCCACATTTAGATCAATACTGGTTCAAGATTTTTGATTAATTCCCCTCTAGTCTTTTAAGCACATAACTTCATGCTACAGTTGCCTTAATACATACACTTTATCTCCTAATTAGAGCGATAATTTATGATCCACACTGCACCCTGTGCAAACTGCCTCCTTTGTCACTCATGCCACCTCTCTTTAAGCCCTGCATCATGCTGCTGGTAGAGGAAGGGGTCTAAAATAATTGTTTAACCATATTTTTAAACTATAACTAACCAATATAACTCTCTCTCTCTCTCTCTCTGCTGTGCATGGAACCCAGGGTCTCATGCAAGCACTCTACCACTGAGCTAACACCCCTGACCTATATAACCAACTCCTCAGAACAAAACCCAGAATTCTCTACACAAGAAAATGGGATTATAATTAGCCTCATGGAAATGAATAACAATCAAGCATAAACACTTGTTAACAAGTTCACACATAAGCACATAAAAACAAACTTGACCTGGTCAAAGAAAGAGCCCTCCCCCTCCTTCCGGCCCCAGGATCCAGCTCCAACATCCACTTACCTTCCATACTCACTTCCCCAGGACAAACCTGTTTCTCCAGCATGGTAAAGCTGCCCACCCAGGCATCCAGGGGTCAGTCCCCTGATCTCTGAGTGCTTGCTCTTGTGTCCAGTAGTTATTTCTATGACCCACCTATTTCCTCCATTCCCACTGCCGTGAGGTCTGCCTTCCTCCGTTCTTTCTAGACTAATGCATTTCCCAGCCAAACTCATTTCCAGCTTTGGTCTCCTTCCCCGCTCTGTCCTGTGTGGTGCTTCTAGATAAGCCTCCTACAGGACAGCCATGACTTTGTCTTCCCGCTATACAAAATTCTGGGGTACTTTGTGCACTGAGTAACCATATCCCAACTGGTTTTCACCAAGAAACCACATTTCCAATAGCACTGTATCTGCACCTCTCTTTGGTATTAGCTTACAGCTTCCTGGGGAAAGGGAGCTTGCCTTCTCATCTCTAGGTTTTCACTTAGCAAGAATATGCAGAAGAACTTAAATTCAAACTTGAAGTTAGAGGTTTCTTGTACATATTTTGCAGTACCTAGTCATCAAGTGTGAACTTATTTTTAAAAGTGTCTTAGCTGTATTTCCTGTACTTCAGTTTTTTCAGTATATAATTTCCATAAATCATTATTTAGCCAATGACCTGTGAAACCAATAGCTATAGCTGGGTGCAGTGGTGCACATCTGTAATATTAGCAACTCAGGAGTCTGAGGCAGGAGGATTACAAGTTCAAGGTCAGTCTCAGGACTGGGAATGCAGATCAGTGGTACAGCAACCCTGGGTTCAATCCCTAGAGAAAGGAAGGAAGGAAGGAAGGAAGGAAGGAAGGAAGGAAGGAGGGAGGGAGGGAAGGAGAGAGGGAGGGAAGGGAGGAAAAGAAAGAGAGAGAGGGAAAGAGAATGGAAAGAAAAGGAAAAGAAGTCAATAGCTCTATTCCAATCAGATACACTGCTGCGTGCTCTAGAATAAGCCATACAGAAACACCAGTATTTAAAATATTAGTGAAAATAATACTCAAAATATTCTGATAAATTAGTTATCAAAAAGTAATCACTGTAAATATAAAATAAATGATAGGTCTTCAGGTTAAGCTCTGTTATCAAATCACACCTGAGACAAAATCATACCAGCAAAGACACTTCCTCAGGAAGAACTGTGTTACCGAGAGACGAATCCACACACTTTCTAAAGAACCTGTACCTCCTAGAAATCTCATCTTTCTAAAATTGTCATCATAAGTAAGGCTCAGTTTGCCAGATCAGATTTTGATCAATAATAATTCCAAGAAGAATGAAACCCCCTTGACAATCAGCTACACCCTCTTCTTAATCCCAGTGTAATTTAACAGACAGGACCTGGACTAATGGTGGGGAATCCCAGTGTTCAAGTTCTTCCTTTAATTAGCTTCCTGACCTTGGGCAAGTCACTACTCCCCAGGAAGTCTGTTTCTTCACCTGGGAAATAAGAATGTTTGGCTCTGATCTTTAAGATATATTCACCCCTAGAATTTGATGATTTATGAGTATTAGAAATAAGAGTTTTTTCCGGTACTGGGGAGTTGAAGCCAGGGGCAGTGAATCACTGAGCTACATCCCCAGCACTTTTTGCTTTCAGACAGGGTCTCACTAAATTGTTGAGGTTGGCCTCAAGCTTGAACTCCTCCTGCCTTAGCCTCCTGAGTTACTGAGATTATAGGCATGGGCCACCATGCCTACAACTATGATTACATTCACATGACATTCTGGAAAAGACAAAGCTATAGGGATGCAGGAGAGATCAGAGGTGGCCGAAATTAAATATAGGGGAACAGTCTGATTCTGAAGGGCCATCATGGGGAATGACTCTAGGGAGGAGCCATGGAATGTTCTATATCTTGGTTGTGTTGGGGTTATGTGACTCCGTGCATTTGCCAAAATTTACAGGGATAGTACACCAAGAAAGTGTGTATTATGTGAATTTTACTGCATGTGAATTAAATTAAAGCATTTTAAAAATTACCTAGCCAATGGAATTTTTGCTCCTGTAATACTATCCAGTTTCCCAAGAAATTAATACTGATCCTTTGTATTTGCTAACACCATTTTGTTCCAAGACTGATGAACCAAGTGTGTATCGAAATGCTTTGCTGTTTGTTTTTTTGGTGTGATTGTTGCTTTTAACCTTTAGACAGACATTCTGCAGAATCCTTTCTGTGTAGCTCTCTTTCCCAGTGTGGTAACAACAAAAAAGTGAAATGAACCCAAGTAGGAATGATTCTGGGGCGGTCGGGGCCCAGAGTGGCCTTGGTGGAATGCCAAAAAATGCTGTTATTACTTTTTGTGCTTCATACTAAAGATACAAGGTACAGAACACAAATGATAAGAGGACAGTAACAATAACAGCTAACATTTAATTAGCACTTAATATGTTGCAGGCGCTAAAGTGCTTCTATAAAGCCTTACTAGTGCCGCAGAAAGTAGCTCATTTCTTTCCGAGAACAATCCTGCCATGGGTTATATTGTTATCTTGTTTGACAGTTGAGAAGATCAACCAATTTTCTCAAGGTCAAATGGCTACTAGATGCAGAGTCAGACTTGAAACCTAGACAGTTTGGCTCTTACCACAAAGCAAAGATCCTGTGTAGAAAAGCCGTATTTAAAGGAACAATCTATTCATCTTCTTGGAGAGTCTCCAGCTTCTACTGTGTGATACTACCAATTCTAGGTGCTCTTCAGAAATTGGGTAGAGGCCTCTCTAATGAGGACAAGCCAGCACCCCCCGCGCCACCTGGTGAGTTCCTAAGGAAGTTGCACAGCAAAAGCCCTACAGAGACTTTCTAGCTGTCCCTGCCTACGCCCTGCTCCCTGTTGGCACCAGGGTTGACTGGTGGGGAGCACCCCCCTAGACTCTAACACTAGGCAAGAGAATGAAGGGGCTTCTGCCTGCTATTGGTTAGGCTTCAATTATTTTGCTGTTTTATGTAGGTTTGGGCCTCTGGGGAGAGAAAACTGTCCCAAAGCAGACAAGTTCCTGTTCCAGAAATGACCAGTTCTTCCTCACAAGGTAAGACCAACTGGCTAAACCTTATAAACTAGAGGGGGACAGTTAGTAAAAGCAAAGAACAAAGCTGTCCAGGCTGAAGGAAACCATCAGAACACACACAATGGGCCCATCAGACAGCACTTGTAAGGTATGTAGACCCTGAGCACTTTGAATGCAGTCAAAGGCCAGGGACAGAGAGAAAGGGCCCCAACTAGTTCAAGGGCTTGTCTAGTCTGTTCACCTCAGGTCCAGACTAATCATCTTAATGGTGGTTTATGGCCAGAACAGGGTCAAGTGGCCTTTCAAAAGAGCAGGGCAGGCCTAGCCCAGCCTGTCCTAGACTGCACCACCCTCTCTCCAAGACCCCCAGCCCTTCTTTGCTAAGGATCCCCACTCTGAGCAAGTGCAAAGTAGACCAGGGTTTTATTTATTTATTACCTGTCTCTTCAAAGAAGCTGCAAGCCCCAAAGAGAGCAGCAAGGAATCATCTCTGTTCTTTGCTGTATCTGACTCATAGATCATTTTTGGAATAAAAACTTTTAAAAAAAAATCAGAGGATTAATGGACTGCCCGGAGGATAAGACAACTCAGGTTGAGGTTTAGGCCTTACTCGCTGCTGCAGACACCAAAACCTTGTCACTGGAAGTTAACCTGTCCCTTCCTCTATAGAGAACTTGTGCGAAACCTATGCCAACTATCACTCTAACACTGGAATCAAGGACAACCAATTTCCCAAATTCAAATCCAACGGGGCGAGTGGGTTTAGGGGCAGACAGTCAACAAAGCAAGCCTTCTCCAGGCCATCTATTCCCACCCCTCCACGCAGGTGCCCAGCCAGGCAGGGTGAGGCGTGTTAACCGGGAAGCCCTCCTCCAATTAATGTGTCATTGCTCCTTTAAAACTGAGAACAAACGGCCCGGCTGCTCCGGATCCCCCAGGCCGCAGAGCAGTAATTGTCTCTTAGCCACTTAACTCCCGGCAGCCCTGCTCACTCTTTCCTCCTGGTTTATCTCTCAGCCAATTACTGCTGTCATTTGCGTTTCCCTGTGTGCTGTTAGGGGCCTGGCCCAGAGCACAGTCCAACAGAAAAGACCAGGCCAGGAGCCCAGGGGCTTCCAGAGCAGGCAGAACCCGGCCTCCTCTGCAGCATGGTGGGGCGGGGAGGTCTGCTCCGGAAGTGGAGGCCACAGACCGCTCCAGAGGACCCCAAGGCTCCATGACCACACTGCAGCTGTGCTCGGCGCCTGGCTCCACACTAAGGCAACCAAAAAGAGGAACATCTGACCCCAAAATGCCATGGCAAGAATAATGATGGTGACATTAGAGCAGTAGAGATGTTGCTGCTTGGTGACGGCAAACGAGGCTAGGAGGAAAGGAAGTAGGGATTATTGCAATATATTATTGCAAAAATCAAGTCAGGCATAGTCTACAAATGGGAAGACCGGAAAAGTCTAATTCAGGTCTCGCTGCCAGCAGATTCCAGATGGATTCCCACGCAGGGTGTTGATCCATCTATAACTTGGCTCCAATGTGAATATTCTCAGGCAGCCCTGAGTTAAAATATCTAGAAATGATATTTGTGTTCTATTGTCATGTTGTACAGATCAGGGGTAAGTTGTGTACTTAGATAACAAAAATTTATTTAAAAAAAAGATTCCTTAAAGGTACAACCAGATGTGAATTTTTATAATTAAATCAGAATCCAAGCTTGCCAGACCATGTAAACAGATTTTTAGGTTTCTGCAAAGATACCTTTTCTGGTTGCTCGGTGGATCCTTGTTTTTTCACATATTTGGTTTCCTATGCCTTCCTGGATCAAATCTCTATATACCCTTGTACACTGCAGTAAAGCTTTTATTTCCACAGTGGAAACTCCCATTTGCAGAGGCAGCATCTTATCTGAAATGTATTAGCCTAGCCTGAGTCTTTCTTTTGGAATTCACTTGATCTAGTTCAGGGATATATGCATGTTTTAAGAGGGAAGGGAAAAGGAAAGAAACTGAGGAACACACGAGGTCCTTGCTGACTGAGCTCCTGCCCAGTGCACTACAGCAAGGAGCCACTGGAAGGTCAACATGGAGGCAGATCAGCAGCCAGCTGGGTGGGGAGCCACCTCTGGTTGTCAGATCTTAGTGTCCCCTGCTGAATAGCAGTGAGTTAGTCCTGCTCAGGCTACAGTCAGCAGCTAGCTCTCTCTGACATTCCATCCTCTGAAACCCCAGCAACCGCAGGAGGAGGGCCTGAGCCAGAAGAGACCTGTTCTAGCTAGATCTACCCAGCCTGTCTCCTCCTGGTCTAAAATAAAACTCATAACTTCTCTGCCAATGAGCTCTGCCAGGCCCAATGATGTAGCAGTGCCGTCAGTTCTATTGGCAGGCAAGGTCCATGTGCACCAGGGTTTCATCCAGGTAAGGAGGAATCTGGGAGGGAGAAAATGGGAGGGGCTCTCAGAAGATGGTCCTGTCTTCTTCCCACTGTGCAGAGGGAAGGTTTGAAAGAGCTGATGAGATGCCAGCAGGATTGTACACATCATCATGGGCTATGCAAAGAAGACTGGGCCTTGCGTTAGCTAATTGCTATCCTCGGGCTATCTGCTCCCCACTGAAGGCCAGACAAGGGAACTGTTCAGTGCATAACAAAGAAAAATCACAAGTTAAATCAAGGTTAGCAGTGGCCAAGGCTGCCCGTGCTGAGGACCAGCAACTGTGTCCAGCCACATGGGGGTGGGGGTCGGGGGGGACTCAGGTTTGGCTTTGCTCATCTTCTTCCAGCTTTCTAATTAAGAAAAGCTTAAATTTGGAAACTTTGTGCTCCTTTCTTGCTCATTTCAGTCCTCGTTCTGACCATCTCTGGTGACCAGAGAGCACTTGGAAAGATGGCAAATAGCTCCACAGTGGCTGCAGGGTGAACTTGGGCCCCACGAGAGAAACTTTCTCTTTCTTTCAGCTCTGTATATATATATTTTTTAATTTTGCTTCAAGCTGAACAAACTATTGGAACATCTTCTACCCTCCTTCCTTCCTCTTTCCTCTCTCTCTCTCAGCTGATCAATAGCTGGCTCTCTGGGTCATGAAGTGTGCAATAAGCTGTTCTTTTTCTTTTGTCTCAAAGCCAAAAGACACTTTATGGAGGAGCAAATCCCTCTTCTCCCGCCCTCCCCGTGAGTGGCAGCCTAGTGGAGGCTTGGCAGCCTGCCATCCAGGGCGGAGAACAGCGCCCGGGCCAATCAGCAGCACGGATCTGAGCCCCTGGCTACAGAGGAGCTGTCTTTCCTCAGCCTGGGCTGCTGCCACCAACTGCACCCAGGGCCACTTGGCTCAGGCAGGAGCCCCGCCTCTTTCTCAAAAGACGTCATTCTGAGTACCGGCCCTTGGGGTGCAACAGGTCTGCCTCTCCTTCTTTATGTCAGATTTGACTTTGATAAGCTGGGAAAAAGCTTTGCCTTTTCCTCCCTCATTTATTCCCAGCAATCCCAGTCACTGTCCCTAACTTTCACACAGCAAAATCAGTGGACATGCCACTCCCAGGTTCTCTAAGATCGTACTGAGGGACTAGCTTGGAGCCAGGTGCCTCCCTGGGAGGCACAGGTAAAACCTGCATATGAAAAGCTGAACACACTGTTTTCCTCTGACTGTGCATGACCCTGAACTTGGGGCTGGGGGCCCTTTTAACCGCACCTCTCCTCATCTCCTTCATCCAGTCATGAGCTTTCTGAATTTAACCTCACACTCATTTCTCAACTCCAGCTCCCGGAGTCCAGGGAGAAGACCACAGCCCTAGATTGCGTCAAATCCATCCTCCTCCACACTGGGCCTCTGGTTCCCCACCAGAAAGAAACTAATACCAAAGTCTCACTCCACCATGGTCCAAGCTCTCTGCCCCACCCTCCGAGCTTTTCAACATGACGTTTCAAGAACTCTTATTCCTCTGTCACCACACTCCTTGCAACAGAGACTTGAACCAGGGCCCGCCCCACCAGGAAGCTGCAGCCTCCAGCCTCCCGCTCCACCCTCCCCACAGATCCGCCCCTCCCACCTCTTCACCCAGTTAACACCTGGAACCGTGCCAGAGGGCCCCACCCCCACTCTAGGAGCCACTCGCTCTTCCTGGCTCCTCCAGTGCTCAGGCACATGTCTGTCACCACATCAAGTTCCTTAAGAACAGCCGTCATGACATATTTCTCTGCGTAGTGACACACCATGGGCACCTGTTACACACTGTAGGCCCCTGGCAATTGGGATATTGGATTTGTGCTTTCTGATTACCAGTCAATGCCACCTATTACTTACGGCGGGACAATCAATGTCTTGGTCTGAATCGGATCCATTTTCGTATGATCTATGTTTAAAGACAGAAGGTTCCCAGGCACCAATGCGTGTGCCTATGTAACATATTCTGTCTCGCAACTTACGTACTCTGGGGGACTTAATAATGTGATGGGGTTGAAGACGATGACGATGGATGACGTCAACCATGACAGGAAACGGGAGATGATTAGACATCCCTTTATTCTCTGAGGCTGTCTAGCTGCTTAAAACAGGACCGGATGAGTCACAGAGTGACAGCTCACTTATCTTGAAACCTTAACTAACCAGAATTCAGCAGGGATCTCAGTTTAACACACTTCTGAGAAGCCAAAATACATGCAGGAAAGTCCGTGCACTAGAACTTAAAGAGATAACTTGCCAGGGGTCATCTGGTCTAGGTCCAGAGCCTGTTTGTTCCTGCTTTAAAGCCACCTTGATAATCTGGACAATCTCATTTCCCAGCACAGCAAGTTTGAGAAAGTATGGGAAGAGGTGAGTGGGAAAGAGGCTCCCCCAGGACCCCACACAGTTGTGGTGGGAGAAGTGCTAACCATGTACCAAAGAGCAGACAGACAAACTTCAATGAAACACAGCAGCTCTGGGCTGCTGAAGCAGGAGGATCGCAAGTTCAAAGCCACCCTCAGCAACTGGTGAGGTGCTAAGCAACTCAGTGAGACCCTGTCGGTAAATAAAATATAAAATAGGGTTGGGGATGTAGCTCAGTGATCCACAAAGAACACAGCAGCTGGGGACATCTCACATTTGGGAGCAAGTTCCACACAAAAACAACCCTTAATACATCCCATGATAAAGATAAACTATTGACCTCTATAATGATGATTGAGATAGCAAGAAAGAGTTAAAGCCCGTACAACATTTGCTACTTGCAGAAGAAATTTGTAATATTTTATGAACAATTTTTTTAAAAAGGCGTCTCAGAACTCACTGATTATGTTTATCTGGGCATTTTTGATACTACTGACATACCTGACGAATGAGCCATTGCTTAACTTCAGCTGACGTGGAACTGCTAAGTGCCACGCCACGCTCGCCCACCAAGAGTGCTCAACCTAAAAAACTCAATACTCTGGAGAACACATTTGTATGTGCAGTTTTATTTTTAAACACAGTGAAACAGGAAACCCTATCTGCCAAAAAAACTACCAAATACAGCACGTCCCACACCTCCGCATCCATACAAAACGCAAATGGACTAAGATTGTAATTCAGGGCCAAACAACACGGGTGACTCTATTTCAAGGTGGTTCCACCCAGGAAAGTTTTCTTTGGGTCTTGACAACCCACTCTCCATCTCTCTCCTTCCCTCTCTATGTCCACTTTGTCCACCTCATCTGAGACCCTTCAGCTGTCCAGGAGCAGCTTAGATGAGGAAGCCCACCAAAACTGGCTTCTTTGACTCATTTCCCTGGTGGTTCAGCAGAAGGATGAGCCATACCTGGTTATTTTTCACAAGACAGGAGTTTGAAATGGGATTATCTGGAAATGCTGTTGAATGAGAAAATATAAAAGGAGAAACATTACAAAATGGGATATTACAACCAGGTGTGGTGGCACACACCTGTCATCCCGGCAGCTCTGGGTAGGCTGAGGCAGGAGGATCTGGAGTTCAAAGCCAGCCTCAGCAACTAGAGAGGCGCTAAGCAACTCAGAGAGAGACCCTGTCTGTAAATAAAATATAAAATAGGATTGGGATGTGGTCAGTGGTCGAGTGCCCCTGAGTTCAATCCCGGTACCCCCCCCCACACATCCCCCCCCAAAAAAACAAAAGGAATATTGATGGAAGGAGCATATCCAAGGAAAAGCAGGGGTGAAGGGCAGCCAGAGGCATAAATTGGTTAATTCTAGGAATGAAGCAAAGAGTTTATCACAGAGCACGACGGGAAGGAAGCCAAAGTTCAGCCGCTTATGTGACCATTCCTGCAGAACTGGAAATTTCACAACTGCATCTCCTAGCTCACTTTTCTTCCTGGTGACAAGGGGGAGAAGTTACCACAACATTCTCCATACTGTGTTTCCGCAGAACGTTTCCCAGCTGGCTCTCACTGGTTTGGTATTTTTTGTCAACCTGCCTGTATTAAGAAACTTGTCTTGAAAATAACTTAATTAAAAGCTAAAAACCTTCGAGTCCTCCACATCTTTTTTTTTTTTCTCCACGATATAACATTAGACTAGCAAGAAATAAATAGTAGTCATTGTTTATTTACCATGTCTTCCACACCTCTTCTGTGTTTGATCCAGGGAGTTCCTAGAAACCTCACATTTTCAAAATCGGGGTAAATTTTAATTTGCACATGGTTAAGTGCGTTGATTCACACCAAAAATAATATTCTGATAAAGAATATTTGCAGTGGACCAAAAAATATCTGTGATACATTCAAAAGGTTTATTCAAGCCATGCAAATCCAGGTTTGAATCCTATCTATTACACACAAACTACATGACCTTGGTCAGGTAATGTCTTTAGGCACTGATTTCTTCATCTGTCAAATGGAAGACCAGGTTTCATTGTTGTTATGAAGATTAAATGAGATCCGATGTCAAGGGCCTAACAGAACCTGGCACGTGGCAGTTAAGCAATCCTTCATTTACTAACTGTTTACTGAGCATCAGCTACGTGCCAGAGTCTATTCTAGGCATGGAGCCTCAGCAACAGAAAAGAGAACCAAGATCCCTCTCTCTCCCCATCCTTCACATTATTATCACCAGAACTTGTCAAGGGCTCCGCAAGCCTGTGAAGATTGGATATGGTCCAAATCTTCCAAAGGGCATTCTTTTCCAGATCTCATCAAGGATGGCACTTTCAAGTGAGATTGAGCCTGCAGCTATGAGTCCTGAATACAAAGGCCCTGTGGCTCCTGGTCCTCCGCAGGCTTTACCTGGGAACCCAGAAGCAGAGGGTATGTGACACACACCCTGGTCTCTAGGGTTTAGGCAGAAATAGAATTTAAGAAACATAGACTGCTGTCTCTCTTGCCTTTTTGCTCTTAAAATGAAGAAGGTGATTTATTGGGGAGGTGGGGGGCGGGGTCACAGCTCTATTCAGGGGAAGTTCCCAAATGAACTGCTCCATTGTTTCTGGCTCTGTGACTCATTCTTACTTTTCCTCCCCAGCTCCCCCTCCCATGTCTTGGTGTGTTCCATATGGGGCACAATAGAATCTTTGTTTACAAGAATCGAATGTGCAATAAAACCAGTTATTAGGGCAAGAATAATTTATGAACAAGAAAATAGGGCCAGCACAATTAACATGAAGTGTGTATTTCACCGTCCTTTCTTATCTGAAACATTTCAGTTGATAGAACTGATAAGGAAACTAGCTCAAACCTAAAGTGTCTACAAAATCACATTCAAGGTAGAAACATATGATTCTCTCTCTCTCTCTCTCTCTCTCTCTCTCTCTCTCTCCTCCCCCAGCCCCCCCCCCCCCAGCACCCCACACACACACACACACACACACACACACACACACGATTCAGGAATGAAACATCTGTAAAACGCTTAAACAAAATTCTGAGTTCTTTGTTTTTGATACTGGTACAACCATCTATCTCATGATCTCCTAAGTAAGAAAACTGCAGTCATTTTTAATGGGTGAGGAGATGAGGTTTCATAAGAAAATTCTGAGGCACTTTGTAGCCCAATGCACTTGGCTTTGAACCTCAACCCTATTCACTTCATGCTATCCACCATCAAGGAGCTGGATAAATATCTGGAAAAAAAAAAAAAAAAGGATTTTTGAAAGGACTAAATTAGAGGAAGGATGGAAGCAGAGTGTTCGAGGCATTCAGAAAAAGGTGTTTCTCCAACCTCCCTGCCCACAACATACCACGCTCAAAACCTCTCTTTTCCCTCCTCTGTGATGGCAGCTCTCCTGGACCCCTGCCCTCCAGCTGGTTTTTCAGCTTCTTGCCTGCAACTCCTCCAGATCATCCAAAGCCTGCTATTAGAAGTAGCATTCACAACATGGGAAATTTGACCACGGCTCTCTCTGCTGCAGATCCTGCAATGGGATCACATTCAGAATGAATCTGCATTCAGAGCAAAGTCCACATGCCCCCAACCCATCTGTTCAGCCTCACCTCTTGTGACCACCCACCCCTGCCCCTGAATGACCACAGCCCCCATGTCCCAGGCTGCAGTCATTGTTCCGGGATATACCATCTGCTCTGGTACACTGCCTTCTGCTGCTCCCCTCCTGGCTGCCACCCTACCCCAACCCTCCCATCTGTAGAGATCACTGTTCCCTCCAAGGCTGGGCTCAAGTACCATCTTCTCTTTTGAAGCCTCCCTGACTTCCCTGGCCACCTCAGTGATCCTCACTCAGGCATCCACCATGCCTCTCAGGTTTGTCACTTAAACTCTGTGACCTACAGTTACCCATATCAATGATGGTCCTCTCCACTGGATTGTTGGTTCCTCCATGACAAGAGACCAAATTTTATTCATTTAACAAAATAACCCTGAAGTTTTAGCATTCCTTGTATGAAGATGACACCCAAACTGATAATTTCTTGACCTGAAAAGATAGAATAAATAAACTCTAAAAAAAAAAAATGCCTTTAAAAATCAGAGGAATTCCTTAGTGGAGAAAAATCCTTCTCCCATGGACAGGTGAGTCTCTTTCTCTTCCCTTGAATGAGCTGCTGAAACTGCTTGGGCAAATAGAGTTTAGAAGTGATTGTACGCCATTTCCAAACCCAGTATCTGATAGGACTAACAGCTTTGGCCTTGGTCTCTTAGAACCCTGAACTTTGCTGTAAGGAATATGATTACTCTACTGGAGAAAACACGTGGAGAGGCTCCAAGGTGACATGGAAAGGCATGGGGACCTAGGGGAGCTTAGCCTTCTGGGCATCTTGCCAAGGTGCCAGGCAGATGAGTGGAGCCATACTGGTCCCTCCAGACCAGACCAGCCATTGACTAAATGCCCTCAAGTGACCAGAGTCAATGCTACACAGAAGAGAAGAATCACCTAGCTGATCTCTGCTTCAAGTCATGATCAACAAAATCAGGTATACATAAACGATGATTGTTGTTTTTTAAGCCAGCAGGTTTTAGCGTGGTTTGCTAGGCAGCAATAGGTAACTGGGACCCCATCTTAGTCACTTTTGACTCAGTGTCCTACCAACCTAAAAGAACACGCTTCCTCTGAAAATAAGACTTATTCGTCAATGAATAGAATAACCAAGGGTAAAGGGAACTTAAAGAAGTATGTATAATACCAGTGTATCACCACCACAACTGCCCTAGAGCCCAGTAGGTCTCTCATCTCAGCATCTGAAAGAAGCATTCATGTTTTATATTATACCTCCCTCCTGGGTGTGGCACACAGCCGGTGTCCAACACCATTTCTTTGAGCATCAGATTCACTGATTGCCCATTCACTGATTGCCCAGTAAAGAGACTGTACCCGAAGACTGGGAGGTAAGAACCTAAGCTCTGTTCTTCACTTTGAGAAGTGAAAGATCAGAATTGTCACTAATATTTGGACAGATGTAGTTAATAGATAACTTCAGGAACAATCCGGTAAACACTGTCCTGAAACCAGGAGATCCTCCATCTATCCTCTATCCCCATCACCTCCCATGCAGGGAAGGAAGAAATGTTTGTGCCTTCATGTGTCTAGTTGTCAACTGGGGAGAAGCATACCTGACCACAAGGGAAATGAGGTCATGGGTGGAAAACCCCTCAGATCCCAGTTCGTTGGCCAAAATTTACATAAACTCAAGGTGCTGTTGTTATTCTGCAGATATGTGATCCTAGGACATAAAATGACCTGAATTAGTACATGTAATTCCATGTGTGAAATTTGTCAGCTGAGCACTTGCTTGACATCTGCCAGGCTTCCCTGTTACCATCTGTAAGGTACAGTAAATAGAACAACACCAAGATGTATGGAGAATATGACTCACTCTCCAAGGAGATATAACACATGTTGGAACCAGAAAATAATCATCTAAGCATGGTTCTTCTCCAAGATATCAGTCAGACAAAATATGGTGGACAACTTGAAACTTAACATGCTCAATGGTTTGTGGTTTTTTTTTTTTTTTTAATAATGCTAAGTACTCACCCAAAAGTCATATATGAAATAGACACTTGCCTGTCAGACAGAAATTCTCCATCTTGGAGAAGGCGTCATGGTAGCACTGGGCCAACTGCTTCATTCCATTCTTTCTCATACAGAACCCTATAGTATTAGATCAATTTCTAACATCAACTTTAAGCTGGGAACATGGGAGCTTAGAGAGATTTCAGTATCCTTCTGAATTTCTTTTCTATTTCTGCCATAACAAAACAACTGACACTAGTTTTCTTCCAGTTCTGGAATAGTGGAAGTCCAAGATAAAGGGCCAGCTGTGTTGGTTTCTCCGGGCCGCTCTCTGAGGCCTGCAGAGGGCCACTTCTCTATGTGTGCTCACATGGTCTTCTTATACCTGCTTATCCCTGCAGTCCCTTTCTCTTTATAAGAACACCAATCTCATAACTTATGACCTCATTTAGCTTTATGAACTCTTAAGAGGCCTCTCTCCAAATACAGTAGCAATCTGGAATGGGGCTTCAACCTGTGAATTTGGGGTGGGGGGACACAATGAAGACCATTCAACTTCCAAAATCACCAAGCTAGTCAGTGGTAGAGCTGGGGTGTCCACCTGGCTCCCTGCCATTTCCTAGGGGCCACCCAATTGTGTCTGTGGTGCTGCATACTCCACACCACCTCACTCCCTGACCAAAGAAAATCACCTTTTGCAATCACCCATCATACAAAGTTAAGGGAGTAAAGCCAGAGTATGGAAGAAGGAAAGCCGACCATACAGAAAGGCAACAATAAGATTCAGAAAAACTGACTGGGCAAGGGATGAAATGCAGCTCACCTCCAAACCCATCCCTCTCTGCCACCAGGATGCTGACTTGGCTGTAACAGCAGGAAAACCCCACCCTCTTCTCAAATGACAGGGCAGGACCAGTGCTATGTCCTACTGAAGTCATTCCCAGGCGCAAAGCAATCACAGGCTTTTTGCAAAATCACAAGATAAAATACAATGTAATTGTTCTCATCACATTTTTTTGCAACCAAAATAATACAAAGTCTTTCTTAGAGTGCTATATAGCTCATAAATGTAATTAATAAAGATTTTCTGATTAGCTAGAATATGTTAAATCCAAAGAAGCAAGATGTGACTTTCTCCCACTTTTAGATAATGCAGAAAGCATCTTGTATTTAGAAAAGCACAAGCTTTCAACTCTATTGGATTTTCCTTTTAAAAAGAACAATAATTTAAAGTGGCTGCTAGCAGAGAATTGTTAGGTGCATTTAAATGGGTATTTGTGTTCTGAAAATCCTAATTGGAATTCTTTTATTGTTGTTGTTTATGTATGTGTTTGTTTTGGTTCTGAGGGAGAACTGAGGATTTTTTGTGCATTAGGAAGCCTTTCATGTAAAATTCTAGTTTCATACAAAATTAAACCAGCATATTGAAGATATGACTTTATATAAAGCATTAAGACGTGCCCAAGTATTGTCTTAAAGAGATATGAAATATCGAAATGGTTTTTCTCTGTGAATAATTCCACAACAAATTAGAGACACAGAGGAACGGATGTACCTTAGAAGGAGATGGCACCTGTGTTGCCTGTTGCCTGACCCTCACTGGGTCGACTTCCTGGGCTCTGTGAGATGCTTAAGCCTTACCAGATAAGACATGGCTACTGGGAAGAACTGTAATTCACCTTTAGTAGTGTTGGCTACAACCACAGGAACATCAAAACTGCACTCTCAGCTTCAGCAGAGCAGAGACCCAATTTTCATTTATAAGCCAGAAGCATCCTATTGGTAAGGAAATGACTCAAACAAGAATACCCGTCTGCTACTCTCCTGGTAGAGGTACAGCCTGTACCACTGAATACATCACATCAGTAACCTTACAGCGGTGCTCTTTTGATACCAAAAATCAATACTAATAGTGTTTTCTTAAACAGTACCTTAAAGAAAAGAGTGAAGGCATCATTGTAAAACTCTTTTCTTTTTCACCAAACAAAGGGATATACAATCACACAGCCATATTTTAATGTTCATATTTTGGTAATCTGTTGGTGATATTGTCCTTTGTCTGAGATATTAATTCAAGGACTTTCCAGTGTTTCTCCCTAAACTTTCCAAGTAGTAGTAGAGGATCCGGAGTGCTCATGGAAGGAGCAAAAGTATCTTTATCCTGAGGCTCTTTGACTTAGCTGACTACATAAAGACCCTCACTCTGCCTGCTTTGTACCTAAGATCATGTGTCCTATCACGGAAAAGACATTGTGTAAAAGAAAGTCCTTTCCTGCTCTGTGTCTTTTTGGATAAAGCATGCTTTTTATAACTTAAAAAAAAAAAAAAGCCCTTTAAAATCGTGACCAAAACAGTCCTGATAACAGACAACCGTGCATGGACCCAAAGGCCTCCTGAGAAGCCTGCCTTATCATGGCCTCAGTCTGGTGCTCCATTTCAAATGTTCATCAAATCCCTCTCTCCTGCTCTACTTTTTCAGGGCTAAAATAAGTGCAAAGTAAGTGCCAAGGACCCCTGCAGAACTTCTTAGTACCTTGAGGAATGAATAATAAGAATTAAACATGAAAAGAGCCAGCAGATCAGCCCTTCCTCTGTCTGACAAAACAGGATTATTCCCTGCAGGGCATTTTCAAGTTAGATCACATCCATTTTTCTTGTTTACAAAGTCTAGTATTGATAAAGTAGAACAAACAGCTGCCTGTTTAAACAGCTTCATTGACAAATTCATAAGAGAGCATATAACCCAGAAGCTGCTTGTGGGGAACATGGTGGAAGAAACCCAAATCTTCTTCACGGTCTGGTCAAAGATGCATCAGTGGAGTGAGGGGACCTGGCCCACCGAGGCTGACATCCTGGGCTTCTGAAGTGCAATGGCCCGGTGCAAACCAGGAAAACATCTCTATGCCTGAAAAACTTACAACTGAACATGAGATGGCTCCAGCTTCCCAAATTCAAAAACGATTTAAAATGAGCTAGCCTGGTTTTTCCACCTCGATGCTCCTAATCCCACTTTCAAAACTTCCTCCTAATAATCCCATCACTCTGCATTATGCCACACCACTAGGGACAGTCATCCTAAACTGAAGGGACCACTCGTCATCTTTATTTCCAGATATGTCTTGGTGTAAACAGTGACTTTTAAAGAAGGAAAAAAACGGCTCCCTCCTGAGACATGTAAACGATTGTGGGGGAAAGGGCTCAAATTAATTTTCCATTTCCCGTTTTTCAAAAAATCTTTGTCTTTGATTTGACATTCCTGCTTTGAGGCAAGGATAGATGTACTAATGCTTCCACTCAGCCAGGACGGTCCTTCTAAATGAACTCAACCCTCATTAAGTCCTAGTTTTGGCCAATGGATTTCTCTCTCTCTCTCTCTCTCTCTCTCTCTCTCTCCTCTCTCTTAGTAAATTTCCTTACATGATATACTGGGTGAATTGCTATATGCCACTTGTCTTAGAATTACCAATCCAACAGAACTATACAATTGTGCGTGTGCACACATGAGCAAGTACACGCACGTAGGCACCCACAGATACGTGAAATATGAAGGTCAAGAAGAATCTATCTTATGCAACTGTGACCTTAACTTTGATTTCTTTGTCCAAAAGTTAATTAACTAATTAATTAAAAATCAGTATACTTCAAATACCTCTAAAGTACTAGTATTTTAATTTTTATATTTGTGTCATATGGCACGGAGACCCATGCACACCCACACTGAATTTTATCACCTTTAATGGCTTTAATGTTACCTTTCCCTTAATTGTTGGTATGGTACTCACCTAGACAATTTGTAAATCACTGGCAACCAATCACAGCTTGAGAGCAGTTCACAAGTTTTCTTTTTTTAGTCTAAAATTAGGCACAGTTTAGCAAATGCCTGGGATTAATTTCTGGAATAAAATGTGCTAACCCAGGAATGAGGTTTCAGGAGAATGATGTCTTCAGGAAAACAAGAAAATAAACAGCAGAGGATTTCTAAACATCTCTGGCTGGAGGTCCAGTCCCCAGTACGTACATAAACCACATTCAGGGAGCACCTTGTGCAGTGTGTGGCACAGAGATGAAGGCTGAGTCTAGCGCTCAGTCACCTGAAGCTGAACACTGAAGAACTGTCACCAATGAAGTCCTTTTAACAAATAAAACCTCCTCCTCCTCTTAGTTATTCAAACGATTCATCCAGGACTGATGGACCAGTCTCCTCACCCATTCTACCTAATATTTCCTTTCATTTAGGGTCTCATAGACTATGGATCAAAAACCACTTTAAGTAGAAGAAGCCTTTAACTAGAATAATTGAAATGAAACAACAATGGTTGGATGAGCGAAATACATACTCTGAGAAAAAGAAAAGGCACTGAGGGAGAAACATCAATAAAACAGAAAGCCAAACGTGGAAGGACCTGCCATGCAAGTCAATGACCTCTAGCTCATCTGGACTCCGCAGGCAACAACTACAACCAACAGGGAATCCCCAATCGCATACCTAAGACAAGTCCCGCTGGGCTCTAGAGAATCACCTGGCCACCTTCCCCAGCCCTGGCTTTCCCCTGTGGGTACACGTGCACGCCCACGCCATTCCAGAAGGTGCCATAGTCTCAGTCTTTTGTGTCTTTTCTCGTGGAGTCTGCCCAGCCTGGAATTCCCTTTCCTCTTCATTTACCTTCAAATTATCCATTTGCTCTTTAATAGCCATCTCTGCAATGAGCTCCTCTTGGGAGTTACTTGTCCCCTGTTTTGTATTCCTATGTCTCTTGGAACACTTAACAAGCTGCCCTGGAGTTATTAAGTGCTTCTTTGGCTCTTCAACAAACTCTGAGCTCCTTGCAGGAGAGGCTAATCTTGTCCATCCCTTGAAACCACGTGGTGGAAAAAAAAAAAAGAGTCTGGAGTCTTGTGTACCCCATTTAGATTTTATTTTTGTCAAAGTTCTAAATGCAAAATGATAATGGTGTAACTAACTACTTTTCAAGATTACTGTGAAGGTTAATTTAAAACTAGGTGCTCAATAATTTTGAGATTCTACTTCCTACTCATTACCAGGACCAAGTTAAATACCTACCATTTAGTACATGTTCAAAATATGTGTGTTGGGTTAAGTTGAATCCCTGTTAGTATGATTGGTTGATTGATTATGTGCCAATGGGTTGGAAGAGTGATTTCACCTACTCCTATGAACTTAGACTTGATTGCTTAAGAATATGCCCGAGCAATGTCAAAGGTAAAGCCACTGCCTAACTCAGGCCACCAAAGGACCCACTGCCCCGGTGTCCCTTCTGATGCTCCAGTGAACACCCTGTCCTGTCCTGAATACTTCTTTTTGAACGCCACAGTATCTCGTTTCCCTCAATATAAAATGGAAATGGAAATGTACACACTTTTCCTCTACCTCTATTATCAAGATGCCATGATTCTACGAGAAATATAAAGCAGGTTTCAACTTGTTGGGACAAGGGACCACATAATCACACACATACAAGTTACACCAGTGGTCTCTTAGCATGTGAGGGTTTCAGTTGAAGACGTCTGTCAATTTTTAAGGAAAGAAAGAAGAGACTGTGAAAAGAGAAGAAGGGAGAAGAAAGGAAGCAGTGTGGTGACTACTTGACAAGGAACAATCCCCACCCCACCCCCAGTTGAATGCACCTTCCATAAACCTCTGCAGCAAGCAGTGTCCGCTAATGCTCAAAGCGCTGTATTAGAATTTTACAAAATGACTCCTTACCACTTCTAACTAGCAAAAATCCAGTGATGCTTTCTGGCAAAAGATGTCTCAGACCTCTTTCAGTGGGCAGAGCTGGCTCCCTAATCCCCAAGCAAAGCTTCTAGACCATAAGGTGTCTCCTGCCTCTTCTGAGGCCACCGTGTTATCACGTTAGCTCAAGGGGGAAGAAGAAAGGCATTGTGTTAATTATGTGTACACAGACAGCCATGCCACATCCAGAAGCCATTTTTTTTTCTTTTAATAGTCCACCTTCATCTTATTAATAAAAAGTAAAAACTCTGACTTCCTCGGAATCACCTAGAGCTTTTAACGGAAATCTTTTCTTCAAGTAGGCTAGCTTTTCTCCAGCTGATCCTATAAACACCGCTGGCAATTTTTTCCCCAATGCCTCTAACATATTTTCACTTAGCACCAGTTTGATGTATAAGATCTGACAGCCCGGCAGTTATAGGCCACCTGCATCACTGTCTCCATGACAACAGTGAAAGACAATCCATGATCCCATGCCCTGGTCACACGTTTCAATACAGCTTATCTGTCCAAAGCCACTGAGTCTAATGGAAGAGAGTAATTACCATCTTCCACTCATTGTCAAAATTCCCACCATATAATGCTCTTCAAAATTATTTTATTCCTCTCACATGGCTGCTTTGCAAAAACTAAAAGAAACCTTAAGTGGAAAGGGGGGTGGATGGGAGAAGGAGGAGGCTGTGACTGGCATAAATGTAGCTGACTGTGCGTGAACTGTCCCTTTGCAGCCAAGGAATGCACCAGCCAGCAAGAGGGAGAGGGCGACAAAAACAACTCTGGTTCGTTGACGATCCTCTTAACATTTTTTTTAAAAATCTGGGTCCGGAAATTAGACAGCAGAATTTCTCAGTTTTGACCTCTCTGGAAGGCATTTCATTACTACCAGCTCGGACCCTGCACAGGGACCTTGATCCTGCAGGACAGTAGCCAGCAAGCATAGTGACATTGAGCGGGATGGCAGCTGGAACAGACGGAGGTGAGGCCTGGGCAGAGGCCTCCGTGTGAACGTGTGTCCTCCGTCCTTTCCTCCAATGCTCTTCATTCTTTCCCTTCACACTCGGGTAATAAAACGAACACTCCTGTGTCGTTGGCATTGAGCATATTCCTGGTGGTGGAGAGAGCCCTGCCTCTGAGAAAAGTCTCACTCATACAGTATTAAAAAGCAGGGCTGGGGTTGTGACTCAGTGGTAGAGCGCTTGCTTTGCATGTGTGAGGCATTGGGTTCGATCCTCAGCACCACATAAACATAAATAAACAAAATAAAGGTATGTGTCCATCTACAGCTAACACAAAATTTAAAAAAAAAAAAGGTGAACTTTGACCAGCAAATGCTTTTGTGGAAAAACATTGTGGAGAAAAGTACTTACAGGAAAGAGTAATTAAATTTAAAGGCAGCATTCAAAGTCATGTGGACTTGAAAAGCAAACTATAAAGAGCCATTAAAAAAAAATTTGGACAAAAGGGCACAGAGAAAGATAATGCTTTGGGTGCAGGCAGCTCAACTTGGTGACACTGTTCCACACTTACTCTAACTTCAGTCGTCCTCATAACAATAAATCCTTCTTCTCCCAGAAAGTTATAAGAGGTGGTGCTAGCTTTGTGGTTAACCTAAAATACTCCTATTAAGAAAAAACAAGTAATTTCATATGATGAAATCAATCCCAATACAAGATGAAAATTACAAGACGTAATTTTTAAACATAAATAATGAATTCCTAGGTTAGTATTTAAACACCTGTCAAAATGTGCTTGAAATGTTTTATTTATGACTAAATCCTAAAAACCATAGCCACAAAACATTTAACCAGCTGTCAAAACATTATACTTATGAGCTGACCTTACCTAGGCTACATGTATTAAACATGGTATTAGATGTATTTTACAAAAAACATGGAAAGCTTGATGAGTCCATGACCTCTGTGACACAGCCACTCTGCTTAGTGGTTGGTGGACAGGCCTTTTATCTTTCTCCGGATCACTTAGCCACCTCACTGTTCATTAAGTCTTCAAGGGAAGCCCGAAAAAGATGATCTCAGATGAAACTGAGGCTAAGCTTATCCATGGAAAAGTTCAAGAGTTTGCATAATTTTCTGCAAGACATCACAGAGAGAGATGCTTGCAAACACACTGGATGTTCATAATCTCTGCTCTGAATGGCCAGCCATGACTAGAATGTTCCAAGGAATTCTGGCAATACCAACACTTACACATGACATATTCATAAAAACATTTGTGGATTTTACTTACGTCATCTTAGGGTTTTTCCCCTTTCTCTTCTAGAATTTGATAAACATCATTTGGGTAATAAGGGCTAAATATATATAAATGTCTTGAAGGAACATACCTGGGAAACTCAAGTTGCTCTTGTCCTTTCTGTACCCTCTTGTGAGAGGAGACCAGGCCTCTGCAATGTCTCCTACAATCTTCACCTTGAGAGCCTTTTCTCCACTACTCCATCTCAATATGAAGGGCCAACTTTTAACACTTGCTTAAGAACCTGCTCTTAAGAAAGCCAGAGGCTCCCACCATCAATAAGAAGAAAGTACCTGCCCTTCCCTTCTAACTTGCCCACTGATGCAACTCCAGCCCAGCCCTGCCCTCTCCAGGGGGTCTCTGTCTTCTTGAACATGACATTCTTCAAGACTCCAGGCCCACTCATTCAATGACCCTCAGTCTGAATTTGTCAGATACTCTGTCATGAAGTGATCTCTTCCAGATTTCTTGGCTACGAAGCTAGATTTGCCTTTGTAATTAATTAATTAAGGCATTTGTGGGTTGATACTTTGAGACTATGTAAATATCCTGTTGTTCATCAAATGCACACTTTCCACTCTCGCACACTGATGACTATATCTCTGTCAGTCCTTTTATACTTACTTGTTAACTCTGAATAAGAGCTTTAACCTCCCCCTCCCATTTATTTATTTGGCCTATTTCTATATCAGCATGAAATAATGGAATTCATATTTTATTAAATTGGTGATAATCAACTACCTTATTTACTATGATATAAATTCTCCCAAATTTGGCCAGTGGGAGACATCCATCTGGCCAATCTCACCCCTGTCATTCTGATTGTATGACAATTTCCTCTGCTTTCTGGTTCCATAAGATGGAACTGTCCTTTCCCCACCTCTGCCCAGGAACGTAGCCATTTCTGCAAGTCTTGTTCCACACTTTTAAAGGTAATACGTGGACTTGATGCTCTTCAAGCATGACATATAATGTAAATCTATTCGAGGATGGGATGTAAAAAAAAATGTCTTGGTCTATTCAATAGAGAATAGAAGCATCACTATCTGAAGGAAGCAGTGGTACGGGGAGTAAAGGATTGTACAAATGGGGAGCTCAGACCATCTCATGTGTTCACTTCCAGTAATCCCAGAACTGGCTTACCTTTGGGCTACACAGCCCAGCTGTGGAGTCATGGGGCCACTAAGGTCAAAGAGAAGGAAAGTGAGAGCACAGAGATCAGGAAGCCAAAGCACTAGTGCCAAGTGGTGGGGACAAGCCAGTGTGTCCACCAGTCTGCCTTGGGCAGGGCCAAAGTCAGCAAAGATTCTTTGCAGACCCAGGAGGTGTGGGTCTGGTTCCACAAGGTGTTCCAGATCCATGCTGGCAATGAGGACCTCATCAATGAGGTCCTTCCCTTCTTGTGTCAGGACCAAATTATTTATCACATTTCACTTGTTCCCCCAAACAGTATCTGATTCTATTTTACATACAACTGCATAGTAATTGGTGAGGGACAAAATATTGCTATTTGTTCTTTTCAGAACAAAAATATAGAGAATGGAAAAACTTCCATGTGCAGCTCAGAAGCCAGGGGTGTCTTGGTTTGGTGAGGCCTGGATCCTTTAGGCCTTATCCTTTAGGAGCCAAATGACTAATATGAAGTAAAGCATGACTAGCTAGAAATTTCTAGGGCCCCTTCGTGAATTTTGTAAAGGATTGTGCAAATGAGGTGACTAAGCTTAAGTGATGGTTTTTCCTCCGAAGCTGTCCTCGGGTGATGCCCACCGGGAGCCCGTCACATAGCCCTTGCACTGCTCTGGGAGAATCAGACCTACCAGGTTCTACTCCGATAAATAATCCCAAGGATTTCCCTACCTGATGGGTTTTGCACACAACCATTATTTTTCAATTCAAGTAAGAAAGCAACCAGAACTCCCACAAAAGTCTGGGAGCAATCTGTTTGACAGAGGATTAGAGAGCTTTCGGCCATCAGCAAACTTCACCTGTACACCATGCCAGTGTGTGCCCTGAGTGAGGAGATGCTGCAGCCAGGACACCTAGAACCCCTCAGCGCCAGCAGGGGTGACAGACGCTATTCAAAGACACAGGTGCAGTCTAACCCTGGACCTGCAAAATCAGGCTCACAGATGTAAATCTACTGGCGTCTGGCAGGGCGGACTTGAACGCTGGATTTTACTTCGATGTTCTTGTATCTGCTCTCACCAGTTTTGCTCCATACTCAATGAACCCAGGCACTGCTGGCCCAACCCATGTCCCCCTGCTCCCTGCTATGGATCCTGCTGTTTTTTCTGCCTGCCATGATTCTCCCAGAGCCATACCATGCCTCTGCCCAGAAGAACTCTATTTACTCCTCAAGGTCCAGTTCAGATACCAACTCCCAAACATACCCCTTCCCAGCCACCCAACCAAAGCAGAATAAAATCAGCTCAGCCTCTATTCCCAGAGTCGATTTTCCTAAGTCTATTAGAACCCTTATCACATCACACTGTGGGACGCCATGGAGAAATCCCACCAATGACTTCAGTGTAAGGCCCGCCTCCATGTTCTTTGAATTTCCAGCGATTTCTACAGTACCTGGCAAAGAGGGGCTTTAAGGAAATGTTCGCTGAAATAAAGACTGTTGTCAAAACGGCAAGTGTTCTTTTTCCTTTCGCCTAAGCAGAGGCTTGCCTTAATTAAAATAAAACTACAATATTATTGGGTTTTAAAATCATGTAGCTGTATATAGCTGTATGTAATTGCAATGCAATCAAACCTCTGATATTTTTAGGCACTTCCTTCCCTTGAAACCCTAACTCCCCTTGAAAAAATATCAATGTGTTTCTAGTCGATAAGTTTTATGCATGTTTTCTTTTAAAAAAAAACTTTGGTTTTTGAACATTTCCAATACACCAGCCAACGCCTCTCCTGTTTCTATACTCCCTCCCTACCTTTCCCTCCCAGATTATATTAAAGCAAATTCCAGTCATTATATCACATCTATAAATATCGCAGGATGCACTTTTAAAAGTCATGGTCTCTTTTTTTTCAAAAATAGAACCACAATACCATTATCACATCTAAAAAGTATATAATAATTATCCTTAATACCATCAAATATTCCGTGAGTGGTATGATTTCCAACTGCCTCAAGCCTTCTGCACTGAGTATATTTTTAACAGTGTAAATATGTTATTTTATGCGATCATAAATAAATTGTCCTATTTAAATAAAAAGCCCCAAACTCACATGCTATAGAGTCACAACATTCCACAGGGCAGGACACATGAAGTATCATTTCAATGCAATGTGCTAATTACGCTGCTGGCATTCTGTGAAACATTTGTCCTATACAGATATATGAAAATAATTTTTTCAGTTCATTACCTTTCTACTCAAAGATTTTATCCCACAAAGACTTCCACATGAGTTAACACTACTTCTGGGTTATTCATAGCCCATAACAATACATTTTATTTTTAAGACTCAAAGTACATGTTTTCCTTCCTCCTCAAACTCAACTGCTCACCCTCAATTAACACAAATGCTTCCACTCTCAATTTTCACTTTTAAAATAAAACTACGGCTATAAAAAAATCTGCTGTCCATGAAATAATTCATAAACAAGTAAGGTATGCAAAGCAATAAAATATCCTTTAGAATTTTTACTTGGCGTGCAAATTAACACATGGAAGTAAATATTTTTATCTACAAAACGGAACTCTTGTTTGTGTCTTCTAGTCTTTTGAATGCAAAAGACCAACACCAGGATAGATCTGGTGCTTCCTTTATACATATGTTCAGAGGAAAGTGAGAGACTAAGATTGGCTGTAGTAAGTTCACTTTTTGTTGAACTTATATACAATATATTCCTGATCTGGAAATGAGCGTTGGGCCATTAACAGCATATAAATAACTATATTCAATTTCAGTAACTGAAATATTTCTGAAAAGCTAAATACATTTGTACAGAGAAATCTTGCCCTTAGATGAATATTAAAGTGAAGATCTTAGGAAGTTAAGATTCTTTTTTTTATATACTGCAAAAATCATCCTTTTGAATTTTCTATTTGACTATAAAGGGCCTTCCCACCACATACCCAGAGTCACTGGACATGCAGATGTCTATTGAAAAATAGAAAACATTCACCACTTTACACATTAATGAAGGTCAAGTGACTAGGAAATAGATACAAATACATAGACTACAAAGATTTTCTGAAGATACATCCTTTAAGACCTTTGGTGATTTTATTGGCAATGATTTTATTGTTTCCTTGTCCTCCTCCCCAACTCCACCCCAAAAGGTTGATTCTAAATAAAAGCAGTTTATTTTATTGAATAGGTAAAACATCCTATCCCATGCCTGGTTTTGTTCACTGATACTCTTTCGAAAATTCAAGGTGTAAAAAGCCATATCACAATTATCACAAATTCTGAACATCCAAACTCAAGTGCTCCCAGGATTCTAATTTGTGTGTGTGTGTGTGTGTGTGTGTGTGTTCAGAACAACTCTATCCTTTATCTAGGTCGCCCAGAGAGTCAGCCCTGACTCAGGAAGTCCCTTACTCAGAACAGCCCTGAAGTGTCTCCATGGGGTCTCCCGAGAAAGATGTGCGTCACAGAGACCATGTTGGGATGACTGCTCTCACCAGAAACCTAGAGGTGTCTATTCTACTGCAAAACAGGGAGGCTGACAAAGAACACAAAAGAAAACAGGAGTCAGTGGAGCCCCCTGCCCGGATTCAACCCCTTCAGAATGTCCTGTTAGTAACTGCCACTCCAACCCCAGATGCCACCCTCAAGGCGTCCCAAGTTGCCATCCCCTCCAAGGTGGGCAGCTGGGACCACTCGCACACTGAACCCATGGAGCAGGTTTATACCCTACAGGGCAGGAAGTGAATCATGTCTTACTCAACTGAAACTGCAGCAGGTTTTAAGGAAGCTAAACACAGTTGGCCAAATTGAATCAGTAACACTTAGCTTGTAAAGAAGTGTCTGGGGATTATGACTGATGACAAAGGATTAGCACTTTGGATTTACATCTCCCCTCACCCATGAGAGTTTTAGAAAACCCAGGCCCTTTAAATCCAGAGGTGAGTGCGGCTGCGCAGACCACCTTCAGCAAGGGGAAGCTGGCAGGACCCTCTCAAGACTCACCCAGGCACCTGGGCTCCAGGGACATTCGCTGCTGCTGGCAGTCCATGCTGAGTGCCAGACCTGGCCCTTTCCTCTTCCCAGGCAGAATAAAAAGCAGGTTTACTTCCTTTTTAAAAAGTTCTTTTGTTCTCAAAAGGGGGATGTCTCTCACCTTTACCCTTGGTGTCATTTGGGTGATGTTAAGATTCTTAATAAAGGAAAATTTTAATTATGGGGACAGCCATCCTTATATCTTATTTACTACAACCCAAAAGTAAATGTTTGGAGTTCCTAATTATATCAATCCAAATATATCTCCTGTCTGTCCTTAAATGCTCTCAAGTAAGACCTTTAAAAGGTGTTCCTAAGTCGGGCAGGCTGATGTGCACCTGTTGTTCAAGATACTTGGGAGGCTGAGGCAGGAGGATCACTTGAGCCCAGGAGTTCAAGAGCAGCCTGAGTAATATAGTGAAACCTTAGATTTTAAAAAAAGAAAGAGAAGGAGAAGGAGAAGGAGAGAAGGAGAACAAGAAGAAGAAGAAAAAAAAGGTGTGTTTTACTGCTGACCTCATAAAAATCTACCTTCTAAAAATAAAAGTTAAATACAGTTTTATGTTTTTATGCATGATCTAAACACAAACTTAAAAAGTCTGTTACAGAATATTTATTTCCCTAAGAAAACATTCAAATGCATCATAAATGACAAAGCAAGTTATTCCAAATCAGAAACCCCTTGTAAAACATAGTTTTATTTAAACATTACAAAACACCTCAAAACTGTAAATACATCCGATAGAGAAATTGGTCTAATCTATTGCCACTTTCCTAAGCCCCATAAAAACACAAATTAAAAGTTTCTAAATGACAGCTGTATCTTTAATAAACTCACAAAAGGCTGAAGTTATCAAAGGAGCAGAGCAGGTTCTCTGAGGACGTCACACAAGATCAGAGGCCAATGGTTCAAAGAACAGAGTTTTATCTAATAACTCCTCAGGGCGATTTGTGTATACATAGTTTAAGATCATAAACAGTAATATATGCCAAAAGTAATATATCCCAAGGGAATAAAACCCTAAAAGAACACCCTAACTTCATGTTTTTAAATGCCTTTATTTTATTTATTTATTAATTTTTGTGGTGCTGAGGATCGAACCCAGTGCCTCACTCATCCTAGGCAACTGCTCTACCACTGAGCCACAATCCCAGCCCTAACTTCATTTTTAAATGTTCTAAAGTGAGAGACATGACATCCACAGTTAGTTATTTCTTCAGAGTCTATAGCTAGACAATTGCCACAAAAAATGTTCTTTCTAAGATCAGCTACAACCCATAATCAAAATATTTAAGGTATTTTTCCTCTTTTTTTTTTTCTTATTGTGTTCAGTGTTCTGAAAAATAACAGCCCTGGGCTAGGGATATAGCCAGAGGTAGAGCCCTTGCCTAGCATGCTGGGTTCCCTCCCCAGCACTGCAAAAGAAAGGTAGTAATAATAATAGTAATAATGACAATAATCATAATAGTCATCAGTGTAGACTCTGGGTCCAGACTTCCTGGGTTGAAGCCAGAGCTCTGCTATTCAGTAGCTGTATGACCTCGGTCAAGTCACATAGCCTTTCTGCGCCTGAGTCTCCTCATTTGTAAACATGCTGTTACTTTGAAGAGTAAATGAGTTACTGTGGTTAAAATGCTTGGTACAGTGTGAACAGATGAGTTCCTACCAAGAGAGGAGTATGTACCACTGAAACTGTTCTAGAAAGCTCTGGTGCATTCCTTTGATCAATATTTATATTACAGCCCACTGGACATGAATAAGCCGTAGCAGGGGAAGAGAACCTGATACCCTCTCCAGTTCTAAAAACAACTACCTAAGAGCCACTTTGGACCCAGGGATCCAGGTTGAACAGATTCTCTCCCTGCTGTCCCAGCTGCATCCAAGGACATACACAGGAAGGATGCAGGGTCCTGCAATCCAAATGTGATCATTCAAGCTAACCAAATTATTTTTTGATAAGGAATTTGGAAATTAACATAGGCTTGTTAGCCAGAGTGGCAGTCCGTAGCAGCTTCAGTTAAAGGTAGCTTAGTAATGTCCTTCCTTCCTTCCTTCCTTCCTTCCTTCCTTCCTTCCTTCCTTCCTTCCTTCCTTCCTTCCTTCCTTCCTTCCTCCCTT
>NW_026000037.1:15480817-15504041 GCF_001458135.2 Marmota marmota marmota
ATTGAGATGACTTCCTCCCTTCCTTCCTTCCTTCCATCTATCGATTTATTTTGGTACTGGAGATTAAACCAGAGGTGCTCTGCTACTGAGGTAGATCCCCAGCCCTTTTTATTTTGAGACAGAATCTCACTAATTTGCTGAGGCTAGCCTCCAACTTGTGACTCTCTGGCATCAGCCTCCTGAGTCACTGGTACTACAGGTGTGCGCCACTGCGTCCCATCTAAATGTCAAAGTCTGTTGAATTCCCAACAGAATTCAAGGTATGCTATAAGGGTGTTTTCAAAATCTCCTGCTCAAGTCAACCTCCAGATTTTTTCTCCCATGATAGAAGAACTTATTTCTGTTACATTGTCCTTTCTAGAAATCATTTAAAAAGATGTTCCTGTGACCAACAATTTTAATAGATATTGTAACCGTTTGTCCACTTATTTCAGGTGGCGTGAAAAGAACTTGGATTCAACCATTCAAGTCTTATATTAGGTGGAAATTAATTTACACTTATCCAATACCTTCCTGGATGCTTATCTTTCTTTCTCACATCTCACCATCCATTTTTGGATATGCACCAGTGGTTCATTTCGTGTTCCTACACACAGTACAAATTTCCTTTATACTACTTCTAAGAGACACTGCAGGATAAACCGTATTTATGCCTTTGAAGACAGGCACTCTTCTGCCGCCAAACATCTCTCCATTTCTCCATTTAGTCAACTACTCTTAGCTCCTCCAGAGAAGCAAATTAATAATTATTATGGGATTGAAAAGAGACTTCCAATCACGATCAAGATCATCTCCGGAGGTTAAAAGCTAACCAGAGTGTGACATCTACAACGTGAATCAGAGTGCCTCTCCTAATGAGCAATGAGCAGTATTAAATTACAGGTTACTACCGATACCATACACAAAAAGCTGCACATACAAGCTAGATGATGTCTTATAAAAGTCATTATTAACCAAAGACAAATTAACGAAACCTCTGGCTAAGCGGATATCTCTCTTGTTTTTCTATTCCCTTCCTTTTACATGAAACTGGGCAAAGACGTCTGGTGTGGATTCATGTTTTAAGGCATCCAATCCTTGGGCATCATGCTTCCACATTAATCTTCTGCATTTTGTTGCATATAATCCTTTCCCACAGTTCTAATTTTAGATATAGTTAGTCCATCAGAATTAATCTTTTCCCATATAAAGACCAGTCACAGCTAAGATCTAATAGTTTCTCCTTAATCTTTTTTTTTTTCTTCATAGAGAAACATACGGGTTATGTTATTAACTGGCCTTTTTACTCTCACGTTTTCATTTTGAAATTAGCAGCAGATAGGGGAAAGGTGTCCTTTCCAGAGCGGAAATATTACAAGGATGTGCAGTTTGTAACTCAAGAGCCTCCCTAGGAATGGGCTGCATTGCTGTGGTCGTTAGCCATTATTTACAAAAACACACAGTGGTTCTAGGAAAAATGCACTTCTAGTATCAAAGAAAATCTTCTGGGCTAAAAACTCTGAATCCATTCTGAAGGACAGACTTAATTTTAAGCTTCTAAAGAGTCTTAATGTTTCTATGTTTACAGACAAGGTGTTTTTCTGGAAATTCTGCCACTGGTTATGTCGTAGAGAGACACATCAAAGGCAAAGTCATTTTCACTTGGACATATAACTATGATGAGCTCACACTCGATTTCTTGGCTTCTTAAAGCTTTTGTTTTGTTTTGTAGTTACATCTTGCAGTGATGGTCTCCGAAGCAGAGAGATTTAGCTCTTCCTAATTGCACCAAAGAGATACAAATATTAACCTTTCCCTGACACATACCATAACCTGGGTGAAACTCAAAATGTTAAATACGCTTTCTTTTCACATAAATACGCCACTGTTAGAAGCCTCAGAAGACAGATTATCTCGGCCACTCTACAACATAGCATGTCTTTCTGTTGATTCTAAGGACTAACCAGTTCCAATGTTCTTCCATGATCCAACCCATTAGAAATGTTCTCTGGCTGGTGAGCACAACTGCACCACCATTCTAAAAGGGAAAAAGAGGTGCAGGTTTCATAGGCTCCAGAGACAGGGGCAAGACTCTCCTTTCATACTTGCATCTGATTTAGCCTGTGTTGACAGGGACTCAGTGTGCCAAAGCAAAGAGCAGAGTTTTACAGATACATTTTATTTTATTAAATGACTTTGTTCTGCCAGACTCAGAGGCATACACTTGCAAACCCAGCTACTTGAGAGGCTGAGGCAGGAGATCACAAGTTTGAGGCTAGTCTGGGCAACTTAGCTAGGGGCTGTGCTAGGTGGTAGAGTGCTTGCCTGTTGTGTGTGAGGGCCCAGGGTTTCTTCCCCAGCACTGCAAAACAAGATAAACCAAAAACCACTCTGATGATAGAATAACCAAATGAGTCCAATCTATGAATCCAAAAGTATCATCATTTCTTAAAAGTACACCAATATTTAAATATTAAGTAAATATCTACAAGCATTTTGGGTACCTAGAGTTTTGATCCTAATAATAAGGTTGAGCTTTCCTGAAATTTTTTTTAACTATTTCAACCTCCAATTGCTCTCATTCTCTACTATACCAATATGGTCCCTATATTAAATATAAGACAAAAACCAGAAATTCTGAGCATTTCAAACCTCTTCCAAGAAGAGCTCTATAGCTTTTTAAAGAGACAGCTATAATCAAAAAACAGTTTACACATGGATCACGGTTAATTTTCTACTACAATGTGACTATTTATTCAGTCTCAACTTGCCCCCAGAAAAGGTTTATTCAGATGGCTTGCAAAAATGCATGCCACATAAACTGTCAAATTAGCTAGGAGATATTACCAATTGTAGAAAAAGGAAGAAAGCATCTATAGGCCTACATATACAATTAAAAGGGATCTGAAAAATTATACCCAGTTCCATAGCATATGCCACCTGAGTAGTGCAATTGAAGATAATTTTTTTAAACAAAGATGTATTTGCAAAAGTTTTTAAGAAATAAGTGAGAAATTGACACCTGGTGAACTCTCTCTCTCTCTCTCTCTCTCTCTCTCTCTCTCTCTCATATAACTTTCATTAGGGTCTTGAGTCTGATTGGTTCAGGAGGATCTTCTTTAGAGGTACAGGGGGGAAAAAGTGCAGCCTACTCCCTTGGAGAGTAATGTCTGAAGCCATTATTGCTCCTCACCATTCAGATCTGAGTAACCCGAAGCATCTAAAGAGTAAAAAAATCATAAATTCAATTTTGGGGGAGAAACATCTTTAAAATATGTCTGGCTTCTTTGCATGTAGACAGACACTGAAGGTATCCTCAAAATAATAATAAAGTGAAGTTGATGAGAAAGAACTCATCATAAATCAAGAGGAGAAGAGGACAGGACTAAACCCCATCCTTCTGGAAGGTTCCTGGAGTGGAACAGAGGTTGGGCTTTTTTTTAATGCAGATTCAAGACAAACAATGTTCTTTTGTGTCACATTTCATGGCAAACCTTGATATGACCAAGTTTTGAAATGAAAATCCCTAAGTTTTATTTCAGTTTTTAGGAAAAATCCAGTCAGATTCGCCCCCCCCAAAAAAAATTCCCAGATAAATACTGATAACCACATACGAGTTTTCTCTCTTCTCAAACTTCCAAATTCAGTCGTCAGAATGTTTGCCCTTCCAACAGATTTCACTTGATCCTGTTCTCTGAGGTCACATTCTGCCCTTTTTCTCCAAAGTCTTCTCAAGGATCCTGGAACATCTGTCTTAATCCCCACACCTTGCACAACGCCTTGCGCATGTTAGTATCTCCAAGCCTGTGCACAGAGAGCTGAAAACAGTGGCTGTTCTGAAGCAATGTCCAAGATACCACCTTCTTGATTAGCAGCTAGGTACGCCCACCACAGAGCTCAGGCTGACCTATTGTGCAGCTCCCAGAGGCTGCCTGATGCAGAGATACGATTATGTGGCACTGACTAGGTCTGCCTGGAAAAGTTTCTAAGAGGACAAACACTCAGCCATTTCCAAGTCCTTCTTAATGTGGAAAGAGCTTGGAGGTCCCACCCAAGATATCCCTGAGAAATGTGATAAAAATTTATATCATGGGAACTAAGAGGTATCACAAAATAGAACCCTAAGCACCTCTTTAAAAGTGGACCTTTGGGACTGGGAAACCACATGCTTAGCATGCACAAGGCCCTGGGTCCACCCCTAGCACTGCAAGAAAGAGAAGAGAAGGGAAGGGTAGGGGAAGAGAGGAGAGGGGAAAGAAGAGGGTCACCAGGGTATGTGGATTTAGCATTTGGACACTCAGGGCTACTAGGCCTATTTCCAACCCTAATTTGTCTTAAGCTGACATTTCTTCATAGTCATTAAGCTGGTAAACTAGAAAACATGGAACTCACCATGTTCTTACTGCGGGAAGGCCCGTGGTACAGATGGCAGAGCCTTGGGCATCCTGAATTGTGACCCCAGCACCGGAAGTGCCCTCATTAGCAAGTCCCCCTAGGGTGATGCCCAGGCTGAGATGCCCTGCCTCCTATGCAGAGCCAGAGTCTACAGGCAGAAGAGGCCAATTCTTCTAAAAGAAATGATTCATAGATATTAATTGTTTTCTAATGCCCTTTAATTAAAGAAACTGAGCAACGGCTTTGGCTTTTTAATTAAGCCCAACTTTAGCTTATTTCTCAATATCCTAAAGTTTAGACATTCAATTCATATGCATTCTATTAAAAGACACTTCAAGTCATATCAGAACAGAAATTAATATTAACATATGTAAGCTGAAAATACTCAATAAAATGTGCATTTTTCTAAAATAAAACTATTAAAATGCGTATATTTTGAAACAATGAAGAATTCACTACAAAGCAATTAGTAATTACATGACTTCTTCTTACCTGACCTTTCCAAAATTCCAAATTATATTACATACATATATTTATTTGTACACACACAGAACAGTCAAAGCAAATGACCACACTACTCCTATGTAGAGGAGAAGGTACAGGTTTTAAAGTGGCAACCCCGTAATTCCAGAATTCCCTCTTTTAAAATAAAAACAATAAGACTGAACTAGCATTGGGTGTGGTGGGGGGCAGGTAACAAGAACTACAAAACCATAGCTCTTCAAGACGGTCCTATCCCAAGAGACTTGCCAGCTACTTGAAAGGAGGCCATTCTTCTGACTATGAAATGGCCTGACCCCCTCCTTCCCCTTCTGGTACAATCTGTTTTTCCTCTGTCAGGCTAAACTTCTCATTCCACACCTCCCATTCCACACCTCCCATTCGCCCCCGCCACCATTGACAAAAAGCCAGGACCTCTCAGTTGCCAATAATGGCCGCTAAAGCTACATTGGCCTTACATTTCAATGCCCCACTCTCCTGAAGGTCCTCGCTTTTGGACTACCCCTTCTTGTCTCCTTTAAAGATGAATCTGTTTCACAAAGTTCCTGCCCTTGCTCTCTTCCTTCCGTAGAATCCATGCTGCATCACTTTCATCCATTCCAAAGTTTCAGCCATCTGCTATGCCAGCACCTGCCACTCCCTACTCTGGGCTAAATGCTAGGCCTGTGTCTCCAGATACCTACTGACATCCTTCAGAATGGACCATAAATAAGGCAGTCATTAAGTTATGAACGCCCAAAGCTGAACCTCTTCCCTTCAAAAGCTAGGACAGTTCTTCTCTTTTCTAAGTTAGCTAATGATACCGTCTTCCAAGCTAGAAACCTGGAAGTTATCCCTGATCCTGATTTCTTTCTATCCTCCCTAGTCTGTTTGATGAATGGTTTCCTCCATATTTTTTGAAAATGGTCTCACATCTATGTACCTCTCTCTCTTTCAAGCCCTCAACGTCTCTGCTGGAGTGTTCAACCGGGTCCTCCCTGGCCTCTTACTTCCAGTCTTTGTCTCCACCTGCCCTTCATGCGGTCATTCAGGTGCCTTATCTAAAGTCTAATGACCACGTCACTCCCTGGTTTATAATCCCCTTGGTTTCCTCTCAACCTGGATGGTGGGGTTCGCAATCTGGAACATGGCACTCAAGGCTGCCTGGGTCCTGATGTTGGCTTGTCTAAGCAGCCTCTTCTCCCACCACTTTCTGCTCTGACCCTTCTGTTTCAACATTGCCAAGACTCCCTGCTCATGTCCTGTGGTTCATATGTCCATCCTCCACCTACCCAAACCCTCCTCAAGCCCTTCAGGGCAAAGTCAATAGCCCAGAGGGCCGTCACCTCCATGCTCAGTCTCGGTCACAACAGGTTTCAGGTGAATGGTGGGTGATAAGTGATGGAAGGCATATGTGGTCAAGTCCAAAGTGAACAGAACAGATGAAGTGTTGAGGGAATATGGCTCACATGGAAAGTCACTGTACCGGGGCCCAGACGTGCTATAACCACTTCCACTAAGACATGCAAGAGCCAGGAAAAGCCCCACTCCTCCTTATAATCCCCACCACAGACATGGAGCCGTGCTCTATATTTTGGAGAGAACAGCCTGGCTACCCGCTGAGGCTGCCATCCCAAGGCACAACAGTGGGCATCTTGGTGACGTGCTAATAATAACAGGCTATTTACAGAATGTCTACTGTGTTCCCAGAACTATATAGAAATTCTGCATAAATCATATCTCTCAGTTCTCATGTCAGTCCTGTGATGAAGGAACTATGGTCCCCTTTGCTTTACAGGTAGGGAAACAAGTTGCCCAGCTAGGCCCAGATATCAAGTAACTTTACTGCAGACACAGAGATTTAAATGAAGGACATCATTCACCAGAATGCAAGCCACACCTCCTGTCCATCCACGTTTCACTTAGTTCCCAAGATAGTGTGCGTATATCAAGAGCTAACCAAGAGTGAAAGGATAACCTACTGTGCCAAAGTTTGGAGTTACTGTGCCACCAAATAAAGTGACTTCACTAAATTATAGAGTCACGGCCATCAACGGTGCCTCACAGATGCTGTCACCTGCACATCACGGAGACCTTAGTGATAAGACAGACAGATCTTCTCGCTGGTGAGGCCCTGCTCCCATTGCCCGGCTCTCTTTTGCCTCGTTATCTGTCGTGGTCCTTTTCTGTTTGCTCTAAACTTCTCCCACCTTCAGTTATGAAGGAAACTTTAGGATGCATGAGAGGTGAGAGCTCTTCATAAAAATAGAGCACTCTGCACCTCAGGAGATGCAAAAGCCCAACATATTCATAGGCTCAGAAAGGATCTGAGAGATATGAGGGTGGTAGGGAACCTGGAGGTGACCCTGTGCCTCTGGACAACACTGCTTGGCTATACGATAATCCAAGTCCACAGTCGTGTATTGAGCCCCTAGTATGTGCAATCTAGAGCCAGCAGACAGAGTAGGGGACAAGAGGAAAAGAACCTCTGCCTTTAGAGAGCTTCGGACCCTGGTCAAGGGTTGTCTTCCTGTTATGGAAGGTTGGCTCCCATCAGGGCTCGTCTCAGGCATGAGGAGCTGTATGTAGTAGAAGCCTCCTTCTACCACCATGAACTTGGGCTCTTGGAAAGCTCTCTATGTGCCCCGCAAAAAGGGGTACACCCATGCTGGTTCTCCCACACACGGCTGCACATGGGAACTCCCTGGGGCTTGGTAGCCTCATCTTTTAAGTGGAAAAAGTAACTATAACATCCACATAAAGCAACTATAGCACCACGGGGTCACTGTGAAAATTGAGAGAGACGATCACATGTAAAGTACTTAAAACTTGGGGCCAGCTGCTCCGGTCCTCAAAGCCCAAAGAAAATCTTGACTTTGGTGATTTGGAAGAGGAACCAATTGATGGAAGTAGACGGAACATTTTGAGACTATGATGAGCAGGCCACATGTGGGGCCAGGGACAGAGCTAACACCAGGGAACTGTCCTTAAGCTCAGGGCAGAATTGAGAGAGCCAGTGAGGGAATCAGTGGGTAACAAGCAGAATCTGGGGTGGACTTTCACGGTTCCCCTCACACCCTGCACAGGCAAACAGTCTTCCAAAGTCCTAAAGCCATCGCCTCCTCCGAGGGCCAGCCTAGGGAGGTAATTAGCCACCACGCTCAGTAACCCAAACTCTGAGCAATGCTGTCGGGTTTGAATCACTTTTCCACCCCTGGAGAACCTTGATAAGCAACCAAAATTCTTGAGACTCAGCAGCCTCATCTTTTAGATGGAAATAATTATACAGCTGCACAGGGTCATGTGGAAATGACAAGAGGCAATGCATGGAAAGCATGTAAAACAGTGTCTGCACTCAGGAAATATGAGCTGTGGGCTCTACTGCTTTTCCATCCATGGGAGCACCATGAACGCCCCTTCCAGACTGCGGTAAATTCTGGAAGCCACCTAGATGCTATAAATGAACAGTTTAGGGTATGAGCTCTCATTTTGAGGTCAAGTCAAAATCCTACATAGAAGGTGTTTCTAAATGCCCTTACCCGCTGAATTTCTTGTACATACTTTCCTTTTTTGAATGAGATTTTTTTTTTTTTTTTTTGTACTGGGATGGAGCTCAGGGTCTGGCATATACTAGGCAAGCAGGCTACCACCAAGCTACATCCCCAGCTTGAGATAATTATTTTTTTATTTTTATTTGGTACCAGAGATGCTTAACCACTGAGCCACATCTCCAGCCCTTTTTATATTTTTTTTGTTTAAAGACAGGGTCTTACTAAATTACTGAGGCTGGCTTTGAACTCATGATCCTCCTTCCTCAGCCTCCCTCTTGCTGGGATTATAGGTGTGCATCACCCCCACCCCACCCACACCCCCACCCCAGCAGCAGACAATTACTATTTATTTATTTATTTGGTACCAAGGATTGAACTCAGGGACACTCAACCATAGAGCCACATCCCCAGCCCTATTTTGTATTTTATTTAGAGACAGGATCTCACTGAGTTGCTCAGCGCCTCCCTTTAACTGAGTTGGCCTTGAACTTGCAACCCTCCTGTCTTGGCTGCCGTTGGGATTACAGGCGTGCGCCACTGCACCTGGTGGACAAGTACTTTTTAATCAAATTAAGGCAAAACTGACTTTTGACTGCAGTATATATCATCAAAAGGTAAAGGCACAAGAGTTGGCAGATGTTGCCTGCAGGCTGACCGCCAATCAGCAGAGCAACTACAAGAGCCCAAGTTTAACCAGTCACTTAAAATTGAAACAAAACATCTGAATATTTTGCTACTATTCCAATAAACCTTCTATAATGGGGCAAGGCACAATGATAAATCTCAGTAGTTGTCACCTGAAGCAGAAAGGAGATTAAAAAATAAAAAAAAAAGCTTAACTGGGGGAAAATAATCTGTTTACAAACCAAACGTGGAGCAGGGAAGGATTTTTGATTTTTAACTGTGACATGGGAAAGAAATCCATGGGTGCACTGCAGCAATTAGAATCACCTGTGTGATTGCCAGGCTCAAAACAAACATTACACTAAAACAAGTTCATTTCTCTTCCTGTTTAGTTGATTGGAGTGATGTTCCCACCACCCACATGCGCGCACACGCACACACACACACACACACACACAGGAGTTGTAGAAGAATATGAATTGTCATCAAAACAACTGAATTTGATTTAATTCCAAGGCCTTCTCCTGTTTCTCCATGTGCTTGTCAAACCTACTCAGAGAGAAGCACAGAAAATACGCTTGCCAAAAGGGGTCACTCAGGACCGAAAAATGGCTACATGTGTAAGAATATGCTTGGTATATACTACTTTGGAAAACTCTTTGATTTTGCGTTATTATAATCCAAGCACTCTACTTCATTAAAAATTCCTTTTCTTTAGAAAATGTGCCCAGAAACCCACTCTAATGATTAGTATCTCTAGAACTGAAGAAATAGTATGCTGTTTGTACATATAGTAGCTCTATACCAACACTGTCCATTATTTTCTAAAGGAAATGCAACTAAAAGTGGTATCATATCATTTTGTTTGAGATAGTCTATAGTAAGCACTTGAGAGTCTCAAAGATTTTGCTGAGGGTCATCTATAGGCATCTGTTATAAAGGCATCTGAACTGCAATTTATATAATGATTAAAAAAAAAAACAGCTTAAAGCTAGGTGCAGTGGTGCACACCTGTAATCCCAGCAACTCAGGAGGTTGAGGCAGGAGGATCACAAGTTCAAGGCCAGCCTCAGGAACTTAGCAAGACCCTCAGCATTTTAGCAACACGCTATCTTAAAATAAAAATTTGGGGGCTGGGGCTGGGGCTCAGCGGTAGCACACTTAACTGGCATATATGATGCACTGGGTTTGATTCTCAGCACCACTCATAAAAAAATAAAAGAAAGGGGCTGGGGTTGTGGCTCAAGCGGTAATGCGCTCGCTTGACATGCGCAGGGCACTGGGTTCGATCCTCAGCACCACATAAAAATAAAATAAAGATGTTGTGTCCACCGAAAACTGAAAAATAAATATTAAAAAATTCTCTCTCTCTCTCTCTTAAAAAAAGAAAAGAAAGGCCTATCAACAATTAAATATAATAATAATAATAAGACAACTTAGAGGAGAAAAACATTCATTTAAAAAAAAAATTTAAAGTGGCGGGTGAGTGGGATGCAGCACAATGGTAAAGCTTCTGGGGTTCAATCCCCAGTACCAGGAAAAAAAATGTCTTAAAATCTAAAATCCTTGGGATATTTTTGGCCTTATTGAAGGAGGGGTTTTACTTACACATTGCTATTTCAATAGTAGTGACAGAAAGATATGTGCTAACTGAAAGAGCAGACAAGTGGCTCCAATTCCCCTGAAGAAAGGTTTGCAGGCCTCACTGACAAGCCGCATTTAAGACTCCAGCCCTGAAGTTCAGGACTAATGCCATGATTAATAAGGCCATGATAAAACATAGTCAATTTGAGAAGCATTTATTGAGTTTCTCCGGTGAATCAGCCTAACTCTTACCTTGACTTTGCTCACCACCCGGTGTTGGCCACGTTCCCATGGGCAACAGAACAGGCACAAGGTCACATGCAGGGTGCTATGAGAGCATCAGGGACAGGCAGCCAGGGTTCTCAACAGACAGGATGGACAGGCAGAATTGGGAAACATCTCCTCGTGGCTTGCTGACCAGCCTAATCTTACATACCCAATTTCCAATCAGGGCATGTCACATGACATTAATTTTACAACTTTACAATCTTTGGAGACAAAAATCCTCCAGTCCCTTCTGGGTTTTATTGTGATCAACGTCTCAGGGTGGACAGAAAAACAGATGCAGATGTTCCTACAATTTCAGGTAGGATAGCATGGCTACACAAAGTCGCCAAAAACTTGCATGCCATAAATCTGTTCCCTTCCTACTGTAAAATGTCCTTCCAAATCAATCAAATCAAACCATGAGTCTTGTGGTGCTCAGAGATGCAGCGACTTGGTCAAGGTCAAAGCATTAGTAGTGGCAGGCCCGATGCAGACTCGATTTCCTGGTTCCCACATCACATACCTTCCCTGAAACCCAGCTGTCCCTCAGATGTGGAGGAGAAAGCCAGAACAGATGTGATGGTGGGACTGTTGGTTATACTCAATACTCAGAAATTCTGTCTCTGAAACAGAGAGATGATGCAGAGGAAGTTACTGACTTGGTGCTGGTTTAGCCTGGGAAGTTTGCAGAGCAGGCCAGGAAAATGGGGGGAATGCCCAGAGCAGCAGACCTCTGCCCAGACCAAAGCTGGGGTGTTTCCCTGTGTGTAGCACAGTCGGGGAAGGGTGGGGTCTCCTACTCAGGGGGGCATAGGGAGGAGCTCCCCTTAAGGAGCAGGTCCACTTCTGAGACTTCCAAGTTCCTCCTGCCAAAGGACTCAGAGTGGAGACAAAAGGTGCCTCCAGGAAGGAAAATCACAATGGATTTCCACAGGCTGTCCTCAAGAAAAGTGGTGAAACTCAGAAGCTCATCATTTCAAAAATCAATTCCAGCTAATGAATAGTCAATATCCCAATGTCTCCTGGCATTCCCTGCTCCGACTTCTTTCTTTCTTTTCTTTTTTTTTCCCATGGAGCTCTCCCCACCCACCCCATGGCCCCTCTCATCCAGCTGCACCATCTCCATTATCAACCTCAGGGGCGGCCCTGGCAGCTGGTGTGGACCCTGGGGTGGAGCACCAGCAGTCAGCTGCCGCCCAACACCAGGCCGGGCCATGATGCAGTGACAGGGAAGGTTGTCCAGGTCATCGGCCACTGGTCTCCACTCCAAATGAGACATTCCGGGTGTTCCCCACCCATGTGAAATCAGGAATGCTTCTCCAGTTTCTATCTGAGACATCATCAGGGATGCCATAACTGCATATATTCCTCCCAAAGCAGCAGCATCTTTCTAGGGACACTGGGGTCATGAGAGGGTGTGGCAATGGGCAAGCAGGTCTCATTTACAACAAGGAGGCGCCAGGGTGGGCTCTGTACCCGTGTATTCAACGCTGCGGTCTCAGGCCCCCTCAACTCTGCCCCTTCTTTCTGACCTGGTCCTGGCACGCACGCTCCAGTAATAACCAGCTTAAGAATACCCAAGAAGACGAGAGGCTCTCGGTCCACCAGTGTCTGCCCTGCCTCCCTTCCCCTCCTCTCTTTTAAGAACAGAGTTCATCAGACACGAGACTCAGTAAAAAATGGAAATGGAGGAGTTCTTATGAATGTACTGATGCCGGCCATAAAGCCTGGCCAATCTGCACAAGTCACTTTACTTTCACATACACCTGGTCCCTCGCAGGACAAAGAAAGGAAAAACAAAGACGACGTTCAGATAACTCATGCTTTTCACAGCTGTGCAGTCAAGAGGGGAAAAACATCTTTTATAACTTCCTCTGGTGCTAACTGAAAACTCTGGACTTTGGGGAGGCTATTAGAAAAAGGTTAAATATGAGTCTAGATAATGATATACCAAGGGACTCGTGTCAGGGTTGTTTGAACACTACTCAGAAGCAATTGCTGTTGAGAGTTGGCGACTACTTTAAAGACCTCTGGAAGAAGGTGAAGCCCTCCAGTAAATGCCTCTGTGGAGCCCGGGAGGCACAGGCTGAAGGCTTCTTATTTGCACAAACATCCCTAAAAACATTTGTTCTGTTCTTTAATTCAAAGATTACTAGGTACACATATTAGTAATGATTTCCTATATGTGGCATATATTCTTAGATTGTTCTTGATTTAATTTTAGTTTTACAAAGACATATGCTTCATGTTCATAACTGTACCCTTCCCCCTTTCTTTCACTGGAAGCTTTAGAGGTTTGGGGTCTAGATCTTTTTTAACCTCATGTTGAGTTTATCCTGAACTAATCAGTCAATCAGTTCATTAATATTATCCATTAATAGTATTGTATCAGTGAGTTGACTTCAAGGTGTAAGTTGCTGACTCTAAGTACTATCAGATTTTGCAGACTAGCTGGGTGTGGTGGTGCAGGCTTGTAATTCCAGTGAGTATCACAAGTTCAAAGCCAGTCTCAGCAACTTAGCGAGACCCTAGCAACTCAGAGAGATCCTATCTCGAAATAAAATATTCAAAAAAGGCTGGGGATGTGGTTCAGTTGTTAAGTGGCCCTGGGTTCAATCCCCAGTACCAAAAAAAAAAAAAAAAAAAAATTATCTATCTATCTATACACACACACACACACACACACACATGCACAGATTATTTTGAAATTTGTATTTATTTTTAAAGGAAGGGAGAATAGAGATGAATTTCCACCACTGCACGTTGCTTGTGTAACATACATATGCATAGTTTTCCATGTTGGAAAAACAACACAAAGGGGAAAAAAAAGGAGTTTACTTCAAAAGTTCTGTTTGTATAACTTAAAAATTGGTATGTAACCCTTCCCTGTCTCTAAAACTTCAGTGGTCTCCCCTTATAAAATTTGCTGCTTTACCCAAAGCACCTTGTGTTATCAATTACAGGGTCATGAATCTCCACCACTAAAACCATCTGATTGGCTTAAGGTCCCCTGGTGCTTTCTAATGATAACCACATAGTATATAATTACACAGTCCCCAGAAGATACTTATAATTGAATCACGGGGCATTTTGTGAATGTTTGGGACAGTGATTAGAGGCGCACAAAGTGAGAGTATTGCAATTCTTGCCAGCTTGGATGGAAATGAAGCACCCTAAAATTCAATTATGAGAGTCCTTTAGGTATTAAATAATCATAATACAAGTCATATTAGGGGACAAGTCTTTTTTTTTAAATCAAACTGTCCTCAGAACTCCTGAAGACTGCATTTCTCAATAATTTATAAAACAACAGAGACAGATTCTCAGATTCTGATTTCTTCATCCGAAACTGGAAAAGCTGTACCAAGGGTAAAACATTCAAAAACCCAGTTAGTACTTTGACTTTGCCACCCATTGGGACCTGGTGAGTCAGGTCTCACTGTAGCTCCTCTTGTCCCATAAACAAGCTGCATAATTAGAATATCTAATATTATTTTGCAAATATTAAATGTATTTGCAAATTTATTTAGATGGAAACAAGAATACTTCACCTATCTGAATTGCCACTATGTGTGTGTGTGTATACACATACATACATACTGCCAGGGTTTGAACCTAGGGCCTCTCATATGCCAGGCAAGCCCTCTATCACTGAGCTACATACACCCTCAGCCCCCTTTTCTGAATTTTGAGACAGGGTCTTGCTGAATTGCCGAGGCTGGCCTCCAACTAGCAATCCTTCTATCTCAGCCTCCTGAGTAGCTGGGAATACAGACTGTTATCCGTTCTTAACATCCAAAAATGTCCTACCTTTTCATATCCTCTCCTTTCCCGCTTTCTTCTGGCTGTCCCTTCCAGCTGTCTTGCTTCTTTCCCATTCATACCTTCCACCATCTCTATCATCTCTCCACTCCAGGGAGGTTGTGATAACTGTAGGGAAACCTTTGCAAGTAGCTGTGGTTGGCTCCACAGTGCTCAGGGCAAGAGTAAGGAAAAGCCAAGAGTCTGCCTTTCTCCTCCATCGTTTTCTTGCGTCCTGAGATTGGTCCCCTAACTTAGGAGTCGTGGGGAAAGCAATAAACCAGAAACACTCGTCCCCTGACTTTGACTCCTGTGAACACACTCTGGGAGCAACCAAACTGGCAAGTCACCAGGAGACAGGACCCTGGTCACATATCAGAAAGCTCTGAATCACTCCCAGGACAAAGGCATCAAATCCCCAACTCCTGAATGTCAGCATCCACTTGCAGCAGATTTATCAACAGACCTAGTCTCCTCCGCTTAAACACAACTGTTTATGGCCAGTGATCAAAAATGTAAAAAAAATCAGTGTCCCTAGCAGCCTGGCATTAAAACATAATCTCTGATTAGTGATTAGAGCATCACAAATACATACATATGTATATGTGTGTGTGGGGGGGGAGATTTGGCCTTGTAATGACATTTGTTCATGAGAAAAAGAAATCCACTCGTCTCAACACCATAACCCAACCAACCTTCATAGGTGTTCTGCCAAAAAAAAAAAAAAAAAAAAAATCAGAGATCAAGAATATGGTGACATTTGGTGATCTGCCATCAGAATATGTGAATACCACTTGCTGAAATAAAAATATTCTCATGCACGGAGCACAATAGCACAGGCTCTGGCCCCTCCTCATGAAGTCTGATTCTCTCTGAGCCTCGCCTTCTGCTGTGTTCCAAGAAACCTCCCCCAGGACCATGGAGCCCTTCAAGATCACCCTCCGCATTCTGGAGCCAAAAGAAAAGGAATCAGAATGGATGGCCATAACCACAGACAGGTTGAAGCCATGGAGCATTCAAGATGGCGGGGAGACTCTGGCCCACGTGGAACACACCACAGGGCAGCCCAGGAGACCCTTCCCAGGAAAGTGGAGTTAATTAGCCTTTTTATGCACACACACATGCTGGCTTCACACATTCAGAAAATAGACCCATGCTAAGCAAAGGGCCTATTTTAGCCCTGCCTTATAAAAACTAGATAGACAGGGACTCTCTCCTTTCTAGCAGTAACCTGACCCCAACATACTTGCCAATTCTAGTTATGCGAGACTTTAAGAATGAAGAGGTAACGGGCAAAGTGCTTTGAAAAGCACTAAAAATAAAACAAAACAACTTTCACTCTTAGAAGTCTGGAGCATCAGGGAATCGAAGCATCTGATAATTGGCATTCCTGTCGAAAATTGTCTTTGCCATGGAGCCACTGGGCCACTGTGGGAAAAGGTCCCAATGTCTACTTGTTGAACAAATGACTTGATGAGTGACCAAAGTAAGGAGGAGTGAGTGCTCTCCAAACACGAGCTTTTCCGCCTGGCCTGAGCCAGCCAGCAGGCAGCAGGGCTGGCACACAGCCAAGAGCACGCTTGCCCCCATAGCAAGCTCTGAGAGCTACCAAGACCCAGCGCTGGGAGAGTTCCCCAAACAAAAGCCGGTCACCGAGTTCAACAACTGGCTCGCCCAGGCACCATATGCTCCGCAATATTGTCCTGCTGCAACACCGGGGCCTGTCTTCAGTGTCCCGTGTGCTGCACAGCTGTCAGCCCAGGAGCCTGCTTATCATTATTTTCACTGTTTTATTACTTTTCTGGGAATTCAAATCAGTGGAACCGCGCTTGATGCACCCGGTGAAAAATGGTATCTCCCTCCCCCTCCTCCCTCAACCTAATGAATTGCCTTTTTTCATATCAAAGAGTAATGAGCACCAAACCACATAATATTTATTCATGGAACAAAAGACTCAGGCACGGGGGTGCAGGGAACAGAGGCGGCTCCTGGTGTGGAGAGAAGAAAAGCTGGACATTTGAAAGGCTCCTCACTCTGATCCCTGGTGACACTGGGTTCAATCTATAGCGAAATCCAAACCTTTGGGCTCCCCCATTCTTCCCTGGGAGCCCCAAACCCCCTTCCAGCAATTCTCTAGTCCATGCTTAGAGACCCTGCTGCTGAGAGCTGAGGTTAGCAAAGGTAACTCGTTCCCTAGACTTGACTGTGATCTGTCTAAACATTTCCTTTCTCAGTGAAATTCCCCTAAAAAGCCTCCCCTTTTCTCTCTTATGAGAAATAAGCCAATATCTCCCAGAATGTTGTAGATAGTTCTGCCCCCACCCATCCCCTTTTCTCTGTGTCATCATGACCTCCATTGCAGATGAGAGCATGTTTGGCCCAGGGAGAAAGAGCCTTAGGAACCTTAGATGATCCTGGACCCTAACCTTAGATGACATCCATTTTATCCCTACCCACTTTCTGTGTTAATCAATTATCTGTCAATCTATAAATTTTCTTATTAATGCAGAAAATAAAAATTTATAAACAATAGTAAGGCAACACACCCCATCATTAATCTCTTTCTTTATAGGCATTGAGACTGTTGACCCTTTGCAAAGTATCCCCAATTTGGGAGATGCAGGATGAACAGCTAAATCAAATTGGAGCAGAATGAGTCTTTTTTCTTCTTTTTTGTTCTTTTTTCTTTTTTGGAAGTACTGGGGATTGAAGTCAGGGGTTCTCTACCACTAAGCTATACCTCCAGCCCTTTTTATTTTTTAATTTGAGACAGTCTTGCTAAGGTGTCCAGGCTGGACTTGAACTTGCAATCCTCCTGCCTCAGACTCCTGAGTTGCTGGGTTTACAGGCCTGTGCCACTGTGCCTGGCTAAGTCATATTTCCTGAAGGTCACTTCCCCAACTGCATGAGCCAGCAAAGTGAAAGGAAAACTATTTTTTAAGGTAAGGTAGCTACCAAACAAAGGTTCCTCAAAAACGACACACTTATGCTGAGAGAGGTTAGTTAATGTCCAGGGCCTGGTGAACAACCTAGGGAGTTTTAACCCCAGCAGCTGGGTTGCTTATTTCTCCCTCCCATATTTACTACTGAGTATCTTGAATTTCTCCAATTAAATTTTCTATTTTAAAAATTAAAAAGATTTCTTTAAACGATAGACAATTTTTTGTTTTTTAAAATCACAAAAGTAGCCTCTTCCTCCCATAACCCTGAGCTACCCCTATGGTTGTGAATTTTAACACTGAAGAAGTTCTTATCTGGATAATTTTCCTCAAGCTGGTAACCAAATCCTTTTCTGAAGCAATGCTCTTGCTTCTCCTTCTTACAGTCTCATTTCTGCAAGTCTGTCAAAGCTAATTATCTCTCTCCTCAAATTTATTGCTCTTCAGTGTATCATAAGCACATATATTACAAAAAGTTGGGGGGAAAAAAAACAAGCGAAATGTGCACTCCACTGTGAAGGTAAAGACAGACATAAGTAATTATTCAAAGTATCCACTGTCTCTGTTAATAAGAGTAACGAAGATGGCATCAGAAAAACCAGAGGAGAATGCCGAAGCCAGCCAATCCCCTCTCCTCTTCCATATAAGGAGGTTCCCACCCAGGACAATACCAGACACTCCTACACCATCACTTTAGGTTAAAGAGGGAAGCAAAGTTCTCAGGTTTGCAATCCTTTGACATTCCAGACCACAGATAAACACAAAGCCGACCAAACCAGTAACACAAACACCCTGGGCCTCACAGGGAACAAAGCCAGGACTCTCACAAGCACACACCATCATTAAACTCCCCTGCTTGAAACTATTGTTCCACAGTCCCAAGTGTCCCAATTCCAATCTCAACCACAAATTTAAAAGTTAATAAAAGGCCCTGAATGATTCATATCAGTCCTTTAACTCTAAGAATCAAATACAGAAGGATCAAATATCAAAAAAGCAATATGACATGAATTTCAATAGATTGGATCCCACCTATCCCTGATCCCCAAAGTACCAGTTTGTCACACTTTGTCACCCCCTAAATCACCTTTCCCTGTCTCCAGTTTGTTGCAACCTACAGACATTTCCACTCTAACAAATACAACTTGCCCAAACTATTTTTGAGTGTGGTTATGTAGCATCATGACACACAACTTTTTCAAATATTCTTTCAATAGGTTTTGAGAATCAGGCAGCATGAAATCCAAATCTGAAATCATTGTTTCCATGCTTCACTAAAGAAAATGAACGTGTTTTTAAAAATTCAATAGCAGCTGTGCACTATTTAGGAATTCCTAGTTAAACTCCAAAATCCATTTTCAACCATTTAGCCATAACAACTTTTAAACTGAGAAAGCTGTTTCTTCATATAAACCACCTCTGTTTACCAAACACCAGAGAATCTCTGGGTAAAGGGTTACTGCAGGATGTGAATAGTGAATGTCACCGTCCCTGAGGTGCCCTGCTGCCACTACTACAGCCACACGGTCACCATGGAGAGAGGGTGCACCTACCATAGTGCACTGGCACTGAAAGTGACAGGAGCCAGGAACAGAAGATGGAACTGGGGAGGGGAATGTCACTCCCCCCAAACCCACTAGCAACTCCAGCTTTATTACCACTTAGATATTCTGAAGCTCAAACTCAAGAATAAACCATTAAAATAATTTCTTCATTTCTTTTACTTACTCTCCAGAAAATTCTATTGAACTTGGACATAAGTCAAATGTCTTGGCATAAATGTTAACATTAACCCCTAGATATTCCTGTTTATGAATTCATACCCACAGTTATTGAACTGTCTTCATAGCTGTCCTGTCAAGATTTGCCTGGAATTTTCACATTTTTCTTTAAAAACAAAAACAGGTTTGAAATATCTACTTTTTCTAAGATATATATATATATATATATATATATTTTTTTTTTTTTTAAATAAGGTAAAATTTACCTGTAACAAGGTAAAATTTGCTTCCATTTTATTACCTATTTCAAATGATCTCTGGACTCTTTCAAAGAAATATGGTAAAACATTTCCCAAAGGAATTAAAAATTAGATGTTAATCACAGCAAATCTCAATAGCCTGTGGAGAAGTTTTTATCTAATATTATAATCAGGTAGCAATGAGCTAACTAGGACTCAAAACATTTCAACATAAAGGTAAGGGTTAAACTTCATGCAAAATGCAAGATATTTATCTACCTTGTATGTAGGTGAAATTTATCCTTAAAAGAAAATATTCTAGAGCAAGAGAGAGAGCCCAGAAAAATCAGTAGCAAACACCCATAAAGGTGGCATGGCACTCCTAGGAAGGACAACAGAGAAGGTAACAGACCAGGAAAAGCCAAAGACTGGAATTCTGACGCACAACCAGAGAAGCACCTTTAAGAATCTCTTAGTTTATAATATGAGATGGACTAGGTTCAGCTAAGGGGAGAAGTTTCCTATTTTCTGTGTTCAACCAATCTTGCTGATTTAAGCCTTGGAAACAGAAGAAATCTAGCTGTGTTTAGGATGAAGCCTTCCCTAAAGCCTGCACTGAGCACATCAGCTGAGTTTCCTTGGTTGGCCAAAGGTTTTTCTAAGATGCTGTGTGACTGCTAAGTGACCCTAAGTGGCTAATCAGCATAAATGAAAGCACGGTGCCTAATTTTTTTGGAATCAGAGGAAGTGTAACTGTAGGCCCCCATCTCCCACTTTCCTACCCTTAATCTATTTCCCTGGTTCATCTCACTGTCACCTACACCTTGCTTAAGCTTCCAGGGGCTACTCTCACTGTGACAAAAGTGAACCTGGGTAGTAGCGAGGGGAAAAGGCGGTACACACAAGGCCAGAGGTATGTGAGGCCAGGAGACAGCAAAGGCAGCTAGCAAGGGCCAGCACCACCAGTTTTAGTCAGCTACTTCACTGCTGTGACTAAAAGACCCAGCCAGAACAATTGTAGAAGAGGAAAAGTTTATTTGAGCGCTCAGGGTTTCAGAGGTCTTAGTCCATGGAAGGCTGGTTCCATTCCTCTGGGCTTGAGGTGAGGCTGAATATCATGGTGGAAGAGTGTGGCAGAGGGAAGCAGCTCACATGACCAAGCAGAGAGACAGACTCCACTTGCCAGAATCAAATATATACCCCAAAGCCACCCCCAATGCCCCACCTCCACCAGCCACAGCCCACCTGCCTTCAATTATCACTCAGTTAATCCCATCAGCGGGATTAATTCACCGATTGAGTTAAGGCACTCACAACCCAATCACCTCTCCTCTGGACCTTCTTGCATGGTCCAACACGTGAGCTTTTTGGGGGACACCTCCCATCCAAACCATAACAACCATGTACCTTACTTTGGGCTCCTGTTCAGACTGACCTAATGCCCCAAAGACAAGCTGAGCAGGTGAGGATTGTTCCTTGGGAGAACGTGGTTGTTTAGAAAATTGAGACACTCAGGTGACCTTTCCAAGAAAGACCACTGCAGTCAAGAGAGGGAAGAATAATGTAGTAACCAAGAACTGGATGCTGGAGCCAGACTGCTCCAGCTACTGTAAAAATACAGACTTGTGTGTCTCCACCCAAGGAAGCTGCGATGCCAGAGGAAATCAAATAACAGGAACTCTGAGGATGGGCCCTCGTGGGCCCACTTCAACACCTGCGAATAATCGACACTGCTAGGACTTCTCACTGTCTAAACAAACGCTGTAAGGCCACTGTCAGGCAAGTCCATTTGGATGCATTTTATACAGTTGGCCTGGTCAGCAAGTTATTATTACCATGTTTCACAGATGACTGGATTAGTCAGGGTAATTTAACCTGTAGGAAGTGGCAACTTCAAGACCTGAGACCTGTAGGACCACTCAACTATGCACCCATGGACACCCCCAGGTATTGCATCGTGAGTTGAAGCGCATCTTAAGAATAATAAAGCCACACAATCAGGCCTGTGAAACACCACGCTCAGGACAGGAACAGAGACCTACAAACTTATGCAAGGAGGTGAGTTCCCCACTTTGACAGAGTGAGCAGCAGCTGTTAATCAGCCTTCTACTTCAGCCTCCTCTTTAGGTCCAGCTGAAAAGAAGGACCATCATTTCTATACCATGTTACTGGCTAGATACACAGCCTCTAAAAGTTCTGTGCAAAGACTAAGGTAGTTACTAAGTTGATACTTTTTTTTAAGCCACATTTTTAAGGAGACACAATTATCATCTGCCCTAAAATGGGCTGTGATAAGGGTCAGGTGCCATATTTAACCATATTAGATTAAGATACATTTGTGCCATCCTCTTTCTGTTTATACATATTAAATATATAGAAAGAACCCTACATCTGCACTGCAGAAATTGGCATGTGTGTTCAAGAGATGTATGGATAAGGATGTTGCAACACTGAAGTAACAAAAAAGGGGAGGCTAACAGAGTGTTTATCAATAGGGGATCATGCAATTAATTACAGAACTTTCACAGTATGCAGTGCTAAGTGGGCTGTTAAAAAGAATGAGTAAAAATCTAGCTGGGTATGGTGGCACATCCCTGTAATCCCAGTAGCTCCAGAGGCTGAGGCAGAAGGATCACAAGTTGTAGGCTAGCCTCAGCAATTCAGTGAAACCCTAAGCAACTTAGTGTAACCTTGTCTCAAAATTAAAAGGGCAGGAGATGTGGCACAGTGGTTAAATACCCCTGGGTTCAATCCCCAGTACAAAAAAGAAAATAGAAAAGAATCTATATGTTCCAATTGGGGCAAATATCTAAAATATATAAAATGGAGGGCAGGAGATTCAGCTCAGCAGTAGAATGTCTGCTCAAGGCCTTTTTGATCTCCAGCACCAGACAAAAATAAATAAATAAAATACATTAATTGGGGGGGAAATATATCTTAAAACAATATACATGATTCAATTTCTATAGAAAAAACTAATGTGCAGTTATGTGCAATATATAAAATACATGTAAACAGAAGATGGTCAGGAGAACAAGACCCTAACCCACAGTAACTTCTAAGAAGGGGAACATCGTGAGGGAAGGAATTAAGTCACTTCTTATTTTGTTTACTTTCACTTAGTAATTGACTCAACAGATACTTAGAGTGCCTCCTATGTTCAGGTAGGTTCTTTTGGAGTCATAAAGATGAAAAAATGAATAAAGAAACAAAGTCCCTATCTTTCTCCTTCTCCAACATCCCAGCCAATTGAACAGCTATCGCTGGGACACTGCCACTCACAGAGATAGCCCATTCCATCTTTGAGCAGCTTTAATTTTCATAAAATTGGTTTTTAAAATATATATTATACTGAAACCTGGCTCCTAATAACCACCAACCTCTGATCCTAAATTTATCCCCTTGAGGCCATGAAGAGCACATCTAATCCTTTCTTCACACTCGGCAGCCCTTCATATATTTTAAGGAAGCAATCCTATCACCCCCTCGGTCAGACTGAACACCCCCAGGTAGGTCCCCCCTCCCAATGCTCCTGCTTGCTCCTTCCTAAATGCAGTCCTCCTGGTGTAATTTTTCTAACAGCTGATGTCAAGACATGAGCAGGTGTTACCAGGGGAGGGCAGGGGAGGGGAGGGGAGGGGGGA
>NW_026000037.1:15504057-15645844 GCF_001458135.2 Marmota marmota marmota
GGAGGGGAGGGAAGGAGGGAGGGAAGGAGGGAAGGTAGAAAGAAGAGGGAGGAAGGGAGAGAAAGAGCTAAGGGGGCGGGGGAGATAACTCGCCTCACTTTTAGTAAACATACCTCAATCTTATTCCCCACCATGGCACCTAATTTCCTCCCTTGAAATAAATTCTGTAATTTTGTTACAGAAAGCAATGCTTGCAAGAAGATACAAACCATTTAGCACCCTTAGGCTTTTCCTAAATGTTAGTTTATTAATTGTTTCCATTAACATGTCTGACAAAACCACAAATACCATTTCAGGAAGTTAATCTGCAATGTGCAACTGTGCCCTGCTGTCATCCAGTGAGAATCAGGATGTCCCCTTCACCACTGAATCCCCAAGTAGCTAGAATACAGCCCCAGAAGCAACTGTTGCCCCCTGCAGATTCCTTAGACCTTGGCTCAGGTATGAGCAAAATAAGCCTCAAATCACTCAACTTTTAGTCTGCATTTGGATGGGAAGTAACAACAAAGTGAAATGAAAGTAATTTTAACAAGCCAAGTGCAATGGCCCATGTCTATAATCCCAGCCACTCAGGTAGCTGACTCAGGTGACTGAGGCAGAAGGGTTGCAAGCTCAAGGCCAGCCTCAGCAACTCAGTAAGACCCTGAACAACTTAGTAAGACCCTGTCTTAAAATGAAAAATAAAAAGGGCTGAGGATGTAGATGGTGATAAAGTGCCCCCTAAAATGGTTTTTGTGGTTTTGTTAAATATGTTAATGAAAACAATAAGTGCCCAGTACCAAAAAGTAAATTTTAAAAAAATATATGTATATAGCTAACATTTGTGCAGCAGACTCTTACAGTTCTAACTCGTGTGTTCCTAACATTTGTTCCAGAGATGAAAAGAAGAACAACTGTTCACCTTCTGACAGGCAAGGGGACAGAGCTGATATTCATAAAGTAAAAGGCAAAAGGTCCTACCTAGGCCAGCAAGACAGAACTAAAAAGCAGCACAGTTATCTACTAAGGACTCTCTACCTCCCATAGTAGTGCTGCCTCACTGCACTCCTGAAGCAGTAAGAATGTTTTCAGAACGTGAGTAAAGCCATATTGTGCAAATCCAAGCTCTGCCATATTTTCAATTTTCTAGGGATGCTCCCTCTATCAACCAGCGTTTCTCAGCAGCAATAGTACTGACATTTGCGATCAGATGGTGCTTTGTTGTGGGTACCTTATAGGACATTTAGCAGCATCCCTGGCTTCTACCCATTAAATATCTGTAACACCCATAAGTTTGCAACAAAGAAAAATGTCAAATGTTCCTGTTGGTTGGGGGATGGGGCAAAATCTCTCCCAGTTGCGAATCACTGAATTAAAGGAATTTCATAGTAATTCCATTCAGATGGCAGTAGTAATCATTTAAGAGAATAAATAAATTTATGTTCTTAGGAACATGAATTTTTTCCCAATTTTTTTATACAAATAATATAGCAATTAGCTCTTGAAAATTCACATCCAAGTTTCACTGAGGTCTGCAGGTCCAGGATAGACTACTAAAAGCATAGTCTTCTTCTGTAAACTCTCAAAACAGCAGGACATGGTTTACCACAAATGGGCAAAACCAATCCTCTCTCCTGTACCCATCTCCCCTGCCATCCATTACAGCAATGCCTCCAAACTGCGCATCTCCGTTTGCTTCTCCCTTACTGTTAGCTCCTTAAAACTCTTTACTGGGGAACCAACCCTTTAGATTCACTCTCATTCACTGAGCTACTTTCAGCATCTAACAAAGACAGAAAATAACCCACCACTGAGACAATAAAGGATGTGAAGCCCTGCGATCCTTTTGAGTCACAGGCACAAGGCAGGTTGAACCTACACAAATGCATTCGGTGCTCTTCTGCCTTTTCCCTTGACCAGGAAGGAAGCCCCTGTGCAGACAAACGTCCTGGAGGTGGAGAAAGATGCTAGGAGAGGGAAGGGGACACACATCCTGGTATCCTAATCTCTTCCCAAGCAGAAGTTAATGCTGATGCAATGGAGGATTGCAGCATCCGTAAATGTGAAACTTGACACAACCAGATTCTACCCAGCAGGATGAGGACCTCAGGGGTTAGAAGGGAAATTCTGAAAGTTGCTAGTTAAGAATCAAATGTGTCATTGAAGTTTTCTGCAGTTGTGAAGCCAATGCTAAAGGGGATGAATGTTAGTTATTAGTATTTTAAAAGATTCTACTTCAACATAAGGTCATTTCCAGCCAATGAGAGGTTCTATATAACTAAAAGGAAGTGCCTAAATTGTTCTTAAGGAATCACTCTCCTCTGTCAGAGCAAACATTGCAAGCCTTTTGAGATTTTTATTAAATTCTCACAAGAACAGTCTCTCTCTCTCTCTCTCTCTCTCTCTCTCTCTCTCTCTCTCTCTCACACACACACACACACACACACACACACACACACACCCCAAACAAGGAAAACCTGCGACATATTAGTAATTTCCGTTTCCTTTGCATGTGTGTATGTGGCCCTAAGGGAATGGTTGTGTTTCTTTCCCAACTGCAGAAAGGAACTCAAAAGCCTCTCTACAGTTTATCAGATGGAATAGCCATCTAGACCAAAATAAAATAAAAACAAAGTGTGTTCTCCTCTTTTATCTACTGAGTAGAACCCTATGATATTTAAGTATTTGATAAATAGTGAAGCCTCAACTCCATTTTCTGAGTGATTTTATCCAAACTTGTATTTTTTTTTACACTTTATTAGATTTAAATTTTAAAAAATTAAGTAAAAGAGAATTAATCAGTTCTTGATAGCTGATTGTCCCAAAGCTGTATTTCCAACTCCTGAACCTAAATAATGGAGTTCTGGAGTGTGTCTGTTTAAAAAAAAAAAAAAAAGCTATATTTTTAAATAAAAAATTAAATTTGGGAGTGGGGGGTTAAAACAGTGCAGCAATCATGTATAAATCAGTTGTTTTTAATTTTTTTTTCCAGATAACTATGTCAAATTAGTTTGAAACAGCAGGAATGTAGAGCATATTATATGCCTATTATTTTCCTTAAAGTATCATAGGATAGATGAGCAAGAGCCTGAAGCCCAATTACTATGCTGACTTAAAAAAAGAAAAAAAAAAGTCTGTATTCCCTTTAAACTAGCTAGAATAATAATGAAACCTACAAAGAATACACATTGTCAAAGCCCAGGATGCAAGGACACGACTTCACACTTTTAACTTCTGTGAAGCACTATGGGTTGTGTACCAATATGGCTGAATGAATGAAATTAAAAATCCGATCTATTCTCTATTATTTGTGCTAAGGAAGGGTAAACAATGTCTAAAATCAAATCCACACTAAATCCAAAGCAGTGTCTTACCCAGTTGTTTCATTAGTTATGAGAGCCAGAAGCACCAAAATTAAATTTCTCCTCTTCTTATTGCTTCTTCCCACTCTTTGGAGAAAGTGTTAAGGACCAGGGGAAAGACCAAAAGGTTGGCAGCAGGAGGGGGGAGGGAAAACAAAGCCAGCAGCTGCAGCTTCAGGATCTAAAACTCAACAATCAGCTCTGGAGGAACAGAGTGAAAATGTAAAGGTATTTGAGAGACTTAAGAGGCAGATATTATGAACACCTTGAGAGTGAGTTTTAAATATGTTCTTCTTTGTAGGAGTTCAATGTCTGATTGATTGATGTTACACTTCTCTATGATGGTTAATGTGGAAAAAGACAGAATTTAGCCATCCTAAACTCAAGAGTGTGGCACAGGACAGTTAATGAACAAACCCAGAACACTCATCACAAATAAATTTCTACAAGTGGCCTTCGATAAAAGAGAAGTACTTCAATTGTGTCTAAGAATTACTATGCAATGTGCAATGTGCTTTATTATACTAGAGTCCTAGCCCTTCTATGACATCAGCACCAGTGTGTGTGTTTGGGGGGGTCAAAGGATGGGGGGGGCTTCCATTTCTTCCTACCCAAATGAATGATCCCCATCAGGACATCTCTTTTAGTTGACTATTGGTCTCACAAAGGACTACAGATAATAACTTTCTTTAACTTGACTTTAAGGTCTAAGATCCTTATCCTTTTCACAGAATGTTACCAGAACCATATACAAGAACTGCTCATTTCTCTCATATTAGGTGGCAGAAAACTTGCAAAAGATTCTAAAGTTTGACTTTATAACTCTAAAAAGTCAGTCTAGAAAGAGCACATACACAGCAACTTTCCCTGGGAAAGACTCAGCCTGAAGAGCAGTTTGTAGATTAAGATTAATGATTAACTGACTGTACTTCTACTTTCTGACCATTGGCTGCCTAGGACTAAAAGAAAGTATACCACAATCAAAGAATTAAACGTATTAGAGCTTAAGGAAAAAAAGAAAAAAAAAATTGCTTCTTGAGAATAAAATACCAGAACATGTTTAGGACAGAGAAATCCAAGTTTAAAAAGTTTCCCACAAACTTATTAAAGTACACTGTGTTGGGCTATGGGAAGTTAAGTTACAGCTATGTCCTATCCTCCACAACAGCAGCAAAACAGGAAAAGCCAATGAAAAGGTTATCATAGGAAAGATTTAGAAATAGATTATAGTACAAGCCTGCAAAGAAACCTGGATGCAGAGCCAGAGTATCACCCTCAGTAGGATCAGGAATAGCAAACCCAATTCATTTATAAGAAGGTTTAGCACTGGGCTAATATGTTGACATTGCCTGGATCTCTTTCAGGAATGGATGAGAACATTTCAGCAGGGGTGCAGTGGTCTCCAACACCCAGTCATTAATATATTAGAATCAAGTGAACTTTATTTGATAAATTCTTCAGAGCAAAGGTCACACAGATTTATGTAGTCTGTAAATGCTCTATAAATTAAGCATGCTCCCAAAGTTATAATGATGGTAGTGCAGTGAAAAGGTCCTGAAAACAATATGGGTCTTATCCATGTGGAGTAAGATGACCACCATTTTGAAATTTTGAAAACTTCATTGTGGTGCTGTTCAGTATGCCTGAATGATCACCCATTGTCAATTCAATTTATCTTTGGGCTTGAAAATGAACTTTGCTAATTGAACTTTAGTTTAAAACTCTAACCAGGGGGGCTGAGGTTGTGGCTCAGTGGTAGAGCGCTCGCCTAGCATGTGTGAGGCCCTGGGTTCAATATTCAGCACCACATAATGATAAATAAAGGTAGTGTGTCCATCTACAACTAAAAAATATTTTTAAAAAACCCTAACCAGAACCTCAGTTCTAAGGACAGCAAATAAACAACAACTCCATTTATTTCCATAAAAAATTATTTTAGGAAAAGATACCTTTGTGACTGGGATTCTTTAATAAATGAAATCAAGAGCTCTCATCAACAAGTGTTTGGAGGGAAAAGCCCCTCACTATAAACAAAATGGTAGTGATTGGGGTTGGGGTAGGAGCTCAGCTCTCTGTCTAGAAGGACCTCCTAGCTGAGGTTAAGCAATTTCAAAACTAAGAAGTCCCACCTGTTCCATCAGCTGTGCTGTTGAGAACCCAGACAAACTCAGGACCCTATACAACAGCCTGGAGCCAAAGAATGCCTGTTTGCCCTAACCCACCCTGCTTTTTTGCTTTCTAGTCGGTTGTACATGCCCCTGCTTGTTAATGTCTAAAACAGCAAAACAATCCAAAAATATAAAGCCCTCATTAGATTGCCTTCTTAACCCAAGCCAGGCAGAAAGAGGATTAATCAATATTTTGTACTTTCAACATATTGGCCCCCCAAAATAAACAATAGCAATAAAATAGAAAAGATTCACCTTTATTTTTATCATCATCCTTATTATTATTTGTCTGTGGTTGATCATAGTTTTTCTTAAGGGCTTTCCAAATGGAGAGCCCAATCTGAGAACTACATTTAATTGCTCTGTGCCTCACTGAAGCACAACTATAATTCAGGAGTGAATTCAAGAAAATGAAGATCAACATTTTCTTCCTAACTTCTGTCTTTCAGATTTTATCTCACACATAAGCTAAGTTAAAATAGTCTTCATTTCAGAGGCTGATGTGAATTTTTAAACTAATTATTTTGAAAGGAACTGTAACTTGTAGAGAGGATGATGTTAATTTTTCTTTTTCCTTTTTTAGTACACAGAATTTATACACAACTCTTTGCTTAAGATTTAAGGCTGTTTATTTTCATAACATTCATCACACATACTTCGCACTGGTATCAGTGAAAGATGCATATGTGAAACAGTGGAAGCTACAATATGATCCTATTCTGTGCCTTGGCGCCAAGTATAGTCAATAGGCTAAATTATTGTCACAAAAATTGATAGGGAAATTTTTTTTTTAATTTTCTGGCAATCATTTTTCAAGTCTCTGTTGTCACCTTGGTGAACTGAGATTCATTATGAAATTTACAGCTGATGTCTTCATCTATTCAAGTAAGCATCATCTTTTCATTTGCAAAGGCAGCTCTGGCTTGGGCTTGCGCCTCCCAGGTAACGTCAGGACGCTGGGCTTACTTCCACCTGCGGATGCATTACAACCGAGGCGCGCGCACCCCGAGTCCTCCCTACCCATCCCAAAGCTTATTGGTAAGAACATAACCCAAACACGAAAACTTTGTGGTCGCAAACTCTTCTGCTCTCGCAGCGATCAAAAGCGACCCAGCACAGGGGACGACACTGGCTTTTGTTCCAGAGTCGCCCAGCTGGCGAAGTAAGCGCCTCGACGGTCCTCATCACCTAGGGTCGTGATTCCCTGGGACGGGGATTTTGGAATTTCAAGCAAAACGCCCATTTCTACACAATCTGTGAGCAGGGGGTGTACACACACACACACACACACACACGAAAAGGGGGCGAGGGTGGGTAAAGCTGAAATCCTAAATGCCTTTCAAATTCTATCCCAGTCTCAGGTTCACAAAGTGGGTCTCCACCGCTGAGAGCGGGAGCGGGGCGGGGTCTGGAAGAGAAATGGGTACGCGTTGGGTACCCAGGCTGCAGGTCCCGCCCCGCCTCCGGGTACAATCAGAAAAGCTACAGTGTGTCAGTGGCTTTTGGCTTCCTGTTTGTAAAGCGAGAAGCTCCCTCCCCGACTCTGAGACCGTGGTTCGTCCAACCGAGTCGGCCCCTTCTTCGCGCAGGCGGCCGGGGGCGGCGGAGGGGGCAGGGCCGCGGGCGCAGCACCCCTCCCCACCGGCCGCCCTGGGCTGAGCAGGGCCGCGAGGCGGACAAAGCGCCTCCCGCACCCTCCCCCACGACCGCGTTCCAAAAGGGAGGGGGAAGGCGGGCCGGAGGGGCCGGGGGNTCGAGTCGCGGAGTGCACAGGGAGCGGGCACGCTCCAGCTAGCATTCCCACCACCTCGCCACCCCGCGCACCCTCGGCCCCGAGCCTGGCAGCGCGGTGGGGGAGGGGGTGTAGACACCTTTCCCAAGCTTCCGGCCTCCCCCCCACCAACACCAAAGGAAAGCCCAAGAACCCGGGAGAGGAGATAAGAGAAAGGATTCCACCCTCAGGGTTAGGGGGTGGGAACTGCCCCTTCCTCCCTTAGAAGTTAAGCCATTGGCTGCTCATCCTGCCTCGAACCCACCCACCCAGCCATTTAAGCCTCTTTCACCTCCCCGCTATCCTCCACTCCTTCAGGCTCCTTACGCCGGCCTGGAAAGTTGGCGAGGAGCGGGGCGGGGGTGAGGCGGAGAAGACTGGGTGCAAGCAAGTTTAGGAAGAGGAGCGGAGAGAACCCCAAGCCAAGTGGCGCCGCGGAGACTCTGAGCGCAAGCCCTGGGCGTAGTAGCTCTTGCCTCCCGCCCCTGCTGGGCCGAGTCCCTCCCGACCCTCCAGACTGCTCCACCTGCCGGGCTAGCCCCGGGTCTCCAGCCGCGAGCGCAGCGCACCCGCGTCCCGCATCCGCGCGCGCTCCCGCGAGCGCGCGCGTAGCCAGCCTCGCTCATTTCTCACCCACTTCAAAGTTCATTCACAAAACTCTCAGACTTTCTCAGCCCAAAGGGGGTGAGCTTGAGACGGGAGGAGAGACTCTCCCTTACCCCTTCCCCCAAGGGGTTGAGGGCCCTGTGCCCGCCCAGAATCTGCGACAGCATCAATTTCTCCCTACACTCGGCGGATGTGCAGAGAGGGGTGGGCGAAAGGGGACGGGTCCTGGGAGGCTAGGCGGCGCGGCGAGAGATGGGGAGGGGAGCGGTAAAGAGGAGGAGCAAGGTTTCAACTCTGGGGTTCACTCTCTTTCAAATCTGTATCTAAGAAAGGGAGGAGGAAACTTTTCCAGCACCTCACCCGGCGCTCCTCGAGGCTCCCTCCGCCCCTCGCAGTCGTGACTGGCTTCTCCCCCCACCCCCTCCTCCCCAAATCTGACAACCCTGACAGATTAACAGGTAGCGGCGACGACAGCTTTTTCCCTAGGAAAAGTTGACGTTAACCCTTCGGCTTCATCCCACCTCACCCACGGTGCAAATCAGACAGACCCTCACACACCCAGTAAGAAGCTCACGCCCCCCCCCCACGCGCACCCCAAGCCCGCTGCCAGTGCGCCCTCACCATGATCAGCGTGTGGTTCCTCTGCTCCGCCGAGGCAGCCTCCGCATCTTGCTGGGGTTTGCTCGGGTGCTGCTGCTTGCCGGTGCCGGCGCCCGATTTCTTGGCCCTCTGCTCCAAGGTCCGCTGATAGAGGCTCACCGTGTCCCGGCGCTCCAGCTCCAGCTGCTCCACCTGAGCCTGCTGGTACCTGTTCTCGCAGTTGACGTGGTGCCGCCGGCAGCCCTCGATGCGCTGGCGGAGCCGCTCGACCACCGTGCTGTGCTTGGGGACGACCGCCGAGCTGCCGCCGGGGCCCCCGCCGCCGCAGCCGCCGGCAGCGGGGTGATTGCTACTCGGAGCAGCGGGAGTACTATTGGGAGTATTATTCACACCGATCCCGGCCCCGCCGAGGCTGCTGTTCAGGCTACTGTTGATGCAAATACTACTGCCATTCGCGGCAGCAGCGGGGGCTGCGAAATCCCCCATCCTGCTCCCCGGGCACACTATTTTGGAAGAACTTTTTTTATCCACCCCCCTATCAGCCTCCTCCTTGGGTCCAAGGATTAAAATAGTTTAAGTGGAACGCGGGGGAGACGCAAGCACATGGATGGAAACAGCGATCCCGACGGGGCGAAAAAAAGGGGGAGAGATTTTGGGGTGGTTTTTTTGTTTCCTTTTTTTAAACTGTAAAGCTGGAGGGGGGAAAAAGGGGGGTGTTATCGGAATACCATCAGACACCTATCAACAAAAAGAATCACAACAAACTGAGCCAGCAGCAAATCGGGTTGCAACTCAAGGGGAGATCCGCTCCTCGCCTGCCTTCTTTTTATAATCCATTATTTTCTAATAAATTCCAGGAGATTTCCGGTAGTTGACAAGCATTTTCTCCCTACGTACCGAAAAACACACCCCATGTACACACACAAGCATATGCCTCCAGTGCGGACACGCGCGACACACACTCACTCCACACCGCATCGGAAAACGGCAAGCTTGCTTATTGCATTTTCCTTCCACAAAAAAGTTTTGGTGTTTATGCCGCCCCGTGTTCTCAAAGTACTTTGGCTGCTCAGTTGCATTTCACAGGAACCTAGATATCGAATCCTCGGGCTGGGGGAAGTAAACACATGGACAGTCCGAGGCGACTGCAAAAGTAGATCGGTGAAGTCCTTTGGAAAACGCCGCGCGGAGAGCAGCCCCTAACGCTCGGCTGGGCTGCCGCTGCCGCCGCTGCTCCTGCCACCATCACAATGATCAACTGCTCGCCGCCGCCGCCGCCTCCTCCTCCTCNNNNCCCCTCCCACGCCCCAACCTCACTACTACCCCGACTAGGAAGCCTGAGCCGCCAGGAACCGGGAAAAGAAAGATTTCTGGGATCTCAGGAATGAATCAACTTTTGACCTGTGTGTGCGTGTGTGAGTGTATATGTGCATGTGTGTACGTGTGTGCGCGTGCGCCCGCGAGCGCGCGCGCGAGGACAACCACGGGGACGCGCCTGGCTGGATTTCCTTATTCCAAGCGAGGTAGCCTGCGAGCCCAAGTTGTTGTTATACATTTATGCATTATATTGCAGAACTGTGCATGACCAGGCAGAAACATTGCGGCCTCACAGCAGTCGTCTGTCATTCCCATCCATGTGGAAAGAGAAAGGCAAATGAGTGACTTGTTTTTCAAACACAGGTAATAAGTCCTCTCTAGTAACAAGCCTGCTTATGGACACTTGTTCGAACTCTGGACCAGTCTTAACACAAAAATACCGAATTCTGAATAAACAGGGGGGAAAAAAGCACCAAAAAACTTGCAATATTATTAATTCACTGTATATAATGATTGTTATTAAGACAATTATTGTTTTACTTACCCTTGGGAAAAAAATAAAATAAAGCAAGCAGGGACTTGGAGGTGAGACTAACAGTACATTTTAACAGACTGTTTTGAACACTAGGTGCTAATGACAGCAGTAATTAAGGGCCCTTCGTAAATCAAGTGGAAAGATTGCAGATTTCATGGACTAGAACTATAAGAAAAACACAGCATTTCACAGTTTGTCATGACCAAAACAAAAACAAGCAAAAATAACAGGCTTACTTTATGGCTGGATATATTTCTGTTTCAATGAATTCACAGCAAGTGCAATTAAAAGGAAACGGTGACTGCAGAAAGCAATCTAAACTTTTCATTTTATCACGGAAAATTGTATTTCCAAATATTGCATATCAAAAAACAATAAGAAGCATCAAATATCATGGAATCTGGACTTAAACCATGGCATATGCATAATTTTACAAAAATTGAAATGGAGAAACTGCTAACATTTCTGTGATCATTGGTAAGATAAATCTTAATTGTGAGATAGATGTTAATTATAAGGCATTTTGTATTACCTCAATAAATCTTATAGAATTAGTTTTTAGGGTAAAAATACACCCCAGTTTTCTAAAATAGCCAGGAATAAAAGAACTTTGGATCTTATGCATTAGTCATGAGATCTGATTTAAACCATCTTCATTTCTTGGCATTGCAGATTAGCATAGGATGCTATTTCTAACCTCATAATGTCAGCGATAAGAAGCTGTATTTTTCTTCAATTAATCAGGTTATATGGTGAACCATATCTTTAACATCCCCTAGATTATAGGGTAAAATGGGCAACAAAATGTTATTTAGCATGGTGCGAGACTACCTCTAAGTAGTGAAACCAACAAGAGAGAGTATCTTTTATTAAAGTTGCCATACTTTTTCTAAGGGCTATTTAGTTAATGTACAAACTCCTGGATCAAAACTGCTGCCTTCCCCAATCTCAGCCAGAAAATTAAACTGAATTTGTTCTATAGAAAATGAATCCATTCACACTTTAAAAACATATTTTTTTAAAAAAAAATGTGATGTTATAAGAAAAAGCGATACCAAAGTAGCCTTTTTCTTTTTCACATATTTACTAAATAATATCTGTTAACTCAGGAAGCACATGACTTCCCTCAGAGGGGAAGCTATGACTCTGCATTAACTCTTTGCAAGAGTTTAATTCTTAACTCTCTTGCTACCCCACTAGTCAACACATGACTGCAACTTGATTCACAAAGGCAACAAGTTTGAGGGTCATGAGCCTTCACTCTTATGACATGGGTTCTCATTCCAGAGTTCTCTTTCCATTGAGATTTTCTCATTTTGTTAAAAAAAAAAAAAATGACTTTGGCAGCACCAAAGTATTCCCATCAAGTTGTTTATCTCACCCGTGTCATGCATTTATCTCACCTATGGAAATACACAAGAATTTGCATCCTTTCCTTTGGGGAACAATTAGGTGGGGGAATCATATTTTGAGGCTTTACCCCAAAGCCCTCCAATGACAAATGGAGCTATTCTTGAACAACAGCAGTGTTCTCTGTGGCTCGATTTTACTTTAAGAGTGGCCTGTATTCTGGGCTGGGGATGTGGCTCAAGCGGTAACGCGCTCGCCTGGCATGCACAGGGTGCTGGGTTCGATTCTCGGCACCACATAGGTAATTAGAAGTAAGGAGCGGGCAGTGAATAAAACTTGAATCTTGAACAGTCTAAGCTAGTCAATCACCTTGAATTAGAGATGTTCACCTACTCCCATGACCTTAGGAGAAAGAGACACCTTTATTCTATGATACATTCCAGCAAGGCTGCTAACTTTCTTTTTGCGAGGGGAGGGAGTACCAGAAAATTGAACCCAGGCTCTCTTCATCACTGAGCCACATCCCTACTCCTTTTTATATTTTATTTAGACAGAGTCTCACTAAATTGCTTAGGGCCTTTCTAAATTGATGAAGCTGGCTTTAAACTTTCCATCCTCCTGCCTCAGCCTCTGCACTCACTGGGATTACAGGAATGCACCACTGTGCCCAGCATGCCAACTTTCTTGATCACCATTCTAAACAGCTCCCTGAAAGTCACAAAGAAATTCAAGTTCTAGGGAAGCAATTTTCATTCTTTCCCATCACTAGATACTGATAGCATGAACTTCTTTGTCTTTTATTTGAGTTTGCTACAAAACAAAACTTTAAGATGGGGGCTACAGACACATCACAAATGCAGTTTCTCTTGAATGCAAAAAAAAAAAAAAAAATCCTCTGGAATGCCATAGTGAAATGACAGAGAAATTCCCGTGGCTCTATCCTCAGACTTTGATGGTAACTCTGTGGATGCTACAGTAATAAGGGCTTGACAAATAAGTTCCTGCACCAGGTTGTTCTACAGCTCTAGCCCTGAGCCAAAGTTGACAGTTCAGAGGATGGAACCAGGTTCTCTTTCCTTTGACCAACTCTGTCATCTTCCTTTGTCCACAGATAGCACCCAGTGTCCCAATGAGAAGCAGGAGGCCCTAGTACAGATACTCCAGCTTATGTGCCATTTGTCTATCCCCACACATTCCTGAAGTGCCGGCCACAGTGGGGCCCTCCTCTCTCTACTAACAGCTATTGTTTCAATAATTCCACAAGTAGGTTTATGGCCTTCTGTGTGCCAGACAACCTTGTCCAGTATTTGTCCTCTGAGTATGTGGTGGGCACTGGGTTGTACAGCCTAATCAAGTAGAGTCCCAACATCAGTGGATCAGGGTGGTAGATGCCACAAGAGGACTAATCTCCAGTTGGTATGGGAACAGATAAGAGACTGCATGCTTTCGGGGGTCTAAGAAAGTTTTTGCAGACAAATCCACCAGTAGTTCCCTCCAGGATTGCGACTGTGAGAGGGTGTAATGGGAGATGAAGCGAAGGCTGGAGAGATAAGCAGGAGCCAGATTGTTCAAGGCCATCCAGAAGTTTAGACTACATCTTGGGGACCACGGCTGCCATTAAAAGGATTTAAGCTCATTTACAAGTTTGGCTTTGGCAACACAGCCAAAGTATTATAGTGTTTTCTAAAGTGTGTCCTAAAAACTCTGATCCTATCAGACGCTTCACCAGAAAGATTTCTAAGCCAAGTAAGTTTAGGAGGTGATCTGAACAATGTCTCTGGAAGATGCATTACCACGTTGAAGGTCACATGAAATCCTGCAGCAAAGCCTGTTTAACTTTGTTTAACCTAACATTGCCAAAATTCTGATATGTCCCACAGAATAGAACATACTCTAGAAAGCTCAGTGCAAGAGAGAGTGAGAATTGAAGGCAGTTCTAAATCCACTGAAATTTACAGCATGCCTGGTATGAGGCCTGAGGCAGAGATCACACTCCCCTTACCATCTACCCGGTCTGAATCTCTAGTACTCAGGGTCAGGGCTCAAGGTTGAATGCTGACCCTTAATTATTAAGGAAGCATCCATACAAGGCAGAAGTCCCAGAAGGGTGTTTGATCAACCTTGTCCAGTATTAGTCCTCTGAGTATGCTGTATTAATATTTCTCTATAACAAAACCCCCATTACTAAGGGAAAGTTCAGTCTCACTTAACTGAAAATCTTAATTATATGATACCTTTAAAGATGAAAAGTTTCATTATTTTTGAAACCTGCAGTCTGTCTAGCTTACCAAATACTGGCCTCTTGGAGCAATTTTAATGATTTCTTTCTATCTAGTAAATCAATTGTATGTAGGTGACATTCCCCATGGACTAGGGGTCTTTCAAAGTTTGTTTCCTTAAGTCATTAAATATTCCCAGCAAGATCCTATTTGAGTTATTAATTTTCACTTTTTTATTAAGAAGGGGTTTATTGAACCCTCCATGAATAGGAACTCGTGGAGTTTATTTTCTTATTCATGTATTTTAATATGTGTCTAATGATTTTATGGTTAATGCAGGAAAGGTTATCTAAAGTCCATGGCAGGGAAAATTTTTAGAAGGCTTTAATTTTATTTCACATATTCTCCTCTCAGCACTCAGTCATCTGAGAGAACAAGGGATCTGGCTTGAGCACAGTTGGCTTCCATTTTGGATGTCAAAGATTTCTGAAAGAAAATATTTATGAATTTCTTTTATTTATTGAAGGACTATGATCAGCTAAACTGTTAACTTTAGAAGTAATTCATTTTAACTGACCATAGTCATGAAGACCTGTCCTACCCTGCTTCTATTGTTTTCCCCATTTTACTAACAAATAAACTGAAGAAACTGAGGCACAGAAAGCAGAGGAATTTTCCCCAAACCACACAGTGTAAAGTGGCAGAGACCGAGTTTGAACTCAGGCACTCTGACCCCAGAGCACAAAACTGTGGAAGGAACGTGTAGCTAGGTTCTTAAGTCTCCTTCAGCTTTTAAGGCTCTACATTTCTATAAAACTACACTCACTGTGTTTTACCCAGGTCTTATGCTAACAGAAGTCTGTTACTGCAACGGGGCGAGGGCTGGGGTAGCATCTGTGCAGAACGCTATCTCCAGCAGGCCGTGCCTGTGCCAGCCCCCATTCTGGGCTAGTCACCCTCCCAGAGCTCTGGGCCTCCTGGCCACTCCGTTCTGGTACTTAGGTTATCACATTATTTTGTAACTATTTCTCACTTGTGTTTTTATTAGTCTTTGTGCCTAACCCAGGGCCTGGCAGTGGCAGCTCCATAACTGTGTATGGGGAATAAGTAAATGCAAGAGTGAGCAGAACACTATGGCCAGAGTTCCCAGATCAAGAGAGTCGTGGCCCCGGCCTGGCAGTAACTCTGCAGAGAGCAGTGCTGTGCTGTCTGCCTGGGGAGAGAATTTGGATGTAATCTAAGGAAATCATAGGAAGATGTCATATCGTTTTCAAAATGCTGTTTCTCAGGAGTTTCCTGTTTTTTATAAATTGACTTTCAGAGATGCATGGGTGAAAGAGATGTGTGTATATATATATATATAATATTATCTATTATGTATATATTTAATAATATAATATATATATTTTCAATAAGGGCATTTATTTCATCTGTCCTCAAAATGAACAGTGGAGGAAGGACAGAGACTATCATTTGGGAGTTGTAATAGGTAGTAAAGGAATTTGCCAAACTGTAGATTCCTCCTCTACTGCATGGATGATGTAAAGAGCTGTGCACTGGGTTTGTGCCCTCCCCTTCTTTGTATGCTGAGTCTCTAATCCCCAGCATGATGGTATTTGGACGTGGGGCTTTGGGAGGTAATCAGGTCATGAGAGTGAAGCAATGAGATTAGTGCCTTTATAAGAAGAAACAGGAGAGTGTACTTCCCCTCCCCCCACCAGGTACCAGGTCATAATCCTGCAAGAAGTCATTCACCTGCCGACAGAAAGAAGACTCTCACCAGGAACCAAACTGTCCCCAACCTTGATCTTGGACTGCCCAGCCTCCCGAATTGTGAGGAATAAACATCTGCTGTGTGGCCACCCAGTCTGCGGTGTTTTAGTCCCCACTGACTAGGATGTAGAATGTTTTGTGGCAGTTACACACCTGAGAAATATGGAACTACCATGTTATCATGCACTTCTGTTTTATGGATGAGAAAATGAAAGCTTAAGGAATTTACATAGGGTCTGAGGGTGTGACTCAGTGGTGGAGGGCTTGCCTAGAATGTGCAAGACCCTGGGTTCCATCCCCAGCACCGTACAAAGATAAAATTAAGACAAAAAAGAGTTTACATAACTTGCATTCCAATCAGACCCAAAGCCTCTGTCTTAAGCACCTCACACTACTATCTAAATCTCTTTATGGTGGTGGCATTGTTGGAGAGCCTCAAAGTCATTCTTTCTCTGCTTGTGTCCTTCATCCAGCAAGCAGTTTGTGTCTGTGGACAAGCCTGTGCTCGGTACAAGGAATCATATTGGAAAGAAGACATTTTCCCCCTTGAGAAAGCTTACTGATCTGGAGGCGAGAGGAAATATCATACCAAGCAAGCAGAAGAGAAGTAGTCACCTCTTTGACCAGAGTTTGCAGGAGGCATAGGGCAACCTTTGTCACAGTTAAAACTAGTAAATTAGGGGATTTGAAAAAACAAACTTAGGCTCAGCTTAGTTAGATTACACCCATTACTAAGAAAAGCTTTGTCACAGTATGCATGACATTCAAAAGGTAAAATAAATAAATAAATAAATACACACACACACACACACACACACACACAATAGTTTAAGAACACAAAGTCCTGCTTTCGTTGTCTGATGAAAAATCACCCAGAGATAGCTGTTTATGGTTGGGACTCGTTGGCTCCGTAGCTTCTTCTCCCTTTTTAACACTGGAACAGAGCCAAGGCTGCATCAGTTGGTCTCCGCACATAGTCCAGTCGCATCCTGTAGACAGTCTAGGTCAGCGGATTTTAAGCCATGTTGAGCCCAGGAACTCCCTCTGAGGGGCCCCAGGGACCATGGCAGAGTGAGGAGGGGACTGGGTCTGCTCTCTTTTCAGATCACCACTTTCAGTTACAACTCCAAAGCCAAATAGTTTGAATGCTGTTCTGTGCTTTGTCTTGGTTTTTTTGCTGGCAAATTCTCTCTCCTGCCCTTGCCCACTCACCACCCTCCATCACCCATGAGATTATTTCATTTCTCTCTTCTTGATGTCTCCAAACCCTGGTTCACATTGGTTCCAAAGCTCAATTATCCACTTGTTTAATGTTGGGGCCCTCAGATTTCTCTTCATTTTTCTGAGCTGGGCAGGCTTAAGGGTAGCCCAACTAAGTGTGTGATGATACAGAAAAAATAATTTACTACACCTGAAGGGCATGGGGGTAGGGCTGGGCATGCACATGCTCTGGCTGGTGTAGAGGTGGGGAGGGGCTTAGAGACCCTAGAGCCATGCAAAGGTAGATGGCTAATGAACTGCTCCTAACAAGGGTGTATCCCGCTGTCACAGGGTGTGCCAGGTTGGGACTGTGGAGGAGAGAGCTGGGTGACCCAGCTGCTTTATCCTTATTTCCTTCTCTAAGTCAGTGCCGAAGGAAATGATGGCAAGGTCCATCAAATGGTCGACCTCTCCAGGACATGTACTTTGGCCTGGCACTTTGGCCCAATCATGCCTCTGATTACCCTTGGCTTTGGCGAGGTCAGGAAATAATTTAGTATGAAATAAGGCAATTTTAGGACTCCCTGTGTATTAGTTAGGTCCCAGTAGTTTCAAAAACAAAGGTCTCAGCTTTGGGTTAAATGCACTTTATTTCTTATGCATCCTTTCCTGAAAATTCTCTGTTAAAGAATCTTGTGCATGGGAGAAATAAAGAGTATATAAGATCTCCACTTCCACAAGGAGTTGACCTTGCCAGAGGATGAAGTCACAGCCTCTCATGATGGTGGAGTTTCATTGAGCCAGCACTGCTCATCAACTACAGATGAGTGGCAGATGTTATAAAAAAACACAAGACAATTCTAATTGGCAAGGGGTAGGAGTGTCCCTCCTTAATGTAGAAACTGTGGCATCTGTTGGTTAAAATGAGGTTCTAAACCTCAGGCACCTTCTTACAGATTGGAAGTCATATAAAACTTATTTTTCCACAAAAGAGCTAGTGTTTGTTGTTGGTTGTTTCTTTTCTTTCTTTCTTTTTTTTTTTTTTTAACTATGGTAATCTGTCCAGTAACCTTGACCAGTTGTCTAGCAACAGGACACCTTGACATCTTTTAGAACCATCCCACCTGCCTACACACCCCTGGCACTTTGTAGAGGGCTAGAGAGGCTGAGCACTGCCTGGCCCCAGGGGCATGTCGGTCACCCATGTGCATCTTGATCACAGTGATTGGTTCCAAGATGAAAGTGAGACTCAGGCTGGTACCATTACAGATTTCTGGGAATTTTGCTGGAACTTCCTGAAAAGAGACATTTGTCCTCCAGGAACCATGGGACCATATAGGGTTGGAGCTGCCTGAGGCAAGTTTTGATATAATATGGATAAGACCTACTTTAAAATAAGCCCAAGGAGAACAGAGCCAAGGAAGGGAGACAATCCCTTTCAGGATATCATTTCTGTCCTGGATCCAGCAGGGCTAAAGCCAGGACACCCCAGAAGTTTCATTACAAAAGCCAACAATTATCCATTCTCCCTCTTTTCATTCTTGCAGTCATACGTGTGTTGCATGTGGTGTGATTGAAATGACCATCATGAGGACACTGGTTAAATAAATTGTCTCATATCCAAATAATGAAATATAGGCAACAATTTAAAATATGCATGTAAATCTACACATAACATTGCATTATTTACTGTAGCAAAATAGATAAAAACAACTGAAAGCCTGTATCAAGGGACTGGATATCTGTATTATCAAGGGATTGGATAAATATATTATACAAATACATTTAAATTAGCAACTGTTAAAATGAGTCATACTCAACTATATCACAATTAAGATACTCTATAAGATTCTCATTACATCTTGTTGATTTTTGAAAAGCAGGTTATTTTTTACACCATTGATGGAAATGTGAAGTAGTACAGCCATTATAATAAATAGTATGGCAGTTCATTAAAATATTTTAAAATAGCCAGGTCCTGTGACACTCATGGCTATGATTATAAGTCTGGGTCTCCCAGTGACTCAGGAGGCTGAAGCAGGAGGATCTCAAGTTCAAGGTCAACCTGGAAAACTTAACAGAACCCTATCTCAAAACAAAAAATAAAAAGAACAAGGATGCAGATCAGTATTAGCACACCCCTGGGTTCAGTCCCCAGTACCCCCACTCACACACACAAAATTAAAAACGGAAACACTATGTGATCCAGTTATTCCACTACTAGGTATATATCCAAAGGAAATGAAGTCAGTTTGTCAAAGAGACATCTGCACTTCATGTTAATGCAGTACTATCCACACAAGTCACGGTGTAGAAACAATAGAAGTGGCCATGAATGGATGAATAGAAAATTGTGACCTATACTGTATACACAGTGGTATAGTATTCAGCCTTGAAAAGGAAGGAAACCCTGTAATATGTGATGACATGGGTGAATTGGAGGATATTATGTTACATGAAATAAAGCCAGGCACAGAAGACAAATACCCGCTGATCTTGCTTACATGTGGAATCTAACAAAGGCTGATTCATAGATTCAGAGAATATAATGATGATTGCCAGGAGTTGGGCTGGGAGGAAGGGAATAGGGAGACTATTGTAAATAATTGTTGTATTATTATTGTTGTACTATTGTTGGCCAAAGGGAACAACATTTCAGTTATGCAGGATGAATAGGTTCTGGAGAATTAGGTATAGTAGTATGGTAACTATAGGTAACTACAACATATTGTATACTTGAAAATTGCTAGAATACTGCCAGAAAATTGTGCTAATACTGATCTATATCCCAGTCCTTTTATTTTTTTGTTTTGGGACAGGGTCTGCTAAGTTTCCCAGGTTGGCCTTGAACTTGAGATCCTCCTGCTTCAGCCTCTTGAGTTGCTGGGAGACACAGACTTATAATCATAGGTATGAGTGTCACAGGACCTGGCTATTTTAAAATATTTTAATTTAGGTTTAAGCATTCTCATCACACACCCACACAAATGATATGAGGTAATAACTATGTTAATTAGCTTGATTTGCTCATTCCATTATATATATATATATATATATATATATATATATATATATATATATTCACACCTCAAGTTGTACACCATAAGTATCTTCCATTTTTGTTAATTTAATGACAAGTCCTTTTTAAAAAATTAAAAGGCAGTTTATAAAAAAAAAATAATAAAAATGTTTATTTTGTAAAATTATGTAATTTTAAATGTTTTTAACCAACCTAGCAAGAAATCTAGAAATCTAGTTCAACATCATTACTCTGGGATTTTGCATGCTTTTTATTACCTTAATCTTTTACATATTGCTTTAATCGTATATACAATTATGCATGTACAATTAAAGCAATGTTGAAAATATTGTATGAATGTATATAATGGTGTAAAGTCAATGCTAACGTAAGGAATTTCACATCAGGACTACATATGGGATATACTAGGAAAAAGAACCCCCCCACCCCGCATCTGAAGGGCACTGGTCCCTCTACACAGTTGCCTTGACCATATCTCTCCTTTGAGGCCTAATAAGTATTACCAACTTTATATGTCTAAAGCAAAACTCTCAGTTTCCTCTCCAAATCTGTTTCTCTTCCGTGATGATTAAGTATATGCTTAATCGAGGTGACTGGGCTATGAGGTGCCCAGATAGTTGGTCAAACATTATTGCAGATGTTTCTGTGAGAGTGTTTTGGACGATGTTAATATTTGGATGATGTTAACTCTATCAATGGCTTTCTTAGATCCCAGCTTGCCAATGCAACTTGCAGATCTTGGGATTTATAACTTCCATCATTGCTCAGCCAATCCCCAGAGAGACAGACAGACACACATACAAATACACACATAGCTTATTTGACCCATTCCTCTGGAGACCCCAACAGCTGCATCCTCCTTCTCTAGAGGAGACATTAGTCTCCTAATGCCTTGGTATAAAAACCTTGGGGTCAGTCTTCACTCTTCTTCTTTCACATGTAAGTTCCAACCCAAAGGTAGATTCAGCTCTATCCCTAAAATATATCCAGAATCTGATCAGTACTTACCTTGTTTTCTGCTCCCTTCCTGACCGGAGCCTACATCCAACACACTCATGTCCAAATGCAGGTACCCCTGCTTCTATCTCCGTCCCTTTGCAGTCAATTATCAGCACAGGATTCTCAGTGATCCTTCTCAAACATGTGACATCGTGGATGTCCTTCTCAAAACCTGCAAGTCATTCTCATCTTATTCCAGGTAAAATCCAAAGTCCTCCCCAGGGTCTAGAAGGCCCTGCAGAATCTGCTTGCCCACTCCACTTTGCTGGCTTCCTCTCCGACCGTTCCTTCCTTCTGCTTCCTGTCTCCTTTCCTTTTGAACACACCATGGGCTCCCTCTTTCGAAATATTGAATTCCCAGACATCTGCAGGTTCAGGCCTCCCTCCCTTCAGGAGTGTCCCTCAGGCCATCTTCCCTGTCCAGCTACTCTGACAATCCTTTAAGCCCATTCACTGCCAAGCACAGGTGCATCTGGTTTTATTTCTGGGTAGGTACTCTTCTAGAACCCAGGTCCTCAAGAGCAGACAGGGTCCTTGTTTCTCCATCTCCTGTGTGGGAGGCAGAGGCTGGCATGTGAGGACACTTAATACCTGCTTGCTGATGAGTGGATTGTGTTTCTTTCTCTACATCCAGGGACATTAGATGCTTTTGATGTAATAATAGTTAATATTTATTGATCATGTATCATTTATTGGGCACTGTGAAGAGATTTTATATAAATCCACTCATTTGGTTCTCACAGCCACCTAGAGGGCATGAAAGATTTTCTGCATGAGGACACTGAGGCAGAGATGACCTTACTAATGTCCTACAGCTGGCAATGATGGAAACCTAGCTGCCTGTCCACCTGACTCCAGAGACTACATGTAACCACTAGGTCTCCCAATCGGAATGATCTTCCTGCAAAGTCATTAAAAAACACCAAAGAATGGCAAGAATTGATTTTTAAAAAATGTATTCCCTATGTTTATTTTTCAGGGATAAAAATATTTCTACTATAGAGTATCTTCAGTAATTTACATCTGAACATGGACTCCCTGTTTTGAACTGTGCAGTGGAAAGTAAAGAGACAGTTGGAAATCCATTGGACTCTGAAGTTTCATATTGTGATATATTTGAAGCAATTTAGTTGAGACTAACAAGAAAATGGCCAAGATTTTGCAATGCTTTCTTGGGTCCTGCATCCACTGTAAATTCTGTAGGAGCTTAACACACCTGTTGGAGATGTGGGCAGCCCTTTTCACCCTTGTACATTTATTCATCTGTGTATCCAACAAGTAGTTATTAAGCCTCCTTCAAGAGCGGTCAGGCACAGTTCTAGGCACAGGTATGGAAGTGTCTTCTTCCATGAGCTACCATCCTCACATATAATGAAATGGAGCCTGTATAGCATAGTGATTTGGAGCAAAATTCTGTAGTTTGAGTGACTTGCCTTCAAATCCCAGTCCAGTGTTACTGTCTGCAAGATCTTGAGCAAGTTACTAGTAAAGATTCAGAAATAAACTACCTGTGATGGTGAGGTTGGGCTTCTAAGGTCTTTTGTGATTTTTGAAACTGGTTTTGTACCTAAGATAAGCTTAGACTTTTGTAGGTTTGTCTCTTCACTTAAGTGTCAAGAGCTTGTTCCAATTTAGTGTCTTGAAAGAATGCAAGTTGATTCAACATTTTCAATAAGTGCTCAAACTTGTGATGCAGTCACAGGGTCTTACATTCACAACTAGACATCATAATAGAACTATTAAAAGAACTCTGATTCACTAATTTGTTGACTCTTTCTTTTCTTTTTTCTCTCCCCCCACCCCCTTCTGAGCCTCTCTGGGCAAGCTGCCCACTGCAGAGAGCTCCTTTGGCTCTTCCTCTGCTTTCCCTGCCCTCCAAACAAAGTTCTTAAGTAGCTCATAATGGGTCCATGAGGTTGTTGATTTTGCTTATAACATGTCAGGAGTAACAATTTTTATACTACTAATAGACTCATTACAGAGTATAGGGATGTCTCAGGTGGCTTTTGAATGGACTAAATATTCCTGTTTATACATGGGCGCTCCGCTTTCCTGAACATTAGATCAGGAGTTAGGAGACATGAATTCTAACCCTAGACCTGATGCTAATTAACTGTTTGATCTTGATTTTCCTGGTACTTTGTCTCCTTAACTATGTATATCAGAAGGTTAATGTCTACATCATCTTCTGGCTCCAGAATTCCGCTATTCCTCACAAATAAAGCTCATCAAAAAGAAACTTAGGGGGCCTGGGTTGTGGCTCAGTGGTAGAGTGCTTGCTGAGCATGTGTGAGGCACTGGGTTTGATCCCAGCACCACATAAAAATAAACAAAATAAAGGTATTGTGTCCATCTACAACTAAAAAATATAAAATAAAAGATACTTTCATATCTGACATGAACTAAAAGAAAAAGAAAGAAAGAAAGAAAGAAAGAAAGAAAGAAAGAAAGAAAGAAAGAAAGAAAGAAAGAAAGAAAGAAAGAAAGAAAAGAAAAGAAAATGATGAGGCGACTTGGTGTGGAACTGTTTTGGAGGATACAGAGGGCTACCAGAAAACAGATAATCACAGGGGCTCTCACATCTCAAGTTGGAAACACTGTTACAAGATAGAGTTAAAGTAAAGCACACATACATTTTGAAAAAGAAAACAAAAGTATAAAAGATACACAGTAGCTACAGTTTCTCTCAGAACAAGATTTGAACAATATTGGGTTAAATGCCTATTGAACATGCAGGTGCTAGTATATCCAAACTCTAACCCAGTTCAAGCACAGTTAGAATCGATATGAGATTTGAGATTCCGTTTGGACCAGCACTTCAGAGCCAGCTGGCCCTCAGAGGAGGAGTCATCATCTGTCACATAACTTTCTGAGGATCTTGGGATCCTATGAGATAAATGGGACACTTTGAGTCTGAGCTCCTGATGAAAGAGAATTAATGAAGTGCTCCAATTTAAAACCGGTTCCCCCTTGGGAAATAGAGGGGCTCTTGATGGACCCCTACTTATGTTTTGTAGGGGCCATTGAAAGGGGCCATTGAGTGAATGCATTGGCACCAAGCAGCCTCTTGGTAGGAAAAACATTTCTAAATATTCCTTCTGAGCCTTGGTTGGGCCCTTTGCATAGCAGAAAGAGTTTGAGGTACTTTCAGAAGAGAAGATGGATACAGTTTGTCAGAATGGAGATTAAACCCATGCTCTAAATCCATGGAGCTCCTAATTTCTGTCTTCTATGAGCCAAATTAACCTGGGACTGTTGCATTGCCTGACACCCTCCCCCACTCCCCCCCCCCACACACAAAAGGAATAAGTAAATAACTTACTGTATTTTTGTGTGCTTGTTACATTTAATCTTGATTTTCCTTGGAATGTGCATGCAGGGAGTATGTTTGATGCAAATAGTTGATTTCCTGAGAAGGATAAAATAGAAAGCTAAACAGAAGATAAGACATTTTAAGAATCTTCATTACTACACTGGAGTGATTTTTGACATAAAATAGGTGCTCAATTTATGAATATTATAAATTAATAAACTTGAATGAATTTAAAGCATTACTCTCCTGAAAACCTAAAGTTCTGAATTTTCCTTACTTGAATGCAGGAAGGTAGATAGTCACACATTCAAGTAGTAATATATAGAAAACAACAATAGAAAAAAATGAACATTTTGCAGAACACATAGATTACAAAATAGAACTGATTAGAAATTTTGGAAACCACAAATGGATTACTTGAAATGAATTATCAAATAGGATAAAGTCTAGATTGGAATCAGCCTAAGAGAGAATTGGAAAACAGTGCCGAGGAATTCACAGAGAATCCTATACAAGAAGACACAACCAGGAAAAAGAAGCTATGAGTCATGAATAATAGATTAAGAGGCTCCAAAATAAATCTATAGAAGTTCCAGGGGAAAACAGATGAAAGTAAAGATGAAGGAATAACATTTAAAGAGAAAACGGCTAAGAATTTTCAAGAATTAAAGACATATATCCTGCAACTAAAAGTTCACAACAAATTCCAAGCTGTAAAAATAAATCCACATTGTAGGGAAATTATCAAGGGCAAATAGAATCCTAAAAGCTACAAGAGAGAAAAGACAGGTCACCTACAGAAGAATAGCAACTGGTCCTGCAGCAGACTTCTCATCAGCATTGATAGATGAAATGATGATTCAAACCTCCAAAGAAGAATCATTTTGCATCTAGCTACATTATCAGATGGAAATTACACCATCATTGAAAAGAGACACAAATTAATGACCTTTCACCTATGGCAACTTTAGCTCTCACAGGCCCATTCAAGATTAACTTGAGTGTAAAGGGAAAAGCTTAATCAGACTATTCGTAATAACAATGATAGCTGAGACCACAACACTTGAAGGCAGAGACATTTTTAATCCCATTTCACAATCAAATAACCGAGGCCCAGAATGATGAAGATCTCACAGGTAGTGAGGACCAGAATTTGAATCAGGCAGACTGGTAGATGTTGGATGAAAGAAACAAGAGTAAACAGAGAAGTGGATAAAATACGTGGACATATTTTAGTTAACCATTGATTGTAATAATTAATGTTTTATGTTAAAAAGAGGAAAATCTAAGACTCTGTAATAGTAAAATGAAGAGTTGTTCTGTATGTAGTTAAATCATGCCCAGACCCTCACTGTGTTTAGGAGATGGTGATAAAATAACTTTAAACTTTTCATAAAAAGTTATATAGGTTTAAAATATAAGTGTAGAAACAACAGGGATGGAAATGTAATTTACAGTTTTCAAATCAGCAGAGGAAAATTAAAAATGGAAGAAAAACATTTATCAATTCAGCAGAAAGCTAGAAAAGGAGAAGGAAGATTATAGAAAGGAAAAATGGCTAAAAGACTATGAAGACAGTAGAAATGTATTCAAATATATCACTAATTACAATACATTATTGTAAAATGAAATCTACTTATTAAAGGAATTTATGAATCTCTTGTATTTTAAAAAGTAGTCAAGAAATTTCATTATCCAGATTTTATAACTGCCTCCTACAGATTAGGATCATTTAAACAGATGATACACAGAGAATATTGAGAGTGGTACCTTGAATTTCTGATATTTAAACCTATATATATTTCAAAACTGGGACTTGTGTTTACATAAGTGTGGTGAGAAGGGAAATTAAACCCCAGACAGATGATATTTACAAAAATTAGTATTTGAGAAAAGCCCTGAGGTCAGAAGTCTTTTTCTCTTCCTTCTTTAGTTGGAGAACAATTATTTAGCTCTAAGTAATTTTTTCTAATTTAATATCCCAGTGTTAAAGGGATAACATTTAGTAATCTTAAAACATATACCTCCTAAAATTTTAGATCAATTGCTTTCTAGAATGATTTTCTAATCAGAATTGTAACAAATCCTCTAGCTGAGATAGGGCCAAATGTTTATGCAGTTCTTAGGAATTGGATTTTTTTTTAATGTGTTAGCAGATGGTATCCTATATTTAATATACTGAACCAGAGGAATAATTTTTATTGTCCATGTACTAAATACAAAATTAAAATGTAATTCTCTTTGATGATTAATACTCTAGATTCCAGGTTATGATGCTTTTGGAAGCATGAATTTCTGAATCTCCTATGGAAACTGTACTTCTTGGTTCTAACAACATTCTCAGAGTTTTCAAGTTATCGTTATCTTGCTTCTTGTTACTGCAAAGTCCAATGCCTACCTCCTCTCCCACAGGTCCCTATACTCTGGCAACATCTTTTCTCTATCTCTATAACTTTGTTATTTCAAGAATGTTATATAAATGGAAGCATATAACATGTAACTTTTTTCCCACTCAGCATTTATTCCTGTTGACTTGCATCCAAGTTGTTGCATTTATCAATATATTGCTCCTTTTTACTGAAGAGTATTTTTTGTAGGCAGGGATATATAACAGTTTATCTCTTTATACTTGAGGGACAACCGAATAGTTTCCAATTTGGAGTTATTATGAATAGAGCTGCTCTGAATATTCACATACAAGTTTCTGCATGAATGTAAGTTTTCATTTCTCTGTGAAAAACATCCAGGAGTGCAGTTACCAGATCATATGGTATGTACATGTGTAGTTTTAAAATAAACTGCTGAACTATTTTCCAGAGTGTCTTTCCCATTCTTATCAGCAGTGTGTGTGGGGTGGGGGGGTGGGGGGTTCAGTTTCTCTTCATTGTGGCCATTACTTGGTATAGTGCTATTTTGTAGTTACTTATTGTGACAGATGTGGTTTTAAATTTGCATTTTGTTAATGGATATTGGTGCTGACCATCTTTATGTGCTTATCTCCCACCTGTCTGTCCTCTTTGGTGAAGTGTCTGTTTGCATCTTTTACCTACCTTTCAATTTGATTTTTCATTTATTTAAGAATTCTTTATATATTTTAGATACAAGTCATTTGTCAGATATGTGTTTTGTGAACATTTTATTTCAACTTGTAATGTGTCTTTTCATCACCTAAGACATTTTTTTTCCAGAGCAAAGGTTTTTAATATGAATAAAGTCCAATTTATAATATTTTGTTTTTATGGATTATGATTTTGTATTAAAGAATTCTACATAGGTCCAGTTTTAATGATTTTCTCCTAAGCCTTTATTTTTACATTTTATAGTTCTATAAAATACTCTCTCTCTCTCTCTCTCTCTCTTTGCCTATGGATGGCCAACTAGTTCAGACTATTTGTAGGAAAGGCCATCTGTCCTTCCTTAGCTGATCTGCTTTTGGACTTTTGTTGAAATCAGTTGAGCATATCGATAGGTGTCCATTTCTGAGTTTTCTATTCTCTCCCATTGACCTGTGTGTCTAGCCCTCCAGTAACACTCCAGTCTAGATTAGTGTATATGAGGCTTAAAATCAGGTAGACCACTGCCCCCTTTTTACAAATTATTAGCTGTTCAAGATCCTCTGCCTTTTAAAATAACTTTTAGAATAATCTTAACTGTTTACAAAAAAAATCTTTCTGGAAATTTTAAAGACAAACAAAATAAAAATCTGTTCTTTTAAATTGTTTTAAATTTAATTTGAATAGATACATTTTTCACATGGTTCAAAATTCAAAATGTATGATTTGATATACAATTAAAAGCTTGCTTTCTTCTTCTTGAGAAACAACTTCCCTCTCCTAGACAGCCTATATTACTATCTTGTGCATCCCTCTAAGCATAACTATTTTACATTAAGTCAGTACACACAGTATAGTTTCTTCCTCCATTTTTTTTTTTTTTTTTTGGTTCCAATGTTAAAGCTGGATACATTTTTCAGTTTTTTTGCAAGACTAATGAAGCAGGGGACAGGGGAGACACAAACAATATTGTGAATGAGGAAGGGAACATAATTATGAATATGTTACAGACTCTAAACCTTTTAACTAAATCTTATGCTAGTAATTTTTCAAATGTATGCTATAAACTAGAAAACGCAAGTGAATTAGATGATTTTGTCAAAAAAAAATATGAACTATCAGGATCAGCTAGGTCCAGGCCAGGAAAAAAAAAAAAAGTGTCTCCAGGTAGTTCAGTAATAACAAATTTAATATAAGAGTCACTGCAAAAGGAGAACTTCAAAGCAATCCTCAGATTAGTCACATCAGGAAGTTGTTAGCACCCCTAGTTGGCACCTGCTAGAGTGTAGGAAGCAGGTCAACCCATAGGACCTGCATTTGTTACAGAGGCTAAGGAGGCGGCTGGGACCATGGGAAAAGCTGTCCTGCAGGAGCTGGAACCTCAGAAGTGACAGTCACTGCTGGAAGTAAAGGGACAGGAGAGATCATTTGGCTTCTCTCTTTCTCCCACCCACAAGTTTTCTGATAGTGATCAAATGTAGTTGATTGGATCAGGAAGCTTGGGAATCCAGTTTGCACCAAGAAGACAGAGAAAAAAGATGAGAGGAAATGGAAAAGAGTGGCATCCTCAAAAGTGACTCATGAAGAAGAAGAAGAAAAAAAAAACAACTAACAATAATAAGCCTGTAACTATGAAAGCAATGGAACCTGTAGGTTGAAATATCCTTCATGTGCTCCCTAGCTTCCTGACCCAAAGACCGTTTGACAGAAATTTTAATCTCACTATTATAAAAATTATTTTAGGTAACTAAAAACGTAGAAAAACTACCAAATTCATTTTACGAAGCTAATGTAACTTTGAAATGAGAGTAGAAATGATAGTACAAGAAAAGATCATCATACAGTCATTATATTTCATTTGTGGACATAGTCCTAAATAAATCCTAAATAAAATAAAACAAGTTGCATTCAACAATAAGTCTATATTAATCTATGTGACACAGCATAATTAAATGAAGTTTTCCCATCCTGTTAAGGACGTTTCAACATCATAAAACATGTAATTCAACATTATCAGAATGAAAGAGGAAAAAAAATGTCAATTGATGCAAAAAATGATGATGTGATAAAATGATTTAAGTTTTAAAAAGTTTTAGCAAACTATGAACAGAAAGGAATTTCCTTATTTTCTTCTTTCTAGATACACTGCTTTCATTACCTATATTTTTCCCTCAGCCCAACTATGTCAGGCTATGATCATCCCAATTTCACTATCAAAGTTAGTGGGCAACTTCTCATCTTCTCTTTGCAGGTTGACATGGAAGAACTCTTCCCCCTTCCCTGGGGTTCTGAGCCTCTATGGTCCCTTGGTTTTTTCTTCTAGTTGAATGGTCACCCATTCTCACGCTCCAACTCTGGGACAACAGTGTCTTTCTGATATTTAGATGTCAGAGGTCCCTAGAGTTAAGTCCTCCATTCTCCCTGTTTTCCTCCTTTCTGTTTCAGCCATGCTAGTGATATCATTCATTCCTGTGACCTTAAATATCTTGGCTATGCTGATGACATCCAAATGGAGCTACAGCTCCATTATCTTCATTAAAATATAAATACAAAATCTGGGTGTTCACAACAGAACTCTTGGTTTCCCTTCTTCCACCAACACACAATACTTTCCTATCCCCACTCCACCCTCTTTTTATTTCTGTAAAGGCAACACCATTTTATCAGCTGCTCAGCCCAGAAATAGAGAGTCTTCTTGGACTGTTCTCTTTCTCCCAACCTTACATTCCATCCATCATTAATCCTACTGGTTTTATCCTTAGTATATTAGTATATTCTTAGTACATTCTTAGTACAACCGTTTCTCAGTACTCTCACAGCTACCAATATGGCGCAGAGCAGCTAACCTCTTACACAATTGACAGCAATTGTTTTCCAACTGTTTTCTCGGCTTTCACTCTTGTTTCCTTATAGTCAATTCTACCACTATCAGCCAGAGAGAAATTAAAAAAAAAAATTAGTTAATCATTTCCCTCATGATAGTTCCCGTAAGTCTTCCCTTCGGAGTGAATTCCAAACTTCTTGCCATCACCCTGTGTCCTGACACTGGTCTACCTCAGTGACTCCTCTCCTGCTCATCTCCTTGCTGGTCCCTTCTAGTCACACTCCCCTTCACTCATGCAGCCTGGACATAGTAGGCTCATGCCAAGCTCAGGTGTGTTCTTCACCTGCTCCTGCATGGACTGACAGTCTTCCAGATCTTCACATGACCTCTGAGGGACTAATCAGCTCCCTTTTTGAAAATCATGTGCTCAGCTGCTGGAATCCCAGTGGGCAGCCTTCTGTGAAATCCTCTTTGGGGATTTCATAACAGAGAAAATGATCTTGTTCGTGTCACACTGCTTCCTGGAATGGCTGATGTTCGATATTTGATCGCTGCAAGGGACTTGGCCTTTATATCCTTGCAATGATCACCTCTCACACTTGGCAAGCTGTTGTTGGGCCTGCACTGCAGTCAGTGTCTTCTTCTGCCCACTCTTCTTTCTCTCACTTTGCTTCCCTTGATGTTGGTCCTCAGGTGACTTCCTAAAACACAACCTGGGTTCAATCCCCAGCACCAGAAACAAAGAAATACAACCTGCACATTGCATTCCTTCTCAGATCTGCAACACACAACTCACCTCGCTTATTCAGATCTTTGTTCACATGTTAATTTTTTGGAGCTACTTGCCCTCTGAACATCTTATCTAAAACAAGCATTTTGTCACTTTCTGCTTTTCTCTATATCGTGTAGATATGTGCGTATATGTGCATAGTTTTCCTCACTATCCTGTACACTTCCTGGAAGACTGACATTTTCACTGCTCCATTCCCATCACTTAGAAAAACGTCTGTCACAGAGTAAGTGCTCAGTGAAAATGTACTGCATGAAAAGCAGAATAAACAGATTATAAGTACCAAATATAAAAACAATAGAGGACCTTTTCTTTTCTTTTTTCACCATATTGGGGATTGAACCCAGGGCCTTGTGCATACTAGGCAAATGCTTTGTCACTGAGCTATATTCCCAATCTCTTTTTAAATTTTAAGCTGGCCTCAAACTTATGATCCTCCTGCCTCAGCTCTTGAGTAGCTGGGATCACAAGTATGTACCACCATGCTGGCCTGAAACCTTTTCCTTAATAGTACAATTTTATAAATTTAAAGTGAGGAAAGGCACAAGGACATCTGATATTATCCCTCTGGTTAAACAATGCAATGAGGTGCAAATGATGATCTGAAGAACAAGAACTGAAATGGAAGAGATAGAATTACCTTTATATAGAGATTATTATTATCTATAAGAGCAGTGCCAAAAACATTTGGAAAATCTATTAGAATAAATAAGAGAGTTTGACCTTTGCCAATTATAGTAAGTACAACATGAAAATACCTGATCTTTAGCATGCCTATACACAAATAATAATTAATTTGAAAATAAAATAAGTAATAATCTACCAGAGTAGCAAAAGCTGTAACTACTTAGTTATAAATCTAACAAAGGTCTGTAAGAAGTTTTTGAGAAATAATTATAAGAAATTTATAGAAGGATATGGAAGAGGACTGGGGAAAAAATGAAGTGAAATACAATGATCATGGATAAGAGTGTATAATACACCAAGGAGTCCATTTACTCTAAATTATTCTAAAAAGTAAATAAAGATCAAATCAGAAGCATAATAGACTCATTTAAAACAGCTGACAAGCAAATCCTAAAATTCATTTGAAAGAGTAAAAGACAAAAAGTAGCCTAGAACATTTTGAGGTAGAACAAAACATGAAAATCCTGACCCATTATCAGATAAGAATATGTAAGGAAGTATGATTTTAGGGCAAAATGGGACAAACCAATGAAATGAAATTGGAAGTCCAGAAATTGGCCTATGGAAAACTTGGCGTAAGACAGAGGTTGCCTCACAAATCCATATCAATGTCTGATAAATAATGCTGAAACAATTCATGGGAAAGGAGCTCTACTTCATACCATACCAAAACAATAAAAAAAAAACCAAAAAATAAAAATAAATAAAATCCAGGTGCACTGCAAAATTAAATATATAAAGTAAAAATTTTAAAACAAAATGTATATTATAATATATCAGTGTGGGTAAGGATTTGTTACATAAGACATAAAATGCAAACCCATAAAAAATTAATAAATGTTGTTATGATTTAGATATGAGGTGTCCTCTAAAGGCTCCTGTGTGAGACAATGCAAGAATTTGCAGGATAAAATGATTAGATTGTGAGAGATGTAATCTAATCAGTGGATTAATCCACTGTTGGGTTAATTGGGTGGTAACTCTAGGTAGGTAGGGTGTGGCTGAAGGAAATAGGTCACTGGTGGTGTGATTTTAGGGTATATATTTTGTTCCTGGTGTGCAGAGCTCTCTCTCTGCTTCCTGATTGCCAGGTCCTGAATTGCTTTCCTCTGTCACACCCTTCTGCCATGATGCTCTGCCTCATCTTGGGCTCAGAGCTATGGAGTCAGCCAACAATGGACTGAACTCTGAAACCATGAGCCAAAAATAAACTTTCTCTTCTCTAAGTTGTTCTCTTCTGGTCTTTTAGTCATAGCAGTGCATAGTTTTAACTAAAACAAATGTGACATTAAAAAGTTAAAATTCACCATCATAGTAAGAACAACTACACAACAATAATAACAAAACCCAAAACTATGTATAAAGTCAAGCTATAGACTAAAAGAAGTCATTTGCTATACATTTAGCTCACAAGGAATGGGTAAGACAATCCAATACACAAATGGACAAAAGACATAAATAGACAATTTACAGAAGCAGAAACTTGAATGGCCAATAAGCATATATTAAAATGGTCAGCCTTGCTAATAATCAGGAAAGTGCAAATAAAAATGAGATGCCATTTCAAGTTGGGTGTGGTGGCATATGCCTGTAATCCCAGTTACTCAGAGGCTGAGGCAAGAGAATCACATATTTGAAGCCATCTGGACACTTAAGCAAGACCCCGTCTCAAAATAAGACCTTAAATAAGTTGCTGTGGCTCTAGCTGGGAGGTAGAGCACCCCTGGCTTCAAACCTTAGTAACACACACACACACACAGAGAGAGAGAGAGAGAGAGAGAGAGAGAGAGAGAGAGAGAGACAGAGAGAGAGAGAGAGAGAATAAAGAGAGAACAGAAAGGAGAGACACCATTTCATACTAATTGGATCAGAACATCACAAAGTCTAAGAGCCTCAAAAATTCTACTGTTGAGAGTAAAAGTCTGTAGAACAATTTGGGAGCGCAATAGCAAAGTTAAGATGCTTGTACATCCATTTCTAGGAAATATTTTCTGATTGAGAGAAACTCTTACATAGGAGTAAGGCGTGAATATTTCTTACTGCATTATTTGTAGTAACAAAATATTGGAGATCATCCTCAATATAGAAGAAAAATTTAAAAAGTAGTCAGATACAGTTGTATATTGAAATACTGTGCAGCTGTGAAAATGAAGGTCCTAAGCTACACTTTTCAATTTGGACAAATTTTAAGAAAAAAATTGGCTGTGTGAAAAAAAAAGCCAGAGATACATGGGAGATAATAATATTTATTAAAAGTTTAAGTACACAAAAAGTGCTACATGTTGTTCATGAATATAGTATATGATTGCAGATCTAACTTTATTTATATTGCCTTAATTATTTAAAAATATTTGATCTAATCGGCAGAGCATTGGGATTTTTAAAAACTCAGGGGTAGACATAGAAATGTTTATATTATTTGATATACTCTCTCTTATATGATTTTGAAATATTGTATTTGAGACATTTAGATTTTAAGTTATTTTTTTCAACAAAAAGAACAGTCTTCAAAATGTTCAGTTTCCTCCTTATCACCTAAATGTCAATCAATAGACAACCAGTTAAACAAATGTTAGTACATGTGCAAATAGTAAAAATGATGCTTTCTATTTATATAATATGGGAAAATGTACAAATGTTTTGTTGAGCAGGAACGTTTCTAAAATATTATATACAATGTCATTTCATTTGTACATAATATATGTATATATCAGAAATATTAAATAAAAACTTAAATGGTTATTTCTGCTTATAACTACATAATACATGTTGTTTGCTATTTTCTATACTTTTTAGTTACTAAGTGTTTCTGATAAAAATAATAAAATTATATAAGTAGATCTTTATTTTTTTTATTTTTATTTTTTTTATTTTTTTTAAATTTTTTATTGTTGGCTGTTCAAAACATTACATAGTTCTTGATATATCATATTTCACACTTTGATTCAAGTGGGTTATGAGCTCCCATTTTTACCCCATATACAGATTGCAGAATCACATCAGTTACACATCCATTGATTTACATATTGCCATACTAGTGTCTGTTGTGTTCTGCTGCCTTTCCTATCCTCTACTATCCCCCCTCCCCTCCCCTCCCCTCCTCTCTCCTCTCTCTGCCCCCTCTACTGACATTCATTTGTCCCCCTTGTATTATTTTTCCCTTTCCCCTCACTTCCTCTTGTATGTACTTTTGTATAACTCTGAGGGTCTCCTTCCATTTCCATGCAATTTCCCTTCTCTCTCCCTTTCCCTCCCACCTCTCATCCCTGTTTAATGTTAATCTTCTTCTCATGCTCTTCGACCCTACTCTGTTCTTAGTTACTCTCCTTATATCAAAGAAGACATTTGGCATTTGTTTTTTAGGGATTGGCTAGCTTCACTTAGCATAATCTGCTCTAATGCCATCCATTTCCCTGTAAATTCTATGATTTTGTCATTTTTTAATGCAGAGTAATACTCCATTGTGTATAAATGCCACATTTTTTTTATCCATTCGTCTATTGAAGGGCATCTAGGTTGGTTCCACAGTCTTGCTATTGTGAATTGTGCTGCTATGAACATCGATGTAGCAGTGTCCCTGTAGCATGCTCTTTTTAGGTCTTTAGGGAATAGACCGAGAAGGGGAATAGCTGGGTCAAATGGTGGCTCCATTCCCAGCTTTCCAAGAAATCTCCATACTGCTTTCCAAATTGGCTGCACCAATTTGCAGTCCCACCAGCAATGTACAAGTGTACCCTTTTCCCCACATCCTCGCCAACACTTGTTGTTGTTTGACTTCATAATGGCTGGAGTGAGATGGTATCTTAGGGTGGTTTTGATTTGCATTTCTCTGACTGCTAGAGATGGTGAGCATTTTTTCATGTACTTGTTGATTGACTGTATGTCCTCCTCTGAGAAGTGTCTGTTCAGGTCCTTGGCCCATTTGTTGATTGGGTTGTTTGTTCTCTTATTGTCTAATTTTTCAGCGACAAATCCTCTGAAATGGAAATGAGGACAACCACTCCATTCACAATATCTTCAAAAAAAAATAAAATACTTGGGAATCAACCTAACAAAAGAGGTGAAAGACTTATACAATGAAAACTACAGAACCCTAAAGAGAGAAATAGAAGAAGATCTTAGAAGATGGAAAAATATACCCTGTTCATGGATAGGCAGAACTAACATCATCAAAATGGCGATATTACCAAAAGTTCTCTATAGGTTTAATGCAATGCCAATCAAAATCCTAAGTAGATCTTTAGAATTCACCTATCTTAGAAATGTAAATTAAAATGAAAAATATTGCAAATTTTCACCTATTTAAATTTTCATTTCTTTTTCAGTTTATAGTATTGAGTGCTGCTAAGATCATACTTAAATATTATCCTCCATCACTGATGTTAGCCGTGTGAATCAGTATTGTATTCTCTGAAAAATACTTTGGCAATGTGTAAAATGAGCACACTTACCATAACAGGGAATCTATTCCAAGGAAATAATCAAAGATGCACACAAGAACATATAAACAAAGATTTTGTTGTTACAGCATTATTTGGAGAAACTAAAGGACTGGAAACAACCTAGATGTCCAATAGCAGGGCATGTCTTACTAAATGACAACAATAGAATATTGTGTAGCTCCCCCCCAACCCTTAAAAAAAGACATGTGTTTGAAGGATACTTCATAAGACAGAGACACACCCACAAAAAGCAGAATATAAGCTATGCTTCAAATTTTGTCATATAGATATGTAAAATACCTAGAAGAAACACAAAATTGGCTATCTCCGAGATGATTATCTCTAAGAGGTTGGTGATACTTTTACTTTTTAATCTATTTCTGCATTTTCTAAATTGTATAGCAAACATACATTTTATAATTGGAAAAACTCTGAATTTTAATAAAGAAAATGACCTCCCTCCCTGCCTCTTTCTTCTTGCTCTCTTCAGCCTAGTTGGCACTGGGTCACAGATCCCTGGATTACAGTCCACTGCCAGTAATTACAAACCACCTTTATAAAATAGCCCCTTGTTCAGACTCTTTCAAAAATGTAATCAGGGTTGGACTTCTGTGCAGGTCAACAAACAAGAAAAGCTGGTGAAGGAACAGACCTTATTCTCTGATCTTGCCCAAGTATATAAATATTCCTTATTAGCCATTGCCCTTGGTTTATTGGCTATTGGCCACTGCTTTTCTCCTGAATTGTGTTTTGCTTTTTTTTTTTTTTTTTTGGTGGTGGGCAGGGATACGGGGATTGAACCTGAACCCAGGGGCACTTGACAATTAGAGACAGGGTCTCACTGAGTTGCCTAGCAGCTCGATTTTGTCCTGAATTGGTTTTGACATGAGATGATAGCAGATCGCCCCCCAACAGAGGAAGTGTTAAACTCTGCGAAAAAAAGGGGTGGATTAAACAAGGAAGAAAAACTATCAATATGTTATAAAATACACATGCTATTTCTAGGTTATTCCTGTCTATTTGAGGTAACATATCTAATACGTTAAAAATATTTCTGGTAACACAGTATCGTTGTTCCCTTTAATAATGTGCTTGTGTCTGTAACTCTCATTTGGACTTGGTGAATTACTGTTTTATTTAATGAAAAAAAGATAAATTGTACTTGATTTGTATTTATTAATTTCTATGAATTTGGTATATGACATTTATGAAAGCTTAGGCACATAATTTTTCCTTTCTTTAATTTACAGCCAGAGAACTGTTTAAATATAATTTTAAATGATGCATAAAATGCTTCCTGACATATTTGTTTTCTGAATTTCCAACATGCATATTTGCCATTTCTGTATGATGAACAAACGTGTCTCAAATTGTGGAGAAAGAAAAATGTTACCTGTTCAGGAGTCCTTTATTAAATCTGAGCTCCTGTGTTTTGGTGGCAGCAGGCTGAGTTTCCTGGAGGTTGATAAGTTTAGTTGCAATTGCGATCTAGTTCATGGTAACTCAATTTGATAGGTGAGGCTCTGCAGGTGGACCAATCGTCAATTTGGTGCAAAACCTCACAACAAAGTCTAAAAATAGATATCGCTTTGATAGCATTTGGGGGAAATAGAAGAAGTTACATGATAGATGAAATACATTTCTTAAAGAAAATTATTTTTCTGATTGTTTCCTAAGAATCAAATAGCTTTCATAATTAAATAGGTGTTTTTCTTTGTATTTAATTTCTTGAAAATGATTCTATTTTTCCCATTCTGGTTTATACTCATAATAGTTCACAAGTCTTTTGAAAAACGGTCTTTGGTTCAGATAATGTTAACTTATTCTGAAATTTCAATTTCTGAATTTTTTAAGTAAACACAAGCTTTATGGGGCTTTTTTTTTTTTTCTTACATGTAAGTGTCGACTCTTTATTTTGCTGTCTTTTTAAGCAGGGGGAACATACTGGAAAGAAAATAATCACCAACTCTTTTATGAGCAGTTGTCAATAAAGGACGGAGGACTCAAAGTTCTGCTCTTCTCCTGACTTCTGTCATCAAAACAGATGCTCTCTATGACCTTGACCAAACAACTCCATCCTTTAATCAGAAGGAGCAGACTTGTTTGTGGATTTATGATAGGTGTCTGAACGCAGCTTAGAAGCCTGTTTGGGAAGACCGGCTCGGACTCTTTTTGTGTTGCAATTTGACTGGTAATTCCCATTTTAATTCACTGTGTACACTTTTACCCAAACCTGGGATTATTTGGGCATTTTGAGAAAATATTTTCTTATTAATTGGATATCTCAGATGTACTCATCACAATTATGAGCTGCTATGGCTTTAAGTATATGATGAATTTGCTGATGTCAGCAGCTGAAACTGATGCTGCTGATAGCAGCTGACAGGACACTAATTACTTGTTATGTGGCTGTTGCCTGCTTAAGGAGCTATTCAGTGAGTTAGGATTTAGAAAAGCTGGAGAGCACAGGGCTGATTTGTGAAGAGATATCTAATATGAAAATACCCCAGAAGTTCTTAGATTGATCCTCATGACAGAGATCTGTCTAATTAGGAAGCATCTATTTTAATACTAAACCACACAAAGCCCAGCTGGAAGGGGAGAATTTATAGGGAGACATGGAGCCATCACTAGTTCGGTTGACAGCAAGTGCAACCTAAGCACGTTTGCCAGCATTTAATCAATAGTGGCTATCAGAGGATTCCCCCACCCACAGACAGTCTCTGTGGTCGGATGAAGGAGGATCTTCCAGGTGTTAGCAGGGAGGGTTCCTGGCCAGTCCTGCCTCCTTTCTCTTTGGAGATGGGGCATGTCTAGAAGGTAGACATTTCCTCCATGGTCAACAAGGAGGTGGCCACGCTGGCTCTGTTCTGGGGGACTGAGTGACTGTCATCCAGCGAGACATGCAAATAGGAGGCAAGAACCTCATTCCCACTGAAGGATTTGATTGCTACATCCCATGATCAGACCACAAAGTTTTTGCCCACGGGAGCTTGTTGCTAAGTTTATATTCTAGGTATGCTCAATCGTGACTGACTAATGTTTGAGAAATGCTTGAAAAATAAAATGACGATAGCTTTCCCTGAGTTAGAGAGCAATCTGGCTGCTTATTTGTCAGATGTGAGAAGACACTGACCCCTCCTCCAGTGGCACCTCTCTGTGGCGTGAAGGGCATGTGAACACAGAGGTTGAGGAACGTTTTTTTTGCGGGCCTCACCAGGCACCCTGATGTGGGTGCATCCGGACACAACCTCCCCTCTTTTTCCTCCTCTGTGTCCGTAGGGATGTGGAGTCTCACAGTGCAGCCCGCCTAGCAGGCTGTTAGTGAGTCACCCTGCTCCCTGCTCAGCTTTGGCAACAGCTCTGAACAGAGAAGAGACAGAACAGAGACAGGGAGGTGTTCTGAAGATGCTTGCTTAGGTTGATACTTGCTTTATCATTGCTGATCCTTCCATAGAACAGGTAATAGATAATAAGGCACCCGACTTTGTTTCAGAAATATCAATGAACGCATTCCACACATACTCCAAGGCTCTGTTGCAGAGTAGGGCTCCCTACTGGGGTAGGGAGGAACAGGATAGGCATCAAGCCAAAGAGAACAGGAAGCCCACACTGACCAGCTCAGCTAAGCAGCTCTGTGACCACCAGCAGATTGCACAGAACAGCTTCCTATGTACTGTGGCTGTGGCAGGGATTAAGGGTCACACCTGCAAGAATTCTAGCACAGTGGCAGGCACTGTAGATGTTCTGTGGATCCTAATTGCCTGCTCCTCTGTCTTATTTTGGGTTCTAAGCAGAGCAGACCCACAGATAAGGGTTCCAGGGCAGGATGCAGGTGGGGGATGCAGCAGGGGAGGGGAGAAGCAGCCAGAGAGGGTGAGCTATTAGGCCAGACGCCAGCGTGGGTGATGGAACTCTATCCTACAGGGGAACGGTGACACAGAGCCTCAGGATTACCTGACTGAGTTTGCAGAGTGCTGGTATGTTCACACACCTATTGCTGGGAACCTTTGGCCGAAGGCTACTGGAGGGCAGTAGATTGACAGCCAGGCAATGTCAGCCTGCTGGGTGATTTCCCCTTCTGCTGTTCCAGGATGGGGAAAGCCCTCAGCTCCCAGAGGCAGACTGTGGCGGTTGGAAGTCAGCTGAAGCACACTGAAATGTCCTAGGGACATGGGCAGGGCAATGACAGAGACCGTGGGGAAAACCAAGACATGTACAACCCTGTAGTTTCCATCAAGAAGCCACCACTCCAACAGGGAAGATAAGAGAGTTGAAGCTTCAAAGACAAGACAAGCTTGGCTGGTGATGCCAAGATGTCTGCAGTTTCCAGGAGAGATCAGCACCTGGGTCTCCCCAGGGTGGTACTTGCTCCATTCAGGCCTTTGCCTCTCAGCTTTGCATCTGATCTGTCAGCATCTGGGGAGCGAATTTAGAAGAGCTGTTAGACTCACATTAACCAAAACCCAGAGAGTCTGAATTTAAAAACTATCTTGAGATACCTTGAGGAAATAACTTTTGTCCACTGAAGGGATGGCCTTACCATGTGGGTTGCTTACAGGAGAAAACTGTTCCCAAGTCCCCATCTGACAATACCAAGGGTAGATACCAGCTCTTTAACCTGTGGTGTCCAGAGAGGCAGGGTATGCAGTGGTTGAAATGAAAACTGGGGTCAGGATGCACGTTGCACTAGCTGTGTGATCTTAGCCAGTTGTTTACTTCTCTGTTCCTGATGTTTCTCATCCTTCATAGTACCAATTTGATAGAGTTGTGAAGATTAAATGTAATACATACAAAGCAGGCAGAATAGTGTTTGGCTCATAGTTAAGTGTTAGTTATCATTACAGCTGCTACTAGGAACCCCTTTTTAGATGACGCAGAGTCATTCTTTAGGTATGCTAATAGCTGTCAGCAAGTATTACACTGTTTTTAGAACCAGTTTGTCTCATTAAGGGGTCTTTGCAAATCCTGCCATACAACATAGTGTCTATAGCTTACAACACTGTATGGTGTGTTTAAACTTTGCTGAAAGAATAGATCTGATGTTGAATGCTGTTGTCAAACCAAACCACTGCAACAGAAAATAATGACAATAAAGGAGGTGGGAAGAAATGTTGGGAGGCTATCGATGTGTTCATGGCCTTGACAGAGGCAAGGAATTCGTGGATATATACTTATCCCCCAACTCACGGAAAAATGTACATTCAACACACACAGCTTCAATATGTCAATCATACCTCAATAAAGTGGCTAATGAAAGGGAGGGGACTTTGCTTTTTGTTGTCCTATGGGGTCTATCATTTGCATCTTGTGGGAGGGGATGCCTCATTTCTCCTCACCTTGTCCTGACTCTCTGAATAAACACAAAAGTAACTCAATGGGGCGAGGACCTGGGCAGAGCTCAGGAGACTGCACACAGTGCTCAGAGGTTCAGAAGTCAGAGGGCTCCTGAATTATGGAGCAGGAGCACGCCATGGCATTGGCCAGGTGGCTGGACAGTCAGAAAGCCTAGAATGTCATGTATTTTTGTATGTTGTACAACCAAGAGCATCTTTCAGTTCCAGGCCCTGGAATGCAATCTGGAATTCTGCCAAGTATCTCTCTCTTATAACTTGGGGGCAAAGCAACAAATCAAAACCACTGTCAGGTTTAGCCCTGATAAGAGAAGTATGTTACCTGATGGAACCAAAAATCCCAAATCATCCAGGAAGACAATGGGACTCCTTGAGGACTGAATGACATGTGTTAGTGCGGAACATGCACATTGAACAGAACGTTAGAAATCCCATCAGCCGCAAGTGCGTTGGAAAGGATGTTGGATCTGGAGACTCCATATAATTCAGAAGAATAAAAGGATTCCTGGAAGAGTGGATTAAAAGTGTCACCACAGAATGTGAACCTGGAGAGGGTGTTTGCACCCACCACATCAGTAAGCCAGGTAGAAAGGACACTGGACTTGGAGTGAGACACTCTGGTTCTGTTCCTAAATCTGTCACTCATTGGCTTTGAGACCCTGGGAGGGTTGTGTAGCCTCCCTGGACTCACAGGGTCCTTCTCTGTCAAAGAAGAACATTCAGCTTATTGCCACGTAAGATAAATTCCAAGTCCTACACTGCTCCGGGATGCTAAATATTGAGATAAATGAGTGAAACTTTCAGATGGAAAAACAAAAATTTCAGTGTTCAAAATTTCCCCTATTAATCCGTAGTCCCTGGTAAGAAATTTTCATGTGCTAAAATGAAGTCAATGAACATTCCTTGCTACCACTCGGTCATAAATCATCATCAACTCAGAGAAGGCAGATGGGAGCAGAGCTACGAGACTGGTTTGTTCCTACCCCACGCTTTTGATTTCATAAAACCAGAACTTCATTTCCATGCTTCAGAAGCACAGGGTACTGTGGAAATTCCAGGTACAAGTAGATAGAAGAGGTGCTCATAGGTCAATCATCAGAGGACTAAAGATTGCCCACCAGAGCTGAGAGATGTGGCACCATTGGTGACTGGATACGGCCAACTTTGGTGGAGAGGTGACCGGGAAAGCCTGACTGGAGTGGACAGAAGGCAGAGTCGAAGAATTGAGATTGTGAACAGTGGAGCAGACACTTCTGACCCTAAGCTTGGCTGTAGGGGGAAGGGGATAAGTGAATGCTGTGGAATCAGAAGGGTTTATTTTTTTTTTCCCAAAATGGAAGAATAATGTGTAGACACTAAGAATAATCCTGTACAGAGGGGACCCCTAACCCAATGGGCACAGTTGAAATGTGGGTAAGGCTTTGTTTTAGCCAAGCCATTCAGGGGAGAAGAGAGCAAGGAGTGGCATCTGTATGGGAAGAAGTGGTTTGGGGGATAGACTATGGGGTTTAAGCTGGACATGGAGCAGAGAGAGGGTGGCAAGGGGTAGAACAGGGAGTCCTATGATCATAGGACTGTGGAATTTAAGTCCTGGTGTCATAGAAGGATTGTTCATGTAGGAGTGTGAGAGGGAGTGAGTTGAGAAGATGGTAGGCTGTGACAACTGATGAGGATTCTCAAATTAAGACTTTGGAGGTGGAGAAATTATTAATACTGAAAAGATCAAAGGTATGACCATGGGCATGAACAGCAGAGGTTGAGGGGAGAATGAGGCCACTGGAAAAAGGATATTAAGGAACTGACAAGCCCAGATGTTGGAAAGAATATTGGTCATTGAAATCACGTGAATAAAAATAGAAACTGGCCTTGAAGAACCAGTCTTGATGAGAAAGCTTTGGGCAGGTGGCATCTGCTGAATGAGACTTTGAGCTGAGTACTGGTAGGAGGCAGGAGCTTGGGCTCTAAGCGACACTATGAAACACAGAAGTCCATCCCACTCCTGATTCCATAGTGTGAAGGAAAAGTAGCTTCAGAGCCCTGGCAGGGCCACAGAGAAAGACCTTTGCGAGAGGTTTGTATCAGCCAGAGAGAAGTCAAGAAAGCCAGAGAGAAGTCAAGAAAGCCAGAGAAAACTCAGGGGATGTTCTTAAAGGGGGTTGAAAAATGATGGCTTGAGAGCCACCTGGTTTTGTAAGTTTGGGGTTTGGTACATCAATGGACTGGCCATATCCAGTGACTTAGGTGACATCCACAACTGCTTTGGACTGCAAGGACAGAGTTGGGTGGTGACATCAGAGATCATCTGACTCACAACGCCTAAAACATTTACTATCTGGTCCCCTTCAGAAAAAGTTTGCCAAAAGTTTGCAGTGGATTTTATTGATGATTATTGACCTTAAATTTCAGAGGCCTCCCTCAGGGACAGGGAGGAATGAAACATGGAGGAACATCAATCACTGTCGGTGGATGAGACTCAGGCTGTGGGGGGAGAGCTGGGACTCCTGGGCTTCTTGTGGGACCAACACCAGCAGTGATAAAGGGTGACCTTGAACTTGATGGTCCCAGATAGGCCATGGAGAAGAGGCTGTGAACAGGAAGGGCAGGTATCCAACCAGGAGCAAGGTGGGCCCTGGTGCTGGCATGTGAGTTCTGCAGAGAAGTGTGGGGTACAGCCTGTGGGATTCCCTTGTGACCCCCACTGCTGGTCACCCACAGAGGGTGGGGGACTTTACACTCTCTGTGCCTAGACTGACAGGCTTTAGGTCAACAGAGGGGGCTGGTGATCTTTGGTGAGAAGGCGTCATTAGAGTGCAGCTTTAGTTAGCCTTGCTTTCATTCCTCTTCCTATATTGGTGTTGCTTATCAGATTCTCCTAATACTAATTTACTGGTTCCAATTTAATATTGATGCTTCATTAAACTGGAGGACCTTTTGTCTGACCTTCAGTAAGATTAGCTTTATTCTGCTTTATGACGAATGGTACTAAATACACCATCCACGGGCAATAACTTTAAAGAATTAAGTTAAATATTCAAAGGCAGATGACTCACTAATGGAACTGGTTTTATTTTTTAAAATATTCCTTCTGCACACCCAAAGACTAGTGATTCAGCTTGGACCCTTGCATAAGGGGTCACATGAGAAGAAATTGTGACATTAAAAAGTCTTTTTTCTTTCTTATATCAATAACAAAGGAACAAAATAAAATGTCTTTCAAACAATAGCAAATCAAGATTGACGTTGTGTCTCTGCAAACATTTCCCAGCCTAGGTCATGTCTTGCTCTAAGGACCTAAATGTGGGAAGTGTCACATTTACCAGGCAGTGCTTTTCCCTGATGTCAGAGCTCCCTTCAGGGACTAGCTTTTTGTCTTTTCCTCTTGGAATTCCTTCTAGTGCAGCGAACATATTCAGGGCTGCTGCTACATCAATCCTGGAAGGAGCCTGGAACGTGGCTGATTTTTGTCGTCATGCCTTTCCCACTGTCCCATGTCTATTTGGATAATTTCATTTATGCTGTCTTGAAAATTTGGTTGGATGATAATAAGCTATTTTTTAATTCAATCATTCATGCATTAAACATAGTAAGTGACCACTTTTTATTTTCCAGAGCAGTGTTCTGCAAAGGGGATACTGAGCCCGAATAAGGCTTGGTTCCTGTCCTCGTTTTCCAAAAAGAAGTGAGGGCAAGTTTGGGACAGATTCTGGAAATAAAAGCCTTTCTGATGATTTCAGACAAGTTTCTAGAAAGGATTGTTAAGCAGATGTTTTGAGAGCATGCACTTAGACAGGAGAGCAGGGATTACGGAGAGTCTGGGAGTCCACTAGGGACAAGCACTGAGCCTAACATAATTTTCTCTTTTGATAAGGTTACTAGACTAGTGGATCAAGGAAATAATATAAGTCAGATGGCTTAAGTAGCATTTGAGAGTCTTTCATATTATCCTTGTGGACTTATAGGAAAATGAATAATAAAATAGTAGGCAGATTCTCAACCCTTCCTTCCCCTTTTTCTTTCTTTCTTTCTTTCTTTCTTTCTTTCTTTCTTTCTTTCTTTCTTTCTTTCTTTCTTTCTTTCTTTCTTTTCTTCTTGCTTTCTCACTTCCTTTCTTTCTAATGGTTCTGGTGTCGTAGAAACCATGTGTAGACACTCTGGTAGGTGGCAGGGGTAAATCCATGATCCCTGCCTTCATGGGACCTACTGTCTGTGGCAAGGATGAGACAGGAACCACCCAAGACACACAGAGTGAAATGGGGATCCATATGGGAATCACCAAGAATATTGATTACGGGGTTCATATAAGGCCAAAAGGAAGCTTCTGGTAGCTTAGATGGCAGACTTGACTCTGTACCTCCCTACAGTTTGATCAATAAGTTGAATGATAGAGAAAAGATTCTAATATTTGGATGGAGAATTAATTTGTGCCCATTTGTTAAATAACATGCAAACTCATTCTCAAATATTTTAAAAGTGTTAAATAATTCAAAATTAAATAAAAGTCTGGTAGGAAATAGAATAAAATATTTGTAGAGATCTATGGAGGCATGGTAATGTTCTCAACAATAAAAAAATGCATATGGCAGGGTGTGTAGCTCAGTAGAAGAGCACCTGCGTAGCATGCACGAGACCCTGAATTCAATCCTCAGTGCTGCAAAACAAACAAATCAAAGACACAAACAATTTTAACAGAAGAGCCTGGCAAATAACAAATATGAATAAGTAAAAACTTAAAATATCCATACAATGCAAAATAACATTGCTAACATTAAAAGACAAAAATCAGGCTGGGAAAAATATTTTAATCAAACATGACAGAATAATATTTACAATAAAAAGAAACCTATGTTCAAATTCATATGAAAAAACATGATGAATAGCAATGATAATTCACAGAAGACAAAATACATTTAAAAGACACTCTCACAGAAAGAATGGTTCGGTTCCCACTTTGTGGATCAATGAGGGTCTCTCAGAGTCGGTGGGGACTCTCCCAGCTGAATGCTGCCTTCCCTGGCATCCACCCATCTTGCAAGTTAGACATTTCTCTTTTGTGGACTCGTGATATTTTTGTGTATTTTTCTGTTGTGTTCAGGGCTTTGTATTTGCACTGTATGTTTCTGTGCTGATCTTTAAGCAAAACAAAGAATGAGTAAAATTATAGCCCACTGTCCACACCTCCAAATGTGAGTCTAAGAGCAGGCCAGGGAGTTCCTGCATTCAGGAAAACACTGCCCGTCCCCAGATTGCTCATCATTAGGGGGAGTGAGGAACTAATGACAAAACTCTGCATACTCCTAGCCAAGACCCTCAGCCTTTGCTCCATCCCTCCAAACTGGCAGCCTAAGCCATGGTATTTGCTTTGAGACTATCAGGAAAGTCATCATGGACTATTTCCTGTGTGCGTCAGCCATCAGGAACTCAGCATGCCCAGGACATGTTCATCCCCAGGAATCTTGTCCACAGGGCTGTGAGGCTGCTTCTCTGTCACCTGACTCCTGGATCCATGAAGAAGCTGTCTTGCCTTACAGCCTGTGGTTGGAGTCAGCCACTGTGAGGAGGTGAGGCAGGGCTCTAGGGAGAGAGTGAATTCAGGGATCATGCATTCCCAAGGTGGAGCATGATGTCCACCTTGCTGGGTTTCATGGATTGCCTGCACCCCTCTTCCAAAGGGGTCACCTTCAAGCTACCATCTTGGGGTCCCTGTAACCACACTCTCTTCTTATCCTTTAAGTGGCAAGAGCTCCTGTTTGTTGTTAGCCTCTGAGCACACATTACCCTTAGTTCTACCTACATTTAAAAATAATCCGTTTATGAAACTCTTTCCACTTTGACTGTGCCATCTGTTTCTTGCAGGGAGTTTGTCTGTCACTGCTGAATAATGAGTCACTGAATGAATGAATGAATGAATGACTTTGAGTTTCCAAGAAAACCAAAAGCACCAGAAAACACTCTTTGTAGCAGAGCCAGTGGCAGGAGAGATGGTGGGAATGTCACCTCCTTGGGCAACCTGACTCCAGAGGCACTGAAGGGAGGAGCAGTTACCTGTCCAACAAGGTAGAGGATACGTGGGCAGTCACAGAGTGGAGGAGGAACCCAAGGAGCTGATTTGAAAGCAGCCATCAGTAGAAGGAAATGCAATGTCATGGCCACTTATGGGCACCAGTGAGACCCTTCAGGAGCCCCAAGCTTGAAGGAGCAGTGTGGCCTGTAAGGGGGGGTGTCATACTTCTCAGGATGGAGGCTGGGCTGGAGAAATACCCCTCCCTTCTGACTTCTTCCTACATGTCCAGTGCCCCATCCTGCTGTTTGATGAGCAGAAGTATTCATCAAAGAAATGAAGTGAGAGCAACCTTGGTCATAAGACATCTGCAAAGTCAGCAAAGCTATTTAACTGTAGTGAAACTAATATTCTCATGGACTTTGGTAGCATTATAAATCAATGCAATTCTTTCAGAGAGCTCATGGCAATATGGATTGCATTTTAAATAAAATGTCGTATATTGTGACTGTGTAATCTCATCTCTAAATGTTCATCCTAAAGAAAGTTTGTAAAGGAAAATTTCTACTGTGGCATTATCCCTAATGTTGAATAGTGTATAATATATAACATTTAGTAAAAAGAATGAAATATAGAAGTATATATAAGATGGGCAGTGATATGACAATAGGTATGCACACAGGCAGATTCTGCAGGCAGTAAGTAGAAATGAAAATAGGATCAACACAATGAAATGTTATTGTTTTCCCAAATGCTTTAATAGTTGCTGGAACATGCTTATAATCAAATACAAACAAAATTTTAAGTGACACAGCCCCAGGAAGGAGCACATCCTCTCCCTGTCTAGAATCCTTCAAGCCTTCAGTGGTTTCCTTATGCAATACATTCCCCTGTGAATCCCTCCTGTGGTCTTTAAGTTCTACATACCTGGCCTCTGCCATCTTGGACCTCATCTGTTGACTATTTTTCTACTATGTTCTAGCCACTGGACTCTCAATGTCCCTCAAAATGCCAAGCCTATGCCTGTTTTGGAATTTTGATCCTATTGTGTTCTTGATCTAGAATGTTCTTCCTCCAGACCTTGATATGGCTCATTACTTTTCTCATTCTTTCAATATCACTTCAAATAGCACTTTTTAGAGAAGGTGTAGAGACATGTCTATTACCTGCCCAACAAACATCCCTGGCTTCTATGTAAATTCCTGAGGGGCGGGTCTCTACTTTCCACTCTGAAATCTTGTACAGTATGACACAGGAGCAGCTCACCAGACCCTGACCCTGGGCTTCACGAGCATGGTGGCTCTGAGACCTGGGAGAGTCCAGTGAAATGCTAGTGGGTGTCTAAGGTTTTCCGGGATCACTGCAGTCATACTGTGATGCTGCTAGCTATGGCAGTGCCTGGCGGGTGTGGAGCTAATGCAGACCACCTTGTGATTATATCTTCTTGAGCTTTGCCTCCCTTAGTCCTTCAGAAGCTGGGTTCTGCCTAGTACCAAGGTTCTTAGCCACTTAAAACTCTTCCAAGAAGTATCTTTGCTGTTAAGTTTAAGCAGAGTTGTTTTCTGGTGTTTGCAACTGACAACCTATACAAGAACTTCTCTGAAAAGTTAAGCTTGAGCAGCCACTCATTACCTTAGCTATTATCTGTTACAGTGTTCAGTTTTACTTTCTTTATAGTAGGGACCACTATCTCTATATACTAAATATTTGCATCCCCCCACCCCGAAATCCATAAGTTGAAATCTTACTCCCCCATATAATGGTATTAGGTGGGGTGGGGAGTTTGGGTGGAGGCCTCATAAATGGTGTGACTGTCTTTATAAAAGAGGCTTCATAAATCTCCCTTCTCCATCTGCTATGTGAGGATGCAGCAAATAGCCATTGTGAACCAGAAAGCAGGACTTCACCCCACACTGAATCTGTCAGTGCCTTGATCTTGGACTTCCTAGTGTCCAGAACTGTGAGAAATTAGTTTCTATTGTTTACAAGTCACCCAGGCTTTAGCATTTTGTTATATCAACCAAAAATGACTGGGATACCATCTGAACTAATTCATTTATGTTATCTGTTTATTGTGTTTTCTCCAACCTTGAAATGTCAGCTCTTGGAGAACAACTGTGTGTGGAGACCCCATTCATCTACAACAGTGCCAGGCACAGTTGGCACTGATAAATATTCACTCAGTAACTGAGATAGAAAGTAGAATGGATGACAGGATCAAAATTCCAAAAAGACCTAAGGACCAAAATTAATATAAAGAAATTTAATGGAATAAATGTGAGATTTGGCTTTATCATATCAAGCAAGCACACAAGTACAAGATTAAGGAGAACTTATCCAGAATTTAATGTTAAAAATGAAAAACTCACAGTTGTGATAGAATTCAAGCCTAGTAAAAATCAGTTTATAACAAAGGCCAAAGCAAATGTAATCTATAGTATCAGGAAAGCAGCAAAAGCTAGTGGCTGTGGAACAGGAGGGGATTTCTGTTTCTGCTAAGATGAAATCACAAAGACTAGCTGTTGCTTCTCATCTTCACTAAAAACCCTAGAAGAATATGTGAACGTTTGCTTTTCAGCCTCTGGACCAAGCAGCACAGCGTAATGATCATTGAGAGAAGAAACAAACAGGGTGATCTTTCTCATTGCCTTGTGTGGTACCTGGATAAAGTTTTCAGACCACAGTGCAGGCAAGAGAACTCAGAGCCTGGCAATCTCCCTGTGGTGAAGAGATGGAATTAGGGGGTTCAAGGAGGTCAAGGTATCTACTGTTCATTGGGAAGACAGCTGCATAGAGGAAGTGTCCCAGAGATCTTTAGAGAGCATATTCCTTGAGTCAGCTAGATACTGATTGGTGCATGTGTGTGAGGATATAACCCAAGATTAGGGGAAGAACCACTCAAAGTGAGCAGAAGTCACAATTTGTGAAAATTGCTTGGAGCTGGAAATAGTACTTTGGGTTTGGGGTACAGTACTCAGAAGATATTGCTTCAAAGGTGCAGCAAAGTTTGGCCTACACTAGATGTCACATTGTTCTTCTCAAGTAAGCTTAAAATACTAATCTGTTTTCAAGTAACCTAACCATGCTCCAGAACAAATCTCAAGAATATTTTTAAAAATAATGCAAGAATAACCAGTGCCCAACCAGGTAAAATTCACAATGTCTAGCATCTAATCAAAACTTACTAGGTATGCAAAGAAGCAGAAAATGACAATGGATCACAAGAAAAAAAAAAAAAAAAAGACTGTTCCAAAGTGATACAAATGATAGAATAGGTAGACAGTGAAAGAGTTCTTATAACTATATTCCATATGTTCAAGAAGGTAGAGGGAAACATGGATGATAAAAAATAGAAATGAAACTTCTAGAGATGAACAACAATGTCTGGGATGAAAAAACACATTAGATGGGATTAAAAATGATTAGACATTTGCAGAAAAAAAGACTGATATCTTAGTCTTTTCAGGCTGCTATTAAAAAATACCTTGAACTGTGGCTTAATGCCTCTCACAGTTCTAGAGGTTGAGAAGTTCCAGATCAAGGCACCAAGAGATCTGGTATCTGGTGGGGACTCTTCCTCATACATAGTGCTGTGTCCTCACATGGTGGAAGTGGTAAGGTGGCTCTTGGGAGCCTGTTTTTAAGATTTATAATGTGCCATTCACACACATTACATGACTTATTATTTCTTTAACTCCATTTGCATTGGTGATTAGGTTTCCATGTATGAATTTGGGGTGCGGGGACACCCAACATTCAGATCATAGCAATGGATTAACTTGAAGACATAACAATAAAATCTATTCAAAACAAGACAGAGAGAAAAGTAATAAGAGTATCAGTGAACTGTGGGAGCATTTCAAGCAGCCTAAGATAAATGTACTTGGAGGGGCTGGGGATGTGGCTCAAGCGGTAGCGCGCTCGCCTGGCATGCGTGCAGCCCAGGTTCGATCCTCAGCACCACATACAAACAAAGATGTTGTGTCCACCAAAAACTAAAAAATAAATATTAAAAAAATAAATAAATAAATGTACTTGGAGTCTCTGAAGGAGAAAAGTGACCAGGAAGGATAGGAAAACAATCTATGAAAGAATAGTGAAAATTTTCCCAATTTGATGAAAACTACAAATTCAAAGATTCAAGCAGCTCAATGAAACAACAAAATGAAGAACTAGACTTCATAATCAGTTTGATTAAAAGCAGTCATTTAAAGTTGGGCATGATAGAGTGCACCTGCTATCCCAGCTACCCTAGAGGCTGACTAGTCACTTAAGCCCCGTAACTCCTCAGGGATAAAGGTGAAGTTGAACATCATGGCAGAAGAGTGTGGCAGAAGGAAGCAGTTCACACAATGATCAGAAAGCAGAGGGCACTTGCCGGAGCCCCAGAGTTCCAGGTCAACCTGGCAACTAGTGAGATCCTGCCTCAAAAATAATAATAACAATAAAATCAGTAATATGGAGGACATCTTAAAAGCTGCAATGGTAAAAAGACATCATGTGAGGGTGTCATCATATATACTGTGCTTTATATATTTCTTAAAAGTTTTATTGAGGTACACTGAAAAAAAAATTGGTACCAGGATTGAGCCCAGGGGTGCTTAACCACTGAGTCACATCCCCAGCCCTATTTTATATTTTATTTAGAGACAGGGTCTACTGAGTTGCTTAGCACTTTGCTTTTGCTGAGCTGGCTTTGATGCTGGCTTTGAACTCAAGATCCTCCTGCCTCAGCCTCCTGAGTTGCTGGGATTACAGGCTTGTGCCCCTGTGCCCAGCTGCACAATTCCCTTTTAGGTTGTATTTTAGTCAGATTTTTCACTGCTGTGACTAAAAGAACTAACCAGAACAATTACAGGAGGAAAAGTTTATTTAGGGGCTCACAGGTTCAGAGGTCTCAGTCCATAGACAGCTGGTTCCATTCCTCAGGGATAAAGGTGAATTTGAACATCATGGCAGAAGAGTGTGGCAGAGGGAAGCAGTTCACAAAATGATCAGCAAGCAGAGAGAGTGCTCCACTTGCCAGATACAAATATAAACCCCTGAGTCCCACGCCCAATGACCCACCTCCTCCAGCCACACCCCACCTGCCTCCAGTTACCACTCAGTCAATCCTATCAGGGGATAATTAACTGATTGGGTTAAGGCTCTTGTAACCCAATCATTTCCCCTCTGAACTCTCTTGCATTATCTCACATGTGAGATTTGGGGGGACATTTCACATCCAAACCATAACAGGTTGTGTCAGTTTTTTAGATGAAGAAGAGTGGGGATAGCTCATATGCAGATAATTGAGAACCAGGCTTGTTAATGGATTATTTCTGCACAAACATCAACTAAATACTTGTTGAATGCATGTAAGGATGTGTAGGCCTGCCTGCATTGAGGACTATGTGATTCAATTTGGGGTCTCAAGAAAATTATGTCATAAAACTTCACACAAATTCTTAGAATTGTTAATTGAAAATTCTCACAGGCCAAGGGCCTACTGTTTTAAATTCTGGGTACTGTGATCTCTTCTGTCTGATGAATATGTGGGTATGCTCCGTGTGGGATCTAGAAGGAGGCTACTGGGAAAAATGAGGGAGGGTTTCATCTGTTAGGAGATGGATACTGATCAAAATAACCCAGGGATTAAATTTCAGCTCCTTGGGTAGATTCTGATATAGAACAAGAATACTTTGACCAGCCAACACTATCATTATGTGTGTGATTTTGGAATAGACATCAGACTATATAGAGTTTGGCCAGTGTGAGACTATTTTTGACAGTCTGACTATTTCTTGGCAAACAGATCTAAAAAGCTGAGGTTGAGATCCTAGAATTTCATGAACCACAAAGCAATCTTTTGCTCCGTGAGCTTGATATGAATGAAGGGAAAACTACTGTTGTTTTGTTTTGTAGCCACCTCAACATGAAAGAACACTGAATGAGAGTAAATCAGTATTGGAAAGAGTTGCCACACACAATAGTAAACCCCGCCTCAGTGTGTTATTTGTAGACATGGATCACTTTCCTCTCATTTACAGCAAGTCTTTTCATGCTACCTTACCAAGTTAAACAACAGAACCCCACAGGATCTGATCTTTGCCCACCTCTTCATATTACTCTTGCCACTTTCCCTGGCCCACGGTGTTCCTGCCTTCCTGGCTCTCTGCCTTGCTCTTGCCTTCCTTGGATCTTACATCCCAACTCAACTGTCACTTCCTCAGAGACTGGAACCAAATCTCACCAGTGCCTCCTGCACTAATTTCTGGTACTTTCTTTTAGCAGCCTGTCTTAGTCCTCTGTGTGCTGCTAGACAGAATGCCACAAGCTAGAACATTTGTAATGAATGGGAATTTGTTGGCTCATGGTTCAGGAGACTGGGAAGTCCAAGGTCAAGGGGCTGGCATCTGGAAAAGGCCTTCTGGCTGTGTCATACCATGGCAGAAGGGCAAGGAGAGGCCAGGGGAGAGGGAAAAAAAATGGAACCTGTAGCTTCAAGCCCTTTTATGATTGACATTTCTCCATTCGTGAGAGTAGAGGCCTCATAACCTAAATACCTCCCATCAGGCCCCACCTCCCAACATGGCTGCTTTGGGGATATAATTTCCAACATGTGCTTTCGGGGGCTGAGACCTCAGCACAGCCCAAGCCAACTAAGGCATCAAGTCTACTTCTCGGGCCACATGGATTTCATTTTCATGGAAGTTCAGGTGGCGGCTTCTCCATGGTTTCTATAGGTTTCTTCTTGAGCGGATTTAGGAAAGAAAAGCTGATGCTACAATCTATAGTCCCAATCTTTGCAAATGGTCTCCTGGCTGCAATTAACACCATTCTAAACATTCCTCATCCTCAATAGGTCTTGGTGGTTTACCGGTTGATGGGACCAAACTTGTCTCCTAAGGAGTCTAAGCTCTTGGCTCCCATGCCCTTCTTAGTTTCCAAGGAAACAGGAAGTACCTGAAAGCATCCAAATGGGCTAATGAGGTTCCACACATTCCTTGCACCCATTGTCTAAAAACCATTTTGCCTCCTTCTGTTGATCTGGGTCGAATATCCATAACAAAATGGTGATTCCTCCTTTTGCTTGCTAGTCCCTGGGTACTAGAAATTCAAATTATCCTGGCAATGGTCATACCTTATAGTTATATGGACTTTCAATATGTTTCCTGGGAAGACTAGAGAACTAGGACATCCAAACCTGAATACCACAGATCTGGAGCTCATTCCCCAGATGGTCACTGGGAGCGATGGCAATTGCCCCTTCATTTTGGATCATGTTTTCTTCTTAATGGAGAGATAGCACTGTAGAGAGGCCTCTGTTTGATTTAATGCATATGGCGCCCTACTTTTTCAGAGTGTTGCCTCTGAGCTGGCACCTCTGCTGTGACATTAGAAAGCCCTTCTAGTGTTCTGTGAGAATGGATGTTACTGGATGTGTTGTGACCAGCATAACTCAAAGTCATGGGCCTACTCTTACACTTCTTTTGCTGTGAAATGAGCTTTCTGGCCAGATGTTATGTTGTGTGGGACATAATGTCTGAGTAAGCTCCCAGTTAGTGCTGGCTGAACTCTATGTGCAGGAAAGACAAAAATCATGCCCAGAAAGAGAATCTATCCTAGGGGTGGCAGACAACTGGTCCTTCTAAGATAGTAGGGGCCCAATGTGGATGATACGCCACAAAGTAGCCAGCTGTTCTCTTTGACAGATAGTGCTAGACTGGCCTTGAAAAACAGTGTGGTGTCCTTTGGGTTCTCCTCCCTTATGAAACCCCCTGGAACTTTTTCTGGTCTAACATAACATTCAACTTCATTTTATTATGTCCACATCCTGCAGGATTTTATTCCCTCCTCTGTCATCTTCCAGGAAAACTCAGATATTGGCACTTTGCTCAAAATTGTCCAGCACTTTTTCTAGACTTCTAAGAGCCACCCTGGTCCCTGGGGCTCTTGCTAGAATGGTAAACTGGGAGAAAATTCCCTTAAGGCAATGTTTATGGTGTCCTACATCTGACCCCATTGATCAAGCACTCTCAACATCTAATCCCAGAAGTACTCCCCTGGCTTCTGCTGGTAGTTTCTAGCTAATTCTTGTACTTTATATGTCTTCAGTGTATAGTCTCTTTCCTCCCTCATCAGGACAGCACATGCTGGCATGGAGCCAACCAGAGAGGAAGTGGGGTGGCTCCTGAGGGGCACCCTCGCTGCTCTTGGAAAAGAAGGACTGTGGGGCAGGTGCTAGCTCCTCCTAGATTGCTGCCTAAGGAATACCCCTGACCTTTCTTTCAACAATACCACCTATTGCCTCACAGTTTCAGCGGCTCAGGAATCTGGGCGTGGCTTAGCTGGGTCCTCTCCTTAGGCCCTTAGAAGGCTGTAATCTAGATGTCACATGGGCTGCATTCCTTTCTGGAGTTTGGGATCATGTGGGTGTTGGTAGAATTCAGTTTCTTAAGGCTGTAGGACTGAGGTCCCCGCACTCCTGCTGGCTGTCAGCTGGGGGCTGTTATCAGCTCCTAGAGGCCCATGGTCCACTCTACTTAGGCTTCTCCAGAGCCCTCCGGCAATATGGCAGCTCCCTTCTCCAGGCAAGCTGGAGAAACTCTCTGACCCCAAGGAAGATCCCAGTACCTATTTGAAAGACTTTGTCCTGATTAAGTCAGGCCCGACCAAGATAATCTCCCTTTTGATTAACTTAAAGTCAACTGGTTTGGGAACTTAATTATATCTGCCAAATCCCTCCACCCTGGCTTCCTTCCGTTGGTTAGAAGCAAAGCGCTGGCTCCCTCTGCACTCGAGGGAGGGAGTGTTTACAAAGGCGTTACTCACTGGGGTCACCTTAGGGTGTGTGCACACTGGAGCTGGGTGGGTCCTTGCAGACGTGTGGTGGTGAATCCAGAGGAGCAGCTGCTGGGGCTGCCAGCCAGTGACACACATTCCCAGCACATTTTCATGGGCACCACGTGGCATCATCACAATTCAATTTCTAACTCATGCATTTGAAAATATATTATTATTCATTTAGTATCTGTCTTCTCTACTGGAATATAAGTTCTACAGGAGTAGGGACTAAGTCTGTCATAGTTACATTCTTCACATCTAGAACATTGCTGTCATTTTAAAATGTAGTAGATGCTCAAAATTGTGGTTGAATAAATGAATGAATGGTCATACTAACAAGAGCCATTTAAATCTTGGACACAGTCTCCTGACCAGATTCAATCTACCTGTTAAGGGTGACATCCTGGCCCAAGCTAAGCCAACAAGTCTCTTCCCCAATAATTTTTATTCGAAACAGACTCAATTCAATTAGAGACTGAAGTGTAATTAGTGGCATTCTCCAGAATCTTTTCTCTCTCAGCAGAGGTGCCATTTTACAGCACAGGGAATTTCATTTGATGTGCCTTGAGAAACAGAGAGAGAGAACACCTGAGCTCTTCTAAGTTCAGGTGTAATTTCTCCTGGGATCTCTTCCCTGACCAAAGGAGATTCCACATAATTCTTCCCAATAGTTTCCCTTTTTTGCTTAAAGTGGCTTGAGTTAGATTCATGGGTCCTACTTAATACACTGTGAAGAATCCAGGGAAGCAGCAGCCACCTGGCCTTGGTTTGTACCAAGGCGGGCCAGAAGGGGGTTTTATGGAATAAAAGGAGAGCTTCAGGCTGGAACAATGGCTGGGAAAGAAATAAGAGGTACCCAAATGGGAAAGAAGTAAAATTACCTCTATTTGCAGGTGGCGTGACTGCCTCTGTAGGACACCCTAAACACTCAACAAAAATCTGTTAGGATTAATAGATGTAGTATGATTGCAAGACACAAAATCAACATTCAAAATCCAGTGACACCTCTGTACATGAACAATGAGTTATCCCAAAAGGAAATTAAGAAAACAGTGTCATTTACAATAGCAACCCAGAGAATAAAATACTTAGGAGGAAACAAAGCATGTAAGCCAGGGGTTCTGCCCCACAGCAGAGCAGGTGGGAGCTAATCGGGAAGGAGATAGCACATGGGGTGAGAAGCAGCTGCCTCTGGGGACCAGGAAGCATTGTCACCATTCCTAGTTGAGTGGCTCAACCTGTCCTGTCCTGTCCAGCAGGAAGATCATCCAGTCACGGGAGGAGTCTTATGCTATTTTCCCCACTGAACTCTCCTGGAGACATTACCTGAATCAGAGGCAAATGGACGTTTTCAGGATATCCTATAATATATTCATTCATATCTTCATTGTTTAAGCATCATTAAGGAAACATAAAGAGGCACCAATTAAAAGAAGTGGTTCTGGACCCTGATCGAGCACAAAACACCAGAGCAGTGTTTTTCCAGAGGATGGGAGACAGGAGTAACAGGATGGAGCAGAAACAGGAGAGTCCAGTGGAAGGGGACCATCAAGGGGAGAATAGAAAATTTTGCATAATTGTAGGTGAAACACATGGGTGTCCAATGAGACCCAAAGGCTGGGAGGATCTGATCAAAGAGGCAGGGAGATAGTGTCTTTCTTCCAGGTGGGAAGGCAGAGAGAAAAACACAGTCTATATAGTTATTCACTTATTTAGCAAATATTCATGAGCATATACTATGTGCCGGCCACTCTTCAGCTTTATAGCACAACAATGAACAAGACTAGCAGCATCCTGACTCCACGGGGGCAGCTTTCTTGTGAGCCACATGGACAGCATGTAGCTGGTCACTGCTCCTACTATATGGCAAGCAGAAGTCTGACTTTGTGAATATTTGAGTGAGCACACAGGAATTCTTTCCATCCCCTGATCCATCTTACAGAAGCCATGAGTAGGCACTGAGAGCTGGAGGTGGGGAGGCAATACATCAGGAGAAGATGAGGCAAGGGAAGGAAGGAGAGGGGCCTTTACATGAGTACCAGGTCCTCTGTGGCAGAGCTGGCTGGCTGACCAGCCATACTCATTCTCTTCTACGAGCACAGAAGCAGCTGCTCATCCGGGGTCTACGGTTCCCTTGCATCCAAGGCTGGATATCAGAAGGGTTGTCACAAACACAGTGGTGCACGCTCCGACCAGGACAGGAATTTCTTCTTAAACCACAGATTTATCTTTCATGTTTTAACATATTCCATGTTCTTGTTTAGTAATGCTTGGCTATATGAGAACATGCTCATCCATTGCTACTTACATGATAAAGTCATAAAGAATTTCAAATAACCTTTCATATTGCTATTTTATTAAATTTTACTGTCCCCATTTGTCTGTCTAAAAAATACTACTAACTTTTTCAAAAGGAATATGTATACTCACATCTCAGTTTAAAGGGTGCATGGGATTCCTCTAGAGGAAAACAAGCAAACAATAATTCATACTGAAGATAAACTCACACACAAAAATCCCAAGTCTCCCAAAGGCAGCAATACACTTTTTTAAAAAGGCTCAGGAAAAACCTCCAACAGGAATGCAGCAACTCAAAAGAGCCAAAAAATTTGCTGTATTTATAATCATGAAAAGAATAAGATATGGAATAGCAACCATAAGGAGCTGGGCACAGTGGTACATGTCTGTTTCTGTAATCTCAGTGGCTTGGGAGGCTGAGGAGGGAGGATTGCAAATTTAAAGCCAGCCTCAGTAACTTAGCATGACCCTGTCTCAAAAAAAAAAAAATCAGAAGAAACCATAAGGAAAGAAAGAAAGCTTTGGGGAAAAACACAAAGAGTTAAGAAATAGTTAAGGAGAGGAAAGGAAATGGAGATAGAAGGAGAGGACATTTTTAATTAATAAACTAAAAATCACCATGTTACATGCAGATAGAGAAATGTGTAAGACATAGGAAGATAAGAAGAATCAGAAAAAGTAAAGAGGGTGAAAGAATGAGGAATATGGGAGAAAAACTTAGCACTGCATTTCCTATCAGCCAAGGTAAAAAGGGAAACACATTACACTATTGCCCCAAAGTAAATATTGCTTCAAAATGCATATATATGATATACATATTTATACATACATACATCTATATGTACCTATATGTCAGGATATGTATATGTATGTGTGTGTATATATAGATAGATAGGTAGATAGATAACCCTCCGCCTCCGCCCCATCAAGAGAAATGAACCAGCCAGGAGCAATGGCACATGCCTGTAGTCCCAGAATCTCAGGAGGCTGATATAAGAAAATCACAAGTTCCAGGTCAGCCTGTGCAACCTTGTGAGACCCTCTCCAAACAAAAAGTCAAAAAGGGGAGAGGATGTAGCTCAGTGGTAGAGTGCCTCACAGTTCAACCCCCAGTGCTAAAAACAAAACCCACCCCGCTCACCAAAAACCAAAACGAACAATAACACAGAGAGGGATGGACCTTTTGTGGCTCTGAGATCTAAGAGACATTTATTCATTGGGGGTGCATGTTCACTCAAGGTGAACTTTGTAACTTTGTAAATTCTGTCTTTAGCTGTAGATTTACCAAAGATGCAAGGGTTTGCATTTGACTTTTGCTTTATCAGTCTTTGATGAAAGCTGAGGGTGTTACTTAAATCATAAAGAAAATCCTTCAGAAGGATGATGATGGTTTGGGTTTAAGATGACAAAGCTACTGGGGGAGAGAGAGGAAAAGAAAACCTAAACACAACGACATTCTGTAAAAATGTGCAGATTATGAAAACGCTATAAAATTTTGGAACAACAGAGAAAATATCATTCCAATTCTGGGTTTCTCAACCTTGACACTGCTGACATTTTATACAAGAACAGTATTTGTCGAAGAGGGCTGTCCCGGGCACTGTAGATGGCTAGCAGCATCTCTGGCCTCTGTCCAGTCTGCAGTTGTGTCCCCTGCTGTATGCATTTCTCTCCAGCCAGTCTCAGCAGCCAAAGAATATCTTTAGATATTATCAAAAATCCTGTGGGGACAAAATCAACCCCAGCTGAAAATATGTTCTAATTGTACCAAGTAAATATCCTTTCTTTAATATTTGGGTAGTCCATTGCAAACCTCTTCATGTTGTACTTATGCTTAAAAGCACATATTATAATACATCTTGTGTTTTTAATTTAAAATATATATAGATGGTTGTGGGTAACCAGAGAAGACTCCAGGCATTGGAGAAGGTTATCCAAGACTTTTATAAATTCCCAGTTGACAAGTACATCTTTAGCACATGAGATCTTCCACAAATTTTGATTGAGAACAAAGCAAGAGCAACAAACCTGCTCCAAGACTCAGATGATGAGCCCTGGACCAAGTTCATTCAGTAGCCAAAGTACCTGGTACCTACTCTCGCAGCTCACTTGAACGGAACTGGTCTCAGCTAAGTTACAATTCAGTACAGGTCAGGGGGTCCCTGGATCTCTCAGTAATTCAAGCAGTGAATCCAGATTCCAAATAGCCAGGACTACTATGGATCTTGGGTACCAGTGCCACAGATACTTTACAAATTCTTGGAAGGATTATGAAGGTCCCTGAGCTACTGCTACACTCAAGTCTAACAAGGCATTCATTCAAGCACGATAAGGCCATTAAACCAATGTATCCTAAAAGAGGTTTGCTTTGTAGCTAAAGATATTTCAAAACATTGGAAATGGTGTCAAAAGGTGATAATAAAAATAGATTTGTATTCAAAATTTGGTCTGTAAGTTGGATGCTACAACTTTGACTTGGTATTTCACGTTGCTTCCAAATTCCTAAAGCCCATCCAGCACTGCAGGACCAGACGGAGAGTTTTACCTTCTGCCCAGGAGAGTGTGCTGCACCCAGTTTGTGCTCTGGGGTCAGCTCAGTGATCTGATGAGATTCAGGACCTCAGAGATGATCTCTGGTGGTGTCCTAACTGAAAGCACTAGGATGCAGACTAATTATGCCATATGGAGAAAGCTGGGTCTGGGGTAAGAAGATCTTTGTCCAAATAAGGACCTTGCTCCTGACAACCTTTCTCCTCTGAAGAGTCTGTTAACTTCTGCCAGGTTCAGTTCACCACTGAGATAATGCTACCTGGGAAGGCTACTGGATTGTGAGAAATAAATGAAAGTAAAGAGTGTGGAGGACCTTTGGAAAGCTCTAAATGGAAGGTATTTGGGGAAAACTCATCTCACTAAGCATTCCTCTGCACTATAAAGTTATGCAAAGTTCTGAATGTACGCTGCATGTGACCAATGTAGCCGTTTATGACGTCACCTTTCTTGAAAATCTTAGAGAAGCAAGGATGAATTTAAGTTTGGTGGATTAAATTGAAATCTGTTTGTCCTTGTATTCATACCCAGAGGTTAAAGTGAGGTGATGAAGTGTCAGGAGAAACTGTTCACAGGGTTCATAAATCATTCAAATCTTTGGCCCTTGTGCTCACTTTCCATTGCTCAATAGTTGGTGATGTAGGGGACACAGGACAGCCAGGCCCAGGGTGTGGCTCAGTGATGAAATGCTTGCCTAGCAGAAGAGAGGCCCTGGATTTGATCCCTAGTGCCATGAAAGTAAAATAAATAAATAAATAAAATGAAAACCTGCCTCAAGATCGTTGAGGGAACCAAGTCCTTATTTGGACAAAGACCTTTTTACTTTAGATCCAGACTTCTCTACATGGCATGCCCTGTCTACACCCTAGAGTATTTTCAATTATGCTACCACCTGACATCAATTGATTTATCTATCTATCTATCTATATCGGGAGGCAGTGGATTTTGTACTCTCTGTCACACAAACGGACCCCTCACAAAATCACCTAATCTCTAAATCTCAGTTCCCTTACCTGTCAAACTGGAAATTTAGGGCATGACCCAGTCCTTCGGTGGTGGCGAGGCTTAAATGGGATGATAAGTTTGCACAACAGAAAGTAGATCATCTTTTGCAAATATCAGGTATTATTAGGCAGTTTATGGTTTAATATCTGCGACATTGCTACCTGGTATAAAGATGGGTGAAGAAGGCCAGAATGCTAATGAGTGCAATGGAATGTGGGAATTGTCCTAGATTTTCAGAATTTGTCGTATTTTTGCTTCTCACCCCCAAATCAAAGTTGCACTGTACGATGAAATTCTGTTCTACTTCATTTCAAAGAAAATGTTTACAAATCAACACGGATGAATCTCAAGACATTTTGTGCAAAAAAACCAAAGACTCAAAAAGATAGGCAGAATATAATTCCTTTTAAATAAAATTTAGGAAACATATACAACAAATAAACTACTTAGTCATATGGACTTCTGTGTCAAATTATAAATAAAAATGAGGGAAAAGGAATACATTGGAGAGTGTATTAAGGATGTGTTAAAATTATAGTTTTCCATGTATTTCTTAACCAGGGTTGTGAGTGCAATCATGATCATTTTATTGTTTTATTTTAAATAAATAGTTTAAGAATCCTTTAATGAGGGTGCATGTACAAATATGTAACAATGAATCCCACTTTACGTATAATTAGAATGCACCAATAAAAATTAAAAACAAATAAAAAAGAATCATTTAACGAGAACATAGTTATTTAAGCTGTGTATATCATTCTATACATATATATACTCTCTATAATATATATCCCTCATTATTAGGGTGTACCTCATAATAAAAAATTTAAAGATTCTTCATGCCTCTAGAATCATATTATAATAAAACTGTATTGGTGTGGTAATTCTTTTTTGGTTTCTCTTGGGCTGCAGTTCACAGCTCAGCCTGGGCCATCGGTCAACTTCACATCAGGGGACTTTGTTATGCTCGACCTGTGCTCAGCCTGACCAAGGTGTGTTGCCTCTGCTCCTCCTTCTGCCAGAAAGCATCCCCTCTCCAGTCTCCTGTCTTTGGGGTCTCAGCTTAAGCATTGCTTCTTCTAAATCTTTCTGTCGCCTCTGGCTAGGTTAGGCTTTCCTGTAGCAAGCCTCCCGAGTATCCTGGATGTCTCTTTCCTAACATTCATCACACCTGTAAATGCTCAACTCCTGGCTTCCCAGCACAGGATAAGCTGTCACAGAGCAAAGGCTGTGTCTGGCTTATTGTTGCATCTCTTGTTCCTTGCCCAGCGAGTAGTGGGCATGCGACAGCCTGTGTTGAATGAAGGAAGGAATGAAAGCATGGGAAATGTGGTGGGGCCCAGTCGCAGGTACGATTGTGAGATTATAAATTAAATTTGATCAGCTACATTTGGGGCAGTGTTTCCCTCCTACTCTTCTAAGACCTGGATAACCAATTAGCACCAGCTCTAAACAATGGAAAGCATCAGGAGATATACCTCTATCATATTCAATCTGGCCTCGCATTTGCTTCTTACTGACTGCAATGAATTGAGGTTGGGATGGTGATGTCACTTTGAATGCCTCTCTGAGGTCTTTCTGTGACTGCTCTGTAAGGAAAGATAGCAGGTCCCTCTCAGAGAGGGGCAGGGGATAATGCATTATTTGAATTATCTCTGTTCAATCAAAAAGTACATGCAGGAGACACATAATTCATCTAGACAGCAATTGCCATGGAGTTATGCAGGTCTCTTATGTAGGTGATGAAGCAGCCAAATTCCCTGACAGTGGTGAATTATTCTTTGTGTCACTAACAGTGATGCCAAAAGAAGCGTCAAGGCCACAGACCTGGAGAATGTGGGATCTTTGAACTGCAGGAGTAAAAATTTGATAGGTTTTATTGCTTTGTTTTAATATTGATCATTGAGGTTTTAAAATAAAATTATAGGGATGCTAAGCCTAGCCAATGGCGGGGGTGATTAATTTCCACTTGGCCACGGAATAGAAATGGTGGCTTCTGTCCAGACCAAGCCTGGGCTGGGGTCCCTGCACTTCCCCATTCCACCTCCCCTCCCCATGGCTCAGTTGGCACCTCCAATCCTAACAAAGGCTGCATGGCATATGGCATTCTTTTTCTTTTTTGTTTACTGTCAAACAATTCATCAAATATATACTCCCTTTTCTCCCATAGTTAAAGTATTGACCTATATAATAAACCTCTGATTTTTTTAAAGCCTTGTAGTGAGAGACAGCAAACATGACTTTGAAATCTGGTGATTAGGAAGTATTTTGAATGGCTGAGAACTGTAGGTAAAACATTAAATTACACTAATATTCTTGTTTAGTTAAACTTTCTAATGTTTTCAAAAGCCTTTCATAATATTGTGGATAAGTAAATTCTTGGGCCTGCTCTGATTTCAATTTGAGTCAAATTCCAACTAATAATGTTACACCCATAAACCTTCTCCTTAACAGCCCATAACATTAAACTGCAAACAGAATTCTTCAAGCACCCTCTTTGCTGTTTACCCATGAAACAAGCATTATAGACTCTCAACAGATGTCTTTAATAGACATCGTTATTAAAAAGAATACTACACAAAATAAATTTAGACTGTTAGTCTCACACAGTTACTAAGGGTCTACTTCTGCCTGTTGAGATCATCACATCTATACTTAATTGGAGGTTAAAAATCTGTGGACATTATAATCTTCTGATCGTGGTGATCTACTCATTTACCCATCCAGCTCATTATCCCAGATTAAGATTTGTAGCACCTTCTCCATATAGATCATAAACCCCGATTTTCAGGAAATTAAAAGTTGGTTGGAAAAAACCCTTCAGTTAACAAGCATCAGTCTAAGAGTGAAGTCCTTATAAAAATCTTGGGGAAAATTTCAGCTCTTTTCTCAGTTATGAGCACCAAAAATAAGAAGTTTTGTGGTTTTAGGCACTTTTAAGTTTTATAGCTTGAAAATAAACAGGACTTTGAGCAGAAAAAAGAAAATCCCAAGTCCATAATATGGATTAATGCCCCAGGTATGTTTTGAAGATGACACAAAGCTAGGAAGAACATCCAAATTATTTGTTGGGAAATAAGCTCTATTATGCACACAGATTTTTTTTTTTAAAAAAAACACTATTACTTTATGCCAGTAGTGTATTTTGGTTTCTGCCTTCTGGCCTCAATATGAAAATTATTATCTGCTATAGTTAATTAGGTAATAACTTGAATTTATATTGCATCTTTCACTCAGGGATGTTAAAATGAGGGGGAAAGGGCCACTCTTCTGGTCAATCATCCATCCTGTGGGTGGCAAGCTCTAATGGATGTAAATCAGAGGTCAATGGCCACTTAGACAGCCTTGATGTTGCCATTCCCTGTTCTCAGAGGGAGACCAGGAAGGAGGGTTTTCTTCTAGATCACACAGCAAATCGAAGCTGAAGGGAATGTCTGTTGGGTGGAGGTGAGGTGGGGATATAAATTTGCCATGTGTTAGGCTGTAGCCTCCTCCCCTTATTTAGATTACTCTGGATACAGGCAGGTGTGGCAGAAGGGGTGGGTCGGCAGTTACAACAGGTACCTTCTGCCAGTGGCTGAGCCTGCAGGCAAGGGCAGAGCAGAGAGGCTTCTGGATTAGACAAATCTCAATTTGACCCTTAAACTTAGCAGCCAACTGACTTTGCAAGGTACCCAAGCCTCTGTTTATTCATTTCTAAAAGGGAGCTGAAAGAAATACATACACTCATAGCTATTTTTATGATACACAAAGGATTTGGCACATAGTAGCAATGAATAAATGTTAGCCATCATTATCATGATGATCTTTATTATTATGCTCCTTGTCATGCTTCTCAATTGTTTATAAGTCACTATTCAGGCATACAATCTAAAGGGACAGCTCTCTCTACTTTATGTATGTAGGAAATAGCAAGTTGTGATCCCTTACTTTTAAGTATTTATGAAACCTGACCTTGGAGTTAAAGAAGCATCAGGGAAAAGAGACACCAGGTGGTATTTGGAAAGTCTGCTTCCTGACCCCAGCAGCACCATTTACAACTTAAGCAAACTGCATCAGCCTCTCTGAGCCTCAGTGTGTGTGTGTGTGTGTGTGTGTGTGTTAATATGCAAAGTTGAGTGATACATCTTACCCACCTTACTCAGTTTCTATGAGGCTTAAATAGGAAGACAGATGTGAAAACTTGAGAACTATAAAGCACTTAGTTTAAATAAATTAGAGCGTTTTAATAATTGCTATCATGCCCAGAATCACTTATGACTGATTTCTAGATCCATATTTTTTCCCTACAAGTTTATTCTTATTTGGGATGATGGCAATTTATTACTCATTTATTAATAGACATGAAATTAGTTCTGATGACAGCCTGTTGCTAACAATAAACCAAAAATGGGTTCATGGTTTAATAGTGCCATTCTGTTTTTTGCCTTAGTATGAGAAGTTGAATCTTTGCAATTTGTTGTAACAAAGAGAAGGGCTGTATTACTTAATAACTGTTCTACTAAAGTTCACCAAATTGTACGTGATACAACCCATTTATTGCTTAAAAATATGTGTTTTTCCCTTGACCTCATTAAATACACACACACAAAACAAAACAAAAACCTGATATCAAAATAGTCATAGTTAGAATAACTGGAGAAATTAAATTTGTCCAGAACTTCAGGATTCCAAGAACTAAACTCAAATGACACAGTTATTGAGAAATAATGACCAAGAGAAGAACCTTAGCTTACCAATAGTACAAGCATTTCATGCAAACACACTGGCTCCTTCCTCTGGTGAGGTTGTTTATGCTCAGCCACCAGAAAGTTTCAGCTGAATTGGGATCAATATGGCCCAGTTATTACCAAGACACTGACTACCTACAGCCCAGATGGAAACAGGGAAGCTTGACCTGCTTGTGGCACAGATACCTGCGAGGATCATCCAAGTTAATGAAACACTTTCCTGGGGATGCCAGTCTCTTGATTTCACAGTCACACCTAGTAGAGCCCCTCTGACATCAGGTCTGCTGTGCCCAAGAAGGGAGAACTCTGACGGCAGGAGCAAATCATTCTTCAGGCCTCCGTGTGTTACTCAAAGCCATGTAGTCTTCCTCTGCTTTGGCACACTTCCTGTCTGCTAGTCTTGAAGGAAGCAACCCAATACGTGCTCATGTGTGATTACCTGCCAGCTGCAGAGTTACAATCTCAGCTTCATACCTTCTCTTGTATACTTGGATTTATGCTGCTGAAGCTGGAATTGTACAGACTATGTCTTTTTTTAAAAAAAAAAATTGTAGTTGTGTATGGACAGCATACCCTTATTTTATTTATTTTTATGGGGTGCTAAGGATCAAACCCAGTGCCCCACACATGCCAGGCAAGCACTCCGCCACTAAGCTACAGCCCCAGTCCCAAACTATGTCTTTTTTGCCAGCAGATCCATGTCAGCCTCTGAAACAAGAGGGAACTTGCAAGTTGGAGGACAAGAAGGGACTCACTCCTTCCTGCTTCCTTCACTCCCTATGGCTCAGTGTCCACCTGCCATTGCTGTGAGCATCCCCAGCTCACTTCTTGACTGCAGAGAAGTGGTTCTGCCCCGCAGCAGCAAGGGAAGTCAGTATTTCATTTTCCTAATACTTGCTGCTCCAGCCTCTGATGCTTGGTGAGCAGCGCCTCTCCTAGGGGTCCGTTGAGGTGCAGCAGGGCATCTCTTCCAAGCCTCAGCATTGAACAGTGCTGCCTTCTTTCCTTCCTCCCCCAGGTTGAGTGGTTAGAGCTGCTTCCTGCAGTTATGACCCCAGGGTATCTTAATATCCTCTTTTTTACACTTTTAGTTACTATATTAGGGATCTCTAGAGAAACAGAACCAATAGGATATATATAACTATACAGAGAGACGTTTTGTTATGAGGGATTGGCTTATGCAGTTTTGGAGGCTGAGAAGTCCCCTGATCTGCCACCTGCAAGTTGGAGGACTGGGGAAGCTGGAGGTAGAGCTCAGCTAAATCCAAAGGCCTGAGAACAAGAAAAAACAAGGACTGAGGGCAGGAGGTGGACAGCCCTGCTCGGTAGAGAGAATGGATTCCTCCTTCCTCCTCCTATTTGTTCCCTTTATGCCTTCAACAGATGGCACAGTGTTCATCTACATCATCAAGGGGCACCTTCTTTACACATTTGACAGACTTAAATGCTCATCTTTTCTGGAAACATCTTTATAGACACACCAGAAATAAGATCCTATCAGCTCGCTGGGTATCCATCAGCCCAGTCAAGTTGATACATAAAATTAACCATCACAGTTACCTAGTTAACAACTTTGTCCCTAGTTATGAGTTTTTTGTATTAACATTCTTTTTGTTAACATAAGTGGGGTAAATTTCTGCTACCTGATTGGACCCTGATTAATACACCAGCTGGCAACTGGACTGGTTTTGTAATACTCCACAGTGTTTTCTGTTCTGAGAAGCTCATAGTCTGCATCTACTGCATTTGTTTGCCCAGAACCCCTCTTGTCACTTTGGCAAACTCCCCACATTCACCCTCTAAGTAGTTTGGGTATGACCAACACTACCTCCTAGTTCCAGAGGTGGGTTTGTGACCCATCTAACCAATACAGTTACTACTGCCTGTTTAAGCCAGAGTGGTTGGTTTAGTGGGGGACATGTGATTCTGATGACTTACAGTCAGCATTATCTTCTTAAACTTTCAAGTAACATGAACCAATAAATTCCCATTTAAAAAAAAAAGAAAAGCTTTGTCGAGGCTCTTGAATGAAAGGCATGAAACTTTTTTAGTGGTGATACTTTAGCAGAAGCCTGATGGATGTGTAGGAAGGCAGCAGGCAACACTCTATAATCTCAAACCACACTGGCAGTGGCAGGTAGTATGCACCTCACATGGTCCTCCTGTAGCCTTGGCCCTCTTCCCCACAGAACTGATTCCAGGTGACCACTTGCTAATGAATATACAAAAGAGTCAGGTTCAGCAACTTAGTGCTTTGACATCCATGATATGTGAGACCAACATAACTTTCTGGATGCACATCCTAAGCGACTACTTAGTTTAATTACAGTAATGGGGACTGAACTAAATACTTCCTCATATTGTTTTCTAAACATGGTTATCTAAATTTGAAGAGAGTTGTCATCGATTGAATCGTGATAGCTAGATTTGAACTAAGCACCTTTGTTTCACAACCAACCTAAGAAATATATATCATCATCTGCTTTTAAAAGAAAAGTGAGACTCAGAAAACTTAAGCAAGTTGTTCAAGATCACAAACTACTAGATTCAAATCCAGCTTCCTCTGATATTGAAGTTCATTTTTCTCTACATCAGGAAGGATCAAGGAATTGAATAGATGCTCAAATGCCTCATCTGTTACCTGCCTTCTGTTTTTTCCATACCTAAAGCCCCAAAGTAAAAATGTGGTTGGAAAACTGTTCTAATGTGTCCTTACCGAAGAATCTGGCCTGTGAATTGAGGGAAGCAAATCCTAGAGCAATAGAGCTTGGAATGCTGGGAAAGTCTGAGGCTCTTCCTAGTCCAGAGCTGCAAATTGAGTTTTATATTTGTTGAATGATTTACTATCACTCATTAGTGTGTTTTATACTTCACTGAACTTAGATAGGCAAATTATATAAGCACTTTATATATAAGCAAAACATGTCAGATGTCAGGACTCAAAATATGTATTTAATTAAAGAAATACATCTCTTAATACCAAAGCCCTAAATACATATTAAATGATACCCTAATCTGAAGGTAAATGAGATATGCCACCTCCCAGATACTAAGTGACCCACATATACAGTAATACCTCCATTAATGCAGGAAATGCATGCTGTCTGTGGTGTCGGCAACTTCATTACCAGAGGAGGCATTAACACGGAAGTCATGAGGCCCCATCCAAGGAGGACAGAGAAGTGGGTACAGTGTGGAATTACTAAATGCTAACCAAAGTGACATCACGTAGCTGCCAGAAAACATGCAGCTGGAAGTTCTAAGATAGAGAGGGGACAAGAGAGAGTAGAAGTCAAACCTAGAAGTAGGTTTGAGGAGGCAGCCTGAGGGTAGCCTGGACTCGCAAAAAATGGTCACAGACTGATTTGGTCACCCCAATAACCCTCAAACAGGCCTTGAGGAGGGAGCTGGGCCTGGCCAAGTGCATCTCTGCAAGGACACAGACTCTGGAGAGGAAAGAGAATGCCTGACTCCTCCTCCCCTCCAGGTGGTTCCTAAATGCAATGAGGACAAGATCAAGGCGGGGCACGGTGACGCGACTGTAATCTCAGCGGCTTAGGAGGTGGAAGCAGGAGGATCGTGAGTTCAAAGCCAGCCTCAGCAATTTAGCGAGGTGCTAAGCAACTCAGTGAGACCCTGTTGCTAATAATAATTAAAAAAAAATACAAAATAGGGCTAGGGATATGGCTCAATGGTAGAGTGCCACTGAGTTCAATCCTTGGTACCCACCCCCACAAAAAGAGGTGATTTCATTGTGTTCCATATAGCACCATCCATTTGAAAACACTCCATTAATAATGGGGATGTCTTTTGTTACTCTATTAGAACTGAAAGATCAAGTACATTTAACTGGTTGAGGTTCCATATTGACTAAAATTCACTTAAAGTGTAGCTTATCAACCAGACAATGAGTACATGAAAATGACCTTGATCAGAGCCTTTCCTTTCTTAAGAAAGTCAAGGAGTCTGGGATGTGGGTGGACACTGGGCAGCTGGAAGGACAGAGGGGGCAGCCAAGGATGAGGAGACTCAGAAACTAGAGGCTGGGGAACCCCTAAATTTTGCTGATTTCCTATTTTTACCATAAACCATGCAGGACAAACACACTCCATTCACCAAGGTATTTTTGTCCCTGCAGCTGTGTGGCTTAGCAGGAGCTTTGCTGTCGAGCCATATGACTCATGCCAACACTGCTGCATATGATTTATGAAGACTTAAAGAAAAGGAAGACAGCTAGCTCCATGATAAAGGAGCTTCGTTTTCAGAGGAATTTGCTCACCAAGGACCACGGTACTGCCTGGTTGCCATTTGAGTAGAACAGAGCAGCTACCTCAGTCAGTCATGGGCCAGAGGTCACCTCCCATGTCCATCTTTTCAGCTGGAAGAAGGGCACCTCAAGTTGAAGAAAGAGCCAGAGCCAGAGCATCTGTGGCTTTTAGCTGCTGTAGGGGACTCAGGGGCTGTGAAACCCACCAAACGACTCCTTCAGAGGTGCTGCTTGGAGCTGGGGCTGCTCCTTTCAAAAATGGGTCTGTAGCCCAAGGTATGCAGAAAAGGTCAACAAGCAACCAGGTTTTCTTGGTACCCAGGCTAGTAGCTTTTGTCAGTTTGTCTCCCTGTGCCATGTTTTAAATGTTGGGTGTTTCCCCAAAGGCTCAAATGTCAGAGGCTTGGTCTCCAATGTGGTGATGTTGAGGTGGAGCCTAGTAGGAGGTCCTGAGGTCACTGGTGGCATGCCCTTGGAAGGGGCTGAGCTAGTTCTTGTGTGATCCTCTTCAATTCTGCAGAGAGGTTGTTCTAGAAATCCCAGCCTGGCACTATGCTGTCTCTCTGACTTCCTGTTTGAGATGTGATCCTTCCCCCCACCTCTATTCCTATCGCTGCTATCCACCATGATATGATATGGCCAAGAGGGCCCTCACCAGAACTGAGCCAATGTGTGTCATGACCTTGAATCTCCCAAACTATAAGTTATAGAAAACTTTTTTCTTCACTTACCTTCGGCATTTGGTTATAGTGACAATCAGCTGACTAATACATCTGGCCTCACTGATTAGGAGAACATCTCTAGTTGCTCTCCTGAAATGGTCCCTAGGAAACTTTCAACAATCCCCTTCATTTCCATCTCATCTTTCCAATAGGGGATAGAAAGGAAAGGGCTGAGCTAACTCTTACCCTGGAAGCTTCCCAAGCTAGACTTGACTAGTCCTGTCTTTTTTATTTTGCCCATCCAACAAGGCCAAAGTCTACATTTACTCCTTGAGAAGGGGGAAATCAGGCAGGTGGATGGCCCAGGCTGAGGTTGTTGAATACAACGCCTGCTTCAGGATAAAGTAGCTTTGACTGAGAAAGCGAGTCTGGCAATATCCTGTTTATCTGCTTCCAGGAATGCACTGTTACCCACCCATACCCTTGCTACAATGGAGCAGAATAAAAGTTCATAAGAATTCATGAATAATAACATAGCCATAAGATCTACACTTCGAACACTTTCATCTTAAATTAAATTGTGGTAGGCTCAGGATAGTTTGTATTCATATTCTCTAACTTGTTAATAAGATAAATAGCTTATCTTGTTCCTATGAAATATGAGAACAAAGTCCCACAAGGTTCTATTTTAAGTTAGAAAGTTAAAAAATCAAAATAAATAAAAGTTTTGGTGCAATTTCTTTTTCAGCAGAAGTGCTAAATACCTCACCCTTTGCTTGATTTCATCGTAGTTAGGTGGGGCATTGTGCTTCCAATGCACTATTTGATGTATTTAACTCTTGTGTGATCCAACCCCTACTCTTACTATCGCACTCAAAAGACCTGAATAATTAGGCTACAGGTAGTTGTTTCAATTTGTACCCCTGGAAGCTTTGAAGGTACTTCCAGCTGCATCAAAGTGCTTCATTGCTGTGTGCATCTGCCTGACTTCAAAGCCTCGCAACAGGGATTTGTAATGCAGGATACCGTGTAGTTCTAAGGAAGCTATTACTCTCTATTTATTGTGCAAATTTTGATGGAGATTTCCTAGGATCTTTCTTGACCCTTCCTTTAGCCTCATAGTGTCTCTTTCTAGCTGTTACCAAGAATTATCTTGGAAAACTATCTAAAGGACTAGGTTAGGGTCAGACCGCTTGAAACTAGTCCTGCTGACTTTGTGTCCTTTCAGTGTCTGCTATGCTCCCCACGTTTTGCTAACTCTTCTAGAAGATTCTATCAGTAGAGTAGTTGAGGAGCTTTCTCTTAGGAGTTGGGAGGAAGCTAATCAGTTTTGTTTGAAGTTGCAATTAAAGAAAAAAAGTTACACCTTTACAAAAATTATATGTTAGATGATTCTAAAAGGAACAGAAATCTGAGGATACAAGAGCCAATAAATGCTCTGAGCTGGGCTGTCTAATGATAGAAGTGTTCTAATATTCTGTGCTATTTAGGAAGGTAGCCAACAGCCACACATGACTGCAGAGTGATTTTAAAATATGGCTAGCATGACTGAAGAAACGAATCTTCAATTTTTTTTCATTTTACTTATTTTAAATTGCTTTAAGTGACCAGTGGCTACCGTGTCACACAGCATAGCTCTAGGAATTAAATGAGTGTGCTTAGAAAATCTAGGACCTGAGCTGGAGGAAAAAGAAGGAAAAGGAAGAAAAAACTGATACTAGCGTGGACCTTACTGGAAAGAAACCCTTCCTGCTTGCCACTGTCTTCTCTCTAGGCAGGCAATAAGGAGATGCCGCAATCAGCCCTCAAGAGGACAGGGTCACCATTTGTTTTCATTAATCATCGGGGAGCAAGGCTGCTGTGCCCACCTCCAGGCTGGGCACTTGCCTGCACCATGCCCACTGATTGATCACATTTCCAGCAATCTCGGGCTCAGCCACAGACAAGGGGGAAAGATAATGAAATTGCTTCATTTACCAGCCCAAACCAAAGGTCTGTCATTGCATGTGGCTGTCACTTTTATACATCAAGAGTGCCCAATAACAGGTAGAACATCCGCCCTTTTAAAGCGACATCAATCAGTAGTTGTACAAGTGGAGAGGGGTCACCAAGAGGCCACAGGGATCTCAGGCCTGCCCACTTGTCTGACTTGGGGCCTTCAAATTATTCTCTGTGCTGGAAAAAAGAGGAGATCTGGGTACTCTGTTGGGGATCCTAACAGAAAGGAGAGACCATGGAAAGACAAGTAGATTATCAAGGGCACGGGGGTCTCAAACTCAGGCAGCCCTCGAGGTCCCTCCAGGTTCATTTTCCTGCCATGTTCTAATTAGAAAACACTGAAGAAATCTTGGTGAGTAAAAAGAACCAGACATTAATAAGTTTTTGTCCAATCCGGGGGGAAAAGAAAACTTGTGAATTAACCCACATTTCTGTAAATTTGGCTTTTTCTTTCTTCCTGTTATAGGCATGCAGGGCCAGCATTCAGCTCGGTACTGAAATCTTTAACTGCTGCTTGTTGCCGAGGTACTTTCTTGTCAAGAGAGATCTGCCTTTTTCATCACGGGTTCTTTTGTTTCTCCCTGTGGCCAGCTGCTACAAAGATGCAGTCAATTTAGATGAAACCGGCTGAGGAGTGCTCTCCAATATGTCAGCCAGGCGCACTCGGCGCACAGTGTGGAGCAGGTACGGCTTAGAACGCGAAGGCTGCTCACCGAGGGGCACAGATCAAGTTGGGGAGGGAGCAGGGCTCCCGGGAGCGCCCACAGGGTGTTTCCACATCCAGGCTCCGGGAGCAGCTCTGCCCTTTCTTTCTGCTGTCTTCACCCTCGTCCTGCTCCTCCCCTTCCCCGCCGCCACCGGTTTCTATCTCCATTGTTCCCTGAAGCCCAGCAGCCAATGTGCAGCCAGGCCCAGCACTCGCTCCTGCAGCCAGCAACTTCCTCTGAAGCTGCAGCGCGTAATTACAACCAGCTGCTCCGGGCGGCTGGCTGGCCAGCTCTGCAAACAAGCATCCTGATACCCGGAGTTCCAGGCAGGCGATAGCCCGCTCCTGGCAGCAGGGAATTCTCCCAAGGAAGTGCCCACACCCTTTGTAAGAAGTGGGGGCCGCCCTTCTCTCTCTCTCCGGCCTGTCCTCTCTCCCCCTCTTGGGGGGCTCTTCCGTGTCCGAGAGAGTGGCTTTTATTGTTAATGGGAAGGTGCCTGATCTGTCACCTGGAGCATTCCCTCCTCTGACTGTGCTGGTGCCACCAGGAGCAGGACGATGCATCCTAGGCAGTCACATTAGGGGGCCTGGCCTCTGGTCAGCATCTGAGCTGACTGTGAACCGAGAGAAGGTATAGAAAAACGTGCACTGTCCTCTGGTGACAGGAGGTTGGGAGATAATTGGCGTTGCTTAAAAAAAGAAAAAAAAAAAAAATCCAAGCAAGCCTGGCTAACCCTCCTAAGCAGAGCAGCGTGCTGTGCGCCCAGAGAGCTCAGGACTCACCCGTGCCCCGCCTCTGAGCCGTGGGTTCATTTTGGGGCCTCAGTGATCTTTCAGACTTGGCTACAGTATGACTCTGATCCAAAATTAGGCTTTGAATGTGTGACACAAGGCTGCCGGCCCCACCCACCGCCTCCCTCTGCCCTGTGCTGTTTCTTCCCAGCCTGGCTGTGGGCCAGATCTGGCCCTTCTGGCTCCTGGGGGCAGGGCCAGCCACAGTGTTCTGTTTCCAGGCAGGATTTTAGCGTGGGTGAAGGTGCCTGGTGCAATTCAGGAAGAGGCTGATATGCTGGGCGGGCACCCAGCCCTCAAATCACTCAGCCATGATCCCAAGCCAGAGAGTACCAGGCAGGAGAAACCACAGGTGTGCCACCAGGGCTGCTCAGCTGTTCTTGCCCACCTGTGCCTTCTGTCCCAGGCTCCCAATTGTCCTTCAGCAACCAGACAGCCAGGCGGGAGGGCCCCTCGGTCATGTTCAGTAGCAGCCTCAGAGGCGGGAAGCAGCTGGGAGTCTACTGTTGTAAAGAAGCTGCTCATTTACAAGGCAATTTCCCAGGGAGGCTGACGGGCAAGAGCACCTTTGAGAGGGTTCATTCTTCCTATCTGAGTTCTGGCTGCCTCACCAAGGCCAAGAGCAGCCAGCAGGCCCTCTATTGTGCTGGGTTTCCCCTTCCCAGCCCTTTTTGTCTCCGTGTTGAACAGTCTCAGAACTTTGCTTGCTGAGTGGTGCTGGGTAGCGGGGGCACTTGCTGGGATGGAATTATAAGAGCAACCAGGATCAGCAAAGGTGGTGGGGGGGCAGAGAACCGAGGTCGTGGTTGGGCGTGTGGAGTCAGTACCTGGCCAGCTGAGGCTTTTCTAGTTCTTCATCAGCCTCTGATCATCTTGGCAATTTAATTCCCTGCAGGGGGAAAAGAGAACCAGTTTAAAGTGCTTTTCTTTCTGAGTCTTAAGCCTGGTTACCCTTTAGAAGCACTTACACAACCGGTGCATGTGTGGAAAAGCATCCACCGCAGCCCTTCCAGCCTGAGGATGACTTGCTGGTGTGACTGGCTGGGGCACTTAGCGCAGTCTGGAGGTCCCAGTGACTCAGCCCTGTGATTTTCGGCAGACTTTTCTCCTGGCTCACAACGAGGAACAAACTTAACAAGCCAACAGTCATATCTGGGCTCTTACTGCGAGCCTTGCTTGAGAGCATCAGGGATAAGTATCGCTTTAGGGGGCTCCATTCTCTAGAGGTGGCATGAGGAGAAGGGACCTATAGCCTTTCAGATCAGCAAGTGAAAAGAAAACAACAACAACAAAAAGATGTCTAAGGACAGAATGAGAAGAAAATCAGGCTTCAAGGTTATAAAAAAGAAAGTTGAGGGGGACAAGCCTTGGGTTTTGAGATAGGAGACTTAGATTATTATTCTAACTATGTCCCTAATTATCTGCAGGGACGTGGCAATTCCTGATTTCTCCTGGTTGGTTTTTCCTCATCTATAAAATAAGGGTGATGGCCGCAGTTCTGCAACTCTACTGTGTGCTATGAGCAAGCGAGGAGGCCCCAAAAGATGTTTAAAAATGTTAAATGCATTTTATAGTAGAAAAGTAAACTACTGCTACTACCTGTAATATCTTCTACGTGCTTATTTGTTGATGTTAAAATGAATCATTACATCATCCAATTGAAGGTCTCATGGGATGCCAGCAACCAATGAAGAGACACGTCTTTTCTTATTTTTTGAAAAACGTGTCCTGTCCATTTTTAAACCATCAGATGAAGTTTTGTTTTGTCACATAAAGGGAAACAGGAAGGCTGCTAAGTCCCTGCCGGCATCTCCTTGTGCTTTACGAAGATGTCCATGACACTCAGAGCAAAGTATCCTGGGTCACTCTTTCTGTAGCAGATGGAGAAATGAAGCATAGAGGGGTGAATTGAGGTCACGGAGTGAGCAGGTGATGGGCTGGCTTCTGGTGTCTGGCTCCAAAACCTGCTCCAATTTGTCTCTCTTATAAACAGTCATCAATAACTTCATCTCCAGGCTGAATGCTACCAACCAGAAGCCACCAGGTGCAAATCATTTGTGTGCAGATGAGAGCCACTGTCCTGGGGCAGAATGGAGGAAAAAGAAGCAACTGTTACTGTTGGAGTCAGAAACTTCATCAAAGGCCAGTCCAGCAGCGAAATTCTAGAAACGAGGAAGTAAGGAGTCTTGGTCAATCTACTGAAAGATCAACAGCATATAAAGATAATTAACAGACCCTCCCAAACATTCTGTGATTTAAAAACTCTTTTTCTTTTTGATACTCAGAGATGTTCCTTCCTTAATATCAGAACTGCACAGAGAAATAGACCCACGACAAAATAATTAAAATTTCAGGTTAATGTTCCTATGTTGTTATGATGCAAACCATCAAGGGTAAGTCAACCAAATGACTATTAGGTCAACAGAACATTTCTGTTGAAAAACTAAGGTTGTGACCCATTTTTTCCTTTGACATATTATCTACTCAATCCTGTGTACCTTATTGCTTTAGATGTTCAGTCTGGCTCTGCCACTCAGTTTGTGACCTTAAGCAGAGGCTAAGAGCCTCAGCCTCCTCCTTTGTCAATAAGACCAGTTGGACCTATCCCAGTTTTTTTTTTTTTTGCATATATGAATTGACTTCATGTTTTTAAAAATATAAAAAAATAATCCTTGGTCTGTAGAGAGTGCTCAGGTAATGCTATTTCTCTTCTTCTCCACCTATGAAAATATTTTTTACAAAGTGCTTTCTTTATTAGAAATACTTTCATATATATATTACTGCACACAATTCTACAAGGTAGCTCAGTACGGTGTATTTAGCTTCCCACTAAAGGAGAAAATTCTGTCTCTGAAAGGTTGAGTGATTTTCTTAAAGTCACGCAGCAAATGGGTGTAAAACTGAAAACCTGGAACCCTGATTTCCTGTCATGAGAATTTTCTATTAACTTCCCTCCAGTGCTACCATGTCCTCTACCTCCATAAAAGCACTGGTTTGAGGCCACCCAACCAATCCCAACTCCCTGGATGCCTCTTCTCAGGGCTTCCCTCCACCTGCCCTGAACTGCAACCCCAGCTTCTGTCCCATCCAGGTCTACAGGGACTTCCCTCTACCTCTGCCTGGGTCCTACATGTTCAGTGTCTACATAGCAAATGAGTCGGGATTAATTTGGGGGAATATTCTTTTAAATAAAAGCGGTTGAATTAGATTCTACTGTACATGTTGTGTTGTTAAATATCTCCAGCATGATAAAATCATCCCAAATGTCACTGATCCCTGGGGGACTTATTAATTATTAAGCATTTTTAGTTCACTTAGGAATGCAGATTCCATTTAACAAGAGAATATACACTAAATATGTCCATTATATTGCAGTTTGCAGCGGAATATGTTAGAGATCGCAGCTGGGTTTCTCCAGGACAGATGACAAAATTAATGCAGGTATCAGTCTTTCTTAAAGACAGCCCAGGAGCCAAAAGTAGCATCCTGGATTGGTTTATGGGGCTTGTGTTTATTAGGAATGTTTATTAGAATGACTAATAATGGAAGAGACAACTTGGCAGGGGAAGGGAAGGGTTGGGGGAGCCCAGAGAAACCCAAGGAAATGAGATGACCTCACAAACAGGGAAGAGCAGAGACACAGTGTCTGTGGTGGAGCCAGCCATTTGTCCCCACACTAATTTTCAAGGATTTTAAGGAACAGGCAAAGCAAACTATCATTCTATATGTGCCACTCAATGGGAAGGCCAATTTTAATTTATCTTTAAAAAGTACATGGTCCTAGGGCTGGGGATGTGGCTCAAGCGGTAGCGCACTCGCCTGGCATGCGCGGAGCGCTGGGTTCGATCCTCAGCACCACATAAAAATAAAATAAAGATGTTGTGTCCACTGAAAACTAAAAAATAAATATTAAAAAATTATCTCTCTTTTTTTTTAAAAAAAAAAAAGAAAGAAAGTACATGGTCCTAGTATACACAACACACACGCAAACACACACAGTTACATTTTTTAAAATTATTTTTTTGGGGGGGTAAGATATTCAGTCCTCCTCCTCCTCCTTCTTTTTATTTCCTGGGAAAGCCAGATTACTCTAGAAAGAAAGAGGGGAAACACGGGGTGGGGGAGCAGAAAAGAAGAAGGAGGAGGGGAGCAGAAGGAGGAGGAGGAAGGAAAGAAAGGGAGGGAGAGAAGGAAGCTAAAGAACAGGTCGACAATCTCCTTAGTCTTTTATAGAGATTTACTGTTTCTTCCCAGAGGTTCCTTTTGAAGATAATCAAGGGGAGGAGGGTGACACAAAGTGAAAGAGAGAGAGAAGAGGAGGAGGAGGAGGGAGAGAGGGAGGAGGGGGAGGAGAGAGAAAGCAAGAGAGGAATGTGGGTAAGTTCCAGGAAAAAAAAATATGGTGGACCCAGGCTTTAGTTCTGGAGTTCCACTACGAAGGTGATCTTGGCATTTAATCTCTCTCTCTCTCTAGGCACTTTTATCTATTAACAGAAGATTTCATGACCTCAGAGACACCCACTCACCCACCCCACCCCGGTAGCTTTAATGTTCCAGAAATCTAGGCTTGAAGCAGGAAGAAGCCCTCTTGTCATCGGTGCCTGAAATTTTTTGTGACCTTTTAGCAGAAAATGGACGTGGGTAAACTCTCTTACTTCCTTGTTTTCCTAACAGAGCCCCAGTTGCAAGCCATGCCTCTTTCTTCCTTCCTCACTCAAAGCACCTGGCAGCCTCATAAAACGAGCCATAAATTTAGTTGTAAGGGCTCAACAAAGGGGCAAAATCCTCTCCTACCAGGGTGGTCAGTGGGACCGACCGTCACCAGGAAGTGAAAACGGCAGCAAAGATTGCTCTTGTGTGGAGTGTGACCAACCTAGGTGCCAGAGGCAACTGCCAAGATGAGAACAGCAGAGAATTACTAGAGTGGCTTGGTCAGCCTCACAGCCTCTTAACTTTCATCCCCATGTTATTGAAGTTCAAGGTCCAGTTAGGAAGGCCTGGTCTGAAAAGGGTGTGGGTGCACCTGGGGAAATCACTCCCTAGTGTACTCTGCGACCAACGCTTTCTGTAGTTAGATCCAGGGTCCAGGCCAGATGAGTGTTGAGTAGAGACTCTGACCTTGTCCCAGGAAAGAATTGATGTGGAGGGGAGGAGAGGGAGAAGAATGAAGGCCTGGGGGAGGGGCATGGAGGGCCAGTCTCTGCAGAGAGGAGAGCAGGGGCAATTCCAAAACAGCCAGTGGACTTAGACCATGTAAGAGTGGAGGAAAGAGAACTTAAAACCAGCTGGATTAATAAACCTCTATTATCCTGGATGATGTTCCTTAGTTACTGTTTTACTTTTTCTTTAATTCTGGAAAGCACTGTTGTTGTTTTTTCCTGCTATGACAAACTTGTTCCAAATGACAATGGTATGTATTGTATTTCACCATATGGCAGCAGGCGGTGAGTTTTCTCACTTTGTCTTAACACACACATGTATACCACCATCATTACCATCACTACCAAGTAGCTTGAAGAATCGTCTTGCCCTGTGTCTTTAAAAAAAATTTAGACAACTCTGAACTAATCAATCCAACTTGTGCTGATCACTGAGTGGGTTTCTTTAACCTATGGTTCATATGTGGTTTCCGATAGGGACTGGGGTCATATCAGGCAGGGCATGGATTAACAGAAAGGGGTGTGTGTGTGTGTGTGTGTGTGTGTGTGTGTGTGTGGACTGTTACCTGGTTTAGCCACTGTCATTTGTCACACTTTCAGCTCCTGGCAAAGAAAAATATATTTGAAATTTCTAGTGCTATAAGCATGATCACATATTTTCCAAACTTGCAGGGACAGTAGCCAACCAGCTGACTGCACAGGTTATTAAGCTGTGGCCTCAAGAAGTTAGAAGGATTAAGTGTGGGTTAGTTACCAGCTGGTCAGTCAGAGATCCAGGAATGAAACTTGGGCCCCAGGCGCCTTGCCTAGGTGCTTTCTTCCTGGGGCGGATTCTAGACCTGTTCTGCAGAATTTCCTGTAAGCTTTGTACTCAGCTGGAGGCAATAAATCATATTATGGGTTTATGTATCCACAGTCTTTATCAGTCAAGCGCCCCTCAGCTCTCTCCACTCAAACACTAATGCCAAGGCCATGTGACTGCAGAGGGGATGGCAGGAGCACTCTTCTCCCACACTCATATATACCTTTTCATGAGAGTCCTTTTTCTTAGTCCTGAGGTTAATTTCTTTTGGGGCCTCAATTTGTTTGTTCGTATTTATCGATCTCTCTTCCTTCCTCCCATCTGTGTCTATTCTCTTTTACTGATTTGTATATCAACACTATTAAATTTGGGGACATTAAACATAGCTCAATGCAACCCATGGTACCTTAAAAATAACCTGAGTTTGGGTACTATTTCTTGCCTTCTTCCCACAATGATCATGTGATGGGTGGGACTTTTGAAATCATGTCAGCATCAAATTTCTCCTGGGAATGGAATGGTCTCCCTAGAATCACTGATGCTTCTTCTATTATGTTACAACACCAACTTGCTAAAATCTAGGTTTGCATTCTCTCGTCATTCATATCCAAGCCATGGTAGAAAAACTAGTAGGCAATGAGATGACATCCGTGTGCATTGAAAGGAAACACAGAGGGAAGCCCAAACAACCCAGCCCGTGAGTTCCAGACATTAGCCACAAGCTATACTTGTGCGTACTTAAATTAAAGTGAAATGAAATGAAAATTTTAGTTCCCAGGTAGCACTTACTGCCTTTCAAGTGCTCAATAGCCACAGCAGCTAGTGGCCGCCATATTGGACAATACCGATATGGAATACATCTGTTACAGAAGAAACTTCTAAATCCTAGACCATCAGGACCTAATAATGATAATTACCATTTATTGATCACAAAAAGAATACCAGGCTCCATCATTGCTATTTTTTTTGCCAGTTATTTCATTAATCTTAATAAAGCTCATTAGATATTATTATTTGCATTTGGTAGAGAAAGAAAATTGATCCTTCAAGTTCTTGATAATTTTACCTCTGTTCAGTAGTAAAGTGTAGAAATATGAACACAGACCTGTTAATGGCACACTATAATACCATCCCTGTTTCACTGTAAGGAGACATAAAGTCAGATAACAATACAGCAAACATTTATTGAGTACCTACTATGTGTCAGGCACTGTTCTAACAGGTAACATACATAGTCACAGAATCTTCTGGAAGGTATGATGATTATTATCGCCATTTTATAGGTAAAGAAATGAGAATAGAGAAGTTGAGAAACTTTCCTGTGGTCACCCAACTCGTAAACCAAGGAATCAGGTTGTTTGAACCCAGGCAGTCTCACCTGAGTGCCCAATCATTCATCACACCATACTGACAAACAACTGGCAGTTGCTTCTGTGTTGTATAGAAGGCAAAGACTAACCTGTGGCTTATGATTCCAGTCCTGGTTCACAGGGCCCATTGTTCTGTCAAATGGGCTCTCTCCCGGCACTGATTGCAGAATGCCTTCCGTCAGAAGGATCTGTGTGCTGCTGGCAGCAAGGTCTGATCTCTCTGCCACTCTGCTACAACTAGAAGCCATCACAGGAAGACTAGCTTAAATAAGGCACGGAAGGGGTCGTTTGGTCCACTCCTTGAAGTTGTCCTGCCTCAGCTCATCATTGGGCAACTTCAAGAGCATCCTGTCAACATTCCCTCTTGACCTGTGGCCAGCCTGACTGACATATCTCAGTCCTACTGGGCTGGCTTCAATCTAGGGCAAGTTGGTGAACCTATTGTCTAGTAGGTGAGCCATATGAACTGGCTCAAGAAATTGGCTGTGATATTTGTTGCACTGGTCTGCAGATTTTTATTTAGTTTGGTTTAGAACCAGCTGCCACATGAACACCATATCAGCCAGTTCTATGAAAATATGCTGATTTTTATGTTATTTTTTCACTGCTATAACATTTCTAGAGCTATGCGAGAAGTGAAATTCAATGGAGGTTTTTTATTATGTTTCAGTGGTGAAATTCTTTGGATTTTCATTGTGTGAGTTGGCACTTAATCTTGGTCCACTTTTTTTTTTTTTAAATATCATGATATTCAAAGATGGGTCCAATATAGGCAATGAGTTTCTCAATAGGACCCTAAATCTCAGGAAATAATGCCAAGAGTTACTAAATGGGACAACATCAAATCAAAAATCTTCTGCATAGCAAAGGAAACAATTAGGAATGTGAAGAAAGAATCCACGGAAAGGAAGAAAATCTTTGCTAGGGACTTTTCTGACAGAGGACTAACATCTAGCATATATAAAGAGCTCAAAAGACTTCACACCAAAAATATCAAATGACCCAATTAATAAATGGCCAAATGAACTAAGCAGATACATCTCAAAAGAAGAAATACAAGTGGCCAACAAAGACATGAAAAAATGTTTAACAACACTGGCAATTACAGAAATCCAAATCAAAACTACACTGAAATTTCATCTCACACTAGTCAGAATGGTAGTCATCAAGAATACAAATGATAATAAATGCTGGAGGGGATGTGGAGAAAAAGAAACACTTTGACACTGTTGGTGGGACTGGAAATTAGTACAACTGTTATGGAAATCAATATGGAGTTTCCTCTAAAGACTAGGCATGGATCCACCTTATGACCCAGCTAGTATTTACCTTAGTATTTACCCTGAAGAATTAAAGTCTATAGTGATATATCCATACCCATGTTTATAGCAGCACAATTCACAACAGCCAAACTATGGAACCAGCCTAGGTATCTGTCAATGGATAAATGGATAAAGAAAATGTAGTATGTATACACAATGGAGTTTCATTTAAAAAATGAAACTCATTAGCCATTAAAAAATGAAATTATGGTATTTGCAGGAAAATGGATGAAACTAGAAACCATCATGTTAAGCAAAATAAGTCAAACTCAAAAGGTCAAGGGTCATATGTATTCTCTTATGTGGAAGCTAGAGAAGATAAAGGAAAACAAGGGTCGGGGTGGATCTCCTAAAAATCAAAGGGCCATCAATAGAGAAAAGAGACCAAGGGGTGGGAGGCAGGGAGGGGAGAAATGCTGGGGAGTGATATGGGTCAAATTACATTGTGGATATGTATGAATATGTAACAACAAATCCCATCAATATGTACAGCTATAATACACCAATAAGCAATGAGGAAATTAAAAAAATAAAAGATGGACCTAAATCCTCTGAAGGCTGTTTCAAATAGGTGGCTCAATAATCATATAACAAACTTCATAAATGACTTTAAGAGCATGACCTGTGACCTGAAGTTGGAAAGACCTCCCTAAGACAGGGACACTAGGTTCCTTTATGCATTCAACTCTTAGTGGTCCGTGCTGGCTCTGGAGAGCACCAGAAATAACTGGAAGAATCTTTTGAGATCCCATTGAACTTCTTAATCAGGTCGATAATGAATGGGGCTGTGTGGAAGTCAACTCACTTTATCAAAGGCTTCTGTAAAACCAGTGGGTCTGGTGTACTTCCTCTACACGATGTACCACAAGTACAGAGGGAAGTCACTCCCACCTCACTACGTGGCTGTCTTGCAAGGGCACAACTGACTTGATTGTGCAATCTTTGATTTGCCAGGAGGCTGCCTGAGTTTTACTACAAAAAAAAAAAGCAGTGGGAGATTTGTGAGAGATTCCTTATCCATCTCCAATATTTTTTTTCCCCTTTGAAAATGATGATGAACTTGAAATCTTGCTGTCTGTCCTTGACACCACCCCACATAATGAGAATGACAAATACAGCTTCTTCTTTTTCAACTTGAAAATCTCTTCAGGTGCAGGGTTGTGACTACACTTCATGATTCTAGTTCCAGCTTCCTTAAGGTGGAGCCAATTCACATTTTTAAACTGAATTGGCATGGATTCTCCAAGAGGTTCTTCCTCTGGGAGAGACTCTGGTACAGGCTGGTTGACGATTTAGAGGAAGCGTGGTGAAGGGGACTGAAGAACTGGTGGACGGCCAGACTAGAGTACCCATTCAAACTCTGGAGGGCTTTGATTCCGGCATGTTCTGGACACTGCAAAGGTTTGTATCCATAATGTCATTATTTTTTAACAGATTCTGCCTTTTCCTTCTCAGAGACTGTCCATACTGGGTTTTAACTGATATTCTCATCCCTTTATGTGGCTAGTGTAGACTTTAAAAAAAAAACTATTCGGATGTTAACTTCAATGCTTTCTTCTTAGGCCATTTCTAATCCCTCTATCAGTATATGCATACCATGTTATTCTTTATCTCTGAATCCATTTAATTTTTTCCCAAAGGGTATGCAGTTTATAGGTATATCTTTACTTGTTTGCTGGCTGGTTATCTGTAGACTGTTTTATTCATTAATGTATATCTACACTTAGTATAGGCAGGCATTTAAATCATTTCAAAGGTCTGGCTGACTGAATGAATATTAAAATCAGATTAAAGTCATTTGTAGACTAAGCTGCAGAATTTTTTTTTAGCTGGAGGACATGTTTAGGGACAATCTATTGTTCAGCAATGAAGTATTATAAATACCTTCAATTTTTTCTGTTTCCTTACTCCACAAGGTTGCTGGTTGAGCTATGTCAATTTCTGAACCCCATATAGCTATTTTGGATTAGGTCACACATTGGGATTTGTGTATTTCACCATCAGAAATCTCAGAAGACATTTTTTTGTTTTGTTTTGTTTGCTATTTAAACAATAGCCAGGGCTTAGATATGTTGAGAGCTTATCACTTTCTTTCCAGATCATTTGGAAATGATTTGGAAACTTCATCATCCTTCAGACTCTGGGTAGCTCCAGCTCAGCTGTCTACAGTGGGTGGGTCCCGGAGGTCCTCCTCTGGTCCTGTGGGTGGAAAATGACCCTGCCTGTCTGACTTGTGGTCACTGTGGTGAACTCCCCAGGTCGGGGCTGGTCACCATGAACATGACAGGACCAAAGTGGAAGGAACCAGTGACCAGATGCTAGGGGAACCAAGAGGGAAAACAGTAGGGCCCTGAAAATAGAAATCACATCAAAAAATAGATGACGACTTGATAATGCCTTGAGGCCTTTGTTCAGGAACATTCTGGCACTATAAAGGGGAGAACACCAGTGCCATGTTCTTAAAGCGTGAGCAGTTTTTCCTTCAAGAGCTCTTCCCAAAGAAGGCCTTGTGGGCTGTGGCTAGCTCCATTTTCTGTTTTTATCTAGATTTGTTCTTTAACACAAGTGTTATTCTTTTTCAAGGATTGCTGTATCATCACATTAACAATAAGATAAACAAACGTGACAAAAATTCACTGAAAACAATAAACGTGGTAATTGCGTATTCTTGTCCTAGGTATTCCCTTTTTGTTCTCAATTAAAAAGCAGTTCCAGCAGTTGTGTTTGCTGTATCATTTGTTCACCTTAAATAAATACTTTTGGATCTAAAAATATAGCAGAAATAAAACTTTCTGAAAAAAAAAAACTAAAAAAGCTGCAACTTAGTATCACATCAAAAATAAGAAGTGGATTTTAGGGGATCAGGCTGGTTTTGAAGAGGTAGAATTTTTGTGATAAGCCAACTCTACCACAGTCCTGGATCTGGGGAGGTCTCTCAGGGTCTGTGGCAGCCCTGGACCTCTAGCTGAATGCATAAACACTCACATATTCTAGATTTGATTAGACTTCAAAGCACAAGTTAACCATATTCATTAGCAGATTTATCATGAAAGTACAGGATTTCAAGTGGCATTTTATTGGCCCATGACTGCCACCCATTCATTTTAATTCTCTTTGCTTGAATTGAACATGTGATTCCTAAGTGGGACAACAGTGAAAACGTGTGAGACCCCTGCTAGACAAGTGTGTGTGCAAGAATGAGTGTGACACTTCTAGGGACTTGCTTTTATCTACCGGCAATGTTTCTGGAAGTGACCAGGGAAATGCCAGAAAGAAGCAAAGTGACCTGACAACGTTAGCATTCACACCTGATCTGGGGAGCAGCTTGGTGTGTACCCTTCAGGCCACAGTGTCCTGCCACCCACCCACTGGCATCCCAGCAGCAGATGTGTAACACAAACACAGAGAGATCTCACCAGGCTCCTTTCTGCACTCACTTCCCCGTGGCGTGGTGAAACCAGCGCATCAGAGCAGACACCTATAATGACCAAATGCAGTGGTGATGCTGGCAATTTCACATCTGAACCAAATGCCAGGACCAACTTTGGGGACAGAAACATGGGCAGGAGGGAATATACTACTCTCAACCCTCTTTGAAAACAAAGGTGAGGGCCACTGTTAACTCAATGCCATTGGGGGTTTCCCCTAGAGACTTTGGAGGGAAGGTCTTCAGAGGGAGGACAGGTGGGGTCTTCTAGATCTCAGGCATGGAATCCACAGAGCTGATCAAGTGAAGGGGCAGGACCCGGCCTGTCAGCCCCACTTTGGCCAGTGGAAGCCTCATGGCTCTTTTGAGGGTTGCCATATGTATGGTCATCTACACTGAACCAAGTACACCTAGATGTTTTCCTTATCTTACACAGTTTTTCTGTGCATCAGGAATTCAGGGATGGCTTAACTGCACGTATTTGGTCCAGGGTCTCATGAAGCCAAGATATTGGTCAGGGCTCCAGTACAGTGCAGGCTTGGTTAGCTGCATCAAAGCATCCTCTTACTCTCACTTGCATGTTGCATGGCTGAGAAGCTGCTGTTGGCTGTTGGCAAGAGGCTTCAGTTCCTTGATTCCTGCTGAGTATTCTCAAGGCCTGATGCTCAGCTTTTCCCAGAATAAGTGATTCAAAAGAGAGCAAGGTTGAAGCTACCATGTCTTTTATGAGAAAGCCTTGGAAGTCACACTGTCATTTTGTAATATTTACTTGGCTACACAGGTAAGCCCTGCTTAATATGGGAGTGGAATGTACAAGGACACGTGTACTGGGAGACAATGGTTGTTGGGACTTAATAGGTTGGCCATTACAGCTGCTTACTGGTCCCATTGCTACCCCTGGGAATCTACCTTGGGGATCAGTTTGCCCAATGCCTGAACTTCTAAGGGCTCCACAAATCTGATGCTCATGGAAATGTTTGAGTGTCCTTTTAGAAAAGGGTCAAGAGCTCCTGCTTGCCTTTCTGCCTCAGATGATTGGTGGCTCAGGGCCACACCTTAGCCCTGTACCTCTGTTTGAGTAGCAGTGGGGAGTGGTGCATGCTCGGAAAGAACTGTCAATCACCTAGGCACACCTTGGCTTAGAATGCTACTTTAAAGCCAGCCCCACCCCACAGAATCTTCCTGCAGGAGTGTCACTCTAAAATTGCTCTGGTGGCCCTAAAGAATTAATAAACCTATTTCAGAATCTGAGTATACCTGGGAGACTCTGGGGATAATGTGGCCTCACTGGATTTCTGTTTTGGTTCTCCCTCACCCCGTTCCTGGAGGGAAAATATCCTTGCTGACTGAGATGGGAGTAGAGAAGCTAATTGTTGGAAGTTGCTGGGCTCACCTTTTGTGAATGTTTGTAGAAATCCCAGCAGAATTCCATTATGTTATGATAGTCTAATCTAATTTCAATTTTTAAATTTACTGAAGAGGCGGTACATGTCAGTTCAACATCTCCCTTTATCTTCATCAGAACACTGGGAGTATGTTTCAAGACCACCATTTGAAGAGCCCCTTGAAGCTTTGGTTGAAGTTGCCCAACTTCCTAGCTAGCAAAAGGGGGAGCCAGGAGCCTTGGGACTCCAAAGCCCATAGATGGCCTACTTTTTCAGAGTGCCCCAACCAAGAAGCGGGTGAAGATCACGGGAGAATAAATCCAGGGAGAGAAAGGAGGAGGCCTCACAGGGCTTGGCAGCAGTAGGGGGGGGCGGGGGCAGGGGGCGACAGAGGAAGAATGGCATCTTGTGTTAGGAGCCTAGGAGCTGCCACTCTGAGGACCACTGACTTAGCCCTACAGTTGGAGCCCTCCTCCTCTGCCTAGGCAACAGCGATGCCAGATCTGTCTCAGGTTCTGCTGACGGCTCATCTTCCTCCTCCTCCGAGATAACTCCATGCCAGGCCTACTGCCAAGTTAAGCACCTCTTTCAAAAACTCCACCACATTCCTATAGGTAAGTATTATTGCCCGCTTTTAAACCGGGAAGGTGGAGGGTTGGAGAGTTTAGTCACCTCTTCAAGGTCACAAAGCCCCAGGTGCCAATGCTCACCTTCCAACCTAGGCCTCTGAATTCTGGGCCATCAGGACTTTCTACACCATGTTCTAAAGACAGAGGTTGGGGGGTCGCACGACTGCGGGGCGCGTTCATCTACACTGAATTGAGAGTGAAGAGGCAGGAGGTGTGTGGCGGGTCTCCTCCTGGAGGGAGACTCGCGGAGACCCGGCGCAGGGGGGTTGGGGGCCTCCTGGCACTTGGGGACCTGGCAGTGCCTTCCCCCCTCGAGGGGTTCACGCGGCTGGCCGAGCGGCCGTCGGGGGCGGGCTGGGGCTCCCCATCCCAGGGTGGTGGAGCTGAGGGGGAGGTGTCCAGACACCCAGGCGCAGCGCTCTGTAACTGGGTCCCTGTTCCTTCCGGGAGGTCTCTCTGCAGCTCTGGAGGGAGCCGTGGCCGGCGGGGCCGCGTCAGGGAAGGGACGAGAAGCCTCCAAGGCCCCTGAGGCTTTGTGTATTTGGAACTGGATTCCCCACCTCCCTTCCCGCCTCTCTATCCCCGCGACCCAAGTCCCAGCGGAGCATCCAGCAATTAGCGCGCGCGGAGGGGCGGCTGCGCGGCGGGTGGGGCGCAGACCCTTCCCCGCCGCCCGCTCCCGCCTGCGCTGCCTTCGTGCGCCACCTACCGACCGCTAGAGGCGCGGCGGCGCCCGCCCGCGCTGTTCCTAGGCAGATCTGGATCTCCGTGGACAATAGACAATGGAATTTTTTTTTGAACAATGATTTATTTGGTGGTGGTAGGGGAGGGGGTACGGATAAGGAGGAAGGAGGGAGGGAGGTTGGGAGGGAAGGAAGAAGCTGCAGTGTGTTTGTCATCGCTTTAGAAAAAAAAATCTCTGTTCTATCATTGTTTCTGCATATCCATTATATTGAGGACAAAAGAATCCCGTTCTGGAACAACAAAGCTAAGGGAAATGTTTTCTGTGGCTGACATTTAATTGTGTGCACAAGGTGCTACATTATCATAGGGAAAGATTGTAGAAGGGAGGAGGGCACAGCTTCCGTTCAAAAGCCTGACTTTTCTGCTTGAACATGTGAGCTTCCTCGCATTGCCTGGTTTTATATTGCCTCATATATCTCCACTCATGCTATACACCGCTCCATTCTGCACTTCTCTATAGTTTTCCAACCCTTCGCAAGGACTCCATGTGGATTATCTTCATATCCCCTCTAAGGTCTAGTCTTTTACAGCTAACAGGATGCTCACGATTTGCTTCACCATCTCCGTACATGGTCCTTACTAAAGGACCTATTTTTTCCTGAAACTGTTACAGCCCTTGGAGAATACTTAATCCAGCCCTCTCATTTTACAGAGGGAAGGGTGGAATGCCTGTACAAATTATTTGAGATGGAGGCAGGACCTGTCTCTTGTTTCTAATCCTTGTTCCCTGTGCCCTGCTGTTCGATGCCCCCACACCCAGCACTTCCTCACTTGCTGACCCCCCACAGCCTCCTTCCTGACAGGAGACACTCATTCCCAGTGAGTCCTGTTGTACCAAGATGGGGGATAACTGCAAGTGGGGACAAATGCAAGCTTCCTGGCTTTTTGGTGACACTTTTCATTCCCCTTCCACCCTGTCACTTCTTTGGGGTGAAGAAGGAAGCAAATGTGAATGTCACCTTATTTATGTATTTTATTATTTGCTATAAGTTAATATTTAAAATCTACAGTAATTATCGACAACTCTCCAGAAAACACTTTTCCTGGGATGTAGGGCTTGAGCTCTCCCTCTGCTCTAGGGCCTAGGTGGCTACTGGACGTAAGAACAACGAATGTTCTTTGGAAATGGTGCTCAGTGGTCTCTTGGCAAAGGTGGTTGTGCTGGGGAACTTGAATAATACAGATTTCCTTGTAAGGCTCGTGGCAAATCCTTGGGGGAGATGAAGCTAGCTGGCGATGCTGTAGAACACAGACATTTTTCTTACACCACCTTCCAAAGCATCCTACGACAGACAGCACTCCCCTTTAAACTCTTGGTGTGTCACACTAAATGAGACAGACTTTTCAAGTCTTAGTTGAGGAGCTCAGCAAACATCTTTGCACATCCAAAATAAGTCAACCCGTCATAGCAGTCTGCTTGTTTTAAAGGTTGTTCCGTCTGCTTAAAGCAAATAGACCAATCTCACAGTCTGCAGACAACTAGAAAACAAGCAGAGAAAATTTCAAAACAAAAGACTAGAACATTCCCTAACTCTCTTTAAACTGTCTTCTCAAAGCATCGCAAAGGAGAAAACACACTTGGAATTGCGAGCAGTTCCTAAACCTTTCTGCAGAGTTTTGGCATTTTAAGAGTCTTGGTTTACATAAGGGCCTAGTGACATGTTAACAGGGAGCTTAGATCTCTAAATCTCCTAGTTTTCCTTTGTTTGTTCCTTTTCCCCCCTACTGGGTAGTGATTCATCCTGTCTCTGCAAAAAAGACCCACAGTTCAATGATACTTTAATATGACAACACACACAAACACTCTGCCTCAAGGGTTTTGCGAGAATCAGATGTGATCAAATGTGATAACACAGGCAAAGGTACTTTTAGAAACTTAAGGTATTCTTCACATGCAAGGCATTGTTCCCTTATATTTGAGAATCTGAAAGCATCCAGCTCATTAATTGGTGCCCTGTCCTCACAGTTTTGTGAAGTGACTTGGCCCATTTTTTCAGGTAGGCCCCCGAGGTGACACATCAGGGGTAAACTTAATGCTAATGTTAGAACATCCGAAGCTCATCTTAAAGAATACCCTCGCCTCATGTTGGAATGTGGTAAATGCTAGAATACTGATGACTCATTGCTTCCCCAATGTCCTTATTTGGTAGCATGCAAATAAAAATGATCATTTTCAGATTTAGATTTTCTCAAACTGTGGTGCGAGCTGCTATTTTTACTTTTGCTTCAGTCACCATTCTCTGTAGTAGAAAGTGTATTTGGAGTTGTAAAAGCTGTGTTTTTTTTTTCTTCCTTCATTTGCAGCCTAAATTCAGATATGGAATATAGCAACTAAAGGACTCTTTTGGTCAGAGACACAGAAGTCACAATAACGAGAGCCAGTGTGTCTGGCATGTGGCCCTCATTCGCATACATTTAAGGCCTCTACATGGCTACCTTTGCAGGTACTTCATAAGACTGTGGGTGAGTCCATGGAGCCTCATTTTAGGACCCCTCAGTGAGGTCCTGTAACGAGATCTCTTAACATGTGCATTCAGACCTAGGGTCCATTGACATGCCACTCAACTTGAAGAAAGTGGTAACCTAATCCATTCAGCTGGTTTCTGTATTGCAGGTCTGTGGGTACACAACCCTGTGCTTAGCTCTACAAGAAGATATAACTGATCAGCAAAGAATGGTAACCCCAATGTCCCCGATAGTTGTCATAATCCTATGAAAACCAAGCTGTTATGAAATTTCTCCAGAGATGAGAGTCAGAGTAGACTTCCCACGTGATGCTAGGTGCTAGGTCATGGAGCATTGGAGCACTGAACCCATTGCTTGTTCTAATCCAAGGCCTCTACCTGACCTGCACTTAGGACTTGTCTCAGCAGCCTGACCTGTGTTTAACTTCCTGTGACTGGCTTTCAAATAATGTGATGATGTTCCTTCCAGGATAACCGGTCCAAACTGGCCAGCTTCAAGATGGTGTCAAGTTCGATTCAATTCCATCAAAATCTGATCTCTGATCCCTTGCTCTTTGATAAAAACTCCTGTGCTTCCTGGGGGCTGGGTTGGTAGCATTAATTTCCCGGAAGCTTCTGCCTGTAGGGCTTCCTGGGGTAGGTAGGTGAGCCTCAGCCCGTTCTCATTGGACCCCCTTGACTTCCTGGCTGCCCTTTTTTGTTCCAGATTTTGTAATGAAATAGAAGACTTAGATCCAGAGTCTTCACCAGATCCTAGTGAAGCATGGAAGGAGGGCATTGCCACTGAGCCTGCCCTTAGAGCAGATTCAGTAAGTAAAAAGATGCTGGCAGGCCTGGCACCGTGGGAAACTGGGTGTGTCCTCTGCCTAAAGCCACCTGCTCTGTATCCTTTTGAGCCTGGGGCTTGCTTAGTGGCGTCTCCTCCTCTGAGGATCTGGGCATGTCACTACCTGCTTTTCCTCTGCCCCTTCCCAGCTCTGCCATCCTGATGGTGGACTCCTGCCCCTGTAAATTCTTGCAATGTAGGAAATGCCCAGTGGAAATGCAAAATAATCATGTCATCTTTCACACATTTATGGTATTTTGGCAATGTTTCTAATAGCCACTAAGGGACGGGAGTTTATCTTTCTATCTTACATCTCATAAATCTCTTCCTTCTTTTTTCATCACTAGCATAAATTGCGCTTAGTCCAATAACAAGGTTAAAATTATAGTGCTTTTCATCATTACAGAACTGTTCTTGCCAGTGACGGGGACAGTGGCTACATCTGAGGCTTAGCAAATTTATTTTTTCCCTTTGCCTGCATCAGGACGTCCTCTGGAAGGTCAGCAAAAGATTTTCACTTAGCCGTGCATAGGTTTTGCTCTGGACATCTGTTGGTGAGTGCAAATGTTTATGGGAGAGGCCAGTAGCCTAGGGGAGGGCGGCTCCTCTGTGCTTTTCTTCTTCCTCTGAGTTTCTTTTTCAGATTCCAAGGCAGGGAGAGTCATCTAAGGATTCCACAGCAGCGAGGAGCCCAGGCTGTGTAAATAGGGCCCAGTTATTTCATTTCTCTCCTTTCTGTGAGTCCAGGGAGGATTGACAGGAACGGGGTATATCAAGAGCTTAGCACAGCGCCTGATGCATAAGAGATGGGAAGGCCAGCCAGCGTCAGGAGTGTCACTGTCTCTATCCTGTTTCCACCTGACAGCCTTCTGGACCAGTTGGAAGAATCTGTGGGCCCCTGGGTTCTCACACCTCTGACCATGGAGCCATGACTTCTCATATGGGCCTCTACCTCTTGGGCAGGGAACAGGTAGAATTGTTGACAAGCTGGTAGAAACCCCAGCTCTGGGCATGATGGGGGCTTCTCCTGTCTGCCTGCCTGCCACTTCTCACATGGGTCATGGCACTGAGCCTGGCTCTCAGTCTGCCACACCCTGCCACCTGTGGGTCTGTCCTCAAGGCTGTCTGGTGGGGGTGCTCTTTCTCTACCAAGCAGTTGCGCTCTGACAAGTCTTTCCCTCAGCCCACACAGCTTCAGAAGGCCCAGAACTGGGTGTGGAAATTACCCCCACTTTTTCCAACTGTGATGAAAAGCCTATTAATATACGGCTTCTTTCCAGCTCTTCCCCATATCTGAAGTGAGGGTTCATCTTGTGCTCTTTCTAGAAGTACATCCTCATCCACTCCCTGCTGAAGTGTTCCTTGGTGCTCCTAAAACCAACTGCTGTTTCCAAATGTCTGTGAGACATCTCTTTCCCCACCTCCAACAAACACCTGATTTTTGATTATATTCTTAATTATATGAAGACATTCAATGCCTGCTCCAGACAGGACGGGATCCATGTAACCAGGCTGTCCTTAACGGGAGCCTTAGCCCTTCTCCGTGGAATGCAAGGTCAGTGCCATGCACACTCTTTCTCATTTGACCTCATTACTTCAAGTTCCCTTTTTCAAATGTTATCAGACATCCATTCATTGTAGAAGTGCAAGAACTGCTACAGCCAGTGTCTGAGCTGGGGCACATGAATCTCCCTCAAGAGCTTCAGGCTCAGCTTTCTCTTCTCTTTCTGAGTTATTGAGTAAGCGCCAAGAATAGCTCATATTTGGCTCTCTTATGAACCAAACCTAGCGTAGAGGCTGGAGTTCAGTTTTTTGAAATGATGGCATATCATATGTTAACCATTTCCTCCTAATCATGATTCTCCTACCATCTCCCCTCTCTTTCCTTCTCTGTATCTCTTTTCTCTATTTTCTCTAAGTTACACATGTGTTTGGTTGTTTATTTGCTGGTTATATATTTATACCATACCCACAGTACCTTCCATTGCAAAACAAAGATACCAAGATGTGACTCACCACTACTACAATGTCCCCGCCCAGATTCTGTCTGCTCTCAACAAGTGGAATTAGGGACCTCTGGTAACAGCTCCCATTAGGGCACAATACAGAAGTGCCTGGAAATGCACGCAGACAGGGCCATTACTGAAGCTGATATAAGTCAATGGAAAAATGCATTGGCGAGGCCCAGACACAGAGGAAACAGCTTCGTCTACAAAAGGATATGTCTGACCCGTGATCAATACTTACGAGATTAAAAAGGATGCCTATCTTTGATTTCTCTCTTTTGCAACCTCATCTCCAGTTGGTCACTGAGACCTATTTTCCATCCCTTACTTTGTAACATCTCTTGCGTTTCTTTCTTTCCTTTCATTCTTGCTATACTTTAACCTTGGGTAAGTTCTTCTTAGCTCATGTGTGGTCCTCTGCCATAGTTTTCTAACTGGTCTATTGGCTTCACATCCTGTCTCTTTAAAAGTCTTCCTAAAACTGCCTTCTGATTAATCTTGTTAAAATACACTTTTCTTAAACACATTGACACATAAACCTCCAATTCCCCATGGGATAATGTCCCAAATTCTTAGATTCCAATTTACTCCTAATTTTCCTCCTTTTTGAATGACTCTCCATCTTGTCAAGTGGGTTTATCTCTCCTCATCTAAACTCTGCTCCTGCCAATCCAGTTCCTCAGTCTTCCTCTTCTGCTCCTTTCTGGCTTTCCAGATCTCCCCATTTCCCACTCATAGCTTGAAAGGATCATTCTCTGCAGAGCACCATGAGATGTTATTATTTATAGAAATAATTCCATACACTCAGCAAACGTGGTCTCGCGCCCTTTCTTCTAGTTCGGGAGTCTCCCCCAGCTTTACTTCCCTCTGGTCACCCGTCCTGGGTGGTCAACTCCTCACAGGTGGTTGGTTCAGGTTTTCGAGTTGCTCCCAAAGCTGCCAGCACAGGCCTTGCACTCGGCAGGCATTCAAGAATGTTGGATTTAATCAACAGAAGAAAAGGCAACTGAAAGAAACAAGCTAGTGTCAGGTGCAATGTCGCATGCCTGTAATCCCAGCAACGTGGGAGGCTGAGACAGGAGGATCACAAGTTTGAGACCTGTCTCAGTCATTTAGCCAAGCCCTAAGTAACTTAGTGAGACCCTGTCTCAAAAGGGCTAAGGATGTTGCTCAGTGGTTAAGTGGCCCTGGTTTCAATCCATGGACTCTCTCCATGACGGTTCTCTCACTTGTCACTTTAGGTCCATATCCTAAAACTTTAGTTACCTTAGCACTTCCTGTAGTGAGTGTTTTACAATGTCGATTCCCAAGCCGGGTACAAGGGTGCATGCCTGGAATGCCAGCGACTCAGGAGGCAGAGGCAGGAGAATCACCAGTTTGAGGTCAGCCTCAGCAACTTAGAGAGACCCTTAGCACCTATTGAGACCTTGTGTCAAAATAAAAAGGACTTGAGATGTGACTCAGTGGTAGAGTGCCTCTGGGTTCAGTCTCCAGTAACTGAAAAGCAAAACAAAAACAGGTTCCCAGATCCAATCCAAAGAATAAGATTTAATAATTTTAGGATGGTGAGACATAAATCTGAAATATACACATATGTAGATATATTACATCTATAATATCTTTGACATGTATGTAATATAACCCAGATAATTCTGATATGTATGGTCTATGGAACATACTGAGAGATATTCTTTTAAAGCTGTTTGATTTAATTTAAAACAATTTTTAGTTTAATCATATTCAATCTAGGACCATTTTCATTAAACATAAAAAAACACTGATTAATATTTTTTCTTAATAATTGTGTGTCCTTACATAAACATTTTAAATCTCACCTCTATTATGCTCTATATTAAGTTGAACTTGATGTTTGACACTTATATATCAACCATCAAGGTATAGGCATTATAGTTATAAAGATGGATGAGTTAAATAATAGGATAGATAGTAGTTAAATAATAGATAGATCATTCATATGTAGTGGGAAAGTGAAAAACCATGGTGATGGTGGTGGTGATGGTGGTGATGGTGGTTGTGATGGTTGTGGTTGTGGTGGTGGTAATGATGATGATGGTGGTGTTGGTGGTGGTAGTAGTGACGGTGATGGTGGTGGTGGTAGTGGTAATAGTGAGGATGGTGGTGATAGTGGTGGTGGTGATGGTGATGGTGGTGGTGGTTATGGTGGTAGTATTGGTGTTGATGGTAATAGTGTTCTTGTTGATGGCACAGTAATGGTGATGGTGGTGATTATGGTGGTGGTGGTGGTAGAGTGATGGTTATTGTGGTGGTTGTGGTTGTGATGGTGGTGGTGGTGGTGATGGTGTTGTTGTTGTTGGTGATGGTGGTGGTGATGGTGTTGTTGTTGGTGGTGGTGGTGATGGTGGTGTTGGTGGTGGTGGTGGTGGTGATGGTGGTGGTGATGGTGGTGGTTGTGGTGGTGGTGATGGCCTATCACCTTTCATCCAAGTCTGCAGACATCAAATATCTGTGTGGCAGTGTAGTAGGACAGGAACTTAGGGGTCTGTTGCCCATGACATGTGGTGGAAAGCATATCTATGACATATCCTTCTGTTCTGGCTCCTGACTTTTGCTTCTAGGGCTAATGGAATTAAAATATCACCACCCACCAGAAGCTTACAATGGGCACTAGCCCATCAGTCAGCTATGCCTTATGGAACATGTGGAAGGACTAACACTCTCTAGTACTTTTGGAGAGGACATTGCTCTTCTTTCCTGTGCTCTGTGCTCTGGACTTTTACATAATAATGCTACAATCCTTTCCATTCATTTGGGTCCCTTTGATTTCACTGCCACCAACACTAAAGGTGGAGTGCCTTCTCCTTTCTGAAATAAATGTTCAGTGAGCACTCCAACTTGCAGCGCATTTACTAAATGATGTGATACATATAAAAATAAAAAATCAAGCCCAGGTTCTACCCTTAAAAAACTTATAATCTTAGGCTGGGTATGTAAGTTGGTAGAGTGCTTGCCTTGCATGCACAAAGCCCTGGGTTGGATCCTCAGCATCACAAAACAAACAAACAAACAAACAAAAAACCTTGCAGTCTAGTGTTGAGATACATCATGTAATAAATACCAATTCACAGAATAGAATATAAGCAATATGCCAATGGGTTACTTCCAGCCAGGAGTGGGACCCAGGGGCTAGGTGGAGAGATGGGGAGTGAGGGAGTTTGTGCCCAGGAGAGGTGAGCTCAGGCTTGACATGTTGAGTTGGAGGTGTTGAGGGACCTGTGGTGATGATAGCCAGAGAGTGGTTGGAAAAAAGTGTGACCAGAGCTTGGAAAGTGTTAAAGGCAAGAGATGCTAATGACACACGAAGCTGGAAGACTCGACTGTATTGTCAGAAGAGTCCAGAAGGCAGAAGGAAGGGAATTAAAGAACAAGAGAGATAACTCCACAGTGCCATATTTTCTTAATAGATAGTAATCTCATAACGGACAGGTTGAAACTTAACTTCTATATGACGAATTCAAACACCTTATTTACTGATATAACTAATAAAATGCATTTTATCTTCCCTTTGCTTTTCTTGGGGGATGGGCTTAAAATATTTCCATGAAGATTGATCAAATATTTCTACTAGACTTTTAATATCGATGAATGCCTCTGCTTTGTTTCGTTCCAGAGAAAATGGAAGGAATGGAAAGGATGGAAGAAAGAAAGGAAGAGAAAGAGGACAAGGCTCTCTGTTTTGGACAGCTGTATTTGTTGATGATTGAGGAAACATTGTGGATTCTGACTGACTTGATTGAAATTAAATGCACTCTTTACAAGACTGAGTTTAATCTCAGGGCTTCCAATGACTCAGAAGACACCCTATCTTTGGCCTGCTGGGTTAAAATGAAAATCCTCTAAACTACCTGACAGTCCTAGAGTGCTGTGTTTTCTCTTTTCTTATCTTTCCCCAACTTCCTTTCTCCTTGTTCCCAGATTTGTGTATTGGGCTCCATAATAGTGGCTCTTTGAATAGGAGGGACAGGGGAGCCATAAAAGAGTAACACAGAAGTGTCAATTTGCAAATTCCCTCAGAGTAACTGTTTAGGCACACGTAAATTAAAATTACTGTGCACAATCCTGTTCAGCTGTACTTGTGTCTCTCTGAAATATTTCATCCATGAGATTCACCCTCCCTTTTTATTCTGTTCTCTCTCTTGCTTCTGCATACGAAAGAAAACTTTCAACCCTTGACTTTCTGAGTCTGACTTATTTCACTTAACATAATGTTCTCCATTTCCATCCATTTATCAGCAAATGCCACAATTTCATTCCTTTTTATGGCTGAGCAAAACTTTGTCATGTATAAGTACTACCTTTTATTTATCCATTCATCTGTTAAGGTACATAGGCTGGCTCCATAACTTAGCTATTGTAAACTGTGTTGCCATAAACATTGGTATGCATGTATCCTGTTATATACTGATATTATCCCTTCAGACAAATCCCAAGGAATGGTATAGTTGGGTCATGTGGTGGTTCCATTCCTAGTCTTTTAAGGAATCTCCACACTGCTTTCCAAAGGGTTGTACTAATTTGCAGTCCCACTAACAATATGTCAGTGAACATTTTACTCCACATTCTCAGCAGCAATTATTGTTATTTATATTTTTGATGGTTTCCATTGTAACTGGAGTGAGATGAAATCTCAATGTAGTTTTGAATTGTATTTCCCTGATTGTAAGGATGTTGTTCATATGTTTTTTTGGCCATTGTATTTTTTCTTTTGAGAAATATCTGTTTAGTCCTTCATTCCTTCCTTCATTTCTTCCTTCCTTCCTTCCTTCCTTTTGGTGTTAATTTTTTTTAGTTCTTTATATATATTGCATATTAATTTGTTTGTAATCCCAGAAGCTCAGGAGGCTGAGACAGGAGGATCATGAGTTCAAAGCCAGCCTCAGCAAAAGCAAAGCACTAAGCAACTCAGTGAGACCCTGTCTCTAAATAAAATACAAAATAGGGCTGGGAATGTGGGTCAGTAGTTGAATGCCCCTGAGTTCAATCTCTAGTACAAAAAAAAAAGTAGCTGGCAAAGATTTTCTCTCATGATGTAGGCTCTCTCTTCATATTCTTGATTATTTCCTTTGCTGTACAGAAACTTTTTAATGTGAAGCCATCCCACTTATTGATTCTTGATTCTATTTCTTGAGCTTTAGGAGTCTTGCTCAGGAAGTCAGTGCCTGCACCAATATGGTGGAGTATTGAGCCTGCTTCTTCTGGTAGTTACAGTGTTCCTGATCTAATTCCCAGGTATGTGATCCACTTTGAGTTGATTTTTGTGCAGGGTGACAATATCATTCTTATGAATATCCAGTTTTCCCAGCACCGTTTGTTTAAAAGGCTGTCTTTTCTCCAAAGTATGTTTTTGACACCTTTGTCAAAGATCAGATGACTGACATATGTAGGTTTGTCATTGTGTCTTTTATTCCATTCCATTGGTTTTGATGACAATATCATACAGGTTTTATAGCTCTGTAGAACAAATCAAGACCAGGTGTTGTGATGCCTCTGACATCACTCGTTTGTTCAGTATTGCTTTGGCTATTCTGGCTCTTTTATTATTTAGCATAATTTTAGGACTGTTTTTTTTTCTAGTACTGTGAAGAATGTCATTGGCATTTTTGACAGGGCTCTCATTGATCTCATGAAAACGGAAGGGAGACAATAGAATAGAGGAAGGGATCTAGAGGGATGAAGGAGGGGAGGGCGTGGGGGGAGTACTGGGGAAGGCAAGCTACCAAATTATGCCATGTCTTCGTATAAATTTACCACAATGAATCCCACTTATAAATAGTGATAATTCACTGATTAAAATAATAGTAATAATGATAATAATAGAAGGGCGATCATCAGTAGGGTAGAGCAGGTGGGGGAGGGGGAGGGTGGAGAGGAGGGAAAGGAAAGGGGCTGGGGAAGGAGACCGAAGAAATTATGTCATGTATGGCTTTGGCATAATGTTTTCCACTGTCATTCATAATTATAATGCACCAATAAAAATAAATAAATAAAACACATCCAACCAGGTGTTGTCCCAGGAGGAAGTCCTGGTGGAGCAAATTGACAGTGACCAGTAGGTTTTCAAGGACCTGTGACTTATGCTTCCTTACTTGACAATGATGTTCCCCCAGAAAAATGAGACCTTGTCTTTCATATCTCAATTTAGGACCCTCAGTGGTGTGACATGCGCAAAGCAACTTGCAGTCAGCTAGAATTTGCTAGTGCAGAGCTGAAAGCAGGTTTGGTAGTGGGCAGGGGACTCGGCATTCCAGAACTGCGCTTGGAATCACAGAGCCACGCGGAGCATCCGTGGGTGAGAGGTGAGCTAATCGCTTCCCAAACATCCCGTGTGGCCAGTGATCCTTTGTTCAGAGGACACTGGGAGTAAAAGCAGTTATCATTGCTGTGCCCAATGGTCTGACAAAGCAAACCAAGAGCTCCGTGAGGTGAGGAGAGGTGAGAAGCAGCGAGGAGAGGATTAGTGAGGCTCAAATGGGATAATTGGAAAAGCAGGGCCGGGGCAGGAAATTATGCTTCTTTTCCTTGGCTTAGTTATCATATCGCACAAGTGGATGAAATAGGTCGGCAACCCGGGGATGAAAAGCAAACTGAGAAAGGGTCAAGGAGGGGAGCCGAGAGCTGAACTCTGGGGCACTTTTGAGGGCCAGCTGAATGATTCTGCTAGAATTGCATGCATAGAGAGAGAAGCAGGGCAGAATCAATAAGCAGAGTTGCCTGTGATGGCGGGGAGCCTTTTTCATGTGGTCGGAGCCTGGACCTGCCAGTAGGAAACAGATTGCAAAAGCTCCTAAAAAAGAAGCAACAAGGAAAGGGGGTTGTCACTCTGTGTCTGCCCCACCAGCACCTGCAGCCTTGCTGTGACCTTGGGAGTCTTACTCAATCGCTCTGTGTCTCAGTTTCCTCATGTGGGATAGGAAATAATTTTCCCCATAACTTCACACATTCAAAGCTCTTAAAACCATTGCTAGCACCCAGAAAATATTCAGAAGGGCCAGCTGATGCTCACTCCAGAGCATGGTTTTATTGCCTTTGAGGGAATTTTGGAAATAGATGGGGAGCTTTGGGGGTTATCAGGATGGGGTACTATTGCCATTTAGTGGGTAGAAACTACCCACAACAAAAATGTTCCTGTATCCCACCTGACTTTTGAGTGTTCTATTGAATATTCCTGTAGGCGAAAATTTTGGGAACTTGGAATCTAACTCGGTTTTTAAAATTCACATGAGGTCTTCTTGCATTGAATTAATAGACACTGAATTTTGCACGACCACATAAATCAGAAAGAAAGTTACGCTCTGCTTCCTTCCAAGGATTGTCAGGGCTGGTTCACCATTTCAGAAAGTCACTTCACCCATGGTAAAAACAACCCCCTGTGTATGGACTGCATCTATTGATTATGTCACCAGGGTCTCTGTGGAGCCTTATGACTGGATGTGACTTCTGTTAGAGCCAAGCCTGAGCATTTGCATATTGATATGCACATTATTTTATGATAAATAATGTGTGTCTCTTAGATCAGTTAGAGCATTGTGTTGATTTATTTTGATATGTGTGAGGATGAGTTATGCTTATTAATTTACTCAGTCTATTAAAAAATACTTGTTATAAAAAGGAGGTGTTAGCTCAAATAGGTTTGAAAACCATAGGTTGTTAGAGCCAAGTTCAGCACAATCATAAATTTGTACTTCCCAGAACTGATTCTTTTTTTTTTTTTTGCCATCATGTCAAACCTTGAAAGATGATATATCAAGAACTATGTAATGTTTTGAACAACCAACAATAAAAAAAAAATAAAAATAAAAACAGAACAGATTCTTGAGTCAAGGAAATCAGGACCCAAAGAGAGGGTGTTGGGCTTGATTTAAGTTTGCCTCCATTGTTTCAATCCTTATTTGGTGGGTAGAGCAAATTGCCGGCACCTGCCCTCCAGGGCTTTCTGCTTTTCTTCTTTCTGGAAGGACTGAGGCAGCCAGACAAGAAGGACTGGAATCCCTCTCTTGCTGTGAAGCCTATTGCTTTCAAGGACTATCTCCCCAGCTAAGCTACGGTCTCAAGGGCACCCACTCCCTGCTGAGGAAGCCTAGTATTTAATTCTGAGACCCTGTCTCTGTACAGCCTATTCTTAGGGGAGGAGATCTATCTACTCCGTGACACGGGTAAAGAAAAAAAGGTGCAGTGGCAAAAGAATTCTGTGGTTGAGAATGTGATGTACCTAAAAGAGGGCTGTGTTGCCTGATGGTCATGGGGCAGATGGCAAAGTGGAGCCAGCTTGTCAGAGTGTCTTAGTCAACTCATGCTGCTGTAACAAAAATACCATCAACTGGGTAATACTTTACAGGGTGCCAGCCTGATTGGGTTCTGATGAGAAGCCCCTTCAGATTACAGACTGCTCTCTTCTCCCTATACCCTTACATGACAGCAGAAAAAAGACAGGAGAGCTCTCCGAGGCCTCTTTTATGATCTATTCACCAAGCTCCCACCCTCATGATCTAATTGTTTCCCAAAGGATCCACCTTCAAATACCATCACATTAGGGGCTAGAATTTCAACTTACGAATTCTGGGGCAGGATGACAAACATTCAACGCATAATGTGAGGATAAGTCCTGAGTTCAGTTTCATTTTATTAATAGATTAGAATATGCTAATGATGAAGGTACCAGAATCTAGTCTGGCACAATCAAAATAAAATAAAGGTTTAATGAAAACTTTCAAGGTTTAATCTGTGATAAGACTGTATGCAGAAATGTATTGTTTTCAAAGTTTGTTTTCCAATGACTAGGTACTATGAGAAAATTGCACAAGAAGGCAAGGAAGGAAGAAAAGAGGAAAGGAGGAAGGAAATCTTTGAGAAAATTACTAATTAGTGTTAATGAGATCGTTGAGGTTTGTACCTGGGTCTCCTTCCCTTTCCAAAGTTGACCACAATAGTTTCTTTTTGCTCTTCTGCAAAGAGGTGGAAATCTAGTTCTCTTCCTTCTGGGCTCATCATGAAAGCAAAACATGCCTCTGCTAGAGAAGAGAAAAGGCTAGAATATATTTCTGTGGTAAAACCTGGATCAGACCCACTAGAGCCAGGGGTTAGCTTGCAGGGATTGTTCTGGGACCAAGTCAAGTTGGTCAAGACACATGGAGTCAGTGGGAACAGCAGGGAGCTAGTGGGCCACAAAGATATTAGTGAACAAGGAGAGAAAGTCCTGGGTAGGACTTTGAAGGGGGCTGTTGGAGGAGGGTGGAGATTTGACAGGGTGGGGTTTTAATAAGAAAGGCTGGCCTTGGACAGTCTTGTCTAAGTGTCAGAATAGTCATCAGAGGCTGAGACCTTTGGGCAGCCCGATGACCTTGGGCTGGAGGATGGACCTCTGCTGGGTCCTGGATGCCAGAGTGCGAGGGAGAACTGCTCCACGGGGTTACTGGCAGCGTGTGTCCTGGTTCTGTTGCCCTCCGCCTGCCCTGCTGTGAATCAAAGGGTCTGACCCCTCTAGGCTGCTCTTCCAAGACTGGGGGATGATGGGAGGTACTGAGGAGGGTCTGGATGGTGAGGGGAGGGAGGGAGAAGCAGGTCCTTCTTCCCCTCTCTGGCCTCCTCCACCTCCTCTGGCCTCATCTGCTGCCAGGCAGGCCCACTATAGTTCTGGCCAATACTCGATGCCACCATGACATGTCCCTCTATTCCTGTTCCCCCGCAGCAGTGTTGTCTTCCTGCCTCTGTCCTCTGGATTCCTCTCGACCCCCCTGGCTGCCTCTCTGCTCGTCCATCACTTGTGTGATGAACCCCTGCTTCAAATTCTCCGGTGGTTTCTGTTTCCTGGTTAGATCCTGACACACACTGGCCCCACAGCTGGTCAGCTCTGATTTGGGACGGCTGCTGAGGGCCCACCTGGGGAACACCTTGCAGGGAGAGGTTTGTTGGAAAGCAAGGGACTGACTGCAGGAGAGGTAAGGACGTGGCTTGCCTTGTTCCCTCCCCTTCAGAGATACAGGAACTATTGCCTAAGGCTTCAGTGGAGGAATGATTGGGGTCAAGAATTCCCTAGAACAGGGGCACCAAAGACACCGGAAAGAGGAGAAAGTCTATGTCAACCCAGTTTAGAACTAACCGGGGTTCTCTGGTGGGGGCTCATGAGTGACTGAATTGTCATGGCAGTCTGGGGCCTCATATGTTTGTATCACGTACCTTGCTTCAGTGAGAACACAGAATAATGTAGTGAGTGTCTCTAATTTAATATTCCTTTAATATTTCTACCATATCAAATTCCCACTAGGCCAAATGTATACAAATGAATCATTACAATTTTTTCCCCTCTTACCCTGGCCAAGCCACAGGGGCCTCTACTAAGAAGTGATGATGGAAGTGTTATAAACAAAACATACCATGACAATATCATTTCAAACAATACCAGGTTTCCAGGAGATCCCTGTTGCACCGGAAGAGCCCAGGCTGCCTGCTTAAATGACTTCTGTTTCCCCCTTTAGATAATCACAGAGTAATGCAACCAGTGTCATCATTACTGGGCTGTAGCTGAGGTCATCATTTAGCTCCTTCTGACCTGTGGAGCCAGTCAAAGAACACAGGATCTGGAAGGGAGGCCAGCCCTGGAGGCTCGAGAAGGTGTCATTTGTGAGTGATCCCTCAAAGACAGCAGGCATGTGCTTGAATCTGGTTGTGTAGGCCCCCACCCACACTAGGCATGGGGACAAGGAGCACACCCCTATCACAGGCCCTGTAGATTACAATGTGAGAGAGAAATGCCATCTGGGCTGGTGTCCTTGGAGGATGTGATTTTTCATACTGTGTAATGAACCTGCAATAGGGAAGGGCATTTCATTGTGGGTTTTATTGCTCTAGCAGTCTGACAGGTATATGGATACTGATTCCAACTCACAGTCATAAGAGGAAGATAGTAGTGGGCAAGGGCCTGGCTGGCAATGATATACTGGGGGAGAGGCTCCAACATCCAAATTCAGAACAGAATCACACAGTACAGTTATGAAGTCCTAGGGTCCTTTTGTTCTATTGTCTTCACTAAAAAGAAAGCTGCAACCAAATATTGTGGGGTAGTTTAGGAACATGGTCAATGAATTCTTTAATGCTCCTTCCATTAAAACATAGGATCCAACTCTACTACCCATGGGTCTGGGGAAGAGGAAGGAGAAATACTTGAGTGCCTCTACCAACTGAGGACAGAGAAAGGGGCAAAATAGGACTTCCAGGGCTGGATTACCAAAGGTCATGTGGCTTTCATCTTGCTAGCTGGGCCACTTTCCCAGAGCCCTAAGCTGGATGTAAGGTGTCTGACCACCCCAAGGCCACCACCATATTGTAAAAGTCTCCAGTGAATAGTCCTAGCAGAGCTTGGTCTTCAAGCCATTGCTGCAAGGTATCTGTCATATGTATGGATCACCTCAACTGCTAGTTGAGTATCTTTGAGCAGCTTCCAGAAATAGAAACAGAAGATCAGCCAGCCAAGTCCTGCCTGAATTCCTGACTCACAAAATCATGAGAAACAATGAAATGGTTGTTATTTTAAGCCACCAAGTTTAAGTGTGATTTGTTATGCAGCAGTGGCTAACTAGAACACATTCCTAACTAGAATAGTTCCTAATCAATTCACAAATGGAACTCAAAATAAGTAGAGTTTACTTAGTAATGCTTCGCTGTCAAATAATCATTGGCATGTTGTATTGAGTGCCTGTTGTCCACCCCAGTAATGTGGGGGATGTGAGGTAGTTTGGTCTTTGGCCTAGAAAAATCTAACAAAATAATAATTATGGAATACCATTCATCAGATGATTGAAATAGGTCAATGATTCTGAAAATGTGGTGCTGAAATCATAGGCTCAGCATCACCTAGGAATGCAAATTATCATACCCTATCCTGGACTCCCTGAATTACAAACTCTGAGAGGGGCCCCTGCAATGTCTACTTTTATAAACCCCCCAGGGTCTCTGATGCACAGTATAGATGTCTGTAAGTACTTTACTTTCTTTACTTGATTGAACCTCACAGCAACGCTGGGTTTCTCAGCTTTGACATTTTGGTCAAGGTAATTACCTTCATAGCAGAGGACTGCCCTGTGCGTTGCAGGATGCTGAGCAGCACTCCTGGCCTCTACCCACTAGATGACAGTAGCACCCTTTCTCCAGTTATGACAACCAAAGATGTCTCTAGATGTTGCCAAATGTACCATGGGGGTCCAAAACCATCCCCGATTGAGAATCACTACTACAAACCCCATGAGATAATGCTTTAAGATGGACTCAGGATGTGTGGCAATCACATATGCAGACACGGAAATGACTGTCATAAAGGAAGGAGTTTTTACTCACAGTCCACTGGAAACAGGAGACATGTGTGTCATGGTCGTGGTAGGGGATGCGCCATGGTAGGGAGTAGGTGGGGAAACACTGGGGTCCATCAAGAGGCAGAGCAAGCACAGGGCAATGGTGGGCAGAGCCTGTATTGTGGTTGCTGTGGGAAGAACTGTCCAGGCAGGGTGAGCGGGTTTGTGATTGGAGGGCTTGAATGATTTTAATAGATTCCTGGGCATGGGGTCTACAACTCATTGCCTACCACCTGGCCCAGAGGCTACTATGAAAGCCCTGCATGAGAGCTGCAGATAAAGAGGGGACGGCTATTTTGCATCAAAAGCCACATTCCAGGTCAGCTGTCTGTTGCCTCTAGTATTGGCTAGCCCTTGGCGGGGGGGGGGNGGGGGGGGGGGGGGGGGGGGGGGGGGGGGGGGGGGGGGGGGGGGGGGGGGGGGGGGGGGGGGGGGGGGGGGGGGGGGGGGGGGGGGGGGGGGGGGGGGGGGGGGGGGGGGGGGGGGGGGGGGGGGGGGGGGGGGGGGGGGGGGGGGGGGGGGGGGGGGGGGGGGGGGGGGGGGGGGGGGGGGGGGGGGGGGGGGGGGGGGGGGGGGGGGGGGGGGGGGGGGGGGGGGGGGGGGGGGGGGGGGGGGGGGGGGGGGGGGGGGGGGGGGGGGGGGGGGGGGGGGGGGGGGGGGGGGGGGGGGGGGGGGGGGGGGGGGGGGGGGGGGGGGGGGGGGGGGGGGGGGGGGGGGGGGGGGGGGGGGGGGGGGGGGGGGGGGGGGGGGGGGGGGGGGGGGGGGGGGGGGGGGGGGGGGGGGGGGGGGGGGGGGGGGGGGGGGGGGGGGGGGGGGGGGGGGGGGGGAGCAGCAAGGCCTCTGGTGTCAAGACATTAGAATAAAAAGATGCTTATGCAGGTCAGTGCAATGATCCTGTCATTCTGATAGCAAAGCTGAAGTCCAGAGAGGTAAATTGTTATAAGTCATATCCTCCCCCAAGAAGACAACCCAGACTTAAGCCTGGGTCTACTGAACCCCCAAACCAAGTTCTCACCAATGTGCTACTCTCTTCTTTTTTTTTTAATATTTGTATTACTTGTTAATGGACCTTTATTTTATTTACTTATTTATATGTGATGCTGAGAATCAAACCCAGTGCCTCACACACGCTAGACAAGCGCTCACTCTACCACTGAGCCACAACCCTAGTCCCTGCTCTTCATCTAGTGAACTAATTATTATTATTTTTTTTTAATTTTTAATATTTTTATTTTTTAGTTATCGGCGGACACAACATCTTTGTTTGTATGTGGTGCTGAGGATCGAACCCGGGCCGCACGCATGCCAGGCGAGCGCGCTACTGCTTGAGCCACATCCCCAGCCCTAGTGAACTAATTATATATGTGGGCCTCCATAAATATAAAACGATGATTGACAGAGAGAAAGAGGATGTTAAATAATGTCCACACAAAATAATTCCTCTAAGCCATGAGAGGGAGATAGGAGGGCTTGTAGTGTTCAATAAAGGTCCTTCAGTTTGGATCTTGAATGTCCCCAAAAGAACTGGGTCTTAAAGGATTGGTCCTCCCTGTGGTGCTATTGGGAAATGAGCAACATTTAAGAGGTGAAGCCTACTAGGAGGGTTTTTGACTGTGTGTCTTCAAATGGGATTGTGGGATCTGGGTGTCTTCTTTTTGTTTTTGTGTCTCTGCCATGAGGTGATTTTGTAGCTGCTGTTATGCATCCTCCATGATGTGCTGTCCCTGTCCCTGCCCCCACCTGAAGTCTAAAAGCAATGGGTTGCCCATTCATGGATTAAATCCTCCAAAACTATAACAGGGACTTAGAGAGGCTGCCTTTGCTAAAAGCACTAACTCTGCAGACACCCAATGGGTAACTAAAAGCAGGATAAAGATTGGCATCTCTGCCTTTATTTTGTGTCTGTCTCCTCTGTTTCCTTAAACGAGACCTGCTTAGCTCTGCACTTAAGCTTGTTAATCATTTAAGGAGTGTTCACTGAAAACTGGTAATACAAGGTTTATTAGCCCCCAATTTACCTAACCTGACTCATCCCCCTTTAAGACTGAGACAAGATTTGCAAGGACATTTACATCATTCTGTGTCAGACTCCTGGTGTGGCACCTAGGAGTCTCCAGTCACTGCCCTGTACCTTACAGAAATAGCAGAGCCTTGCAGGCATGTCACCCAGGATGAGACTACCCTGCCCCCAGCCCCCAAAACAGCAGCACTCATCTCATGGGAGCAGAATTTCCCCCTTCCAGGATCTCAGGACTGGGAGATAAACATCCTGAGCAGCAAGTGGAAATTGCCCCCTCAAGTGATAAGGACAGAGCCACCTCACAGAACCAGAACTGAGAGAACTGTCAACCAGGCCACAGTCTGACCCAGATTGCTTAATTACACAGACCCCTCACCCCCTGCCCCAGCTCCTCCTCTGTGTAAACCTGAAGCTCATTTCAACACCCCAAAGAAAGACAGGGCTGAGACCCTCGATCTCATTTTGCCTTCCCAATATAGCTATGTTGATGGATATAGCTTTTCTTCATTTTCACCTTTTCTGTTTGGTTTTTGGGGTAAGTGGCAGGACCTGGCTTATTGGGACCCCCAGGATCAGGCCTCTGACCTGGGATACTGGTACAAAATTCGGAGCCAAAATAGACTTTCTCTCTTAATAAGTTGGTTTTCTTATAATCAATAGCAATGGAACAGGACAATGACAGATAACTAACACATAAAGCTTAGTGGAAAAGGCATCATTCAGACTGGGGGTACCCCCATCAGAGACAGGGGGCTTCATGTTTGCTGGGTAGGTCTTGAATGTTGGATAGAATGAGGCCAGAGGGGATGAAGGAGAATGGGCTTTCTGCAAAGATGGGAGATGATGTGGTTTCATGGTGATAATGGGCAAAGCGTCATGAAATCAAATGTTAATAGGCTGCCTTGGTTACTTGAAAGTAGATTAGGAGAGAGAAGAAAATGTGGATGCAGTTGGATGTCATCCACTTTCAGAAACTAGACCCAGTCAAAGGCAGTCTGTGGATAGACTGAGTGCTCAGAAAACACCTCCATCTAAGAAGTTATGCTACAATCTACTGCATGTCTGGGCAAGATGAAATTCAGAGTAAGAATCAAGCTGGAAATTTCCAACAAGACAATAAATCGTCTGAGAATCTAAGATTCTCAGGGAGCACACCAAGAAAGGTCTTTCCAGGTAGATGGAATAGAGGATCCAAGGTTTTGGCAAGCTGACAGCCACTCTTTCTTAGATATGTCTGAGCGCTTCCGCTGTGCCAGGCACTGTGCGAACTGATGGGGAGTTAGAAACCATTAGTCATGTTAATGAAACAGGATCTCTGCTGCTGAAACATGAACAAAGCAGTGAGCTCACAGTCTGCAGCTCTAGAGAGATCAGAGGTGGCCTGTGCAGTCCAACCTTGGAAAGGTTTAATGAGTGGGCACCTGTCCATATGGCAAGATTCCAGGAGATACCCACAAAACACATGACAGCACAAGGTCAGCATTCCTGTGGGTTGGGCTTGGAAGTCCCATCGCTTCTCAGCATCTCTTATGCCATCACTTTCACACTTCAGGAAGTTCCAAGTCACCAGGGTTTTTTTTTAAATGGTGCACGCTTACTGAGCCCTCCCCTTCCAGAGATGCCGATTCCTGTGTTTGGTAAAGGAATGCGACTTTGAATCCTTGATAAGTCTGCTGATTATTTTATTATCAGTTCACATTTAAGGTGCCAGAATTATAAAAAATTTAAATAGATTGCAAACTCCTGAAGGCAGAGGTATTTGTCTAGATTGTCCCCTGATACAACCTTCCTGCCTGGTCACAGAGGGCACTTGGTAGCTCTTTGTTGAATGAAGGTACTAGAGAACAGGTCCAGAGGAGGCAGGGGAAGGAAAGGAACTGAATCAGATAGATGAGTCAACTTTTAATAATGGAGGTGGAGGGATATTGGATGCAAACTTGGCTTTTACCAAAGGTCTGCTATATTTGGGGGGAGCTGTGGTTTCTTAATGCTGCTGAACTAGATTTATAAATTGACTGACACCTCCTAAACCATTGTTCTAAGAAACCCTGTGCTTATGAAGACATAACCATTCAGTGTTTTTGAAATCCTATGAAGACCTTTCTCTCTTGCCATTTCTAACCTTCAGCCCCTGCCATGCTCAGAAAGCACAAATAGCAAACCCCTTTGAGCACAGGACCCCACCTGCTCATTTTTTGTCCACCCACATTTCCCAGTTCAAGGTTAACTCAGACCCCAGCCACAGTCCTGGGATGGAGATCATGTCCATATCTTCTTCCCTAGGAGAGAGAATGCAACTTGAAAGCACAGTGTGAAGGGAACAGACCCTGGGAAAGATGAAGGAGAGAATCAGGATACCTCACCGAGCTAAGCAAGCGCCTAATCAAACATCTGGACTGCGGGATTGTGTAATCAGGTTTCCATAAAGTGATTTGAAACAGGGAATGATGTTTTCCTTCATATTTTTTAGGCATTTGATTTTCAACATTTTCCCACCTAAATTTAAATTCTCAGTTTTAGTTTTGAATCTAATTTACTTCTCTATTTACAGATCTTCTTCGGAAAGATTTTCTGTTTGTTTGTTTCTTATGCACATTTTCTCTCTTATGATTTCTATGTTTGGTCTAGTTATTCCTTCACTCTGGGCCTCAGTGTCTGGGCCCCACAGGTGAGGCAGGAAGTGGCTGGTCTCTTTAAAAGAACCAAGCAGATCTCAACATGTCTGTCAAATGAACATGTCTTCCCACTCTGATGGGGCTCAGTGCAGAGCTCTGATTTGCTCTAGTTTTTTTTTTTTTTTTAAATTCCCCTAATTTCACTGTCAAGATTTTGAGAAGCATTCTCATGGTTTTAAAGAGATTATTGCATAATTTGTTCATGTTTAAAGAATTATATTGTTAAATAAATTTAGCTCTCCAGATTCTAAATGACAAAAAACAAGTGAAGTTACATCATTTGAATTATGAAGTGATAATGTCTTCCAATTCTGCCCCAATCAAAAGTGTAACAGTTTAAAGCTTATAATAATCATGTTCAAACATATTCAGATTATAATTACTTTTCTTCTGATAATGATAGCCCGTCTGATTGGATGATTACCTATTTGACTTTGATAAGTCTCAGAGGTCAAAAAAGGGATAATTGCAGACATCTGTTTTCTATGGAAAATATAATCTCAGAAAATAGTGTTTAAAGTGACATCTGCAAATATGTGTTTTAGAAAGAAACTCGTTGCACATTTAAAATCACAAGGAAAAGAAGCAATTCCTAGGCTACTGTGTATCACACTGTCTTTGTAAATAGATGAACAAGTTTAACTTACTAGTATTCATGTATGCATAAGTAATTACAAGCAAGCATGATTATATTTTGTGCAGGTAGAATTAGAAATGGAAATAGACTATGAGAAAGGAATTCGAACGAGTCTATGATATGGAATGAAACAGAGAGACAGCTCTTTTTTATTTGTTTTAATTCAGTCTAGACTACATAGGTGCAACCATTTTCCTGGTTGATTTTCATTTTGCGATTACAGCTGCAAGATCTTGTCTCCTTGATTTCTCCTTGTAGGTGACCTTCTCCAATTGTGAGATGGCTCTTAGTGGAGGGAAAAGGCTCACTCCTGGCTGCCATGGTTCTCTGAGCAGATGAGGTACCCATTTCTCTCTGCAGGTGCATCAGCTTCCCAACCCTCTTAGGGAGATGCCAAGAGTCTCTCCCTCCCTCCAGCCAGCAGCTGCATTCTGTGGCAAACAGGAAGAATTGTCTTTAATATTCCCATCCATGCAGGCAAAACTTGGTTTTAATTCATTTACAGAGAATCTTCTCTAATTCATGCAAGACCTGGGTTAACACCTTTGCCAGATTAAGCATTCTACAACATAACTTGCACCAAAGCACTTTCCTTCTCCAGCCATCGGTGACTCCTCGGTGTCCACAGAATTCTAAATTTCTTAGCAGTTCATTATCCTTCATAATCTGACCTAAGCCTATTTTTCTCATCCTATTTCTACTTGGACTCTCCTCTTTCGTTAAATCCACACAATGTCAAAGGGTGCTCACCTTTCTTGACTTTAGCCTAGATCTTTGGTGATGCCATTATATATTTGGTGATGCCATTATATATTTTCTTTTTTCTATTCTCTCTGATTAATCTTTTGTTGTTGTCAGTTGATTAATATTTTTGCACAAAGCTTAATAGAACATAATTTTTGGTTTATAGCATGCTAGTATGGTTAATATGTATCTATGCATATTAAAATTTTAGCCAACTCCACCTTAACTCCTTTTCAATAAGGTCTCCCTATATGCACAGAGATGACACCCTTGCCAAGAGGGCTTTCTGTCCTCTGAATGATTGCAGTATTTGTTTTCTAGAGTCTAGAAACACCCTATTCTCCCTGGTACCATCATGGTATCTGCACACCTCTGCAGCCAGTTAGTTGTGTCCTGCTATGCTGTGCATGCCTTGCCATAACTGTAATAAGCCTTACCAAGTTCTACTGTATTTTGTCTGTGTCCATACACCCCAAAGTCAGTAAGTTCCTCAAGTGCAGACCCAGACTCTCACTCCTTGTGTTAGTCATATTTGTGTTGCTGAGACCAAAATACCTGAGAAGAACAACTTGGAGGAAGAAAGATTTATTTTGGCTCATGGTTTCAGAGGTTAAGTCCATGATGAGCTGACTCCATTGCTTTGTGCCTGAGTTAAGGTAGAATATTATGGTGGAAGGGCCTGATGAAGAAATCTACTAAGCTCATGGCACCTAGGAAGCAGAGGGGAAGCAGGGCTGGAGAGAAAATAAACCCTTATAAACCCCTATAGAGCATGCCCCCGGTGATCTATTTCCCCCAACTAGGGCCCACCTCCCAGTAGTTCATTCAGCCATCAGTGGATTAATCCATCTGATGATGATGTCAGAGCCCTTATGACCAAATCACTGCCTGAAGCCCAACTTCTGAAACTTGCTACATTGGGGACCATGCTTTCAACACATGATCTCTTGGGGAACATTCGAGACACAAACCATGACATTCATCTTTACATCCCAAGTGTCAATCACGACTTCTGGGAAGTCATGAGGTAGCTACAGAATTCAGGCAAGGGGCAGACCTCAGGACTTGTATTCCTTTTGTATCTCTCATAGTGTTTCACCAAGTACTGAGAAAACATAAGTACTTTATAAATACTTATTGATCAGCTGATGCTTCAATTCCTTCAGAAAATTGATAAACCATATATATTAGGGAGTGTAATCAATTTATCTAAGTTTTCCCTGAATCACCCCAGCTTTAAAGCACAAAGTTCCATGTTCAGATATTTCTCTTGGTTTTGGGAAAACAGAATGGTTGGTCTAGCTTATTTAGAAGTCTCAAGTACATACCAACAACATAAATTCTCCTTCCTTGTTCCAGTCTTTTAATGATTGCTTTTGCAGACTTGAAGTTCTGTATTTTGAGAGTGACTGAAAAAAGTTTCTTGAAGATTAGTCTAAAAGGCTCTTCAGAATTAATTTTTTTAACTGTATTTTTTTCCTAGTCAAAATTAGTAACATTTTAAAATGCAACTAGGAGATTTCATTTTTCAGAATGGATTTTTTTTTTTCTTTTTTAATTGGAGGTTGGGGAGAGACAGTTCAACCCCCACTAGGATTTTCCGGCCATTGTAGGAACAGGGTGAGTCTGTCCCTTCAGGAGAGAGGCCACACCCACTAGGCTGCAGACCCCTCCCACTGTGAGAATTGGGGGAGGGGAGCTGTTGGAAATCACCAAGTCCCTTTTGTGTAAGACCAGCTTTTCGGATCCTATCAGAAATCTTTTATTAAATCTCCAAGAATTTTCATATTCTCCACACTGCTCCATTTTTATTCCATCCCATATCCATTGTGATTGAGGGAATATTTACTTGCTATTGAAGGAAGTCAGGTGAGATGTATAGTCGATAATTTCATCAAGGAATAACTTATCTTTGTGCTTTTAGTGAAAAAGGGAGGGAAATAGTTTCACTCAAGTAGCTTATGAGCTTTTGAAGAATATTTACAAAGAGATATTTTTAGACAAGACCAAGAGATTATTATTTTCCCATTTTTAGTAGAAAAGCAGCATAAAAACAAACAAAGCCCAAAACAAAACCAAACAGTGGAGACATATCCAGAGAATATAATGACCATTGATTTCTGTATTAGTCACTTAACACATATTGTACACACAGAGGATGTGTATTTGTTTCTGGGGAAAGACCCAAATGGGAATTATCTTGGACATAACTTACATGATGAGAGATTTGTTGGCTCTTTTACTACCAAGGGAAGGGACACAGTGAAACAAATATGTGGGAAAAAAATAACCCAACCGACCAACAAAACAACTAGAACAAAGGTGAAAATCTAAACAAAGTGAATATTTGCCATAGTAGTTTCTAGAGTAATAATTGTGTGGTTTTATTTTTTGCATGTTTTGAGATAACTAGGTGAACTCTATCTTATTGCTAAAGGTTCATTTCTTATTGCTAGTTCATTTCTGCTGCCCTAACAAAAGACCAATGACTGGGTAATTTATGAATAATAGGAATTCATTTTTTCCACTTCTGAAGGCTGGGAAGTCTAAGGTCAAGGTGCCAGCAGATTTGGTGAGGACCTGGTCTTTGCTTCCAAGATGGTGCATCCTCGCATGATAGAAGAATGGAAGACAGAGGCAGTTTCTGCAGTCTCTTATATGAAGCAATCAATCTCATTTATGTTGGTGAGACCCCGATGCCAACAACTTCAGAAAGACCTCACCTTTAATACCATCATCTGGGGTAAGTTTTAACATGTGAATTTTGGAGGGGCACATACATTCACACTGTAGCAGGTGCAATTCTCCTTCATGCCAGGTAGTCGACCTCTCCCTACAAGCTGTCTTCACTTCCTGACATGACTGTGGTTCTAATGATCAGACTTTTTTGCCTAGGCAATTGTAACAGTTTCCTTGCATTCACTCTGCACCCCAATCCCATCTGTTCTTAATAGATCCATGTTTGGTTTTTATACATAATCATATCTTCCTCCTCTGTCGCTTTGTTCTCCACTTAAACCCTTCCCTGGGGATGAAGCATTCTAAGATTGAAGACCAAGATACTTAATGTGATCCTCAAGACCCTGTGTGGCTTGGCCCCCTTTGCCTTTCTGCCTCATGTACCAAGTTCACCTTCTCCCTCTCTGTACTTCAGCCAGGCCACATCCTGTTCCTTACCTAGCCATGTCTCCTCCCACCACAGAGCTTTAGCACATGCTGATACTTCCACCTGAGGAATGCTCTCTCTCATTTTCCACTTGGTTAAGTCCTTTTGTTCCTTTAGGGTGCAGCTCAAGTAAGTATATGTCCTCAGGAAAGTTTTCACAGGGACCCAGGTCAAATTCCTTTGTGTATGTTCTCCTTAAGTCCATGTTCCTTCCAGGAAGAGAATGCATATAAATGTGCTAAAGTACACCCATCTTTGTGATTAAGAAACTCTTAGAAACTCCATCACCATTTACATGGCCCAGGAAAGCAGGGTCTTTGTTTTTACTTGGTATTTCATCCTCAGTGCTCAGCAAAGTGATCGACATATGGCAGCCACTAGTCAACTGCTCAGAATTTCTGAGACGGATTTGTTTCAAGTACTATCTTGGACATGTTAAGTATCAAAAGTACTGGACTTGGAAGCATAGGGAAACGATTCTAGCTGAGTCTATTCTGAGTTTCTAGAAGACATACCATATTATTCTTGGTATCTATCTGTACAATGCAAGGAAAAAAGCTCTGGTGCCACCAGGCTCATCACATCACGCGCTATTGTCCCTTGACTCTTGCCTCTGCTCATTGTATTAGTTTAGACTTTAAATGCTGGTTTGGCTGCTGTAACAAAGAGACCTAAAATGCAGTGCTTAAACAAAAGAGAAGTTGATTTCTCTCTCACAGAAAAATTGAGACAAGTATTCCAGGGCTGTTGTGATGCTTGATGGTGTCAACTACCCAGACTTCTTCCGTCTTCTTGCTTTGCCAACATACAGCTCAATTCTGGGGTCCAAGATTCATACCCTAGCTGTTTCCTTCACAGCCACATTCCAACTATTAGGAAAGGAGAAGACGGAAGGGGAGGGCTTATCATCTTCCCTTGAGAGCATGAACAGGAAGTTGCCCATAACTTGTTCCAATTTCGTTGTCAAGAGTCGAATTATATGGCAACAACTGGTAGCAAGGTACATTGTTTTGTGCCTCTTTTGTGGGGACCAGGGATTAAATCCAGGGGTGCTTAATCTCTGAGCCACATCCCCAGCCATTTTTATTTTTTTATTTTGAGACAGGGTCTCATTAAGTTACCTAGGGCCTCGCCAAGTTACCGATTCTGGCTTTGAACTTCGATCCTCTGGCCTCAGCCTCCTGATCCACAGAGTTTGCAGGCATGAGTCGTCACACCTGGCTGGACTGTGGATTTCTTGAAGCCAAGAATCTTATTTTGTCCCTCTTTATGTTCCACCCTGTGGTACCTTCCTGGGAGTCTGCTACATAGCCATTCTCCAGTAATTACTTATTAATTAATAGAATAAATCAAACTTGGTAAGGTTCAGAGTAGCTGCATGTTGAATGGCAGATGTTTGTCAAACATCATTGTTTTTTTAGGAACTCTTAGAAGGAGCTCACTAAGTCTTGGACTTGCTCTGTCAATCACTTTATGTAATCCATACAAACAGCTCAGGGGTATTTGAACTGGGATGCACATATGGGCTTCAGGAAATGCGTTTTTCTGGCAAGGAGGTCTGTGAGATTTTCAGTGATTGCAACCTAAGGATATTTAAGACCCCCTGACAGGGATAGAAGGATTTGAGGGTTCCAATTCATCTGCTGGAATCCAGAGCCAATTGAGCTAGCAGCTGACAGGCAGGAGGCCAGTGCCTCACGGGTATTACCACAAAATAATGGCTCGTATGGTTGTCAAGTGGTCTTCCTACTACTGAACACTAGAGTCAAGCAACTTGCCCACTGGACAGTCCCGCCATCTTGTTCCTTTCCACAGAAGTCTGTCTTCTGTGGAGGAGACAGACTTCCTGCAGCCAGTGATTTCCAAGAAAAAGAGAAGAGGAAGAGGCCCTGTGGTCTGTACCCATTTTCTTCTTCTGAAAGTCCCCATCATTTGAAGTGATTTTTTTTTCCACTGGGGTAAAGTAAATGGGAGGTGGAGGTTCAGGCCGGGAGGTCTATGCTAATGGGACTTCTTGCATTGGAAGCACACGGCAGGTATAGGGAAGAAGGGCACACTCCTAACAGTGAAGCCTAGGAAATATCATTTCTAGTAATGAACCTCTCATTTCTTAATTGGAAAAATGAGAGAAAAAGAAAGAAAGAAAGAGAGAAAGAAAGAAAGAAAAGTGTATAGGTTAGACTCTGTAACTCCAAAGCCTTTCCCAGCCCCACACATAGGAAACAACTGGCTTCTAATATCATGGCTTACCTTTCTGACTGGGTTATGGGAAGTGTCCTTAGGAAGTGCCATATTTCTGCTTTTTAGCCCAGTCTTAGAACCTGCCTGTGCCCTGCACAACTGGCCAGTGCTGGAGGACAGTTGGCCCTCCCCAAATCTTTAGCCAGAGCCATTTGGGGGGAGGGCATGTGGACAGCTTCACTTGGATATTCTTTCTGCCCCTCAGCTTACTTAGGGAAAATAAGAGACAATTAGAGAGTCTGGGGAATGGGGGATGCATGGGGGCTGAGGAGCCCCAGTGTTTTAGTCTCTCACCTCGGTTATCCCTGCTTGTTTGATGCTTTTTCCTGTTTTGAGAGCTCTCCAGAGGGCATCCCTTGCAAACGGTAAGGAAAGTGGGCATCCAATATGCATACAAATAGCATCCTTAATCATCATTGACCAGATATGCTACATCCTCCTTCGGATGTTTCCAAAAGCAACCAGGGCACTCCCAGGGCCTTGAGAGGGATTTTCCTTGATTCCACGAAGCCCTGAGTAACACTGAGCCTCTGTAATAACACTGAGCTGCTTTTGCATTTATTCTAGTCTTAGCTTTGAACATTATAATATTAGTTATTTAAATTTTCATAGAGTCCAAGGTTCAGAAGAGTTCTAGGGAAAGTCATTTAAATTCATCCTCCTGCAGGTCTCTGGGTAGGACTGCAACTTGCCTAACAAAGACAAATCGTTTTCTATCTGATTCTGAAAGGTCTCCGGGGGGAGATTCCATAACCAACCACAGTAATCACGAATTGCTAACACGAGTGTGTCCCACTTTAAGAAAACCTGACATGTGAAAGCTTATGTGGCAGAATAATTTATTGAGATACTAATCTGTGCTTTGTTCTATATAATTTGCCTGCCCTACCCTATCCCCCCTCCAGGAAAGTAGCCAGTTCTGTTTCCCCACTCATGGAGGTGATAGAATGTACTTCTGCTGTGCTTCTATGGCTTTCCTGGACAGAACACAGAGAAACGGGATTCTCTGGTCCCTGTGCTAGTTCTAAAGTTAAAGTCTAACTCCTCCAGTGACCTGTAAGGACGCAATGTTTCCTGGAGGATACAGCACCACTGGGGAGCAGGGGCACCGTTCAGTCCTGGCTCTTCATTAGTGAGCTATGTGTTCTTGGAAAATGGTTTTCATCTCTTTGCCCTCTGTTCAATCATCTGTAAAATGCAAGGTTGATTTAATGACCTTCCATACCTCCCTGCTCTTGATTCTATAGGGTAATCAGATTCCTCAGTCCTCATTCCTAGGACTGCTCTGGAACATTTGTTTTAGGCCTTTGGAGTAGGGAAGCTAACTTTAGCAAAAGGAAGAGGACACATGAAATATTTGTACATATTTATGCTAAAGAGTTATTTGCTATTTGAATTTCACATTTAAGTGGACATCCTCTATTTATCTGGCAACAGTCTTCCGGGGACACCTGCATTTGGGGAGATGGGAGGCCAGGGGTGGAAGAGGTTGACCTCTTTTCATTTCGCTCTAGACTGGATCTAGACTGGATCACCAAGCTTGTGTGTTTTCTCTCCCTATGAGCATGCCCATTTGATTTTTATATTTAGAGAATGGAAAAGCTTGAAATGAAAACTATCCTAACAATAATTGTCTTCAAAATCTTCAAAATAAATATTGAACAGGAAAACAATAAAAGGAATCTACTCATTTTACTAAAGGTCATTTTTTTTTCAACTTTATAGAAATGAGAGAGCAGGCTGCCGAATCCTCAAGCAAGAAGAGAACAGCTGCTCCACTGATCAAAATAATAGAAATTCTTTCACATCACCTTTCCCAGGGAGGGCATGACTGGTGTGACCAGTGGGAGTTATATTTTTCCCTGTCCTCAAAATTTCTATGACATGGAAAAGCAAATGGAGTCTAAATTCTGATTGCTTTTTCCTACAACACTATAAGCCTTTAAAAAACGGCCTCACTAAACTTTTCATCCTTTAATTTTGGAATCGCATTTAACGTCACAGTATGATTTAAGGAAATTATCTGGGAATCAAGTCACCCTTGATACAAGCTGAGCTCCCTGTGATTTCCAGACACAAAACAGGTTAGGATCTAAACCTGGATGTGGAAAGAAACATGATTTATATTTCATCCAATTAGTGCATATATGACCTTCGTGTGAAAGGTATATGGCCTTGGGTAAGAGGACTTTCATTGATTTATCCCATTTTTAATCAAAGTAAGGTAGTAACACATGTAGGATGCAGTAACTCACAGACTCAAGATTGAATGCTGTTAAAACTTGCAGCAGGTATAGCATCAAATATATCCTCACCCATAGCAAAGAGGTCACTCTATTAGCCTGAGGGTTTGGGCACAGTGTTGGGAAGTCCGTTGTCCAGTGGAATGGAAAGCTTTGTGAATGAAAATGATTGATCCTCTGATGCCCTGTGTGCATCTGTATTTGAATTGAGATTAACCTAAGTACAATCTGCAAGAAATAGGAACCATTAAAGATACCTTTCCCTCCACATACGTGTGGGGAGGGGGAGGGATCTGACAGACTGAGTGAAAGCAATTCATCTATCAATGTTCAGTTTTCCTCAATGTCAACCTGATCTCTCTCTCTCTCTTCATACTTTACAATCTAGAAACAGGTTTCATTTGAGTCACAGGAAGTGCCAAAAAAATCTATAACTTATAATTTGCTTTGTTGAGAGATTTGGCTTTACTTGCATTCATAGGAAAGGCAAGTGGGAGTATTTCAGGACCATGAAAGAACCCACCAGTGTGATGGGCAGGGAAATTTGTAAGCGTGGTCCAGATTCAGGACCCTGCTTCTCAAATGCATTGCAAAACCACTTTACATGCCCAAGCATTTACTGAGGGACAGGACTCTTGCTGTATAAATAAAACACTCCAATGTTTGCCTTGGAGAGAAGAAAAACAAAAAAACAACTATTCGGGATTTTAGTTAAGTGTTTAAAAGGAAAATGATATAGATGCTTAGCATTGGTGATGGTCTGATGCTCAGCAGAGGTGGAGAGGGTAGTGTGAGTTGTGCCCTGAAGCGGGGGGAGCAGGTGCTGGGATGAAAGGTGGAGAGAACTTAGATCAGACACGATGCTGCCTAATCAAGGTGAAGCCTTAGTCTGTTGCCAGGGAGAGGAAGAGTCAGTGAATCTGATTACATAATTGTATTTCTTCTTGAAAAAAAAAAAGGCAGCGAAAGAAGAAAGGAAGGGACAGGTTTAGACTCTGTAGGTTATTTCTGAATAATGGAAATGTTTTAAATTCTTGTTATAATTAATCAAATCTATGTTCTTTCAGAGTAGAAAACTAAATGAATGCATCATTAATGGCTTACTGTAAAAGTACAATCATGCAAATGTAACAGTCTCCTATTCATTCCAGTTGAAAACTCAGCTGATAATAGGAAGGAACTTCCTCCATGTGTCTGATGCTGTGTTGAGAGCTCTGATGATTTAATTTTTCTCAATACTATGGATGAGGAAACTGAGGCTTAGAGAATGAAAGCAAATTGCCCACATCTCAGGGTTATATGTGGTGTCAATGGGTCTGGAATCCCAGAGGTCTTACTCCAACATTGTGTTGATAGCCATTATGTTATATTTTGTCCCCTACCTGCCATTGACAGACACATCCATGCAATCAGGAGCAGATTTTTCTTAAGGAATCAAAGGAGAGAAGGGGCAATTTAGATGATAGAAGGAAAATTGTAGCAGGGCACACCTCTGTCACACACAGGTCTTTGCAAATCTCAGGTGACTGAGCTGAAATGAATGGAGAGAGTGGACTCATTTGATGCGGGGCATGGTTTACTGCTATACTGGATCAGTGATGGCCAAGGGGCCAGTCCCTTGAAGACACAGACTGATGACAGAGCTGGCAGGAAAAAAGATCTTGGTCACTAGGCTCTGGGTTGGGAAAGTATATAACTGAGGTATTTTGTTATAGTTCTAAATTGTTATCTTTCAGCTTATTTACAGAGATGCCAAGAGAACTAATACGGAATTAAGGCTTTTCAAAATTTCAGGAGGTCATGAAATAAGAATGTAGCATTTTATTGTGATAAAACGGAGAGAGAAAAAACTAGGTAGGAGAGAAACTCTTCCCCTATTGGTTGAACCAAAGAATGCTAAATAATAAGCACAGCATAGAGGGATCCATGTTTAGTGGTGCAAAGGGCAGGAAGAGCCAGCTGCCCAGCTACCCACCCCCCTCCTCAGCAGGCAGGTCCTTCAGCCTCCAGACTCAGTTTCCCCATCTGTGTGCAAGTCTGGAGGCTTACCTTGCTGGGTTGCTGTGAGGACCAGAGATCACATGCAGTCATGTCTGGCCCAGATGACGCCCTTGATAATGGGAGTTATTATGGGCCTACTGATTTTACCTGGTGGGTGAGAGAAGGCTAAATCAAGAAAGGAAAAAATATTTAAATGCTGGAGGAAAAAAAAAAAAAGAGGGAAAAATTGGGTGGGATGGTGGCATCTGGCCCATGTGCCCTGCTGCTGCCCCTCCCAGTTCTGTCCTTTTAATGAGCCATATGCAGCTTCCAACAGATGAGATCTGGTGTCTGCAAAGACAAAACAGAGCCAAAAGGCAATGTAACATGGAATTATGGACGGCCTTTCTCCTAATGAGCAGGCTGCTGCCTTAGAACGCAGTGCTATTTGGAGCCCAGACCGCGGCGTGTGCAGCCGCGCGCCCACCCCAGCTCACGTGCACACGGGTGGCCTAAGCACACGGACATGACTGCCAATATCACGGTTGGTTAGCTCCCGGCCCAACACTGGGTGGCGTGATGCCGCGGGGGGGGGGGGGGCCAGCGGGGCTTGGAGTGGCTGTCAAGGACACTGCCTGCGGGAGGCAGTCACTGCCTCCAGCTCCTTGGGAAATGGACTCTCCTCAGCCAAAGGCGCACTCAAGAGCCTGCTGAAGGAAGAGGTGCCCTGGGGAAGAAGTGAGAGAAAGGAGACACTGGCTGCCACCCAAAGGGCCCACTCGGGCTCAGCTGGAGACCACACATGCCACCCACACTACACACACCACACAGAGTACACGGCACACAGAGCATGCACACGTGTGTACCATGTCACACAAGCCACCAAAAATGTAAATAAGTACATGCTGCACAAATAGCACATGCCCCACCCTCGTGCACATGCCCCTTCCCACAGCACACAGAGGTACACACACAAAAACCACATACACATGCAGGTATATATACTCAACGTAAAAGATAACAAATGCATACCTAGCCCAACCACACGCACACACCACACACATACTCATACTACACACAACACATAAAAAACGTGCATATTATACATGACCATACCATATGTTTACCATACACCACACACATGTACATTCATTAGATACAGCACACATGCACCCACCCATGTACACTCACTGTATATATCACACACACAGAAAAAAATCCACTCACACTGCCATACATGGACAGTGACGTATTCACCTCTTGTCACACATACGTATGCAACCACACATGACTCCCATGTACTCATGCCACACATACATGCACACCTCATGCAGGCTACACACAGATATATTACTCTTGCTTATACTCGCCACAACTTTAGACTTATCACATAAGTACATATCACATCCAGCACAATACATATACACATATGTATCACACACACATAAACAAATCAAAACCCAGGACATATTAGCACACACACACTATGTATGTAGATATCACCGAAGTACACAAACCATCCACATCCCACACACATACCACAGTTGCATACATGTGCCATGCCCACACTTCTAAGCATAGTATGTACATGTAGAAACAGACACCTCCTAAATACATCTCCCCACAGATCACACGTATACACGTACCTACCAACCACATGCCACACAAATATTCACAGCACACACCTGTATACATATCACACAAACCCCACTCCCACTGGCTACACACATCTGCACCCACTTTGCAGGCAGCCCCTGATCATGGGGGCAGACTTAGGAGTTTTCAGCTTTGCAGTGGTGGAATGTGTACACATGCAAGCATTCTGGTTTTCACTTTCAGTGCAATATTCAATTAATTACATGAGCTATTTATGCTTTGTTGACATGTAGGCATTGTGCTAGGTGTTTGGCCAGCTACAGGCTAACATGAGTGCTCTGAGTGGGCTTAAGGCAGGCGAAGGCAAAGGTGATGTCTGGGAGGGTGGTGTATGAAAGGTATTATTGACTTAATATTTTCAAATTATGATGGGTTTACTGGGACAAAACGCCATGGTAAGTTGAAGAGCATCAAACCACCTTTGGTCCCATCGTCCACTCCCCACATATTCATACCACAAAGACATACATCAGACACCACCTATACCTTATGTGGCATACATGTATTTGCCAGATACCTTATAGGCATACATGTGTATCATTATACACACGGCACACATACCTTGCCACCTAATGCATATGCATGCACACCACATATATATATATACCATACATACATGTCACACACTACCTCACACACATATCCCCTCCATGCACCACACATATGTACATATATGCAAATAATACACACCCCATCATGTACATACACCCTTAATGTAAAATATAATACATAGATACACAGCCCCACCACAAATACATATCGCATACATGTACACAGCCATATGCCACATACCTGATCACATGCAACATACGTGGCACACACATGCAGACATATCTTCTATGTCCACACAAACAATATGAATACCCACTACCACCCACACAACACACCTGAACACTCACACATGCACTCCATGAATACACCTAAATAAGAACACACAGACTGTCCCTTGCTGTGTCCCCTTGTGAGAGCATGCTGCTTTAAGGACCATGACTCAGCCTTGCAGAGACCTGAATGTGGGGACAGAAAGTACAGATTGCACCAGTGAGTTATTGGGAGTGATGTTAAGTAGAGTCACTCTTGCTTCTCCTTGTTGATTCCCAGACCTGGGTGTCTTTCCTACTGGGGACACAACACCACTGGGGCCCCTGCTGAAGGTGTACACTGCATCCTAATGACTTCTGATCCTTGTGGAGTATTGTCTCTGAATGGGCATTCGGCTGCTCTTAGAAGGTGGTTCCAGAATTCAGAGGCTGGTTGCTTTCAGATGATGTGGTTGGTATAGAATAGGTCCACTCGTGGGTCCACCCCCTTATTTCCTTCATTGAGACAGTTGGTCCCCTGTTGGATGACTTGTTCTTTAGCATTCTGGGAGTGTTGATCAGGGTGAGTGTTGCTGACCGAGGATTCATAGGTAGGAAAGGGAAGTTCATGTTGAGATTGGTATCTATCCCTGTGAAGGTGACCTGATGACCCTGCTAAGATGGAAGGGGACCCAGTGCAGGCATTTTTTTTTTCAACAAATGGCCCATTATCCCCTTGATGAATAATGACACATTGGGGTCTCAATACTCATCTCTACAACTGACAGTTGTGCAGCAGTCAGCTTTGTTAATTGGAAATCAATGCTGTTTGGTCCACCACATAGCCACCATATTTGTCCCTGTGGCCATTCCATTTGTGGGTCTATTATGCCTGCCCTGAGATAGCTTGTGATAAAGAATGGCCTGCACCAGCTGGCTGACTCACTTTGTGTATTTGGTTGGTCAGTACTTCTTGTGTGAGGACACTTCAATGGGTATTAAAGTGTGGAGCAACAATCTGGACATTCAACATCCAATCCTGTGTGTCCATCCACATGCCTCTGCCCTAGGACTTCTCGTCAACCTTCTAGTTCTGGCACTCCTGGGCTTCTGCCCTGCCAAGGAATCACGGTATCTTCTCATCTTGGGTCACAAAGTGCTCACTTCCCTGCCCATTGGTAAGATGTCCCTTCTCTTCTGCCTCCTGAATATGGCTGTAATACAGCTGTCACCCACTTTTGGCTTACAGCCCATAAGAAGCCAAGAACCTCTATTATTTCTGCATGTTTGAAAGCAGAGGTCTTGTTTTAGTTCCCATCCACCTTCTCCAGGATTGCATAGTGAGTAGCTTTGGATAATAGAGAGCGTATCTCCCTCCATAGGAAAGAGCAGGCACGCTCACTACCTCTTACACATGGGGCTGTATAAAGCTCAGAGTTTCTCTACAGGAATGTAAGCCACTGTACATGTGGGTGTGAACCAGCATTTTTTGCAGTGCCTTATAGGAATTGGAGCTCAGGGAACTGATGCAAGAAAATGCAGGTACTCTGGCTACTGCTAGGGTGCTGAGTAATAAAGTTCTCTCTCTCTGATCTTATATCTTCTGTGGGTATCCAGGCAAGAGTGGCAGGATAACTTGTTAGCTCAGAAGCAGGGCAAAAATCTCAGACCTTTCACAGTTCATAAAACAAGCCTGGGCTCCCTTTTCCCTCCTCCTTCTGCTGGTCATATGAAACACTCCTCTGGCAAGAAATAGGGATGGACTCTGGTGCACCCATGGTGGGTGACAAGGAGCTCTGCTCCCTGTTCATGCAACTTCCTCGTGGCTCTGGTCCCACTCCTTTCCATCTTATGATAGTCTATTGCTGAGCTTTTTTTGCTTCATGACTTGGCAGTTCTGACTGAGCCCTGACTATCAAAATGGACTCCCTGGACACATGCTCACTTGACACCCGTCCAGCTTTCCATCAGAAACATGTGGGAGCTTGTTCAAAAGGCATATGATTTTGTAATGGGTAGCATACCCATGCTCCAGCACCCCAGATAACTACACAGTTGTTTTCTCATGGGGACCTGCTGCAATCTTCAAACTGTATCTTTGTCTATTATCAACACTTCCAGCACCATCAGGCCTGCTGGATCATATGGCCCTGGAGGCTAAAGCAGCTCATTCCATAGCCTGGGCCTGCTGCAGAACCCACTGAAGGTTGGCTGTCTTCTGTGCAGCTCAGTATCTGGCTAAAGTGGTTTTCCTGGGTGTGCCATGTGCTGTCTCCAGAGAGGCCAAAGAGACCTATCAGGTGTGGTCCTTCCTTTTTATGATATGGCATGCAAGACATGTGCCTTTTACTTCAGGGAGGATGTTCTGCACCCCTAAAAACATCACTCCAGTGGAAGCTTCCTGATTCTTCACAAATCTCATCCTCTGGAGCACATGTGTCTTCACAAGGTCTCCAGTGCATGGAAACCTCTTGTTCATCTCGCTCCATCAGTAGGCTGTCACCATTGTGATGGATCAATGTGATGTTCTGCAGAATATCCAGAGGGTGGGTCCAGATCTCTTGGAACTGTGCTGTAGCAGAGGGTGAGTTTTAAAAAAATTCCAGAACACAATGGAATTATAATAAATATTGGGTTTTAGACATCAGATCAATGGCCATGTACCATGTACCTGGGGTTTATAATTTCTTCTGGCAGTGAAATCACATCTGGCACAACTGTTTTGATGGGGATAACAACTTGGCTACATCTGTAGTAAACAACAGGCTTCGTTCAGGATTCACCTAATTTTTGCAGGGACAAAACTGGTAAAGCAATCAGAGATAAGTTGGGCACCACTCCATCTATATCTTTTAGGTCTTAAATGGACTCAAATATCCACACCTATAATATATATATTTTTTGTTTTCTTTCTTAGCTGGAGATGTGGTGGAGGTGGGAGCAATTTCAGTCATTTATCTGGCTTACAGTGATAGTGAATACCAACAGGCTAATGGTCCACTGTGGAGATTATACCAACTGCCAGGGTATCCATAGACTACCCAGAGGGTGCACTGTAAGTTGGATGTTAGCCAGGATGACTTTATTTCATGGTCCTATGAGCCTCAACTCTTAACAGATAGGATGTGAGAACAGTATCATTGCCAACTCTGCCCCTGATGTTTTCTTTTCCCTAGTGTATGTAGTCTCCTTAGGAAAGGACTGGAGGAATAATTATATTATATATTTGCTCTGGTATTGCCATGGTATTTGTCCAGATCTAAAAATTTTCAGTCAATGGTATCCAAATTTGAAAATTTTTGCAGATCTTGGAAATGACCAGTCATAACTACGTATTGGAATGGACTCCCTTTGCCTACTGAAGCTCCCCTCTTGCCTTTTTTCTGTGTCTTTTCTGGGTGTAGGTATTAGGCAACACTTTCACTGCTTGGCCATCCATTTTGACCTCAGTATTATATTCACCAGGGGTCTGTGCTGTCTGTTGCTGGTTTATGCTAACTAATTCTCATAGCTGTCTTTCTTTCCTTATCAAACTTAACACATCCCTGACTAGTATGCTGAGATTTGATCTTATTGATCTGATAGCCAGAATAAAAGATGGAGTGGCTCCTGAGAAGGGCAACTGTTCACTTACTGAGTGCCCCTTTGCAGTATTTTTTCTGAATTAGAAAAAAATAATGCTAGTTCTTGCTTTGGGGGCCATAACTGAGAGGTCTGATGATTTGAGGGAGTCTGAAGAATCAAACATTTATTTTAGGGTCTCATGCTTTTCTAATTAGTGTTCTGATCCCGTGGGTCTGATGTAGCTGGGGCTTTACAACCTCAACAATCAGATTCTGAGTTAGTTTCTCAGCTGGGTCTGTCTGCTCTTCTACTGGAGATAAGAGCCTCCTTTTAAACTACCTTCCTCATAAGATTTGCTGACTACTACACTTAGTTTAATCTGTGTGTTAACTTCTCTTAGTTTCTTATTACTCCCCTGCAGGACACCTGCACAACTTACAGCAACCAGAAACCTCTACTGTCCTTGTAGATCAGGTTTCTCTTATATCTTTCAAATCTTTGAATCATTGCGTAGGAAAGAGCATTATTCCCCAACAGAATGTTCTCCCAGGCAGCCACACGTGAAATCCTCAATAATTGGGCTGTCATCCTGTACTAGGGAATATCCATATCTTACTACCACTCAGGATGAGATCCTCTTCATGACCCAAGTGCAAAACTCCATCTTACTTTCCCTTTTCTCAGACCACTCCTTGCATCTCCTGTGTCTTCTGAGATGTGAACACTAAGATAGGAGTAAATATGGAGTAAATTCATTAGGTAAATGCCTGTATAGAATTGAAGAGGAGCAGGAATAGTAAGCAGAGGGAGTCTGAATATTGTTTTCTTATTCTTGAACCTGACTCCCAAAGATTTTTATTAAATAGTTCTGTGGCAGGGACCCAGGAATTTTTATTTTGTCAGCTCCTTGGGTGATTTTCATGCATATGGTGTTGTACAGGTCTGACACGTGTGGAACAAGAGGGAAAGAAGGACTGGGTAGGAAGAGCGGTAGACCACAGTACAGTTCTACATAAGCCTCGTACTGGTCAATGAGAAGACCCTGAGCTAAAGTCTGTTATTATGGAATTCCATGTTGGGTGGGCATTCTGGTCCAGTACCCCTTACCGTTCTGTCAGTGGCTGGGAATAACTCAGAAGAATGCCACAGTGGATTCACTCCCAAACACCATAGTTGGATTAAGATTGTACCCTCTTAATGTATCACAGTGAGGATTAACATCAATATGAGTTTCGGAGGGGAGATAAATCATCTTCCCCATTCAGCCAGAACTGATTACCCCTTGATTAAGCTGAGAAGAAGGTAAAGAAGACCCTTTATCCAAAGCACTTTAAAAAGAGGGATCAATAAACAGGGCCCCGAGCCTACTGGCGGGTATGGACTGTGACATGTGGAAGGAGAATAAGGCAGTGTCAATATCAAGGAAAGGCAGTGGTGGGGGTGGGGGTTGCAATTCCACAGGAGTTTTCAACAACTTCCCATAGAGGTACCTGTTCCAATGTGAAAACTAAGTGACCTGACTTAAGACATTACTGCCCAGTGATGTGCTGAACACGAAAGTCCCTGCATGTGTAAATATAAGTCTCTATCTAAACATCAGCTGGGGTCCAGGAAGAGATGTGGGCACTGGAGAAATTGTCTGGGTACATGTTAATGAGCTGACTAATGACTGGCTACTCCTATTCAAAGACATGGAGGAGCTAGGCCCAGGGGTGCACACCTATAATCCCAGTTACTCAGGAAACTAAGGTGAGAATTGCTTAGGCAACATAACCAGATACTGTCTCAAAAAAGAAAAAAATAAACAAATTTGTAGGGAATGAGTCCAAAATCTGATGATAGGAAATTTTAGTGGCTTTGTTCTGTTTCCTGGGCTAGAGGAGATTAAGAAGAATCACCCTCATCTCTAGACCCACTTCTAGCAAGTAGGTTTCATGTTCCAGGTTCATGTTCAAGGTTAGGAAGAACCATGTCACCCAAGCTCCCATGACTTGCCATGTTGACGTCACTGTAATATAGAAGCGTGGACCTGATGCTGCCATCCATATCGACTTTAGTATCACATTGGCTTCCCTTTGTGCTGATCTGGACACAGCTAGAAGTTACTAGCCCATGTTCTGGCTGGTTTAGCCATTTGTTGTCCAAGGTTTTGTGTTGAAATATCTAGATTTTGTGACTAAAATAGTCTTACATGCCATCTAGTTAACACAATAAATTTGACATACGATCTGATGCTAACTTCTCCCAGCCACCCCATACATTTCCATCTCACCATGCAATCAGCTGATATATGGCTTAGGAAATATAAGCCACATACCAGTAAAAACAGGGCATGGTTAGGAAGCATATCTCCTGTCAAGGAAGCATGCAATTAATTTCAAAGTGAAAAATAATTGGATTATCTGTGCCATGGTTTTCTTCATTAGTGCAGATAATTGGGAGATTTTAGGAGTATGTTTCCTTCCTTCTTGAAGAAAATGCTTACAATGTGATGATGGGCGCCCTCCCCTCCCCTTCAGGTTTGCACTGGGTGGGAGCTCGTAGAGCCTTGTCTGATATCTTCTGTCAAGGGGTGAAGGGTAAAGTACCAGAGAAAAATAACTATGGTTGCCTGGACCAGGAAAACATCACCAAACCCCAAGTATCACTCCCCAGGTGAACACAACACCTGGCACATACAACTTCTGGGGTGGAAGCCACACAGAGGCGTGCTTTCCAGAGAAGCCAGTGATCAGCTGTGGGTGGGTCAGGTGGGATCTGGCAGTGAAGTAACAGAATAAATCTAGGGTCCCAAGGGCAAGGAGAGTTGGTAAGAATGGCAGGGAGCAAAGGAGAAGAGAAGAGAAATAGCTCCAAGATGTCCTTCCAGCTGATTGGGTTGGGCTCAGGACATGCTTGCTCAGTGTGGTCTCAGGACCACTTGCTTGTAAATCACCTGAGGAATTCATGCAAATACAGATCCCTGGGCCCTAGTCACAGATCCATTTCCAGTGGTACTAACCACTGGAAAAGAGCCCCAGGAATCTGCATCTTAACATGTTTCCTCCGTGATTCTTATGTGAATGAAAATTTCAGACTCCCCGATTGCTCAGGGCACATTGTTGCAAATTCTGGGTACATTCTTTCAGGATTGTTTCACATGCCTAGGTGCGAATCCATATCAGGTTGTGGCAGGTGCATCACGAGAGGGGGTCCCCGCAACCCCCACTGGCATCAATATTCACAAGGATCAAGTCCAAAATGGATTTAATGAGCATGTTCTTTTTGAGAAATGCTGTTTGGAAATCCCAAACCAGCCATGGGCAATCTCTTAAGGCAGAAAGGCTGAAAATAAGCAAAGATTTATTTCCTCAGAATTGGTGAGGGTAGGGCGGCTGTCTTCTCTAGCTGGATGTGCTGAATTAGAACCATGCAAAACAAATACAGTTCCCCTGGGGCCCCGTGCATGATTTATTTCCAGATTTAATGAATGGCCACGTGCCTGGGTTGTGGAAAATAACCCGCGGACTGACTCATCCCTGAAGTGCAGTGGAAAAGCCTCTCTCCCTGATGTCACTGGAGGACACTGACCCGTTTCCACATCCTAATCTCCCGGTAAAGTAGGTGACATGGCGGTGGACAAGGTACACAGGCTGCCTGTTTTGCCTCTGAGAACACAATTTCCCCACATCCTCTGGAATGTCTATTGATCTGAGCATGTAGCTGATGTCAACACTGATTGTCTGAAGGGAAGGTACTCAATATCACAAGGTCACGACAAGAAAGGGGGGTAAAAACTAATAATTCACTATCCTTGTACACAAAGGACAGGGCACATTGTCTTCTTTCTTAATAGTATCTTTCTGTGGCTGCCGAGTGACTCTCTGCCTGTCACTTCCCTTGCTGTGGGATTTAGGTCTTACATTCGCTTTTATTTACCTGTTTCTCCCCTGGCTTAACTTTTCAGATTCATGTCACAGCTAACATCTGCTTTATATGCTATGTCCCTTCTGCAGCCTCATCTCACACAAGGCTGATTTAACTCTTCAAGAGAAAGCCATCCTTTCGCAAGCCCTGGGACTTTTCGGAATCCTATTTTCTGCCTGCTAGGAGCACCATCCCTACACTGAAATAATGTTTATCAGTGTTTAATTGATTTAATAGGCACCTGCCTCAAAGGTGTACTGTTGGGCTCAGCAAATCCAGTGCCATTTGTAAAACCCTCTGTGCTTTGTGGAGGGAACTGGTTACAGAGGGGAGAGGTCTGGCCACTGTACATGGGCACTGTTGTTGGTATCTTAGAAATGAGTCACATAAAGCACGACACCTCTGGGGGAAGAGCAGCCACCTGGAGGAGGAAAAGGCAATTTTTAACAACAATAGAACTAGAGTTTAGTCTACTCCTACTCAAAATTACCAGGTTGGCAAAGCCTGTAATCCTTGGGACCACCCTCCTTTTGCTTTTGTATCCCCCCCCAACATTTTTTATTTTTGGCCATTTGATTCATTCACCCTCTCCTGTCCTCCCAAGCCCCTTCTTTATCTCCATCCCCCATCCTTTCTCTTTCCTTCTTTTATGCAGGAAACATTCCTTTCTTAACCCCTGTAGCCAAAAAAACACAGGCTAAACTGATTCATATCAAGCGATAAGTGACTAAGAAGCTAACATCCATCAGTAGCATGTGTGTTATAAGAGGAAAATCTAAAATCAAAGGAAAAATAAAAGCGTCACGATGGTGGGAAATACATACAGCAGCACAGAGAGGAGGTGGGGGAGGGAGGCTTTCCATTGTTCCAGAAATCATCTACTAATGAAAGTAACACCCTTCTTGCCTTTTCTTTGAGGTTTGTAGAAATCTGTTTCTTGGATCACACGTCATAGGCATCAGTTTCATTCTACATATTCAGGTGTATCCGAAATATGATTTTTGTTTTTCCTTCTTTCTGTTGTCTTCACCTTTCATTCCTCTGGGGTTGTCGAAGTTTAATGAAGTTTAATTTCAATTAATTTGGCTTCTCCCCTCCCCGCCTTCCCTGGGGTTGCGTTACATTTTTGGAGGCATAGACAGTGCCAGGTATTGGGAGGGGACATCTGGTCCTCAGGATCTCTTGCCACCCATGCTGGGGTCCCTACAGGTGTCCACCTCGCCATCTGGTCTTTGGTTATTGGTTCACCAGGTGGGTGCTGAGTCATCCTTGCTACTGACCCTGGGCTCCTTACATCCAGCCAGCTCTCAGCCACTTCCACGAACGATCTTGGGCACAAAGGTATTATCCGTTTCTGCCACACAACTCTAGCTCCCAGAAACCTCCAAGAGACTGTCAAAAATCCTTCTCTATTTCTTCACCACTGGCATGAAACATACCAGTGCCCTGTGTCATGCCAACCCCGGAGACCACTAGTATTTTATGGGATCATGTTGCTCTTCTTGGCTGCAGCTGGGAACCTAAACGTCGGTCCTTTATGGAGAACCAACAAAGATGGGTCAGGAGGGTTCTGTCTTTCTTCACAGCTCCTACACCTGCAGGAGGGCCCAGGAACATTTGTCAGGGACCCAGAGACTGTATGTTCTTGGAGGTGGTCTTCCGATTCCCTTCCTCTTTATGGAATGACTTACTCCTCTTTCCTCGGATTTCTGCTGGGTCATATTTCTTAAAGACCAAAATTCAAAATGACTAAATAACCCAGGGATGCAAGGAAAAAGGTGGACATGGATTAGTTTTATTTCAAAATATCCAGTAAACTGTACAATATCATGCTAGCCATTGTGAAGGCTATAACGTATAGTAAGGCATAGGCCGTGTGCATGAGAAACTCACTTAGGTGTGATGCTAATGGCCAACTCAGAAGTCATGTGAATTCATAAGGAAGAGAAGTCAGTTCAGAATTATCCCCATGCTTTCCCTCCCCTACTTTATAAAAATTAGTACTCTTTCACTGCCAGTGGGAATATCTTGAAGTTAGAAGCTGAACAGAATAGGGGCCAGGGTCTATATCAGCAAATATCATAGTACACGTCTGTGATTAAAACAGAAAATCAAAAGAAATTTACTTACTTTGGGTGGTACTGGATACAAATGAATTCTAAGACAACCAAAGGATTTGTACACCCCCCTTGGAACTGGAATGTCCTTTGCCTTTTTACGAGCTACAGGCCTTTATTTCTAACACATACCACATAAAAGTTAGATTAGCAGCCACACAATTTGGGGACTGGTGTAGGAGGAAATAGTTATATTAGTTAGGTCAAGTAAGGCTTGCTGCTGTAACAAGGGATTCTTGCATGCTAGGCAAGTGCTATACTACTGAGCTACTCTCCCATACCCAAGGATGGCTCTTTTTTCCTCGTGACATAGTTCTAGGGACCTAGTTCTGCCTTTACCCTCTGGCTCCCAAGTTCATGCTGGATATCCATGTTGAGCCCACTAAAGGGGAGAAGAGAACCTGTACGATCTCATAGGTTTACTGCCTTTAAGCCAGGCCCATCTAATTGAAAGGGACTAAGAAATGTGGTTAGCCATGGGTCTAGGAGACAAAGGCAACAATTGTGTTGAGCACACAATTGTTGTGTCATGTTCGTGACCAAAATTCCCTTACTGCATAGGGGTCCCAGTGACTAATGCTTTGTTAGAAAAGAACCAGTATTGTTCCAGCATACACAGGGAGCTGGAGGGTCAGAGAGGCATAGTACTTCCCTCTGGCCTCCTTCCCTTCTCTCCTGCCTGTCTCAGCCCGTCCACCCTCTGGAGGACAAGCGAAGCCAGAGCCTGCATCTGCACATTCACCGGCAACCGTGAGCTACAGGCCTTTATTTCCAACACACACACTTACCATTTCTTCTGAAAGTGGAAGCAACACCAGTCAGCGCTGGGCTTGTCCTCCAGGTGCTCCAGCAGCGAGAGCCCAGATCGCAGGGCACATGAATAATCAGCACTAATGAATGCCAGCCTCATCACTGGGTGCTGGCAGACGCTCAGGACAGCGCTGGATTGACAGCTGGGTGGCTGTGCTGGCCATGTGGGGTGGGGAAGGAGCTGAAGCCCGCTGAGCCGTGGCTGGAGGGCCGTCTGTGCCAGGAGGGTTCTGGTGGAAGGTCTTTTGGTCTCTCTTGTATTGTTTCAGCCAAGTACAGACCCTGTAAAGCACTCACTTTGTTGATTGAAAGGGAACCGTCTGAGGCAGAAAATGTCAACAGCGCTAGAGGGAATTCTGCTTTTGCTTTTTAATGTCTTAAGTGGTTTTAAGGTAATGGATCAACCTGGAGGTTTCAGATGAAATATTCTTCACTTTCCATCTTTGAATACAGCATGGGTGTATGCAAGGCAGGGCTTCTTCTGGAATGAGCCACTACCTCAGGACAGAGAGCTGGCACCTCCTCAATGATGGTGACATTTATACCAATGATCAGGATTGAGGAACTGGCTGGTTTAGGCAGACATCTTCTTCCATTAGCCATGTTGGAAAACCAGGCCCTGAGAACGTTCCTACAATGAGCCAGGCTTCTCGGAAAGTAATAAGGGCATGTAGATCCTGGTCCAGGGAGAAAGGCAGTGTCATCCAAGAGTGAGAATTTGGGATAGAAAGGACAGAGAAGTAGCCTAGGATGTCCAGAAGGGGACAAGTCTGCAGAAGGAGGAAGAATATATCTGATGGAGGAACATACCATAGAAAGAACTTTGCTGTTCTTACATTTTCACTTCTAGTAAGTTCCAAAACAGGCATTGAATTTTCTTCTTAGGTCCTTACAGTTAAAAAAAAAAAAAGAAAAGAAAAATCTATCTTTAATTCCTCTCTGTAGAGTCAGGGAGAATAGAGTACATGAAATTTGAGTCCCTTCCCTGTGACACTTTTGTACTCATAGGCTTTACAAATATTAAATCCAGCAAACTATTTACTGTTATAGATAGTCTCATATTCCTTTTATTTACCACAGAGGGTCAAAGTCTTAATTGTAGCTTTTAACCTCAGAGATGGCAATTGCACTAAATGCTGGCTCCAGAGAGACTCCCATTGAGGTGTCCCCCAGAGCTCTGTCATGGATCATTGCTGCCAGAGAGAGGTTGGGATCATAAAAAACTTTCTGCTGGTAGGATCCTTGCCCAATCCTACCTAGCTCAGAAAATTAAATGAGTCTGGGTTGTAAAGTCACAGTTATGGTTAAGCTTAGTTACATTCAAAATGTGCATTCTCCTATACACGGTCTCCCCACCATGGAATTTCAGAGTCACTTTTTCTGAAGATTCATGTTTCTGAGAAGCAGTTGCCAAATATACATAAAACATGCTTTTGGTTCCTCAAGTAATGGTTGGATACACACACACACGCACACACACACACATACACACACATTTAATTACAAAACTGTGAGACAACGTCATTACATGTTTGCCATTTCATTTTTTTTTGTCATTCCTTTCTGCCCTCAGCAATTAATTATTGCTAAAGACCTACCATGGACCAAGGGATAAATACCTTGATTCCGAACATGGTATCACGAATAGAGTGCTTTGAGATTCTTGCTTTCAAAGAAGAGTTTGGGCTGGGTGCAGTGGCACATGCTTGTATCCCAGCAGCTCAGGAGGCTGAGGCAGGAGGATTGCAAGTTCAAGGACAGCCTCAGCTTCTTAGCGAGGTCCTAAGCAACTTAGTGAGACCCTGTCTCAAATAAATAATTAAAAAAGGACTAGGTATGTGACTCAGAGGTTAAGCACTTCTGGGTTCAACCCCCAGTACAAAAAAAAAAAAGAAGAAGAAGAAGAAGAAGTATTGGGGGAATTGAAGAAATGAAAAGAAATTATGGCTTTGATTTTGGGCCCGAGCACTGAACCATGTAAGACTGTAGTTATTGAAGTCCCCGAGGCTTCTTTTCCCCCATTCATATGTAAAATCGTTAGGTAAAAATGTACTAAAAATAAGCCAGATACTATTTCTAGTCTTGAAAGTCATCCTGAACTGTATCTCCAGTACGGATATCACCCTCAAAGATAATCAGGTGATTTACTAAGATTAGAAAGGAAATAAATCAGCTAAGTGATGCTTATGTCATTCACGAGAGACCAAAGTGAACATGGAGAACATTATCAAGGTGGGTGTTCCTATTCATGTAAGTGTTGAGAGCCAGTAATGAGAGTAGATGGTAAATGCAGTTACCCAGTCGAATATTTAAATGTGTCCTTACTTGACTGTGCAATCACACAGCCAAATGTATTCAAGGGTGGTTTCCTTTATAAGAAAAAAAAAAGTAAATGAAATGTTCAATGATGACATTAGCTCAATTTTATGTTTGAAAACTTAATTGCACCCAAGTGAGAAAATACAAAATTAAAGTTCTCACTGCAACAACAATTGAGTCTAGTAACAAGGAGAGATTTCGCCACAAATGTTGGAACCGAATGTGATGTGGGTACTGAAACCTCAACTAGGGAACTGCCTGCAGATCTATTTCTGCCCCTCTGCTAGAGCTTAAGAGCAGCTTCTCTTAGAGGTCAGGCACAGAGCCGTTATCTGAGCTACACCCAGGAGTGCATCTGGGATGGCACCAATTGAAGGGTGGACAGAAAGAAATTACTATTTACCCAGGGTTCTATGACTGGCTAGGCGCTTGAATTCTATCTGAAAATAATTTTGTCTTTCTTTGTCCCCTTCCCCTTGTCTGCCACAACCCCACCAATTCAGACAGACAAGACAAAGCCCTGGTGAGCACCAGGAGGCGAACATCAGGCCCTGTGGCCCTGTTGCCAACATTGCCTGTAAGTGACTATAGAGAACCCTGGCAGTAGTGACCCTCAGTCCTTTTAATGCCTTCATGGGGATCCTGATCTGGCTTTCTTCTTCCAGCCTTCAGGAGCTTTGGGCTGCCTGGCATGGTGTCTCTGCACACACAGCAGCTGAGAAGAGCCCAAGTTCCTCCCACCGTTCCACAAGAATGTTCCTGAGTTCTGCTACAGCTTTAGGAACAATCCCAGGAGCTTCTGTCATCTTTGTGAAATATCTAGAAGGAGCCAGGAGAAGGAACATGAAGCTCCTTCTAGTGCACTGGTTTGGGCTACTGTTCACCTAGAACTCCTGATGTGGCCAACTCCCTTCCCACTCATTTCTGTTGCATCTTAGTGTGTCTAAGGGACAATGAAAACAAGCATTGTTTGTGCATCACCTCCATTCTCTGCATGTAGATCTGCTCATTCAAGCTCTAGTGGAGAGGCTGTGCTAGCCTCCTCGGGAAGATGAGAACATGGCCCACACCCTAAAGGACTCAGGGTGGTATCTGGGATGATGCATGTACAAATACCCAGAATATCAGCTAGAATGTGAAGAGCGTGGGAGAAACCCAAGACCACGGGGCTTGGATTTGAGAGGAAACTTTAGAGAAGAAGTGGCATTTGAACTTGACCTTGAAAGGGGAAGAGTATAGCTTCTGGGCATGGATAACGTCAAGCTGTTGGTGATATGGTAGCAGCAGACCAGGAGGAAAACCAGAGATTTTTTTTTTCCTATAGTGGAGAAAGAAGCAAGAAGTAGTTGTGCCACTGGTTCTCAGCATATTGACTTTGAAACTCCAGTTGAACATCCCGATGGAACTTTCTAGAAGGCAAAAAGAGCAGAGTCTTGAGAAAGTTTAAACTTGGGATCATACATCTGCACAAAGAGGCTTGTTGAGATATCGGATGTTGCCTAGGAACTGGAGCTAAGCGCTACAGTGAAGCAATTAACACTCCAAGCAGCAGATACTAATGTTTTCATTACTTGCAGGCAGGCCATACACCAACACACAGAGAAAATTTCAGCTTTTTCTCTGCAGAGCTGCTAGGAAAGCTCAGATACATGGGGAACTCCAGTAGATTAGAGCAGTAAGGTTGGGCTTTGGTAAATGGATAATGTGGGGGCATTTTAGCCCATGAATAAAAATGGATTGGTCCCTTAAAAAAAAAGGAATGCTGCACCTTTTTTGCTCATCCAGAACGGTTTTGAGATTGGCATCACGAGTACCCCTTTTTCTCTTGCTATCTGGTGGACCCCATCTTCTCAGAATGATGTAGACACGTGTTCTGGTCCTCCTGTGATTTGTCCACTGCTGTGCTATTATAAGCATTATTGATCACACAATCCATTAGGGCACCGTTCACCATAAATAATTTATCTCTTCAGGCATGAGCTCGTTGCTGCCACAGATGCCATCAGCAAGAATCTCCTTCAGGAGGTTTGTGCTAGAGGAAAAACAACCGCATTGCAGATATAGATTAAACATGTGAGGCCTGGGGAGAAATAAAAATAATGTCTGAGCAAACCCCAGGCCTGGAGGCTGCAAGCCAGGCTAGGGGTGTGCTGTCAAAGGAGGACAGGTGTGAGGGGTTCAGCCCAGCATTGCTCCCACAGAAAGCAAGATGTCCTAACACATAGGGTACACCTTGTCTTCTAGCTGTGGGAGTTTGTTTAGGCAGTATGTCAATATTTGCTGAACATACTAGAGTAGTTCTAGATGTTATAATTGCCAGGTGGCTGGAGGAAGAAGCAGGAATAAGCCGCAAAAGAAATAGGATTTGTGGTTTTGTGTCTGTGTGGACCTTGAAATCCTGTTGGCCTAATGGGAAAGCACATGGAATTAAAACTACACAATCTCTGGAAAAATGCAAGAAACCAAAGAGTACAAGAACTCTAGACCTCAGACGGCATCTATAACCTGAAATCTCAGTGCTCAGATCCCTGGCTTTAAGGAGGATGACAAAGGTAAAAGAGCCACATGTGAGAAAGGGAGGTGCTGCAGTGGAGGAGCAGGATGGGAGAGCAGAAGTGTCTACTTGGGAGCTCAGGATTCACGGATGGCAGCCAACAGATGGCAGCTGGGGCAGAGATTCCATGGTACCATGCCAGAGAGTCAGAAGCCAGCAGGGTGAGGGGGCTGCTGGACCACAGTCCTTCTAACACAGTAGCAGGGTCAAAGGGGCCTTCTGTAGGGTAGATAAGATCTGGGGAAATTCTACCTTTTCTTTCTTCTGAGTCCTTCTTTCATGAGCTTCCCAAAATGTCCCTGCCATGACAGACCTTGCAGAAAAAAAAAAAAAAAAACATTTAGCACACTTATAATTTGTGTATATGCTGATCTTCTGAATAAGTCAGGATCAAGAGAAGAAAATAGAGCCCAAGTCAGGTTGTTTAATAAAGGAACTGAATAGGGGAATGATTTATAGATAAGTTGAAGGCCAGTAATTAAACAGCCAATAGGAGAAGATGGGGCAGAGATTAGAGCAACAGAGATAGCCAGTACCCAGTGGAGGAGCCTGGACCACCAAGGAGGAGGTGTAGATACCCCCAGAGTCACTATGCACACACAGGGAGAGATTGGCAACCCCCCCCCCCC